>NC_090832.1:70769166-71415000 GCF_028021215.1 Eschrichtius robustus | reverse complement strand
TGCTAAACATCCTATGATGCACAGGACAGCCCCCACAACCAAAAATCAACACGCACAAAATGGCAATAATTACACAGAGACTGAGGAAACCCTGGTGTAATGTGTAAGAGTAAAACCCTGGGGACCAGACTGCCTTGGTTCAAACCCAACTCCACTACTTACTAGCTGTGTGACTGACCTTGGGCAAGTTGACCTCTGTGCCTCAGTTTCCTCATTTCAAACTGGGAGATAGAGTACTCAACTCACAGGGACACAATGAGGTGTAAGTAGAAATGTGTGCTGCAGTTGTTAAATTTTTTTTTAAAAAAAATCAGTGAATGACTGCAGCAAGGTAAAGTGCCAGCATCACATGCAATCATCCCTCTCTCCTGTCCTTTTCAAATATTAACACATATACTGACATTCTACACCTTCGATTCAGTATCATCCTCCATCTATCAAGTCATAGCTGTAACTGCTCTAATCACTTACCCAACGTCATCTCCTATACTTACATTCTGCCACTACGTTAAAAAATCACAATCAGTTAATTGTCTTCTGGAAGAGATATGAAAAAGTTATTTTCACTGCATAGAGTATACTCAGGGGTTTGAGATAGAACATTAGCTCTTCCTTCAAAACCTAGCTCTTTGTAAGTCTTTTCTCATTTATACTACCACCAAGCCTATTAAAAGCACGTTTCGGACTTCCCAGGTGGCACAGTGGTTGGGAGTCCGCCTGCCAGTGCAGGGGACACGGGTTTGAGCCCTGGTCCGGGAGGATCCCACATGCCACAGAGCAACTGGGCCTGTGTGCCACGACTGCTGAGCCTGCGCTCTGGAGCCCGTGAGCCACAGCTGCTGAGCCTGCGTGCTGCAACTACCGGGGCCCGCGGGCCTGGAGCCCGTGCTCCGCAACGAGAGGCCACCACAGTGGGAGGCCCACGCACCGCAACGAAGAGTAGCCCCCATTCGCCACAACCAGAGAAAGCCTGCGCGCAGCAACAAGACCCAACGCAGTCAAAAATAAAATAAATAAATAAATTTATAATTTAAAAAAAAAAAAAAAAAAAGATCCTGCAAGCCTCGCAGCATGGTCAAAAAAAAAAAAAGCACATGTTTCTTTAGTCCTAGAACAAGTACAGATAGATTACTTGGATAGTAATCATTGTACAAGACATCTTACATAATTTAATCTGTTTCCCTTTTAAAATTAAAGAAACTGAGGCTCAGAACTTGCCAACTTGCCTAACTGCACAGCTAATTACAGAAACTAGAACGTGAACGCTTCCCTGATTATGAAATAATAGAAGCTTCCCCTACATACGGCAACAGACAGAAAACTGACCTGAGATATAGTTTAGTGATTATTGTTCTTGCCATCAAACAGCAATTACCCCTCTCTTCCTCCTTAGAAATCAATTACCAAATTTTTTTAAATTGCAAACTTCATTCTTACACAGCTAAGTTTCCTTCACTGTCTTAATGAGCAGATAGCCTTAAAAGAGCCAATTTATACAATGCATTTACACACTTGTTTTCGTACCTCAATACTATGTTATTTGCTTATTTCATTAACTATACTCTTACTTCATTTTTCAAAACCCATGCATAGTATATGAAGCCTTTGGGATGGCAGTAATGGGTACTATGTATTGGTAAAGAAGTCTTTTTTCTGACACAAAGGAAGCAGAGTCTATTATAATTGGAGATTTTATATTTCCTGCCTCAGAGAAAAAACTCTCCACCCTTTAACCAAACATACTGTCAAGACTTTGGGGCAGCTAATATTTAAAACACGTATTCAGGAGCACATTCTGTAAAATACAGTAGAAAATAACCTAGATTGATTTTTCGTTTATTATGCAAAGGTCCAGTTGTTTAGAATTACAATTAGTTTCACAAGTATGGTCAATAGCAAGAACTCAATAAACATTTTTGGAGATTCTCAGCATTTTTTCTTTGACTCAAAGCTTTCAAGTTAAACTTCAAGTCTTCTTTAAAAGGTAAAGGCATGTTACAGATTTGTTCACCTGTTATTCACCAGTGAATCAATATTAAAATTTGTACAACTTTCACTTACATTTGATTCTTTGCGGCTTGCCTCTGAGCTTTTCTTTCTTTCCTTTTCTGATCTGGTGGCTTAGCAAAAACAATTTCAATATTTTCTCCCTCCAAGTCTTTGCCATTCATTTCTTCCATAGCCTTAAAAAAGTAGGTACTGATCAATACAAGAGACCTTTCACAACTATGATTCATTTAAAGTTAAAAAAATCATTTACTATTAACACTAGAAGGATGAGATAAAATAGGATTGATTTCATTTAAAGATCCAGCTCTTCAACTAATAATCTTTTTGACTTAAGTTTAGTAAGTTATGCAATTTGCTAAGGCCAATAAAGGTTAGCTTGAGTAATTACATGACCTCTGAGTTTCCTTCAATTTTCTAAAACGCTCTGATTTTAGGATGACTAAAAATCATTAGTCTAAGTTAGATGCCTATGATAATTCCCCCAGTTATTTACCTTGACAGCACCATCTCGCTCATCAAAATGAATGAAAGCATAATCTTTTAATTTCTTCACTCGTTCCAGTTTCCCAAACTGACTAAATGCCTTTTCTAAAATCTCTTCTGTTACAGTATTGGCCAGGTTGCGTACAAACAGCACTTTTACCTGAAATTTAAGAAAGAAACAGAAACTTCCTATGTATTTCCAAAGGATTCAGTTTCCAAGATGCCACCACCCCAACCCTGCAGACTTAACTTTAGTCACAACCCATTAGAAGAGTACCAGAAATATAAAATATAGACTAAAATTTCAACTCATTTGGGTAAATACCAAGGAGCATGCTGCTGGAGCTAATGGGCAAAAAATCTGAACATTCTCACTAAAGATATACAGATGGTGAATAAGCATAGGAAGAGATGCTCAATTATCATATGTCATTAGGGAATTGCAAATTAAAACAGTGAGATACCATTACAAGCCTGTTACAGTGACCGGCCAAAATCTAAGACACTAACACCATCGAATGCTGTTGAGAATACTGAACAACATATTCACTGCATTAGAATGCAAAACGGTATAATTTGGCAGCTTCTTACAAAACTAAACATACTTTCGTACCATATGATTCACCAGTCACACTCCTTGGTATTTACCCAAAAGACGTGAAGATGCATCCACACAAAACCCTGTATATGGATGCTTATAGCACCTTAATTCATAATTGCCAAAACTTGGAAGCAACCAAGCTGTCCTTCAGTTGGTGACTGGATAAACTATAATACATCCAGACAATGGAATATTACTTAACACTAAACAAGAAATGAGCCATCAAGCCATGAAAAGACATGGAGGAACCTTAAATGTAAAAGAAGCTGTCTTAAATGGCTACATACTATACGATTCCAACTATGTGACATTTGGGAAAAGACAAAACTATGGAGACAGTAAAAAGAGCAATGGTTGCCAGGGATGAGGGGACGAGGGATGAAAGGCAATCACAGAGGATGCCTAAGTCAATGAAAATATTCTGTATGATACTACAATGGTGGATACAACATACATTTGTCAAACCCACAGAATGCAGAACACCAAAAGGGAATCCTAACATAAACATTGAGTTATAATAATGTGTCAATTTAGATTCACTGATTATGACAAATGTACCACTTTGGTGAGGACACTGATCGTGCAGGAGGCTGCACAGCTATGTGGGCAGGTGTGTGTACGGGAAACTGCTGTACTTGTTGCTCAAAAAACAAAGCATGCTACGCACAGTACTTTTCATTAGTTATTATTTTACAATTAAAATGGATGTGGTTATTTCCTAATAACATGAACACCATGCCATCTGAAATAGCTGTTGAACTTAACACAGGGAGTCAAAACTCATTAGGACCTGCTTTTGAAACCCTAAAGAGAGGAGACAATATTCAAAACACTGGTAAGATAAAGTCTTCAATCCTGAAAGCTCCTCAAGTACAACTACAAATTTAACCTTTTGGCTAAGAAACATTATCACTTCCTCCTAAAATACCTGAAGTAGCATCTGAATTTCTTAAAGGGCTAACCAATGAGAGCTTAATAAGCCAAAGGAAAAAAGAATGAATCCTAAGTATCTTCTGTCCTCAAGAACATTTACCCTTTAATATTCACTGTTCTGACACTTCACACTCCTCTCTTGATTTAAGTAAACTAGTTGTACTTCCTAGCCTATCGTCATTAAGGAGGATTCTTTAATAAAAGGTTAGAATAACTTAACTGCAAACTGCACTGGTAAAGTGTTGACTCAAGAGATGTTTGTTTTCATAGATGTCTCAACTGACTGCTGAAGCACGATACCTAATAATAGCTAAACCTTTTAACTGCAGCAGCTCTGCTGAGGCCAGTCCAGTTCACTATTTTTAGGAGTGGGACTTTTAACACAAAAACCATGTAATCTAATGGCGCCACTCTCAAAAACTCGAAGAAACTGCTCTTCGAATCCACACTAAAATGAAAGTGAATCATCTCCACTGCATGTAGGCGACCTACTTTATCTTGAGAGTATGATGGCTACACAACTGTGGCTGAGGGTCCATGAGTAAATTCCTATACTCACCCTCCATGCACTTGCTATTTATTTCTGGTGTGTGGCCTTCAACACAGAACACTCCTCTCACTTTCAAAAATACAGTTTAAGAAAGCACACACAAGTTTCCCTCCGCTCTCTAAAGCCTACCCCTGCTCCCAGCAACACCACAAAAAAATGTTTAACTCAACTGTCATTACCTTTGCCATAACTTCAGGATCGGGATCTTCTATAGGATCAGCCCATTCAACAGTTCCAACATTTCCCCAGACCTTGACTTTACCACTCATTAACCTACGTCTTGCCTGGGCAGCTGTTTTGTGATCTTCATATTCAAGAAAGCAAAAGCCTCTGTTTTTTTTCTTGTCGTCTGGTTGGTGGTATAAAATGACGTCTGTAAGACCCTCTGAAAGTAAGCAACAATTCCAGAGAAATGAGATAAAATAAGCAAAAATAAGATCAAAAGATTTATTTTTCTAATATTATACTTGAATATCAGAATGAAAAATAATCTCTTATCTTTACTGGGGACTCTCAAAAATACTGGTCCAGATAATTCACCTACTCCACACTTTCCAAGTGTTCCTAATGCAAAAATCCCCATGAAAAGAAAATGTATTCTTTTTACTTAGACCTGAGGACTATTCTGCTTCCATTTATCAGATGACAGAGAGGTATGAAATCTTTACAAAGCTGTTTTAGGAAAACCAGGAGTATAAGTCAGACATGGTTAGAAATTTTTCCCTGCTTCCATTAATTAGATGACAGAGAGGTATGAAATCTTTACAAAGCTGTTTTAGGAAAACCAGAAGTATAAATCAGACACGGTTAGAAATTTTTCACCCCATGCAAGTAAAAACTAATTTTTTAATGGCACTTTTCTGGCCTCAGACATCAATGTTTATTTCAAATGAAATAGAGACTATCTTAGTACCGTATAAGAATTTCAAATGTTCCTGGAAACTGGTAACAGGCTGATAATTTGCTAAATATTCTAGGCAGACAAAACTATTTTTTCTAGTTTCTAAATGACAAAAGCCTGTCACTTGGAAACTTACAAAAAATGCTTTACAATTCAAAGAAATTGCACCATATTGACAAAGTATAATCTCTGCTTATAGCAAGAGTACTTACCATTCCTATTAATTTGGAAAATCAAGTCATTACTTATCAAACATTTTTACTAAGAATGTCAACTAAGCACCTCAAAATGCATAAAAACACACAAAGAAATACAATCTTCCAAAACAGGGGAAGCACAACAATGATTCTGCAGACTAAGTTCAAATCCAGCCATATTCCTTACTAACTACTACATAACATTCAGCAAGTTATTTCCCAAAACCTATTTCCTTATCTGAAAAATGGAGTTACTCATCTTATATGGCTATAGTGAGAATACGAATCAATAAATGCAGTGCTTAAAACAGTGCTTGACACACAGAAGTATGCAATTACCTTAAGTATTAGAAGTTGAACCTCCTTCCAAGTAAACCCAACTTACCTGTTACTTTGCTAAATTCTTCAAGAATCTGTTCCTTGGTTTTACTCTTAGGAATAGAGCCCACAAAAAGCCTGTTGTTGGCAACGGAGATGCAGACACCAATGTGTTTTCCAGAACGAATTTCATGATTATTATACTGAAAGGCGGAAAAGTGCACCATGTTTTAAAAATACTTAAAATATCCTACTATAGGTGCTCATTATAGAAAGATATGCAAATCCCATACACAAAAGCAAAATCTTTTAAGAAATTAAAACTTCAACACTTAGGTTTATCCAGTATTTTTATCCTTTAAAAAATTATAATCTCAGACAGGAAGATTGTACTGACAAAACACACTAACCAAGTTTATGAATTAAAGCAAAAAATTGTCAAGTCCTTGAAATTTAGCAAATTTGGTAAGAATCTAGTCTGTAAGCAGCTTAAATTCCAAATTACTGATTCCACAATACCTTATTTTCTACTTAAATTCATCCTTCCGACTAGTTATTCTCATGCAAGGGAAACGGATTCCAGTGCCAGCAAGCTTTCTGCCTTTCTGTTAATCAGCGCTTAAATCTTATTTTTCCATCTCCCCTAATCACTTGTAAAAAGTTACAATAAGGGATTTTTGGCTTCATATACTTAAATCTAAAAGGAGAACCTTGTTATTCCGAATCCAACCCAACTTTTCCCCCCATTTCATTTTCACCAAGCCTACAATAAAGTTGGAGAAAGACAAGTAGATTATGGCAAACTACTATAAAACTACAGTAAAAAGTAAACCATCTTCAAGTAACCATATTCCATAAAACGGAACAATACCGCAGAGGCAAAACCCAAAGAGTTCCTATCCCTGTTATTCCCATTCTTGCGTAACAGGTATATCAGGTATAAGTGAAGAAAATACAGACAAGTCAGAAAACTGATTCCTCCTTCTCCCTTCTTCTCCATCTCCAGATACTCAAAATTAAACATGAAGTTCAAACATCCTTCCTCCAGTTCAGAACAGTTTTGTACTTTTTACCCCACTGACTCCATTCACGCTTATCCGAGTCTCTGGTCATCATGATCCCAGGATTATCTCTATTCTTTACACTTAGGCTGGAGACATTTTTTTTTAAATCACAACTTTGCCTATTGAAAAAAAATCCCACAATGACTCCCCATCAGCAAAACGAAGTTCAAACCCTTGGATGTCATTAAGTCCGTCCTAAAATCCCTACCACTTCTCCCTTTTCTCCACAATACTATAATCTCGGCTATTTACATCAGTTCTCAAACAGTTTTCATACTGCTAAACCTCTGACTATAACGCTTTCCCTGAAACTTCACCATCCAAACTCCTCTGCATACCTGTAGATCTGAGCTCAAACAAATATTCTGCAATCCCTAAATCCTATAAAGGTCAACAAAAACACCCTTCTATGTTAACACAGATCAGCAGTTCTCAACAGGAGTGATTTGCTGCCCCCCGACACACACACATTTTGGTCAACTAGAGGTGGGTTTTGCTGTTGGTATTTAGTGGGTAGGTAGAGGCCAGAGATGTTATTAAACATCCTACAATTCACAAAATAGTCCAGCATAATAAAAAGTTATCTAGTCTAAAACATTAATAGTGCTGAGGTTAAGAAATCCTGCCCTGGACTTCGTTTTCTCATACCATTTATATTCTATTTAGACCAAACACCTCTTAAAAATAGAAATATGAGGTTACAGGCAGATATTAGACCTATGGCTGAATCCACCATTGCATGGGATTATAGACAAGTAGACTACAATACCCTATTACACAAATAAGTTAACTTAAGAACACAATAAACTGCTTTAAGACATGTACATTCCCTAGATTTTTATATCTAAGGATCAAGTAGCCAGCCTTAGTGACAAATCAATGGCTTTCAATTTGGTCATTTAGTCTGTAACTCCAGAAGTTGACAAAAACAATTAAAATCAGAAAAAGAATGGAAGGAAATACAGTTTTGAAAAGGGAGAAAGAGAAGTTATTTTGAAGATGACAATTTGGGATCATTTTCCCTTTATTGTATTTCTTTCCAAATATTCTAAGAGCAGAGGCTATTTACTTAACAATGCTGCCTCAAAATAGTAATGACTGTTTCCATTATTACCTACAAAAGAAAAGTTTCTTCCCTTCTAACCTATCCTCACTATGGTTAATCAAGGCGGGGTAGGTAGAAGGTTATTTAAATGACTGTAGTCTCTGAACAATATGAAGACGTGAATATTTAGTAGGATTTATAAAGAAAACTAACTTTTCATCCACATTTTTTTAATTTAAAAAATTGGAACAATTATAGCTGACCCATAGAGAGTAAACTGGCTCTCCAATGAAAAGAAGTCATTAAAGGAGCAAAGGTGACCCTCTGCACACAGCATACTGTCCAAATAAAGCAAAAGTGCCTAGAAATAAACATTTCTTAAAGAAATGCCCCATCTACAGATTAAGCATGCACTTTTATAAGTGTATTTGAGTTGTTTAACTTTTCTCACTCTAGCATTTTTAAGACCAATCTATCACCTTAAATTCAAAAATAAACTTTGCATCCTAGCAGGTGTTAGCAGGTGAGTAACAGTGACTTAGATGGTAGAAAAACATTACCAAAACAACTGTTCTGATCCTTAATAGAGATTCTAATTTAATGCTGATAAACCCTTACTCTCAAGGGTTAGTAATCAGGATGATATGATAGTATCAAAATAAAAAAGAAAACGTAATCTTTTCCAAACTCTAGAAAAGTGGGCACTGAAGTTAACAAGTTTTAGAAATCTAGCTTTCAGATCCAGTAGCACAGTGAGGTAACCAAATAAAATAAAGATGAACTTTGAGCATTAACCAATGCAGTTTCAGTATTTCGGAACACCAAAATGAGTTGTACAGCCTGGAACATTCCCATCATCTACGTTCAAAATATCAATTCACTCTTTCCTTCCCTTATAGCCAATCAGTTACCAAATCCCCAGAAATTTAGCAATCTCAGACTTAGAAAACTGATCCAGAAGTGGTTGCTCAGTCCCAACCCTTACAGCAGCAAAGCCGCCACCTCCCAAGCCCATCCATTTAAGTCTTCTTTACCTTGAGCCAAACCTACTTCCCTAAAAATTCTACAATAAATCTATTTCCTCCTCCAAATGACAGCACTTCATATACCTGCACACAATGCTTAGGACTCAATCCCCCTCTATGCTTGGCTAATCATTACTTCTCTGAAATTGGGAACTGCCTCCAAGAGTGTCACCAAATAGTGACATCCATAACACAATACTATAGAGGCGGATTGAGACTGAGGAGTCTAGAATAAGCTGGAGACTGTTCTGACACTTCTCAACACCAGGCCTCTATAACACGTAGTCCATGATTATCTTGGCTTATTTGGCAATCACACCACACCACTGACACACTACAGCTTACTTGTGGATTAGTCATGTATAGGACTTGACTCTCAGCCCCACTCAATTCCATCCTGCTGGTGTAAACTACTGTGCCAGGCTATCAGAATCTTTTCAGATCCTTATTTTGTCATCCATGGCATTAACCGCTACATGTAGATTCAAGTCACCAAACGTTTCAACAGTTCAACTATGCCCTCATTCATATCACTGATCAAAAAAAAAAAAGAACCTATACCGTTATTTACATCATGCAACCCATACAAAGGATCAAAACTTTAATAGCACCATGCAACTCAGCCCAGCAGTTATGCCTACTGCCTTCTAGCATTGACTTTACACAAGTTTTATCTCCCTTCCCACAAAACAGTGCTTCAACTATTCATCTATTTCCTTCACTGCCCTGCTCACACCTTTTTATCACAAAGCCTTCTCTAACAACCTCAACCAAAAGCAATCAATCCCTTCATCCCTCCTTTACCCTGTGAACCACCTGCTTCCACTTTAATTGTAGTTAGCCTCTCAAGTCCTAGAAACATCAAAGTCAAGAACTGGATCAAACTACCTTGTACGCCCATAGTAAAAGTTGTTCATGTTAAACACACTGAACACTTGCTAATTGCTACTAAAATATTCTGTCGACCTGTCTTTTGCCAGCTGCATTCATCAAAATGGTTGTACACTGGTGTATACAACCCCTGTGAATAAACCATCAGTGGCTTTTAAAGTCATAACCCTTAATGTGCAAATAGAGGTCAGTATTCCAGTCTTTGTAACAAAGGTATTTTCAGTAGGACACTTCCACTGTATAGGAACCATAATGGGCACTGCACAGCCAGTGGCCCTGGGCTCCAATTCCAGCAGCACACCACACAAATACACATACACACTTGCCTGGTCAGCCAGTCAGGTTATTTATCTACTACCTACTCTATAATGGCACTGTTCTAAATGTTGGGGATACAGGAAAAAAGAGCAAATTTTCTGATGGGAAGAGAGAAGCAAATAATCTTTCAAAGTCAAAAAATAATTTTAAGTACATCTAAGCATTCTTTTTTTTAATCATGTTCAGTATACTGTCATGGGGCAACTGGGTGGTAAGCCTTAGAAAGGCCTTCTAAGAAAACCTGATTGATAAGACAGCAGCTGTGCTAACTGGGAGAAGTGGGAGAAAGAACAGAAGGCAGCCTTGAGATGGAAATGCTCATAGCTTTTGTAGAGGAGAAAAAAGGCAAAGTGTGGATGGAAGGGTAATAAAGAAGAGTAGGAAGACAGAGGTAAGCAAAAACTTGATCAGATAGAATCTTGTTTGGAAGCCATTATTAGAGTTTTCAGCATGGGACTGTTGTGATCTAATCTACACAGCTAAAAGGTAAGACTGTAAAGGAGCAATGGAAAGCAGTGAGACTAGCTAGAAGGATTCTTCAAATGGTACCTTAGGCTAGGATGGTAGCAGGAAGATGGTACAAATTGGTTAGATGCCAAAAATAAATTTGGCAGTAGAGACGACTTACACTCTGAATTCCTTTTAACACTACCTAAACCACTACATAATTTGAAGAATCAAGCTACCTGGCAACATAACTTATACTGCTGGCTTAAATTGTTATGTCTAATTAACGATAAGCACATGCTAAACAAACCTGGTATCAAGCTAAACCAGTTCGGCTCTGGGCAAGCCACCCAGACTATTTATTCTACTGCAAAAGGAAGATATTTCACTTACCTTGAAGAATGGGTTGAAGTGATCTTTAAAGGTAATAATGTAGCACCTAGCACAGCTCCTGTGCCTCAACAAGCACAAGTGGTAGCTATTATTCACCTTTTCACAAATTTAAATCTTGCTTCCTTAGCTACATTGTCATCATTTAGGGATGAATTTTCTTATTCCCCCAAATACAAGGCAGATGTTAGCTGAAAATAGGGTCATTAAGAAGTTTGCAGTTGCTTCTAACTTCATGCCTCTTCTTCAGCTGTTAACATCAACCCATTTTACAAGTAATTCAGATGCAAACTTAAAATCTACAGTCTTTATTGGGGGGGGCGGCGGGGGTCGTTGTTGAATAACATCAAAAAATAAGGCTGAATATATAAACTATCTCAACTCAATAGAAGGTATTTCTCAAGACACAAAGTACAGGAAAGCAAAAAGAGATGGTGCTTCAATCTTGTCTCATCTATAAATAACGTAAAAAAGGCATTTTCTCAGCATCTGATTATGTGCAACTAGAACAACAGTTCAACTACCTTATATAAAAATTCACCTTGGATAAAGCTGTAATTCAAGTAGACTCGTGACATGATACGAGTAGGAACAGTTTTCAAAATATGCTTCCTTAAAAAATACATTTAGGAGGGGTACTCATTTCCAGGAATCAAAACAAGGTAGCAAAAAAAATCCCAATCAACTTCAATTTTTTATTTCTCGAGAATATTTCATTTCCTCAAGAGCCTAGTCCTTTCTTCTACTGTTGCATTAAGGCAAATCTCCCAATTCTATTATCACCATAGTCCTAGCTATGGTAAAGCATCCTTTTTAAAAAAGCAATGACAATACGTCCAATTCATCCCAGTGCTAAGAATACACTTTAAAAGACACTAAAGCACAGAGCCTCCTATTCATCAGACAGTAAAAAATAATTATGCCCCCAGATAAGGACTCAAATCACAAACCCAGAAAAAAGTGGTAAAAGATTTAAGACAAGAGCTAGCTCACAGACCAATCAAAATGGCTGTTTGGCTACCTGGAAATTTCTGCGTTACAGTTGAAAAACTTAACTACATTAATAAGACTACTCTAAGCCTACAGCAATGCAACTTTGGACTACATGATCTGTTAAGCCAAGGCAACTGCCCAAACTGAGACATATTTCATGTGTACTTATTGGCACTCAAAATAGTGACGTTAGGACTGGATTATATAACATCTTCTTCTAATGATGCTTCTTTACTATAAGGATTCTGAACATCATCTAGAAATAAATTCTGGTGAGGACCTACCATAATTAAGTGTATTTTGGCAGCAAAACTTAAGTAGTCTACAAATGTTTGTTTAATGATTCCTTTTAAAAATATTAATAAATACACAAATCATTACTTGTAACACTAAATAATCACACCTATTAGGCAAAACTAAAGCTTTATGTGATACCTAGTAAATAAACTGGATCTGACATCATTAAACTCTGTACTAGCTTTTTGTAGTAAGATAGTCTCATTGTCTTCTCAATCATTATGTATTTCCACATTAAAACTTACTGCTACTTTATTACTACCTGGCAAAATGTTCTATTCTTTTATAGATTCAACTAGATGACTCCTAAAGTATCTTTCCAGAACTCTAAAAAGTCCTCAGTTTTACCTGAACTGTTTAAACTAAAAACGTGACAGTTCAAAGGTCACCACTGAATGGACCCCTAGAGCTATACATACTCTCCCTTCTGAAACAGAAAGCATTCTTTGAAAGAAAAGAAAATCAGCCATGATTTAAAAAGAAATATCTAAACTCCTGAATTCTTTATTCTTCCCAAGTAGCATACTTTTCTAATGTTAACCTTTACAATGTTCAATTACACACACCAATGGAGAGATCCAAGCAATACAAAAAGCAAAACCAAGTAAGTATATTTGTTTTCTTTTTCTCCTTAAGGTTTGCCTTAAAATGTGACATATATGATAGTGAGGGAAGGAAAAATAAAATGCAGGATGAAATCACTCTAAGGAGTTCAAATTTGCTTAGAATTACCCACAAAACATGTAAGTCAGATAATGCAAAACTAACAAACATCTGCTATAGTGAACCATTTACAAAAGTTCCTCCCCAGCTGTACTTTTTGATGTATTTCTTGGATTGAAATTAACTTACATCTTCAACTACAAAACACAGAAACTACTTGTCACAGAATTTAATAAAACTAATTTGAAGGAGAATTATATAAGCCATAGTTTGAAACATTAAAATTCTTTAAATTGGGAAAACAACTAGGTCCTCACCTGACATCTAGTACTTTTAAATCGGACATTGCCACTCAACATAAAATCCTTTATTTCATTAACTAAAAAGTTATCATCACAATGTCTTTGTGAAACATTTTCAAAAAAGGGAAAGCCAGATATGGCCCTTTAAGAGCCCTATCTATTACAGTTACTTTCTTAAACCTTTTAACATTCCTTAAAAAAAAAAATCACTAAGCCAAATTCAAAGAACCAGTAACTTCAACTCCACCACACTACCTTATAGATCCTGAGTCAGTTCAACTATACGCACAAAAAATACTGCTACAATGTGTACATAGAAAATGTGACAGCGCCTAATCAGCACTTCAAAAACCTTTGGTTAACACAATTAAGAAAAGTCCTGGCTTTAAATGAAAACAGAGAATGTGAAAACTGAAAAGAAAAAAAAACTCACCAGTTTAACAGCCTCCTGAGCTGCTTCTTTTGTACAAAAAGTGACAAACGCATAACCTCTATTGAGACCAGTTAGTGGATCCATCATTAGACGAAGATCCCATATAGGTCCAGCTTTTTCAAACAATGGAACAAGTTCATCCTCAAACAGATCTCTTGGGATCTTCCCTACAAATATCTGTAAATTAAATATGAAGTAAAAACCATGGAGAGTTTCTTTAGGGAACCAGACACCTGTACATTTACTACAAAGGGTACAAGTTTTTAGTCTCTTTACCTCAGTGCCAACAGAAGGCTGCTGACCTGAATAAACGGAATCTGGAGGCGGTCCCCCATACTTCCTCTGTCCAGTGGTCACATCGAGTGTGTATCCTGTTCTTTCCAAGAGCGCCTTAAAAAGTTCAAATGCCATTAATACATTTCATTCATGAGACCACACCCATACATTGAGCAGTTTAAAATCAATCTTGTTCATATCTTTACATGTATCTTTGCAACATTCCCTACTTACAGATTTCTGTTGTTTCAGAATTCCCCTTTTAATGTATGCTTGTAATTTATAATATGCCCTAATTTATAATGAAAATTTCAGGATCCTGGTCAAATCATTTTCTGGTCTCCAATTAATTACTGACTAGTGCTTAGTGAACAACACAAAATATTGAACTGTCAACAACTTTCAAGGCAACGTGTACCTATTCAGCCCTTCTAAAAAATGACTGCACCTAATTAGGCTGAAAATAATTCTCTCCTGAAGAAGGAGCTGGATAACTTCTCTCCTCCAAATCTAGCTTTCTTACCCAATAAATTTCCCTGTAACCCACACTTCTAGGTACCTACCGCCATTCTGGGAGTTTCACCAACCTTTATAGAAATTACACTCCTCCAATTAAGTCCAGAAACTTAGGAGTTGCAGGAAAAATGACCTCTTATTCATCTGACATTCAAGTACCATGCTTCACAGGACAGCATGGATCACTCAGAAAAATGAGAGCCAAAATGATTTTGAAAACTTTATGAAGCTACAACAATGTGACATAACCTCTACATATGACCTCCCTAAAAGTGAACTGTTAAAATTTACACAACTCATATTTACTCAGAGCATTAAAATTTCTCTTCATCTTTTATTACAAGCAAAAAGACTAGAAAGAAGTAGTCCACTGTTAGCCTAAGGAAAAAACAAGAATTATTCCTTTTCCACCATCTCACCCACAAAGCACAAAACTGGTTTTCTGAATAATAAAAGCAACCCAATAATTAGATGATAAATTCTGAAATAAAAAGAAACACTAGGCACAGGACAAAACTTATCAAAATGCTGTTAAGTGATTTGGGGGTCACTTTAGTCTTTGAAAATGAAAATGCCTAGACAGATTTTAAATATTTTCTACTCAAAGAACATTAAATATTTATGAAAAAATACTGTAATTGATAACAACTCCTTTATTCCTAAACTGTCTTAACAAAAAACCCCAGAAAGTGCTACATGTTTTAAGTAGTCTTTTTCTATTATCTCCAAATATATTTGCTTAACAGTGCAACACTGGGTTAGTAACAAAAATAAACTCAAATCTATTACTATCACATAAACTAAACCATTAAATGGCTCTTCTTCCCTTTTTCCCATCTGTAATCCCTGTGCTTCTTTCACTTTAATCTTTAAGTGACCCAAATAATACCTTTTATGTCACTCACTAAAAACAAAAAGGAAAAACTTATTCCCTCTGAAAAATATCCTATGAAAATGTCTGTCTTCGATGTAGAGAATGGACTTGAGGACACGGGGAGGGGGAAGGGTAAGCTGGGACGAAGTGAGAGAGAGTGGCATGGACATATATACACTACCAAATGTAAAACAGATAGCTAGTGGGAAGCAGCACAGGGAGATCAGCTCAGTGCTTTGTGACCACCTAGAGGGCTGGGATTAGGAGGGTGGGAGGGAGATGCAAAAGGAAGGGGATAAACGTTTGCATATAGCTGATTCATTTTGTTATACAGCAGAAACTACAATAAAGATGTTAAAAGAAAAAAAGTCTGCCTTCTTGCCACAATTTAAGTCACACTAAAGCTTTAAGCCACTCCCTTCCAAAGACAGAACTGAATCTCACCAACGAAATTTTCAATTTTTCATAAAATTTTAATAATTGTCTCAGTATAGACTTAATTACAACTGATTAATTACAATGAGTAACAACTATATTCCATTTCTTTGGAAAAACTAAACTTACAGCTCAAACACAATTCACTCACAGCTACAACTGCGAAAGGCTCAAATTTATAGACAGCCTTAACATCTAACTCCATATTCCAAGCTTCTCTCTTCCCACAACATTATAACACACCTGACACCTATATTGTTCCTAATAACTGATTTTCTTAAACCATAATCCTTGGTTCAAGAGCAGTGGCACACTATATTGAGTACCAGATTAAAACTAGTATGATCACCGTCATATTTTCTATGAACTAAAAACTCAACACAACTAAAAAACACCAAGATCAAAACCTAGTTGACTTTGAGGCCATTTACTCTTCTGACTTTGGGGGTGGGGGGAGCGCAAAGGAAACCTACCCTCAGCCTCAGTTTCCTCATTTACATTTCCACAGAAATCAATTTTATCCTTAAAAGTTGCTTTTAGAAATGAACACATTGGCCTTAAAAACCCATACTAATGGAAGGAGAAGAAGGCAGTGTTAAAATACTAAACCCATTTAATTTGGGGGCTTGAGAATCCTAAGAAAAGCAGTCAGCTGCTAAATGCACACACTCCACCAGTATGGGGTGAGCTGATTCCCTCCCATTTTGGTTCCACTGTCAGTTAATCTGGACTTGCAGGTTTCTAAAAAAATATGGTGGCTGTATTTCTTTAAATTTTTTATTTAGAATACCAATAACACAGATTTAAGAAACAGTAGCTGGCTAACAAGAAAAACTTCGGAATTGTTTTAGAAACAAATTGTTAAAGGCAGGAAAAACAGTAATTACAAAAGATTAACAAATTATCTCATAGTCATTAACTCGCAACATCAAAAAAACCACAAAAAACAAACAAAAAAACACGGAAAACAAAACACACACACCCATTTCACACCCCAGGAATATTTACCAAAGCTAGAAAATAGAAAAAAAAAAAAAAACTTTAAAACTGAAAGGAGTAATAAAAAAGAAAGTTTTTAAAGACATACCTTAATTTTTGCCTCATCTGGTCCTTTGCTAGAATCTGCTACTTTGGTCCCCTGTTTTTCTCTCTGCCTATAAGTCTTCATGACTCCACATAAAAAGGCACTTTTGTTCTGCAAACGAATTTTCCAATCATATTTAACAATAATTATCTTAAACGTACCTAAATAAATAAAACTTGAACTATCAAAACTACTGTTTATTCTTTTTACACTGACACTAGATTAACGTTACCTGAACATGAGAGAGATCACTGTCTTTAAACTGCTGAAGAACTGCCAATGCGCCGTCTTCATTGAATTCTTTTAAAGCTTCGATAGCTCTTTCATCTAAATCGCTATGTGCAACCAGCCCTGGAGAAAAAAAAACTTAATTAATTGTCAACTTTTAATATTTTTTAGAAAGTTCGTTTTTTTTTTAAAAACAAAGACCATGTTTGCCAATACAGGTGCCAACTAAGAATTCTTCCATGCCCCCTTTTCATCTATATAATGAAAAACACACATACCTTAGCCATTCTGAACGGCATTATGAACTAAATAAGGCCTCTCAACCACTTTTTTTTAAATCTTGTTCTGTGTCTAAATCAGACAATTCTGAACCCTATTTCTACAACAAATATATAGGCTCACAAATTCTAAAACCAACCAACGAAGTACCGAGCATGACAAATGAACCTCTACTCAATTTCAAATACCGCTACAAAAAGCAAGAGCCACACGGAGACAGACTACAAGTCTACAGTTACCAAGTTATTTAACAAGAATCCTACTATAAAAATACCCCCAAAAAGTCACATGGCCTGCTTCCAATATTTAGCAGCTGTTGCTACCATCGTATACTTATCCATCTGGCCAGCCAGCCTTTACCTCCTAACCCTTTCTCTTCCCTCCCTCTATACACCTTAACCTCTACTTCACAACTAGCACAACAAGGCAAAACTCCAGGTCCCACACTTATTGGAAACCACAAAAAGTTGCTATTTTAGCTCAAAGCCAGAAATCCAATAGAAAAATTTCATGATGTAATTTTGCAAGTGTTAGTTCTTACCTGCAACGTAAATTTCATCTAGTTTTTCAGCAACTTTCTGTGGTAAACCAGCATCAAGCAATGTCTGAAAATTTTCTGAATGGATAACTGCAGAAGTAGTATCCATGGGCTCTTCAGTACCATTTCCATTAACATGTTCTGTAGCCATGTTTCCAGAGATCTGTTCAAACGCAATAAGCAAAATTAAACTAGGATCTTCAGAAAGGGTAGAGGACAATATGAGAGCTCCAATCTTTACTTTCTCTACCAATTTCTACACCAGCCAGCCTGCACCTCCCTTTAAAGAGGCCTTACTTGAAAGTCACTGTCGCCTGACAAGCCACATTCGGAGCGCGGGGCACAGAAGGACGGATCCACTACGTTTTTCCTTAGCACCACCCCTGACTCACCTGCTAACACTCCCTAGGAAAAACCACATTACAAATGGAGCCCAACCAGCACGAGGACGAGCCAGCGTGCCACATGCAGCTGTGCCCGTACGGCGAACGAGGTGTGTGTGGAGCAAGCAAAGCTGGGCTTTTCCCTCTCAAAGGTAAACCCCCGAAGTGCGCGCTTTTCCCGCCTGCCGCTTAAAGATTGGTAACAACAGCCTGCGAAGAACAAAGCGCTCACACAAGCTACCTTCCCACCACCCAATTTCTCCACCCTTCACCCGCACACCCCAAAGCCCGCCCCCGACTCCGCACCCAGAGCGGCAGCCTCACCGCTGCGGCCCCCGGGAGCCCAGCAGAAACACGTGCTCTGCGCCTTCCAATGTCCTATAACTTCCTTCCACGAAAACCCACCGAGTCCCAGGCCAAGACCACCGTCACCGGCTCCCAACAGCTACCCCAAGCCGCGGCCGGAGCCCCCAGCAAGCAGCAGCAGCAGCAGCACAACCTCGCCCCTCGACACCGAGGCCGCGGCGGCGCCAAGCCACAGGCTCTCCCCGCCCCCCAGCGCCGCCGTCTCGGCCGTGACACATGGCTCTCTCTGCCCCGGGCGCCGGCGACCCCCGGCCGCCCGCCCGCCCCGCCGAGACGTGCGCCGCGGCGCGCGGTGCCAAGCCCCCCACCCCTCGCCGGTCCCGGCAGCGACTGCGGCGCGGGGGCCGGCGGTGCCACCCCCGGGCCGGGGCCGACAAGCCGGCGGCGCGAGGGCGTTCCGCGAACTGCCCAACGCTCGCCGGACCCCGAGCACCACCCAACCCCGCCGCGCGGCTGCGGGACAGGACCGGATCCTCTCCGCCCACTCCCGCGCCGCGGCGACGGCCACGACAGCACCAACTCCGCCGCCGCTCGTGGTCTGCGCGGGCCACGGGGGCGCCTCCTCCCTGGAGCGCCGCAGACAAAGCCCGAACGGCAGCAGCACATGGAAGCGAGAAGGAAGTGGCGGCGCGGGCCGCGGCCTACTCACAAGCAGCCCCAGTCAACGTGCTCCCCTCTTCCTTGGAATCCATTTTCCAGAAAAGCCGGCTTCTCCCCGCACCGCCCTCCCCCAGCTCACTCCACAATGTCACGGAGCTCCCCTCCCAGACCCGGGTCCCAGCGGTCGTTACCTCCCCGTCGGGCTGCGGCGGAGGAATCCTGTCCGAGGAGATCCGGTTGCGGGCAACGCGTGCTCGCTGCTCCCTGGGTCCGGCGCGAGTGGAGCTGTTGTAAAATGGCGGCCGAAGCTCACGCCGCTGGCAGCAAACCCGATCCAGTTCCACTCGCCTCCGAGCGCGCTCCCAGTGCGCGCGCGCGCGCCTCCGCGTGACCCCCCCCCCTTCCCTCCCCTCCCTCGCGCGTCCGCTTCTCTCACTCCTTCAGCCCCTGCCCGCCTCCAGCTCCTCCTTCTCCTTCTCCCACCACCACCAGCCTCCGTCCGCCTCTTCTCTAGGCCTTTCTTCTTCCCCTCCCTGCTCCTTTCCCCCACCGCTCGCACTGTCGTCCGCGGCCGCTCAGGCACGAGTGGCCGCCCTTCCCCTCCTCGCTTGCACGCTTGCACGCTCGCACGCTCACTCCCTCCCTCGCTCTCTCGGCCCTGTCCCCCAGTCCCTGCCGACTCTGCTCCTCTCTTTCTCTCTCCCGCGCTGACGTGACGACGTAGCTTACGACTCGGGACGCGCGCCCGCAGGCTCCGCCCCCACGCCCGCCACTTCCCTCGCTCCTCACCACACGGGAGGGCGCGAGACCCCGCCCTTCCGCTCCGGCGGCGGCGGAGGGGCTGAGAGTGAATGAAAGGCCCGCCCCTTCCCCTGCCGGCACTCCCCCTCCCGCTCCCCTCCGAGCGGGGCGGGGCGGGCCGGCTCAGCGTGTCCCACTCGTTCTCCTTTGTCAGGAGACAGGCATCTCCCCACCCCGCCCCACCCCACCCCCACCGCGACACCACGCGCACGCCCCCCCCACCGAGCTCCCGCTCGCCCCACCCCCCGCCCCGTCCCGGGCCGGCGGGGAACAGGGCGGGGGGCGCGGAACGCGAGCGCAGCTCCGCGGAGGGTACCCACCGGTCCGTGCGCGCCCGGCCCCCGCCCCCGGCGCCGCGGCCGCGTAGCCGTTCCAGGCGGTGTCCACGCCGCCGCCGCCCCGCGCTCTCCTCGCTCGGGAAGCTGCAGGCGCACGTGTCCCCCGGGGCGGGGCGAGGCAGACAATGGGGCGGCGGGGGAGGGGAGCGGCGCGGAGCCCGCGGACCTTTGGGCCACCTGGCCGGCGGGACGCGAGTGCGGGAGTCCCTCCTGGGAGACTGGGTCTCCCCGGCCGGACAGTGGGAACTCCGGGGCCCCGCGCCCGCGTGACTTCCTTTCCACGGGAACCTTGGGTGGAGGGAGGGGCACTCGGGGCTCGAACGAGGAAACCCCGGCTGCTTTTGAGGGGGAACCGGCTGGCTCCAGTGGAGCGAGGAGCGGCTCCCGCCTTGGGATGCTACGAAAGCCAGATTTGGAAGCAAAACCGCTGGGTGGTGAAGAGTTGTGCAATACTCCGTTTCAGTCCCTGGCCTTTTCAGCAGTTAAGGGCTTCCTCACGGCACAGTTTGAGCAACTTGCAGCAGCACAGAGCTGCGTGGTTAGGGCAACTGTAGCATATCTGTGTTTCTTTTCGAAAATCTTGCCAATTAAATCTTAACTTAGTGACACTTATTTTGTAACCGTATACTAGGTACAAGAAAGACAAGACAAAGGCATTTGAATTTCAGACGCCGTGTGGCTACTAATTTTGTTCAATGCAGCTGTAATGAAAAACAGGAATAGTGTCCTTTTCATTAAAAAAACAAGAGCTCACTGGTTCCCTAAACAAAAAGTTAGATGAATACTCCTCAAAGTGCTTAAACACTTCGTATGCCAGATTACTTTCATTAGTACCTGGATCAAGATATGAAATTTTTGAAATATTTTGACCAAAAGACTATGTAGCCAGTTGGTTTAGTAAGGATCTGGGCGCTCTACTACCTAAAATTTCTTCCTGTCATACATGGACCTGCTGTTGTATTCAGCTAATTCAGCAGTAGGGATTTTAGTTCATAATTCGAAGGTTGTAGATAATGTTATAAATGAAACCAAATAACCAAAATGTTTAATACAAAAATATAATAAAAACTGGATAATCCTATAGATGAAGGAATGAAAACAACAGATCTGAACCGTCCAACACTTTTTTTTTAAGACTTTCCTGGGGATCAACTTTCCTTTAAAAAGAAGAATGAGAAGGAGAGGAAAGGGGAGGGGGAGGGGGAAGAAGAGGAGGAAGAGGGGGAGGAAGGAGAAGAAGGAGAAGGAGGGGAAGAGGAAGAGGAAGGAGAAGAGCCTCTACCTAGGCAATGTCATCTGCCAGATGACCAGACCTCCCAAATTGAAATCTCTAGTTCTTCTTTGACCCCTAATTCCTTTCCCTAACCCACCCACCCGACACCTTTTTGTGGGCTTTAGGCACTGCAAATCAACATTTCAAAAAACTGAGCACAACATCATCCCCTTCATCATCCAGCTCCAGAGTTCCCATCTCAGTGAACATCACCCACTTGCGTCCAGCAGCATTGGCTGAAAACCAGAGGGTCATTCAGGACAGTACCTTCTCCCTCAAGGCCGTATTAATTAAGTCCTGTCAATTTCGTCTGCCTAATATATCTCCACTTCTCTCTGTGTTGCACCCAGGGGATAAGCTACCATCACTTACCACCTGGACTAATGATTGAGCCTCCTGATTCATCCATCCTTGCAGCTTTTCTAATCCATTCAAAGCCGCGCGCGCGCGCGTGTGTGTGTGTGTGTGTGTGTGTGTTTGGATTTTAATTGCAGATAAGATCTGCTTAAAACCCTTCATTAGCTCCCCAATACACTTAGAACCAAATCCTTAACTAGATCAACAAAGCCTTCCATGACCTGTCCCACATGTCTCCCCAGCCACATCTCTGCCATTCTCCCAGCTTCAGCTGGCCTTCTCTCAATTCTGGCATTTCTCAAGATGGCACACACTAAGGACCTAGGCAGGAACTTAGAGATGCCCTGAGCAGGCCTGAGAAAAAAGCTATCAGCTATGCTCTCCAGTTGACATCTTGTTGAGAGAAACAATGGTATAATTTTCCTCCTGACCTGCAGAACTTCTTATTCCAGGCTTGATGCCAAGAATTACTACTATTACTGAAACATGGGGAATCCCTAATAATACTTTAAGAAAAAAAAACAAACAAGAAACTAGTAGATAGATTGATTCACTTGGTACGATAGATGCATTGGACTAGATTGAAATGTATGTGAACAATCTGGCACAAGAAAATTCTCAATAAATATGTGTCCTTACTTATCTGAATCCTCTTTAGTACCAAACACAGGATTTGATGCTCAATAAATATCAGTATTTACTGAATAAAACCAAAGAATTATAGGCTGAGACTCAAAACAACCTTGATTCTAATCCCAGATCAGCTACTAATGGGTAGCATGGGCTTGGATAAATCAGTTCACTTCTCAGAGTTTCGATTTCCTCATCCATAAAAGAAGTGCATTGAAAGAGAATTTTTTAAGATCTCTTCTAGCTCAAACATTTTGCAATATATTTAAAAAATTTCTCAAACTCTTTCTCTGGATTCTCATGGCTTAAAAATATTCAAATGTCCTATTTGCCACTAAAGATCTTCCTCATTTGAATCCCAACTTTCCTTTACAACAAAATAGTCAGCTATTCACCTTATATGAACCCTTGTTCCAAGCAAAAATAACAGCAACAATGACAAACATTGATAATATCTGATTTGGGATATCATCTCCACTGTGGTTGTGGAGAAATTGACACGTTCACTGTTAGTGAAATGAGAGATTTTTTTTTTTAATAAATATATAATAGTCGTATTTATTAAGCCCTGCTCCCCCAAGTCTGTTCTTCCATCCTTCCACCATGAATGCCTTGTAACCTGGTACCTGCTGTCGAGCTAGAAATTCCACTTCCAGCCTCTGGGGCAGCCAGGTGTGGCCAGGTGACTTAATTCTCCCCAAGGGAGTGAGAGGATAGATTGATATGACTTTTTTTACAAGATAATTAGACTATAATGCTTACTGAAGCATTGTTTGTAACATACATATATGTGTGTGTGTGTGTTTTGTTTGTAAAAATGTATATAAGCTAAACATCCAGTAATAGGGGACTGGTTAAATAAATTATAGTGTGCATCCATAGCGTGGATTATTCTGGAGCCACTGAAAACAATGAAGTAGCTACCAATGTCCTTACATGGAAAGATATCCAGGTTACATTCTTAATTTTTTTTTTAAAGCCACCTAGAGAACAATGTAGAGTGTGACATTTATTCATTCAATTGAGCACCTTCTGTGTACCAAGCTCTGTGTTATGCACTAGGTTCACAATGTTGTATGTCAAGATAGACACAGATTGACCCCTGGCTCATGAAGCTTGCAGGTCTGTGTGAATGTGTATAACAAGGTATGATGGATATAAAGATTTTTGTTTCTAGAGAACAATTACAACTAGAAGGATGGGGTGGAGGGAGACCATCACTTTTTACTTCATACACTTTGGTAATGCTTAACTTGTTGCAATAAATATTTTTAAGTTAATTATTTATGGGCCTCATTACTGTTTTTCCATCCATGTAACCTTTGAATTAGTAAGAAAATGGAGACCTGTTAAGTTGCAATTAATCAAAGGCAGGCATAAAGTCATGCCTGTTTGCCTGTTTTGCTTGTCATCCAAATTCTTCCACTATTAAATGCCAAACTGTTTTTTTTTAATATCATATTTTCTTCTTTTCTTTTCTATATTTTCTAAACTTTTTGCAATTACCATATATTAATGTTATAATGAGAAGGGGGGGGCTAGAATTCATATTGGAAAAATTCACAACACACCATTGTTCTTTTCACAGAACCATAAAAACCTAGAGTCAAAAGAGACTGTGGAAGTCATTCAATCCACTCTTTCTAATAATCAAGAAAGTTTTTGCAACATCTCTCACATCTTCTTCTCATGGTAATTGAATGGCTGATATGTTAAAATTTAAAACTTCTGCTCTGCAAAGACACTGCACAAGAGAATGAAAAGAAAAGCTACAGACTGGGGGGGAAATCTTTGCAAAACACATATCTGTTAAAGACTTAGTATCCAAAACATACAAAGAACTCTAAAGCTCAACCATAAGAAAGCAAACAACTCAATTTAAAAATGAGCAAGGGACTTCCCTGGTGGTCCAGTGGGTAAGACTCTGTGCTCCCAATGCAGGGGGCCCAGGTTCGAACTAGATCCAGCATGCTGCAACTAAGATCCCACATCGCAACTAAGATCCCACATGCCACGATTCTTTAGCTTCCCATGCCGCAACTAAAGATCCTGCACAACAAAGATCCTACGTGCTGCAACTAAAGACCCAGTGCAGCCAAATAAATAAATGTTTTTTAAAAAAATTAAAATAAATAAAAATAAAAATGAGCAAAATATCTAAACAGACACCTCATCAAAGAAGATATACAGGTGGCAAATAAACATATGAAAAAAAAATGCTCAGCATCATATGTCATTAGAGGATTACAAATTAAAATAGTGAGATACCGCTACACAACAGTTATTATGGCCAAAATCCAAAAAACTGATGCTAAATGCTGGCAAGGATGTGGAGCAACAGGAACGCTTATTCATTGCTAGTGGGAGTGCAAATGGTACAGCCACTTTGGAAGACTGCTTGGCAGTTTCTTACAAAACAAACATACACCGTATGATCCAGCAGTCATATTCCTTGGTATTTACTCAAATATGTTGAAAATTTAAGTATACACACACACGCACACAAACCTGCGCAAGGATGTTTATAGCAACTTTATTCATAATTGCCAAAATTTGGAAGCAACCAAGATGTTCCTCAATAGGTGAATGAGTAAACAAATTTTAGTACCCATATAATGGAATATTATTCAGTGCTATCAAGAAATGCACTATCAAGCTATGAAAAAACATGGAGGAATCTTAAATGCATTTTGCTAAGTGAGAGAAGCAAATCTGGAAGGGCTATACACTACATGATTTCAACTATATGACATCCTGGAAAAGGCAAAACTGTGGAGACAGTAAAAAGATCAGTGGTTGTCAGGGGTTCAGGGGGAGGGAGGGAGGGTTAAATAGGTGTAACACAGGGAATTTTTAGGGCAGTGAAACTATTCTGTATGATACTATAACAGTGGATACATATCATACATTTGGCAAAACCCATACAATGTACAACATAAAGAGTAAACCCTAATGTAAACTATGGACTTAAGTTTATAACAATGAATCAATGTTGGTTTGTCAATTGTAACAAACGTACCAACTAATGTACAATGTTAATAATAGGAGAAGGGGGTGGGAGAGGGGTATATGGAAACTGTACTTTCTGCTCATTTTTCTTAAATCTAAAAACACTCTAGAAAAATAAAATCTATTAATTTTTAAGGTCCTGATATTTTATAGTAACATTTTTAAAAATTTTATTTATTTTATTTATTTTGGTTGGGCCGAGTCTTAGTTGCGGCAGGTGGCCTCCTTAGTTGCAGCACATGTGCTCCTTAGGTGCAGCATGCATGTGGGATCTAGCTCACTGACCAGGTAGGGAACCCACGTCCCCTGCATTGGGAGGTGGATTCTTAACCCCTGGGAAGTCCACCACCAGGGAAGTCCCAAGGTCGTGACATTTTAAATACACTCGAAATGCTAGGTATCCTTTTTATTGCTTTTAGCTTTTTTTTTTTTTTAATTAGAAGTTCAGTCTCATTTTAGCTGTTTGCATTTTAACATTTACAATGGGGTTGATGGATTAAATTACAAGGAGCCACAGATTTTATACAAGTAATGACAAAAAGAACAAAAAGATTATGTAAACATAAACTGAAAGACTGTTTCTGTCAAAGTATTCCCACTCTACTCTGAATGGAGTCCCAGAATATAAGCAATCTTTGGTTGTTCAGATATTCAAGATGAATCGTGGCACAAAAAAGGAAAATTTAGTAATAATTTTTTCACGGAACATGTCATCATGCTGTGTCTCAAAGCTCTTCCCAAGGGTAACCTTACCCCAAAGCCCTGCTAAGGCAGCAGCCTAGGCTGTCACATTTTTACTCTGCACACTCACCCCTGCCTTGTCACAACTAATTGGACCAGCATCAGGTACCAGACCATACCTAGAGCAGAACCAAAGATAGAGTCAGTGTCTTGAAGAGGGAGTTAGAGCTGGGGCCATGAGAGGTCATGTCAAACTAAAATTATAAGGAAGCAGAAACCATAAATAAGCAGAAGCTAAGAGGAATCCCTTCACTATATTTATCATTCCACAAATACATTTTGTGCACCAGTTATGCGCAAGGCACTGAATGAAGCACCAGATGAGTAAAGCAGAAATGTCTTTTGCCTTCATGGAGATCACAGCTAAGTGAGAAAAGAGAGAGAGAGAGAGAGAGAATAAATAAATTAATTAAATATTTATAAAATGTGATCAATGCAAAGAAGAAATTAACATAGTATAGTGTTACATTGGGTTGGTCAAGGAAAGCATTTCTGAGGAAATGATGTTTAAAGTGAGGAATGAAGGGGGGCTGGAAGAATATTCCAGGCAGAATGAATAGAGTGTGTGAAAACTCTGAGAGGAGAAAAAGCATGGTCTTTCCTGAAAAGATGCCCGTGTGGCTGGAGCATATTTGGTAAGGGAGAGAGTGGCCCAAGATGAGTTTGGAGAAGTTGGTGGGAGATAGATTATGCAGGACTATGTAAGTAAGTGTGATAGGAAGCCATTGAAATGTTTCCCATGTTTAAAATTAGTATTTAGAAACAGAATAGATGTTGGGGGTTGACGATGGACATGGAACCAGGTAAGGGATAGGAGTTACTTGGACAAGGGTATTGCAGAGGAAGTGGAGAGAAGTGGACATAATGTGTACTTTTTTAATATAAATTTATTTATTATTTATTTATTTATTATTTTTGGCTGCGTTGGGTCTTCATTGATGCATGCGGGCTTTCTCCAGTTGAGGCGAGCGGGGGCTACTCTTCGTTGCAGTGTGTGGGCTTCTCATTGCAGTGGCTTCTCTTGTTGCGGAGCACGGGCTCTAGGCACGCAGGCTTCAGTAGTTGTGGCTTGCGGGCTCTAGAGAGCAGGCTCAATAGTTGTGGTGCACGGGCTTAGTTGCTCTGCAGCACGTGGGATCTTCTCAGAGCAGGGCTCAAACCCATGTCCCCTGCATTGGCAGGCGGATTCTTAACCACTGCACCACCAGGGAAGCCCCTCAATGTGTATTTTGAACCTAGTTTGTGAAGGACTTAGTGATAGACTGATGGTAGGGAGTTTAGGAGGCAATTGATGGATGTTGGTGCCATTTGCTGAGTTGGTGAAGACATAGAGTAACAGTTGTCAAGAATGTATCAGTTAGGAGTCAATCAGAGAAGCAGAACCATTATGAGTATTCTGGAATAAGGGGTTTCTTATAAGAATAAGAATTTATATGCTGGGAGAAGCAATGGTCCAAAACGAGAGTTGGAGAATGAGAGCTGAGTCACTAACCAGCCCTTCTGAAGCCTGGGTGAATAAGGAGAACTTGCAGGGGAATCTGGGAAGCCTGGCACATCCAGTTGGTGGGGGGGACCATGAAGGAGGACCAGTGGAGAGCTATGTGGAAGGCTGTTTTGTGGTTGGTGGCTGGCTTGGAGTCATTGTTGGTTATCAGTGTTGACAGTTGGGAAAAAGAGCTAGATATGTACCAGGGAAGAGAGATATCAAGCTGAAACCCACCTCTGCATCTCTTTTTCACTATTTAACCAAGTTCTTGAGTAGCTTTTTTTTTTTTTAATGTTTCTTCAGTTTCTTTTAATCTGGAGCCAAACTGTCCAGTACCATAGCCACCAATCCCATGTGGCAAATTAAATTAATTGAAATTGAATAAAATCTAAAATGCAGTTCCTCAGTCACACTGGCCACCTGTCAAGTGCTCACTAGCCACATGTAGCTACTGACCATGGTACTGGACAGCACGGATACAGAACATTTCCATCATCACAGAAAGTTATATTGGACAGCACTGATCTAGAACAATCCATTTGCATTTTCAATTGTCTTGTAATAAATGTATTTAAAGCCATGTGAATGGATATAATCACTGAGGTAGAAGAGTAGGAAAAGAGCAAGGACAGGAAGTCCAAGCATTGATCCCCAGAGAGATCAATTTATAGAGAATGAGTAAGCGAGAAGCCTGTAAAGAAGCATGAGATGGAATGGCCAAAGAGGTAGGAGAAAAACCAAGAGAAAGCAATGTTTCAGAAAAGAAAGGAGGGTGTTTAAGGAGGAAGTGGTCAACTATGTTGAATGAATGCAGTTAAGAATTGGGGTAAGGTGGTGGCGCAGCGGTTACGAATCCGCCTGCCAATGCAGGGGACATGGGTATGAGCCCTGCTCCGGGAAGATCCCACATGCTGCACAGTAACTAAGCCCGTGCGCCACAACTACTGAGCTTGCGCTCTAGAGCCCGCGAGCCACAACTACTGAGGCTGCGTGCTGCAGCTACTGAAGCCCGTGCGCCTAGAGCCTGTGCTCCGCAACAAGAGAAGCCACCGCAATGAGAAGCCCGCGCACCACAACGAAGTGTAGCCCCTGCTCGCCGCAACTAGAGAAAGCCTGCACACAGCAATGAAGACCCAACAGATCCAAAAGTAAATAAATAAAATAAATAAATTTTTAAAACAACATTAAAAAAAAAGAATTTGGGGTAAGACTGGAATAGAACTTCTTAAGAAGAGCAGTTTCAGGAGTGACATGCTGGCAAGAGTGGTGTAAGATTAGATTAGATTAGATTAGAGTGGTGTAAGGGGCCAAAGAGAGGGGACATGGAGGCAGCACAGGCAGACCGTTCTTTCGGGGCCTTTGGGAAAGGGCCCAGAGAGATGGTTGGTTGCTTAAGGGGGATGTGGGTTCAAGATAGGTTTTTTTTTTTTTTTTGGCTTGTCTTGGTTTGTTTGCTTTTGTTTTTAAGATGGGAGATATCTATCTATAGATATAGATAGATAGATATAGATATAGATATATATCTTTCTGTCTTGTATATACACATATATACCTGTGGATGAGGTCCAATAGAAAGAAAAAGGTTGAGGAGAGAGGAGTTGAAAAAAAGGAGAAAGGTTTTGGAGAAGGCAAGAGCGAAGAGAATAGATGTAAATAGTAGAGATGAATGGAATAGACCAATGGAGAGCAGAAGGAAAATAAAGCAAATATTCAGAGATGGGCAAAGATAGTCTGAGAAAGGTCACACACAGCAAGAGAGGAGGCACAAACCGTCAGGCCTTTGAGCCTCCTTGGTCCTGTGTCCTCGCCAGGTCCAGATCTTGTAAGTGTTGACTGGACAATCGTTCTATCATTGAGTCTCAGATTCCTCAGTCCCCTCCTATGAATGCCCACCCCATCCTATGTGTCCTTTAAATAATACTCTCTTTATTTGGCTAAATTGAGTTCCTTGATCTAGCACAAAATGGCCAATTAGAACATACCCATTTATGATTTAACCATTTATATGAATCAATTGCATTATTGTGTCTATTTTTTCATCATAGCTGATAAAACGTGACATAACTGACTAGTTCTTCTCTCCTTGTATATGCATAGTGGTAAGTCAAGTGGTTAAAAGGCCAGCAAGAGGGCTTCCCTGGTGGCGCAGTGGTTGAGAGTCTGCCTGCCAATGCAGGGGACACTGGTCTGGGAAGATCCCACGTGCCGCGGAGCAGCTGGGCCCGTGAGCCACAATTACTGAGCCTGCGCGTCTGGAGCCTGTGCTCCGCAAGGAGAGGCCGCGATAGTGAGAGACCTGCGCACTGCGATGAAGAGTGGTCCCCGCTTGCCACAACTAGAGAAAGCCCTCGCACAGAAACGAAGACCCAACACAGCCATAAATAAATAAAAAAACAAATACTTTAAAAAAAAAAAAAAAAAAAGGCCAGCAAGAAAGGTGTGAGGAAATAAACATCCTAGATAACTGAATCACAGAATCTTCCAAGAAGAGAAAGAGAATCATAAAGCTTTTCAGGCTACTAACCTGTATATCCTCAGTCCTGCTTTTATTTTAAATATATTTTATTGTTTTTTATTATAAAAGCTAACATATAGTCCTGATAAAAATTCAAGCATTACATAAATATATAAAATAGAAGTTAAAATGTCCTATAACTTCATTGCCAGAGATGGTTACCGTATAAAAATACAAATGGTATATATTCCTTCTGATTTTATCTCTCCAGATACTAATATTAAATTAATATATTTGACAATAATGGTTTCCTATTATATATGTAATATTATTAATATAACTTGATTTTTTCACTTAATATGTATATTTTGGACACCTTTACCTACCTTTCACAATCATCATTAATTATTGCAATATTATACTCTTATAATAATAAATATATTCATATCCTTCAGCTGACAGAATTGCAACATATAAAGCATAGTGAATAGTTTTTTACTACAGGAAACATCTAGAATGCTTGTTCTATATTCAGATGTTAAAAATATGTCCAAATGACAAGGCTTGTTCACATTACTGATGTACTTACTCTGATTACAGATGACAGTAATATTTTGACCACATGGTCATTGGTTGCACACGAGTTCAGAGATACCTTGAATTCTTTTGAAGTCTGCATTTGACAATTCAGTCACCCACAAGCTAAACATGAAATGTAATAATAGTGTAACAGCATATTTTAGCCTAATTCCAAAGCCAAAGCCAATTTGCAGTGTAATATTTACAGCAAAATTTATAGACTGCAGCCAAAGCTGCACTTAGAGGCACATTTATATAATCTTACATGTTTCCACTTTGGAAAAATATAGAATGAAAATAAATGAACTAAGCATAACATTCCTATCAGAAATAAAGCACTATGAAATAATGTAAAATAAATTTTAAAAAGGAAAACCAGAAAACATTAATTGAAAAATAAAAGAAGAATGTAATTGATATATATACCCCCAATCTATCTTTCCTTTTAAAGAAACAGTAAAGCAAACAAATGTCAGGCAGTCTGTTTGGGGAAAGAGGGTGAAAACACACTTCAGCAAATAAAGAATGATAGTAGAAGAAAAAAGATTATTTTTAATGATGAATATTTGTGTACTACTTCATAATACCTGGATATAGGTTTGGAAATATTGATAAAATTGAAAATTTTCTGGAAAAATATGTTATCAAAATTAAGTGAAGTAGGGGCTTCCCTGGTGGCGCAGTGGTTGAGAATCTGCCTGCCAATGCAGGGCACACGGGTTCGAGCCCTGGTCTGGGAAGATCCCACATGCCGCGGAGAAACTAGGCCCGTGAGCCACAATTACTAAGCCTGCGCGTCTGGAGCCTGTGCTCCGCAACAAGAGAGGCCGCAATAATGAAAGGCCCGCGCACCGCGATGAAGAGTGGCCCCCACTTGCCGCAACTAGAGAAAGCCCTCGCACAGAAACGAAGACCCAACACAGCCATAAATAAATAAATAAAAATTGTATAACTTAAAAAAAAAACAAACAAACAGATATATTAAAAAAAAAAAAATTAAGTGAAGTAGAAAATAGAGACTTAAAAACTATGAGAGAAATTGAAAAAGAATTTATAACCCCTCAAAGGGTTTTTGGCCTAGATAGTTTGAAGAGTGGATTCTTTCATGGACTATATAATTACAATGTTATATAAACTGTTACAAAAAATAGAAAAAGAAGGAAACTTTCTTAGTTCATTTTATAAAAGCATCATGATATAAAATCGTGATATAAAACCTGACAGAGTACGCGCGCATGTGCGCGCACACACACCCCCCACACACACACACAAGCATACCAATTTCCATTACGAAAAGAAATGTTAAAATCCTAAATAAAATAAGTACTTACAAGTTAAATTCTACAATTGATTAAAAAGAAAAAACAGTAGAGTTTATCCCCAAATACCTCCTCTATTACATCACATCAATAAGTCAAAGGGAGGAAGCTATATATTCATTTAGATAGATGCTAAAAGGGTGTCTGATAAAAATAATATCTACTTTTGAATTTTAATAATAGTAACCTAGAAATTGAATAAAACTTTCTTACAATAACAAAGAATACTTGTGAAATCCAGGCAATATCACACTGAACACTGAAATATTAGTGTTTCCATTAAAGTAAGGCATGCAAAAGGAAACCTGCCCTTATTACCATTATTTAACAAGTGCTGGAAATTCTAGCAATTAAAATGAGATATGAAACAAATAAGAAGCATAACTGTGGCAAAGAGAAAATAAATGTATCATTATTTACAGATGATAAAGTTGTATACTTTTATTACTAGTAAGAAAGGTCACTGAAGTAGCCAGATAAGAAAGCAATCACCAACACATTAGATTTCCTATATAACAGCAATAGCTGGTAATAAAAATATGGTGGAAAAGACTTCTGATTTGCAATAGAAATGATTTCACATATGTGTATATTTACACACATAGGCATACACAAACATATAAAACATTTAGTTACCTTTAAAAGAAATATGAAGATCATATATCAGAAAAATTACAAAATTTACCCTGAGTAATATAAAAATAAGACATATAAATGGAGAGAAAGAGCATAGCTCTGGATGAGACTGACTGAATATTGTAAAAATTGTCAATATTTCCTAAATAAATCTAGGATAATAAACATCTGGAAATGAAGTTAGCAATATATGTCAAGGACTTTAAAATGATTATATTCTATTATCCAGTTATAGTTTTACTTCTAGGGCTTTATCCTAAGAAAATAATCATAGACCTTGAAAATATTCAAGTCCAAGGGGGTGTATAGGTAATAGTGTAATGTACTCTACATAGAAAATAGAAAAAAATTTTAATTCAATGCAATATTATTATTGAGCACTTGCTGAATGCCAGGTTTTGTGCTCAAAAATGGAGATACAGATGAACATTGTCCCTTCCCTCACAAGACCAAAAGTCAGATGAGTTCAGTGATAGGGGAAAGATGCTGTTAGAGCTCTTAAGAAGAATGACTCACCTGGATTTAGGGGCCAGAGAAGGTTTAGCAAAGTATCACAAACTGGGTGGCTTGAAACAACAGAAATTTGTTATCTCATAGTTCTGGAGGCCAGAAGTCTAAAATCAAAGTGTTGTCATGGTCATGCTCCCTCTGAAACCTTCCATGCCTCTTCCTAGCTTCTGGTGGTACGTGGGCAATCTTTGGCTTTCCTTGACTTGCAAGCATATACTCTAATCTCTGCCTTCATTGCCCCATGACATTCTCTCTGTGTCTCTGTTTTTGTATGACCATCTTCTTATAAGGACAGCAGTCATATTGGATTAGGGCTTCACCCTAATCCAGTATGACCTCATCTTAACTAATTATACCTGCAACAACCCTATTTCCAAGTGATGTCACATTTTGAGGTACTAGGGTTTAGGGCCTCAACATGTCTTTTTTTGGGAGGGCCAAATCCTGATTTAATATCTGTTGAATGAATGAATGTGATTTGGAGAACTGGAGGAGGAATTTGCTTTAGATCAGAGGAGGGACACCATTCCATTGCAGTAAGAGGGAAGGAAAAAAAAAAAACAGTGGATACATATAATGGTTGGTGTAAGGAAATTGTCATCTGAAGTCTTCAAAATTCTCCATGAACAGGAGGGTGAAATATCTCTGCTGAGGTGAGGGGAAAGTTGAGGCAAAGGAGGGAAGAGTTAAGAGGCGTGGAGGAGAAAGAAAGTCAGAAATGGGAAGGAAAACTGACAAGGGAAAAGAAGAGTGCCTAGTCACATTGAGGGCCTGCTTGGGGTTGGAGACCATGAACTTATAGTGGCACAAATCTGACCTGCTGTGTGATTTCTGCAGCAAGGCAAATGGTTGGATTCATCCGTAGTTGGGGTATTGCCAAGTAGTAGCCAAGGAAAGAAAACAGGGATAAGGGGACAGGAAATATTGCAATGAGAAGCCCATTGATAAGCCCATTGATATGTAATGAAAGGTTCTTTTTTTTTTTTTTCAATTGAAGTATAGTTGCTGTATAAGTTACAGATGTACAATATAGTGATTCACAATTTTAAAGGTTATACTCCATTTATCTTTATTATAAAATATTGGCTATATTCCCTGTGTTGTACAATATATCCTTGTAGCTTGTTTATTTTGTGCATAGTAGTTTGTATCTCTTAATCCCCTACCCCTATGTTGCCTTTTCCCACCTTCCCTCTCCCCCCTGGTAACTGCCAGTTTGTTCTCTGTGTCTGTGACTCTGTTTCTAGTTTGTTATATTCACTAGTTTGTTGTATTTTTTAGATTCCAAATATAAGTGATAGCATAGAGTATTTTTCATTCTCTGTCTGGCTTATTTCACTTAGCAAGTCCAAGTCCATCCATGTTATTACAAATTGCAAAATTTCATTCTTTTTTATGGTAAGTATTACACTGTAGGGGTGTGTGTGTGTGTGTGTGTGTGTGTGTGTATCCTCTTTATCCATTCATCATTATCCTCTTTTTTAAAAAATATTTATTTATTTATTTATTTATTTGGCTGCACCAGGTCTTAGTTGCGGCATACGGGATCTACGTTTCTGTGTGCTGGCTCTTTAGTTGCGTGGCTCTTTAGATGCGGCATGGGGGATCTAGTTCCCTAACCAGGGTTGGAACCCGGGCCTCCTGCATAGGGAGTGCGGAGTCTTAACCACTAGACCACCAGGGAAGTCCCCATCTCTGTCCTCTTTATCCGTTCATCTGTTGATGGACACTTAGGTTGCTTCCATATCTTGGCTATTGTAAACAATGCTGCTATGAACATTAGGCTGCATGTATCTTTTCTAATTAGTGTTTTTGGGTTTTTTTCGGATATATACCCAAGAGTGGCAGTGCTGGGTCATATGGTAGTTCTATTTTTAGTTTTTTGAGAACCCTCCATACTGATTTCCACAGTGGCTGCACCAATTTACATTCCCACCAAGAGTGAATGAAGAAGTTTCCCTTTTCTTCACATCCTCGCGAACTTTTGTTATTTGTGCTCTTTTTGATGATAGCCATTGTGACAGGTGTGAGAATGGCTATCAACAATGTGATATGTGATGTTGAGAACTACATTTCATTGTGGTTTTGATTTGCATTTCTCTGATGATTAGCGATGTTGAGCATCTTTTCATGTGGCTGTTGGCCATCTGCATGTCTTCTTTGGAAAAATGTCTATTCAGGTCTTCCGCCCATTTTCAATCAGGTTGTTTGGGTTTTTTTTGATGTTGGTTTGTATGAGCTGTTGATATATTTTGGATATGAACTTCTTATCAGTCATGTCACTTGCCATTATTTTCTCCCATTCGGTAGGTTGTCCTTTAGTTTTGTCATTGGTTTCCTTTGCTCTGCAAAAGCTTTTAAGTTCAATTAGGTCCCATTTGTTTATTTTTGCTTTTATTTCCTTTGCTTTGGAAGACAGAGCCAAAAAAATATTGCTATGATTTATGTCAGAGAGGTTTCTGCCTATGTTTTCCTTTAGGAGTTTTATGGTTTCCCATCTTACATTTAGGTCTTTAATACAGTTTGAGTTTACTTTTCTATATGATGTTAGAGAATGGTGTTTGTTTGTTTGTTTTTTGTTTTGTTTTGTTTTTGGCTGTGCTGCACAGCTTGCAGGATCTCAGTTCCCTGACCAGGGATTGAACCTGGGCCATGGCAGTGAAAGCCCGGAATTCTAACCACTAGGCCACCAGGGAACTCATGAGAATGTTCTAATTTCATTCTTTTACATGTAGCTGTCCTATAATGAGAGGTTCTCAACTATTTGTGCGTGAACTACTTTGCCACTCTGGTGAAGCCTATGGACTCAGTCTCAAAATATTTTTAAATGCATAAAACAAAATATATGGGGTTACATATGAAAGCCCTTCCATTAAAATATAGTTGCCAAAATATTTAAACAAACCAAATGTGTGCTACAGTAATGTAGCTATGATCTGAATGTTTGTGTCTCTCCAGAACTCAAATACTGGAATCCTAACACCGATGTGATGGTGTTAGGAGGTTGAGCCTTCCAGAGGTGATTGGGTCATGAGGGTGGTGCTCCCATGAATGGGATTAATGCTTTTATAAAAGATACCCCAGAGAACTTCCCTGGCGGTCCAGTGGTTAAGACTCCACACTCCCAATGCAGGGGGCCCGGGTTCAATCCCTAGTTGGGGAAGATCCCACATGCCGAGTGGCATGGCCAAAAAAAAAAAAAAAAAGGGACCCCACAGAGTTCTCTTACCCTGTTTCACTATGTGAAGATACAATGAGAAGTCTGTGACCCAGAAGAGAGCCTTCACCCAACCATGTTGGCACCCTGATCTTGGACTTTCAGCCTCCAGAACTGTGAGAAATAAATTTCTGCTGTTTATAAGCTACCTAATATGTAGTATTTTGTTGTAGCGTCCTGAATGGACTAAGATAATGTGCTTCTTTGCATTAAACAACAAGATCTGGCAGCAGGCTTAAAAAGGAGCATGATTTTTAGGTAGAAATAAACATAAGTGAAAATTTTTAAGTATTTCTATGTGATATGCACTGTAATGTATATGAAAATAGCTGTGTTTTCTGTTGTTGACAGCACCATAGTACTGCTAATAAATCTGTGGTATATTGCATTCATTTATTATTGAAGGAAATGCTAAACTTCAATTAGTGTTTAGTGAAAATAAAGACATAGATTTTCCCTATCCACATTCATAGACCCCTCGAATTCTACCCATGGCTCCTCGGAGGCCAGTGGATCCCAGATAAGAATGCTGGGTGTGGAGGGATAGTGTACAGGAAGTCAAACAACTGAGAAGCCAGATTGTTTGGACACTGATGTGTAGACATTGGGAGACAGATGACATAAAATAGGACAGCAAACCTGGTCCCAAACTCTTCAAAATCAATAAGGGGCAGTAATTAGAAAGCTGGAAAATAAAAACCTTAAGTCAGAACAAAGGGTGGCAAGCCAGGTGGGATGAGCCTAAAAAAATCAGGGGGTTGTACATAAAAATGGAGGAATAATTGTCAAGAAGTGGCAGTAGGAAGCAAGGAAGGTATTGACCTTAACTTCCACATCTGAAGGAGAGAACTTAAGAAACCTGTAGGGGCTTCCCTGGTGGCGCAGGGGTTGAGAATCTGTCTGCCAATGCAGGGGACACGGGTTCGAGCCCTGGTCTGGGAGGATCCCACATGCCGCGGAGCGACTAGGCCCGTGAGCCACAATTACTGAGCTTGCGCGTCTGGAGCCTGTGCTCCGCAACAAGAGAGGCCGCGATAGTGAGAGGCCCGCGCACCTCGATGAAGAGTGGCCCCCACTTGCCACAACTAGAGAAAGCCCTAGCACAGAAACGAAGACCCAACACAGCCATAAATAAATAAATAAATAAAAATTAAAGAAAAAAAAAGAAGCCTGCAAAGGGAAGCAGTGCCCTGAGGGGAGAACCAGATTTTAATTAGTGCAAGGAGGTAGAAGGAAGGCACAAAAACATGGTTAAGGACATGTGGTAGTTTCTTACCCTGTAGACTGACGGTGGAAAAGATTAGGAGGCTCACTTATACATATATATACATTCTTTTTCATATTCTTTTCCGTTATGGTTTATCACAGGATATTGAATATAGTTCCCTGTGCTATACAGTAGGACCTTGTTGTTTATCCATCCTGTATATACTAGTTTGCATCTGATAATTACAGCAGTAACACGTTGTAAATCAACTAATACTTCAATAATAAATAAATACATAAATAAAAAGATTAGGATAGAGGAGGACACCTGTTGGGGGGCAGTTTGGACTAGAACGGCTGCACATCAGTGTGAGAATATATGTTACCTGAGGCATTTAATTCTTGGATGGTAACATAAACCCACTATCCAGAGCTAATCAGTGCAGTATTACTGTTTGGAATTTTTATTGCTGTATAATTTGTCATCATGATAAAATTCAAAGCAATCGAAATTTCCAGTCTTTCGGAATTAAATATCCATTAAAATGAAATGTTCCTGGGAATTCCCTGGCGGTCCAGTGGTTAGGACTCGGTGCTTTCAGTGCTGGGGGTGGGAGTTCGATCCCTGGCTGGTGAACTAAGATACTGCACGGCCAAAAAAAAAGGAAATGTTCTCCATGTTGCCAATGAGTAGAAGAATTTCTAACGGTATTGAAAATTGTCATTATAGAATATTAAATAAAAAATCAGGAAAACAAACCATACAGTAAAATTTAAATTTTATTAAAATTTATATCTACATAGAAAAAGACATTAAAATTTTTTTACAGTGGTTTAACTCTAAACGGTGGAATTGTGAGTTATTTTAATTTTATGCTTAATGTTCTCATTTTTATCTTATAAGATACTTTTTTATAAAAAATTATAATATAATTTTTAATAGGTAAAAAAGAAAAAATTATAGCCTTTAGGAAATTAGGTACATTTAAACACCCCAGAACCCTATGCCTAAAATTGAAAAAAAAAACATATTTTACTTACCCTGGAAGTTTGTGTTCTGCAGATTTGTTCTTTATTCAGTTAAAAATTGATAAATAATTTAAATACCAAGTAAATGGCAAGTTGAAAATTGCATAGGAGACAGTTTCTTATATTTGGATTTCACGGAATCTAAGTTTAGTAGGTTATATTTATTCTAAGTTAAGAAGAATGTTCAAAGAAATTTGAGGTACTGTTATATGAATCATCTATTAACCATAAATCTAGAATAAACATTAATATGGATTGAATGTATTGTACTTCCTGAGATATGGCTATTTAGTAAGATAGACAACAATACTATGGCCAGGACTGATATCACTAGTTGATAGAAGTGTTTAAAGTGTATATAACAAGCTCACCTCCCCAAGATGCCACTGAAGCTGAAGTGATAAATCTCATGTTATTTTATTCATGTCAAAATTAGCTTTCTAGATTTTGTTTGTTAGACTCACCCAAGGAACTCTTTTTTGATAAATTTATTTATTTTGTTTTTATTTATTTATTTTTGGCTGCATTGGGTCTTCGTTGGTGCACGTGGGCTTTCTCTAGTTGTGGCGAGCATCTTGCGGTGCGCAGACTTCTCATTGCAGTGGCTTCTCTTGTTGTGGAGCATGGGCTCTAGGCGCATCGGCTTCAGTAGTTGTAGCACGTGGGCTCAGTAGTTGTAGCTCACGGGCTCTAGGGCGCAGGCTCAGTAGTTGTGGTGCACGGGCTTAGTTGCTCCAAGGCATGTGGGATCTTCCCGGACCAGGGCTCAAACCCGCGTTCCCTACATTGTCAGGTGGATTCTTAACCATTGCGCCACCAGGGAAGCCCCAAGGAACTCTTTTGGGGGAGCCTGATCAGACAACTTGCAGATATGTGACATTATTGCACAATGGAGAGTGCCAATATCTTCGGATAAATATATCATCTTTGTTGGAAAGAATTATTATATCATCTTTGTTGAAAAAAACATCTTTGATGGAAAAAATTATTTATTATAAATATATCATCTTTGTTGGAAAAAAAAGCATATTTCCTGCAGAAAGTGGATTTTCAAGTAGCATGTTGTTGACACGACCCCAAAACATCCAGTCAGCCACTTAGACTCTGTTTCCTCTTTTTTTTTTTATGTTAGCCAACGTGGATGATCACTGCTGGTACATTAATTCAAGAGATGTTACAAAATGGTGATATTCTGTCAATCTTTTTCAGTTACGAACTGGGATACATCAATAAAAAACTTTCTCACTTTCAATCTGATTATCTGTTACTGCAGTTGGTGTTGGAAAGTCCCTTATTTGCCAGTTCTGAAATTGATAAGTTGGTTCACTAGCATCTTCTAACAGCATCAAAATCAGGTTTTTTTTCTTTTAAGGTATCATTATGAATTCACAGATTTGAACATATTTTATGTATCTCAGTCTATTGTAGTTATCATCCTTGATAATAGTCAACATTTCCATATTTGGACAGTAGGAGATGCTCCAAGTTGGCTCCTGAGTTCTTTTCACACAACCGCAAATGTCTGATAGCTTCCTTGCTCTCCTACTATATAGCAAGATGCAGAAGGCTCATCTCGTACATTTCTTGCCTCAGCTCCGTAATCAGTCATTTCTCCAATGAGCCCTGTTTTCTTTTAATGGTAAATGGTAGAGACTACAATCTGGGCCATAGGGGTAGGATTCACAGGTTTTCATGCACATGAATTCATACTTTCAGTTTCTGTATTTCCTTTTACAGGGGTTCCCATTTTACTCAGAGCAAAATTCTTTCAATGACCCATGAGATCCGACATGATCTGCGTGCCATGTTTCTTCTCTTTAACATACATGCACCTGTCTTTGGGCAACTGTCCTGGGAATGTGCCCTTTGCTCAGATATGTCCATAGCTCAATCCCTCACTCTCGTTTTTGCTTAATCTCACCTTTTCGTTGAAGCCTATCCTGTCAACTCTATTTAAAAATCACAACAGTATTTACCTCCCTCCCCAAATCCACTCCCAATGTCCTGTGTTCTATTTTCTTTTTCATGTCGCTTCTCATTCTCTCACATACTTTATAATTTCTCACATACTTTACAATTTATCCTTCTTTTCCTCCTCTTAAAATGTAAGCTCCACAAGGGCAGGGATTTTGTTCATTTGGTTCACGGCTGTATCTTCAGTGCTTAGGACAGTACCTGCACATGGTAGCTATTCAGGACCTATTTGTTCAATGAACAAATGAGTGAAACCTTAGGATATTTCTGAATCACCCCACACCTAACCTCTCAGTGTGCCTTGATCTTCAAAGGAGCAGACTGAATATAAAGCAAACAAAACTTGGGATTTCCCTGGCGGTCCAGTGGTTAAGACTCCGTCCGCGCTTCCACTGCAGGGGTGGGGGGCGGGTTCGATCCATGGTTGGGGAACTAAGATCCTGTGTGCCAATTAAAAATTTAAAAAAAGCAAACAAAACTCATCAAGAAACTGAGCTTTATTCAGATATGTGGAAACAGGTCCATGAATTTCAAAACTATCTTGACATTTCTGGGTGTGTGGTCAGACTCTGAGCAATGTTTCTGCATTCATTTCTGAAGCAGAAATGTAATTTAAACTGCGAGTCTACATCAGTGATGAAAATAAAAAATCAGAATTGAGATGTACCCCCAAAGAATACACCTTACTGTTGCCCCAGAGAAGTTTAGTCTGCTTATGGCCTATTGTCGCACTAAAGTAATTAAATTGATCAACCATTAGTAACAGGCCCTAAACTGTACTTTTGTATAAAAATAGTTGATTAAAGTTATTTGGTTTGTACGATCTTTCCCATTCCCATAGATTAATGAATTCTGAGGAAATTTAAATTTTTGCAGGAAAAATATTGGGGCACCACACTATCAGTGGATTGAGCACTGGACTGAGAAAGGGATAGAAGGTGTTGGTTGTCAACTTGGTCATTTACTAGCTGGGTTACCTTGGGCAAGCCAAGAATCTGAATTTAGACTTAAAGCGGTCTTTGAAGTTGACTAGGGCCAGCCTCCTTCCTCCAGCTCACACTGATAGGAGACTGTGATAAGGAGACAGTACATTCTGTTATTGGAAAGTTCATTTTTAGGTTGCAGTTTGCCTCTTTTTATTTATTTCATTGATCTCCTTTGTGTCTTCCAAAGAAACACTTCAGTTAACTACTCCTCTGGGGAAGGTATTTAGTGGGATAAGAACACCATCTCTTGATTTAGACTGCCAGATTTTCAATTTAATTCCCTCACTTCCTATGTGACCTTCATTAGGTTACTTTTTTTTTTTTTAAATTTCAGCTGCTAATCTTTTTTTTTTTTTTTAGTATGGCCGTTATATTAACTTTTTAAAAAAAATTAATAGTAATCTTTATTTATTTATTTTTTATATATTTATTTTTGGCTGTGTTGGGTCCTCGTCTCTGTGCGAGGGCTCTCTCCAGTTGCGGCAAGCGGGGGCCGCTCCTCATCGCGGTGCGCGGGCCTCCTCACCATCGCGGCCTCTCCCGCTGCAGAGCACAGGCTCCAGACGTGCAGGCTCAGCAGTTGTGGCTCACGGGCCTAGTTGCTCCGCGGCATGTGGGATCCTCCCAGACCAGGGCTCGAACCCATGCCCCCTGCATTAGCAGGCAGATTCTCAACCACTGCGCCACCAGGGAAGCCCATTAGGTTACTTTTCTAAGTTTGTTTCCTCATCTGTAAAATTGGCCTAATCATAGTACCTACCAGATGGGATTATTATTAATATTACTATTATTCCACATGAAGTACTTTCAAATACCTAAAAATAGTCATCATGCCTTCCCTTGATTTTCACTTCTTCAGGTTAAGTATTTCCAAGTCGTTAAAATATTCTCTAGAATGACATGGTTTCCAGAACGCTTGTCTTCACCCTTAGGTTGCCCCTTAGTTTGTCACTGTTCTTCTTAAATGTGGCACCCAAACTAAAAAGTCTATATTATAGTGTGCAAAATACAGATGATGATGAAATCATTCCTTACAGTGATCTAGACCTTAAGCAGCCTATATATATATATATATTTTTTTTTTAAAATTAATTAATTAATTTATTTATTTTTGGCTGTGTTGGGTCTTCGTTTCTGTGAGGGCTTTCTCTAGTTGCGGCAAGCGGGGGCCACTCTTCATCGCGGTGCGCGGGCCTCTCACTATTGTGGCCTCTCTTGTTGCAGAGCACAGGCTCTAGACGTGCAAGCAGCCTATATTTTAAGTCTCTCAGTTCACTCATATATAAATTGTGTAAATACTAATAATGCCTACTCCCTGAGTTACTGTAGGAGAAACCAAGATGATGTATGTTAAAGTACTGTGGAAAATAAAAGGAACCATAGAAGTGTCAGCCATTATTTTATACCGAGTATTTTTCATTAAACAGTGAAATCATGATAGGTATGACCTATCAGTTACCAAAGGTGTTAAGTTAAAAATTTTTTTGCAATCTTAATGTTCATATAGAACAAGGAAATTTTACACTGTGAAATATCTAGTAAGCCTAAATCATTTTTTGTTATATGAGGTAATTATAAAAGAACTAATTTCATTTATGTTAAAAAGTTTTTCCTGTGAACCATAAGACTTCAGATAACATTCACTTTATAAGATAGTTTAATTTCTATTTCTAATTTTTTTTTTTTTTTTTTTTTTTTTGGCCACGCTGTGCAGCATGCGGGATCTTAGTTCCCCGACCAGGGATTGAACCTGTGCCCGCTGCAGTGGAAGCAAGGAGTACTAACCACTGGACTGCCAGGGAATTCCCTCTAGTTTCTTTACTGAGATTTTTTTACTGAAAACTTATCTATTTCTTAAATAACTGATCTTGATGTTGAAACAGGTTGGAAAGCTTTGTGAGTGGCAGCTGTTTGTTATTATTCAGTAAGAAAGTGCATTTAAAGAAAAAAAAAAAGGGGAGGATTAACCAAGATGGCGGAGTAGAAGGACGTGCTCTCACTCCCTCTTGCGAGAGCACCAGAATCACAACTGGCTGCTGGACAATCATTGACAGGATGACCCTGGAATTCAACAAGGAGGATACCCCACATCCAAGGACAGAGGAGCAGCCACAGTGAGACGGTAGGAGGGGCGCAATCAGAGTAAAATCAAATCCCATAACTGCTGGGTGGGTGACTCACAGACTGGCGAACACTTATACCACAGAAGTCCACCCACTGGAGTGAAGGTTCTGAGCCCCACGTCAGGCTTCCCAACCTGGGGGTCCGGCAACGGGAGGAGGAATTCCTAGAGAATCAGACTTTGAAGCCTAGTGGGAATTGATTGCAGGACTTTGACAGAACTGGGGGAAACAGAGACCTCACTCTTGGAGGACACACACAAAGTAATGTGTGCATCGGGACCCAGGTGAAGGAGCAGTGACCCTGGGGGAGACTGAACCAGACCTACCTGCTGGTGTTGGGGGGTCTCCTACAGAGGCGGGTGGTGGCTCTGTTTCACTGTGGGGATAAGGACACTGGCAGCAGAGGTTCTGGGAAGTTCTCCTTGGCGTGAGCCCTCCCAGAGTCTGCCATTAACCCCACCAAAGAGCACGGGTAGGCTCCAGTGTTGGGTTCCCTCAGGCAAAACAACCAACAGGGAGGGAACCCAGCCCCACCCATCAACAGTCAAGTGGATTAAGGTTTTACTGAGCTCTGACCGCCACAGCAACAGTCAGCTCTACCCACCACCAGAGCCTCCCATCGAGCCTCTTTGATAGCCTCAACCACCAGAGGGCAGACAGCAGAAGCAAGAAAAACTACAATCCTGCAGCCTGTGGACCAAAAACCACAGTTACAGAAAGATAGAGAAGATGAAAAGGCAGAGGGCTATGTACCAGATGAAGGAACAAGAAAAAACCCCAGAAAAACAACTAAATGAAGTGGAGATAGGCAACCTTCCAGAAAAAGAATTCAGAATAATGATAGTGAAGATGATCCAGGACCTCGGAATAAGAATGGAGGCAAAGATTGAGAAGATGCAAGAAATGATTAACAAAGACCTAGAAGAATTAAAGAACAAACAAACAGAGATGACCAATACAATAACTGAAATGAAAACTACACTAGAAGGAATCAATAGCAGAATAACTGAGGCAGAAGGACGGATAAGTGACCTGGAAGACAGACTGGTGGAATTCACTGCTGCGGAACAGACTAAAGAAAAAAGAATGAAAAGAAATGAAGACAGCCTAAGACACCTCTGGGACAACATTAAACGCAGCAACATTTGCATTATAGGGGTCCCAGAAGGAGAAGAGAGAGAGAAAGGACCAGAGAAAATATTTGAAGAGGTTATAGTCGAAAACTTCCCTAACATGGGAAAGGAAATAGCCACCCAAGTCCAGGAAGCGCAGAGAGTCCCATACAGAATAAACCCAAGGAGAAACACGCCGAGACACATAGTAATCAAAGTGGCAAAAATTAAAGACAAAGAAAAATTATTGAAAGCAGCAAGGGAAAAACGACAAATAACATTCAAGGGAACTCCCGTAAGGTTAACAGCTGATTTCTCAGCAGAAACTCTGCAAGCCAGAAGGGAGTGGCATGATATACTTAAAGTGATGAAAGGGAAGAACCTACAACCAAGATTACTCTACCCGGCAAGGATCTCATTTAGATTTGATGGAGAAATCAAAAGCTTTAGAGACAAGCAAAAGCTAAGAGAATTCAGCACCACCAAACCAGCTCTACAACAAATGCTAAAGGAACTTCTCTAAGTGGGAAACACAAGAGAAGAAAAGGACCTACAAAAACAAACCCAAAACAATTAAGAAAATGGTCATAGGAACATACATATCGATAATTACCTTAAACGTGAATGGATTAAATGCCCCAACCAAAAGACATAGACTGGCTGAATGGATACAAAAACAAGACCCATATATATGCTGTCTACAAGAGACCCACTTTAGACCTAGGGACACATACAGACTGAAAGTGAGGGGATGGAAAAAGATATTCCATGCAAATGGAAATCAGAAGAAAGCTGGAGTAGCTATACTCATATCAGATAAAATAGACTTTAAAATAAAGAATGTTACAAGAGACAAGGAAGGACACTACATAATGATCCAGGGATCAATCCAAGAAGAAGATATAACAATTATAAATATATATGCACCCAACATAGGAGCACCTCAATACATAAGGCAACTGCTAACAGCTATAAAAGAGGAAATCGACAGTAACACAATAATAGTGGGGGACTTTAACACCTCACTTACACCAATGGACAGATCATCCAAAATGAAAATAAATAAGGAAACAGAAGCTTTAAATGACACAATAGACCAGATAGATTTAATTGATATATATAGGACATTCCATCCAAAAACAGCAGATTACACGTTCTTCTCAAGTGCGCATGGAACATTCTCCAGGATAGATCACATCTTGGGTCACAAATCAAGCCTCAGTAAATTTAAGAAAATTGAAATCATATCAAGCATCTTTTCTGACCACAACGCTATGAGATTAGAAATGAATTACAGGGAAAAAAAAGTAAAAAAGACAAGCACATGGAGGCTAAACAATACGTTACTAAATAACCAAGAGATCACTGAAGAAATCAAAGAGGAAATAAAAAAATACCTAGAGACAAATGACAATGAAAACACGATGACCCAAAACCTATGGGATGCAGCAAAAGCAGTTCTAAGAGGGAAGTTTATAGCTATACAAGCCTACCTAAAGAAACAAGAAAAATCTCAAGTAAACAATCTAACCTTACACCTAAAGAAACTAGAGAAAGAAGAACAAACAAAACCTAAAGTTAGCAGAAGGAAAGAAATCATAAAGATCAGAGCAGAAATAAATGAAATACAAACAAAGAAAGCAATAGCAAAGATCAATAAAACTAAAAGTTGGTTCTTTGAGAAGATAAACAAAATTGATAAGCCATTAGCCAGACTCATCAAGAAAAAGAGGGAGAGGACTCAAATCAATAAAATCAGAAATGAAAAAGGAGAAGTTACAACAGACACCGCAGAAATACAAAGCATCCTAAGAGACTACTACAAGCAACTTTATGCCAATAAAATGGACAACCGGGAAGAAATGGACAAATTCTTAGAAAGGTATAACCTTCCAAGGCTGAACCAGGAAGAAACAGAAAATATGAACAGACCAATCACAAGTAATGAAATTGAAACTGTGATTTAAAATCTTCCAACAAACAGAAGTCCAGGACCAGATGGCTTCACAGGTGAATTCTATCAAACATTTAGAGAAGAGCTAACACCCATCCTTCTCAAACTCTTCCAAAAGATTGCAGAGGAAGGAACACTCCCAAACTCATTCTATGAGGCCACCATCACCCTGATACCAAAACCAGACAAAGACACTACAAAAAAAGAAAATTACAGACCAATATCACTAATGAATATAGATGCAAAAATCCTCAACAAAATACTAGCAAACAGAATCCAACAACACATTAAAAGGATCATACACCACGATCAAGTGGGATTTATCCCAGGGATGCAAGGATTCTTCAATATACGCAAATCAATCAATGTGATACACCATATTAACAATTTGAAGAATAAAAACCATATGATCATCACAATAGATGCAGAAAAAGCTTTTGACAAAATTCAACACCCATTTCTGATAAAAACTCTCCAGAAAGTGGGCATAGAGGGAACCTACCTCAACATAATAAAGGCCATATATGACAAACCCACAGCAAACATCATTCTCAATGGTGAAAAACTGAAAGCATTTCCTCTAAGATCAGGAACGAGACAAGGATGTCCACTCTCACCACTATTATTCAACATAGTTCTGGAAGTCCTAGCCACGGCAATCAGAGAAGAAAAAGAAATAAAAGGAATACAAATTGGAAAAGAAGAAGTAAAACTGTCACTGTTTGCGGATGACATGATACTATACATAGAGAATCCTAAAACTGCCACCAGAAAACTGCTAGAGCTAATTAATGAATATGGTAAAGTTGCAGGATACAAAATGAATGCACAGAAATCTCTTGCATTCCTATACATTAATGATGAAAAATCTGAAAGAGAAATTATGGAAACACTCCCATTTACCATTGCAACAAAAAGAATAAAATACCTAGGAATAAACCTACCTAGGGAGACAAAAGACCTGTATGCAGAAAACTATAAGACACTGATGAAAGAAATTAAAGATGATACCAACAGATGGAGAGATATACCATGTTCTTGGATTGGAAGAATCAACATTGTGAAAATGAGTATACTACCCAAAGCAATCTACAGATTCAATGCAATCCCTATCAAATTACCAATGGCATTTTTTACAGAGCTAGAACAAATCATCTTAAAATTTGTATGGAGACACAAAAGACCCCGAATAGCCAAAGCAGTCTTGAGGCAAAAAAATGGAGCTGGAGGAATCAGACTCCCTGACTTCAGACTATACTACAAAGCTACAGTAATCAAGACAGTATGGTACTGGCACAAAAACAGAAACATAGATCAATGGAACAAGATAGAAAGCCCAGAGATTAACCCACGCACCTATGGTCAACTAATCTATGACAAAGGAGGCAAAGATATACAATGGAGAAAAGACAGTCTCTTCAATAAGTGGTGCTGGGAAAACTGGACAGCTACATGTAAAAGAATGAAATTAGAACACTGCCTAACACCATACACAAAAATAAACTCAAAATGGATTAGAGACCTAAATATAAGACTGGACACTATAAAACTCTTAGAGGAAAACATAGGAAGAACACTCTTTGACATAAATCACAGCAAGATCTTTTTTGATCCACCTCCTAGAGTAATGGAAATAAAAACAAAAATAAACAAGTGGGACCTAATGAAACTTCAAAGCTTTTGCACAGCAAAGGAAACCATAAACAAGACGAAAAGGCAACCCTCAGAATGGGAGAAAATATTTGCAAACAAAGCAACTGACAAAGGATTAATCTCCAAAATATATAAACAGCTCATTCAGCTCAATATTAAAGAAACAAACACCCCAATCCAAAAATGGGCAGAAGACTTAAATAGACATTTCTCCAAAGAAGACATACAGACGGCCATGAAGCACATGAAAAGATGCTCAACATCACTAATTATTAGAGAAATGCAAATCAAAACTACAATGAGGTATCACCTCACTCCTGGTAGAATGGGCATCATCAGAAAATCTACAAACAACAAATGCTGGAGAGGGTGTGGAGAAAAGGGAAACCTCTTGCACTGTTGGTGGGAATGTAAATTGATACAGCCACTATGGAGAGCAATATGGAGGTTCCTTAAAAAACTAAAAATAGAATTACCATATGACCCAGCAATGCCACTACTGGGCATATACCCAGAGAAAACCGTAATTCAAAAAGACACATGCACCCGAATGTTAATTGCGGCACTATTTACAATAGCCAGGTCATGGAAGCAACCTAAGTGTCCATCGACAGACGAATGGATAAAGAAGATGTGGTACATATATACAATGGAATATTACTCAGCCATAAAAAGGAACGAAATTGAGTCATTTGTTGAGACGTGGATGGATCTAGAGACTGTCATACAGAGTGAAGTAAGTCAGAAAGAGAAAAACAAATATCGTATATTAACGCATGTATGTGGAACCTAGAAAAATGGTACAGATGAGCCAGTTTGCAGGGCAGAGGTTGAGACACAGATGTAGAGAACGGACATATGGACACCAAGGGGGGAAAACTGCGGTGGGGTGGGTATGGTGGTGTGCTGAATTGGGCGATTGGGATTGACATGTATACACTGATGTGTATAAAATTGATGCTTAATAAGAACCTGCAGTATAAAAAAACAAACAAACAAAACAACTAATACTAAACTTTCATTGGGTTATTTGTATGGAAATATGTTAATATAAATGTTTCAGACATTACATGAAATTTCTAAAAATCTTATATGTTCTGGTATAATGTTATAAGTCATAATCCTAGTTATTACTTTAAAATGTATATCTCAGAAATAACTAATTTTCTTGTCAACTGCATTATTATGAACTTTCATCAAATCTTTAACTGTGGTCATTTTTTAGTCTTTTGTTATTTACAGACAGTTCTGGGTGTACTCTGATGATTTTGCAAATATGTTCCTATAAAAGGGTTTCATCTTCAGGAAATTCATGGAAAAGACTGACAAGTACAGGTTTTCTGGTAACTGACTGTACTGCTGAACTGAATGAATAAGCATTTTCAGAACTCTAATGAAAAACTGATGAACTCATAAAAGTGCTAACAAAAGATCAAGATGAAAAAAAAAAATTTAATTACATGGGACTGAGTGAACTGATGAGGATGAGTATAATTTTTGTGACTTTCTGTCTGAATTAAAAAAAAAAAAATCCCACAAGGACTCAGAGGCAAAGAATATACAAATCAATTTTCACTGCAAAGTAAAGGAGCTGTTGCAGTGGAGGATTACTGGACTGAATGTCAATATTATGACATAGTATGAGTGTGTTTCATGTTTGGTAATTGCAATCATTGTTGCTTTTGTCGTGGTCATCCATGTACAATGCTTGGTGTCAGTCTATTTATCTCTTGTAAAAATAAAATACAGTGTGTGTGTGTGAAAAAAAAAAAAAAAGAAAAAAAAAAAGGAAGTGCATTGTCAATCCAGTTTCAATGTAATACGTAAAAACCTAAAGGGAAAATGTATAAAACCAGAGACATTACATTGCATGGACTTTTTTCATAGTTATTACTCATAAATCTTTAGCCAAATATAAAGTCCCCCAATTATAGCAGTGGCCATTTATCCTTCGCTTCTGTCTTAGTCTATTAGAGCTGCCATAACAAAATACCACAGACTGAATGGCTTAAACAATAGACATTAATTTTCTCATAGCTCTGGAGGCTGGAAAGTCCAAGATCAAGGTGCCGGCAAGGTAGGTTTTATTCTGAGGTCTCGTTTGGGCTTGTAGGCAGCCACCACCGCACTGTATCCTCACATGACCTCTTTCTTGTGGGTGCACATGGAGAGGGAGAGAGAGTGAGCTCTCTGGTGTTTCTTCTTACAAGGACACTCATCCTATTGGACCAGGGCCCTACCCTTATGACATCATTTAACCTTAATTACTTCCCCTGAGGCTCCATCTCCAAATATTGCCACACTGGGGTTAGGGCTTCAACACATGAATTTTGGGAGGACACAAATATTGAGTCCATCACAAGTTTTCAACTTTTCTCATTTCTTTTATCCTTTGGAGAACTTAGATCATACCATCATTGCCCACCTCAAATATACATACTGAATTCCATTTAATTAGACAAATTTGTAACGGGAGTCAGTACATTGTATACTAGGCACAGAGTTTAAGAAGTGAAAGGGCAGTTTCTCCTTGAAAAGAACACACTATAGGGCCAGAGAGAGATAAACACTAATTAGAAATACAACTGCTATGGGTCATTTTATAGTATAACTGGAGAGGATCTTATTTTACCTCATTTTCATCATCTTTCTATAGTACATCCGATCTTTGTTATTACCTGGGACAGTTTTCTAGCAGTCTAATTTTTTTCCCTAATCAACCTGGATCTCAAGGTCAATTTTAACAACACTTTTATCTACATCCTTGATTGGCCCATCATGGCTCTGCTCCTCCTGTCCAGTTTATCCCTAATTTTGGATCTATCCACTGATCTGTTTTCTGCTCCCACATGGATGAGCCCCACAGAAGAGTAGTGAAGAATTATGTTGATTAACTATTACACTTGGTAATTTTCAGCCTCATCAGGCACTTTAGCACCACAAGGCAAACCTCTAACTTGTCTGTAGTCAACTCCACTTCTCCAAGTCCACAGTGTCTGATGAAAACCCTTATCACCTCGTAAATTCCTTGTCTTGTTCTCTCCGGAAGACCACTTTGCAAAGTTGTCCTTGGATATTAACTCCTTCAATTTTATGCTGACCAATGCTCTGCATTAAATACAAGGCAACCTCCAGCCTCATTACCCCAAGCAACTATTTGCTTAGCTTCTCACCCTTGTTTTCTGGAACTCCTTGATTTTCTATCTAGTTTGTTTCAGATGTGGCAGTTGAACTTCACAACAGATTTCTGCTTCCCAGTTTTTGTTTGTTGATGCAAAATCATCTTTAGGATTTGAACTAAACCTGGAATGTCTTACTCCTGGAATGTCCCAGGACTCAACTCTTGGACCACTTCTCCATTTGTATTCACTCCCTTGGTGATCTCACCTTATGGCTTTAAATATACCATCCACATGCTGATGACTCCCAATTTTATTTCTGAAGCTCAGATCTCTACCCATATCTCATTTGGATATCAAATGCCATCTCAAACTTACCATGTTCAAAATCAAGCCTCTGCAAAAAGGTGCTTTTGGGAGAGATGGATTTAACCACTATCTTGATTGCAGTAATGGTTTCATGGGTGCATACTTACACTCATCAAACTGTACACTTTAAAAATGAACCATTTATAGTTCTTTAACTGTATTCAGTAGTTAGGAGGCAAGGCCCATCCAGTTTCCTGACCTCAGTAATGCACTGTATTTATAAATATTATTTTCTTCAAATGATGAATTCTATTTGTATTCGGAAATGCTTTTTGCATTGTTAATACTCCTTTGAAGGGAACTAGAATCAACTGAGTAAGCATAACTAATGTAAAGTTCCCAAGTACGTTGGATTATACTGTACTCCATGTGGGATTCTGCGAGATTAAATCTATTTCCTGTTATAACTCAGCTGCATGGTATGCCAGGACCTCAGAGATGGGACTGACTAGTGGTCAGGGGGGAAGAGGCCAAGACTTGTGAGAATGAGACTGAGTGGTTCTCATATTGGAAAGGTACCTTTCCCGACCCCCCACCTCAAAATGGTCCATAAGATTTTCAAAGCTTCATAGCACACTTATATTTTGACCTGATTTCTGTACATACCCCAAAATATAGAATCAGTGAGGTGGAACAATGCCGGAGGCAGTGGCAATATTCATGAGGTAATTATAAATACTATGCTTTAAATACTATTTGGATCTGGAACCAAGCTTTTGGGAGGAAATATGGGAAGGAGGGTCCCACCCCCAGGGAGGAGGAATTGACAAAAGATAAGCAGACTATCCTAGTAGGCTGGGATTCAAAGGCTCTAAATTTAATGGGTGAACTGGTTTAAAAATCATGAAACAGCCAAAAGCTTTCACACAGCCTGGGCAAACAGCAAGGATTATGAAGTGTATAATCAGTTCAGAGGGCACTTGATTGGGAAGCCAAGTGCAGTGGATATTGGATTTCTAGTAATAGAACTAATTTTAGAAAACACCAAAAGGTAGGATTGAGCCTACTGTATTTTAAGATAACCTGGAGGCATGGTGTTAAGCAGAGAAAATACTGGTTCACATCACACACATGTAGACTCTGTTCTTTCAATCTGAAACCAGCCCTAACCAAGCAGATCCTGGTCTATTTCAGTCCTATTCATTTAGGTCTTTAGGCTTTTGATTTTTAATCTACGCTGTCTCTCTAAGTTGCAGGTATGTTCTGGAAGGTAAATCCGTTACCCAGATAACAGCTTAAGGTCCCTGGTCTTAGCTAGTAGTTAGTTGCCTATTACCCAGCTAAGTCAGCATTCACAAATCAGAAGGCCAGTAGAATATAACAAGACCTCTGCTGTGCGAAAGAAAAATGCTACTAAGTCAATCGGTAATTTAAAAGGAAGCTGCTATGTTGAGCTAAGTTCCACTAAAATTGTACCTTTTTGGACCCAACTCTCATCTCTTGTCAATTGTGTACCCTGCAAAATCAGTAGGGCTCAATAAGTGACTATGTCTCTTCCTACTGAAAACATGTCAAGTTTCAGGGAATTTGAGTGATAGCTTTTTTTAGTTCTCTGTTGCTCAAGAAGCTTGGGGTACTGTAGCATTTCAGTCTTACCCTCCACCTTATTTGTCCCACATCTATCCATCCAACTGATGCCTAAATTCTCAATTTACCACCCTCAGCATACCATCTTTGGTTGGTGTCTCCTACGCCTAAATTTATCACTTGTTCAATCTCCTCAGTTCTTTGCATCCCTGTATCTTGCCTTCTTTCTTGGTACCTTGTACAACTATTGATGTGACAGAGGACATAGTAAATGTTTTACCCTTGACCTCCCTGGCAGAACCTAGTATAGTGCAATGAAGTATACATACATTATTTGGATTTTATCAACTAAGGAAATATGATACTTTATAAGACTGACTGGGAGGGAAAGGAGCAAAACCAGAAGGGACTGAGGGAAAAGAGGTCAAAGGGCTCTAAAGCCAAGTTTTATTCATTTCATGCGTTGTTTTGAAGGGACTGATGTTTGCCAACTCTGACAAAAGGGCAGTTTTCTCTGCAAGTTTTGTGTAGATCCCAATTGGTCTTTAATCATTCACTGTTCGTTTAACATTTACTGACAACCAAGTGCCAGGTAGTTAAGGTATCTAGGTACTTAAGATGTCAGTGTGTGAAACAGATCTTATCGAGCATGTTGTAAAAGTTCCAACCAAATAAAGCGGGGTAAGGGAGATCAGTGATCAAGGGTGCAGATTGCAGTGCCAACGTTTCCTCATTTCCAAATACACATAAGTGCAATAAAGAACAAAGTAACACAATGCTGTACACGGAGGTGATTTACGACTGCAAGAAACATTTTCAGAGCCCCATTTTTGTACACTGTCTTAATACTTGGGCCAAATTCACTATATGCCTGACCACTACAGGCTTATCAGTCTCATGAACCTGACTGAGCTGCATGGACCCCAAATTGAATTCTCACTGAGGCAGGTGAACATTTTAAGAAAGAGTTCATTATAAGGTGACAAGAATATTGGCACTCTGACTTTGACATTTAAATATGGGCTTGGGAACAATTTATTCATGCAGCTATTTAGGGAAAATGATTATGCATGGAGCCCAACCACCTTGGTTAGATCAGATGCTATTACTGTTTACACTAATCCATTCTGTACAATGTTTGACCACTTTTAACCCAGATTTTATCAATGACCTTCCCTCATGACTCCTGATTGTTATGCTGTGCTCTCTTCCTTATCTTTCAGCATTACTCCTCCCCATTTTTAGCATAAATACCCTTTCATATTACTATTACAGTAGGACTAAATATTCCACAATTCAGCTAGTATACTGATCGCTTTGATGCCTGGCTTTCCCTCCCCTTGCCCCAGTCATAGGTCCTCTCTGCTTTCACCTCCATTAATTCAGTAATACTTAGTACCCTGCACAAAGCCAAGGTTTTCCATATCCCCTTGTGATCCTTATGATTGCCAAACCAAGTCATCTCCCCCTACTAAGGATTTTCCCACAATAGTATAAACTTTCACTTGGCTGTATTTACAATTATGCATTTTAAATTCAGACAGGTGACCAAAGGCTAAACGTTCACTCAAAATTATTTAATTACAAGGCTGGATAACTGAAAAAGAATTTTCCATTAAAAACAGTTTCAGAGCTAGAAAGTATCAATAATATACTGGCTAACAGGTTACGACTCTAGGGCAGTGACATGATTAAACAGAAATGGCTTGAATCTTATGGATGCATTAATCTAGATTCGATGTTGGCTCAGAAATCTATTTACAAATGCAATTTCAAAATTAAAAAAATAATCTGTCTTGAGTTTTGTTTTCTTTCCGTGTCCATAAAAGAGCTTTTCCTGATCACCAGTTTTTCATACAACAGAGAAGTAAATCTCGTGGCACTAGCCCTAGAAAAGGAAGAACATTTGAGATTTACAAGACTATCAATATCTCAAGAACTTATTTAAAGGAATTTTCAAAAATACTGTCGTCCTTATATTGGTCTATCTCAGAAGCCAGATCCGTATAAGTTTTTTTCAACAGAAATTCAGGTTCGGGATAGGATCATCATAGATAAGACCAAGGACACAAGATTGACTGATTGTTAAGCAAAATATCTCTACTCACAGATATGTTTACACCTTAGGAACTTCATGGCAAACTGGCCTCTTTCAATAGGCAGACAGCGACCCCTGTCACTGTTGGCAGAGAAAAAAAACACTAGTGTGAAGTAACAGTTTTTCCCCTATAAGAGGCATAAGCTAACAGAAAACTAAGTTACAAAATCCAGGCAACAAAAATTTGTTATCTCATAACTGCATATTGGTCTTATCTCAGAAGCCGAATCCGTACATGTTTTTCTTCAGGTAATCCGCTTCGGGATAGCTTTCCTCATTGATCAGACCAAACTCCATTAAGCTCTATCACACTGACACTTACCATAAACCAGAGCAGCATTAAAAGGCAAGTACTACGGAATGCTATAGTAGATGTTGTAAGCCACATAACTTACTTTCAAATGAGGCTGTTCATCATCAATTGGTGACGGTCATAGCTTCAGTAGTATTCATCGACCTGCAGGATGCTCCTTCGAGGACAAAAAATTTCTCATTTACTCTACATGTGGACTAAACACATGCAGACTCAAAGTATTAATAGGAGTCCAATACACACCTGGTAAGATTGTCAGGTTTTAACCAAGTCATTTTCCAGCAAACCTTCTCCCATGTTTTGGAACTTTCCTTTGTATCTAAAAAAAAGAAGCTTAATTTCAAATGATGCTCCATCATCGTTTCTGTAAATCAACAGGTTTACTCCTTCGGTTTAAAAACTAAGCCCCCAACAACCCTTACCTCAGCCTCTCCACTTAACAGCTCCGTTGCACCGAAAGCCATTGTTCTTGCGGGGCATCTATTTAAAATTAAGCATTCTCACAGAATGTCATAGTTCAAGGTTTTCAGCACTAAACTCCTCCCCTTCAATAATCCTATTTGCACACAGCGCCACCTGGGCACAATACAACTCAGTCTCACGCCGAGTCAGGAGCTGCCCGTTTTGAAATAACTGTTGATCTGGCCAAGGGAGAAAAACACCCTATCAGAGGCCTCTCGCTCTTAACGTTAAGGGTAACCCCCCGCCCCCAAATCCCAGGAATGTTGTCTTCTGCCGGCCGCCTCCCAGGCTCAGTCAGCGGCTGCCCGGGCGTAACAACCAGGCCGCGCGCATCGCCGCGGCCTCCAGCGGCCGCCTCCGCACGCCTAAGCTCGAAGCCGGCCGCCACCACGACTCGGGACACGTGGTGGCCCGGCGGCGTGTTCCCCACGTCCAAGTTTTCATCACCGCACTCTAACCTCCAATTTCTGTAATCGTTTCACCGTACTGCAGCCCCCAACCTCAGCTGCGCCGCCCGAGGTCGCTCGGACAACCGCCAACAACTCCCGCTTACCTAGCACCACACAGCTGCTCCCAAGTCTTGACGTAAAAGACCGAGCGGTGTCGCCAGCAGTTCCCTATATAGTCTCTCCCGAGCCGGAACGAGGCCGCTCCTCCCTCTCGCATCTATTGGACGCTGTAGAGTAAGGGGGCGTGGCCGGCTCCTGACGGGAGAGCGAGAGCGCGCCAGGCGGCTCTTTTCTTTCGGGGGCTCGTTCCGGGGCGTGGTGCGCGCACTGTCGCTCCGCGGCGTGCACGCCCAGCCCGGGGCGCGCGCCCGCTGGCTCGCCGCTGTCCGTCGCTTCCGAGTCTGCCTCTACGTGGCGCGGGAGTGGCGCCAGAATTTAAACGAACGGCCGCCTTTGCAGGCGAGGCTACCACCTACCCTGAGCCAAGTCTGCCCGCGACGGCTGGGGCGGCTCGGGGCCGGCAGTGGACTTGAGTATAGCAGTGGACTTGAGTGTAGGGCGGCCTCACCCGGTGACCCGCTCGAGAAGTCGGGCTGGCTGGTTGGCTGGCGCCTGCGGGAGTTGACGCCGGGCGGCCCCTGCACGCCCGGAAAGAGAAATTGGCGGGCAGAAGTGCTCGGGTGAAAAAAGTCTGTGAAAGCACCGTGTTTCTCCTCCGGTCCACAGCGAGAATGCCGCGCGTCTCGGGAGAGCCGGCCCGCCGCTCGGCACGCGGCCCAGCTGCGCTCCGCGGGACCCGCCCCACCCACACGCCGCCGGGCGCAGGGCGCTGCTGTTACGCTGATCCGCCCAGAGAGTTCTCCTCGAGACGGGAGACCCGAGAGGTAAATCCAACGCTTGGTAGAGAACACTGAGGCCTGAAGTAGCTAAGTAGTTTTCCTAAATTCACACAACCAAAAAAAAAAAAAAAAAAAAGGCTTTGCTATTAAAAATTTTTTTGTACTAAATTCATTATAATGCATGCAGGAGAAAGATTAATTTGAGAAATTTCCCAGAATGCTTTATCCAAATGACACTTCAATTCAGTAGCAACGATTGCATTAATTAGTAAGTACGCGTAAATCTACGTACGTATATTGCACACACGGGAGCACACGACTTTAGAACATTTTGGCATTTGAAAATTCAGGTCTTCATAGCACTTAACAACTAGTTATTATGTACGTGTGCGTTTGTTTATTGTCCTCCGCCGGTGCACCGCTCTTTATTTTTCTGCCTTAGAACAGTGCCTGGCATAAAGCAGGTGGTCAGTAACTACTAGTTGAATAAGCGAGTAACAGGAACCTAAGCGATGAAGTGTTTACTTGGCTGGGCGTTATGTATATTTGAAAATAACCATTTTGTAATGCACAGTGTAAATTTGCATATTCCTCATATTAAAAAAACTAAAACAGTACACAAGGATATAAAAAGCAAAGTAAAAGTTCCTTTTCATGTCGCTGGGAATCTTCTCTCTGCTATTAACAGTAACCGATATTTACAGTTTTTGAAACTTTCTATGCACATATATGTACGTATTTTTTCACATGCAAATAGGATCTGTGTCCTTTTCTGCAACTTGCTTTGCCCCCTGGTAAATATCATAGACATCTTTCTGTATCAGTACATAGAGATGACCTTCTTGTTTATAGCCTGCATAGTATTCAGTTGGATGTGTCATAGTTTCATAACTTTCCAGCTTTTCACTATTTCAAATAGTGCCGAAGTGAATTATAGGTATATCATAGTGAGCTTGTGAGAAGATCTGCAAGATCAATTTCTAGAAGTGAGGCAACGGTTATGTGCACTTAGATTTGTGATAGATATTACTTAATTGTTCCCAGCTTCCTTCCACTCCCATAAAATGGTTGTGTTGTGATTATATTTTGAAGTGTGTTTTGCTAATTGAGAAACATGTATGACTGTTATGGGATGGCCATTGTCACACAATTGAAACTGAAAACTATTACTCCCTTTGTTCTCTTTGAATCACTGTTTGCTGTGCTGAAGACCCTTAAAATCATCTGGTCAAAAGCAGTATAAAACAATGATTCTCTACCCTGACTTATCAATTGAATTACTTGGAGAGATAAAAAGTATCAGATTTCTGGTTCCTAACCTGGAGCTACTAAGGCAGAATATCCAAAAGTGGGACGCAGGACGCATTTTAAACAAGCATCTGGGACAGTGCTAACAGGAATATAACATAAACCACAAATGTGAGTCACATATGTAATTTTGAATATGCTAGTAGCCACTTTTAATTTAAAATAGTAAATAGCATCAGATGAAATTAATTCCAGTACATTTTATTTAACCCAATAGAGCCAAAATATTTTCATTTCAATATATGATCAGCATAAGTTATGTACTCAGTCCTTAAAATCCATTGTATATTTTACACTCACAGCACATCTCAATTTGACTGCCCATATTTCAAGTGCTTCATTGCCACATGGCTAGTGGCTGTTGTATTGGACAGCCCAGGTCTAGGGTGATTCATATACATATATAAGTTTGAGAACCGCTGTATTAGGGTAAGTGCAGTACTGCACATCTGATATATATTCCAGTCTTAAAAAAAAAAAAAAAAAGACTCCCATTTTCCTTTTAACTCATAAACGGATAACTCTAACAAATGCAATGCAAAATGAAATGAATTTAGAGCCTGATTAGTGACAACACTGCCCTCCAGTGAATGTGGCTGATGACTGTAAAGTCAGTACATAATTCATTCAAGATTTTTATCTCTTCAAGGAACAGAAAAACATACTGAGGGATGAAGCCAACAGTTATTGCTCCCACACCTAAAGCAGACAAGCGAAATGCTACCAAATATTTCAAGTGAGTTAAGAAAGACTATATAAAGATCAGAACTGAAATTAAAAGTATCCTTGGGCTTCCCTGGTGGCGCAGTGGTTAAGAACCTGCCTGCCAATGCAGGGCACACGGGTTCGAGCCCTGGTCTGGGAAGATCCCACATGGCGCGGAGCAACTGGGCCCGTGAGCCACAGCTACTGAGCCTGCGCGTCTGGAGCCTGTGCTCCGCAATAGGAGAGGCCGCGACAGTGAGAGGCCCGCGCACCGCGATGAAGAGTGGCCCCCACTCACCGCAACTGGAGAAAGCCCTCGCACAGAAACGAAGACCCAACACAGCCAGGAATAAATAAATAAATAAATTTATAAAAAAAAAAAAAAAAAGTATCCTTGAAGAATTTAGCATACTGAAAACAACTCATATTCTGTTGCAAACTTTCAGATAAGATCATCATTTTAATCATTTTTTTTGGAGGAAATGTTCACTGAGCCCCTGGTGCATGCATTGTGCTTCAGGGAAGGTTAATGTGAATACACAAAAGTCCTCGCCCTTCCCGAAAGAGTTTATACTTTAGTAAGAAGTAACCACCCAATTTTAGACACCTCTGCTTTATTTTTTTTTGTTTTGTTTTAATTTTTGCTGGAATATAGTTAATTTACGTGTTAGTTTCAGGTGTACAGCAAAGTGACTCAGTTATACATATACATATATGCATATACATATACATATATACTCTTTTTTATATTCTATTCTCATATAGGTCATTACAGAGTATTGAGAAGAGTTCCCTGTGCTATACAGTAGGTCCTTATTAATTATCTATTTCATATAAAGTAGTGTAGACGCCTCTGCTTTAAAAATTAGACATTCATTAAAGACTTTTAGGTAAGATTATAGTGTGAACCAAATAGTGTTTTAGGAAGAGTTTGGAGAGAAAAAAACAGTGTTTAGAAATTTAGTGCAATCATTTAGATGAGATATTGTGAGGGACACCACTATAATTTTGGCCATGGAGATGGAAGGCAGGGAAGAGAACAACTTATGGTGAGAACTTATGTGCTATTAGGTTCTTGTATGCATTGGATCATGTAATCTTCAAAACAATCCTGTTGTATACTTTAAAGATGAGGAAAATGAGGCATAGAGATCTCGGTTAACTAACTTCCCAAGTCCTTCTGACCCCAGATTCATAATCCTGTCCCCAGAACATGCTGTGGCTGTGTTGAAGGAAGAGATGGTAGGATGTGATGATCTGTGGGGGAAGAGGAAGTGGAGTGGAGCCTAGGCAAGCAAGAGAATGGCAGCTCCACTGACAGGAAGAGGCAAGTCAGGAATGACAGATTTGGGAGCAGGAAAAAGAAGATTCAGTTTTGGTTGTGTTAGATTTTGAGGGGAACATTTGGTTACATTTGTCCAGTGGACCATCAGAAATGTAGAACTGAAGCCCAAGAGAAGAGTTGGGGCTAGAGAAGGACCATTTGGCAAACTAATGAAGATGATGAGTGAAGTCATGTGCACAAATGAGTGTGGGGAGAAAAGAAAAAAGGGCCAGCAGCAGTTGCCTAAAATCAGTACCGTAGTGTGTGCAGGTATCCTGCAGTAGATAGCATTTGAACACATAGTCAATACACTGAAAGAGCTGGTTAGATAATGAATGTATGAGAAAAAAGTTCACATTTACAGCTTTTGGTTAAATCATGGGAAACATATGTATGCTAAGTTAGGTAATGTAGACATAATTAACTTATTCCAAAGTGGGAAAAAAGTCAGCTTTCAGAAATAAGAATTGTCTGATAAGGGATAATATCCAAAAAATATAAAGAACTCACACAACTCAGTAGCAAAAACCCCCAAAAAATCCAATTGAAAAATGGACAGAGGATCTGAATAGACAGATTTTTCCAAAGAAGACATACAGATGGCCAACAGGTACTGAGTTGACCAAACAGTTTGTTCAGTTTTTTCCGTAAGATGGCTCTAGCAACACTTAGCTATCTTTAACTTCATTCGAAGCAATTTTATTAGATTGTGTTGTGACAGCTGTCATATCAGCGTGCATTTAAAAAAGCTTATCAAAATTAGTGAAGTTTTGTGTAGCCATTTTAATATTGAAGATGGAAGAAAAGCTACATTTTTGGCATATTACGCTCTATTGCTTCAAGAAAGGTAGAAACGCAACTGAGATGCAAAAAAAGGTTTGTGCTGTGTATGGAGAAGGTGCTGTGACTGATCGAATGTGTCAAAAGTGAGTTGTGAAGTTTTGTGCTGGGGATTTGCTGGATGATGCTCCATGGTCTGGGAGACCAGTTGAAGTTGATAGCAATCAAATCAAGACATTAACTGAGAACAATCAACGTTACACCACTCGGGAGATAGCCGACATACTCAAAATATCCAAATCAAGTGTTGAAAATCATTTGCACCAGCTTGGTTATGTTAATCACTTTGATGTTTGGGTTCCACGTTAAGCGAAAAAAACCTTCTTGACCATATTTCCACATGTGATTCTCTACTTACGCGTAACGAAAACATTCCGTTTTTAAAACAAATTGTGATGGGTGATGACCAGTAGGTACTGTACAACAATATGGAACGGAAGAGCTTGTGGAGCAAGCGAAATGAGCCACCATCAACCACACCAAAGGCTGGTCTTCATCCAAAGAAGGTGATGTTGTGTGTATGGTGGGATTGGAAGGGAGTCCTCTATTATGAGCTCCTTCCAGAAAACCAAACGATTAATTCCAACAAGTAGTGTTTCCAATTAGACCAACTGAAAGCAGCACTTGACGAAAAGCGTCTGGAATTAGTCAGCAGAAAATCTTCCATCATAATCAAATTCCATCAAAATCATAATCTTCCATCAGGATAACACAAGACTGCATGTTTCTTTGATGACCAGGCAAAAACTGTTACAGTTTGGGAAGTTCTGATTCATCCGCCATATTCACCAGACATTGCACCTTTGGATTTCCATTTATTACAGTCTTTACAAAATTCTCTTAATGGAAAAAATTTCAATTGCCTGGAAGACTGTAAAAGGTACCTGGAACAGTTCTTTGCTTGAAAAGATAAAAAGTTTTGGGAAGATGGAATTATGAAGTTGCCTGAAAAATGGCAGAAGGTAGTGGAACAAAACGGTGAATACGTTGTTCAATAAAGTTCTTGGTGAAAATGAAAAATGTGTCTTTTATTGTTACTTAAAAACTGAAGGGACTTTTTGGCCAACCCAATACATGAAAAGATGCTCAACATCACTAATCATCAGGGAAGTGCAAATCAAAACCACAGTGAGAAATCACCTCACACCTGTTAGAATGGCTGTTCTCAAAAAGGCAAGAGATAAAAAATGCTACTGTAAGGTGGAGACAAGGGAACCTTTGTGCTCTGTTGGTGGGAAGGTAAATTGGTACAGCCACTATGGAAAACAGTATGGAGGTTCCTCAAAAAATTAAAAATAAAACTACCATATGATCCACCAATTCCACTTCTGGATGTTTATCTGAAGAAAATGAAAACAGTAACTCAAAAGATATGTGCATCCCCATATTCATATCAACATTATTTACAATAAGATATGGAAGCAACCTAAGTGCCCATCAGTGGATGAACAGATAAAGAAAATGTGGTATATATATACACGATGGAATATTATTCAGCTATCAAAAAGAATGAAATCTTATAATTTGTGACAACCTGAATGGACCTTGAGGGCATTATGCTAAGTGAAATAAGTCAGACAGAAGAAGACTAATACTGTATGATCTCACTTATGTGTGGAATCTAAAAAGAAAAAAAGAAAAAGAAAAGAGAAGAAAAAAAATCAAAGGTCAAAAAGACACAGAGACCAGATTGGTGGTTGCCAGAGGTGGGGGATAGAGGGTGGGTGAAAAGGGTGAAGGGTGTCAAAAGATAAAAATTTCCAGTTATAGGGGCTTCCCTGGTGGCACAGTGGTTGAGACTCTGCCTGCCAATGCAGGGGACACGGGTTCGAGCCCTGTTCTGGGAAGATCCCACGTGCTGCGGAGCAGCTGGGCCCGTGAGCCACAATTACTGAGCCTGCGCGTCTGGAGCCTGTGCTCTGCAACGAGAGGCCGCGATAGTGAGAGGCCCTCGCACTGCGATGAAGAGTGGCCCCCGCTTGCCACAATTAGAGAAAGCCCTCGCACAGAAACGAAGACCCAACACAGCCATAAATAAATAAATAAACAAATACTTAAAAAAAAAAAATTTCCAGTTATAAATAAGTAATGGGGATGTCACATACAGCAGGGTGACCATAGTTAATAATACCGTACTGCATATTTGAAAGTTACTAAGAGGGTAAATTTGAAAAGTCTCATCGCAAGGAAAACAATTGTGTAACTATGTATGGTGACACATGTTAGCTAGACTCACTGTGGTGATCATTTTGCAATATGTACAAATATCGAATTTTTATGTTGTACAGCTGAAATTAATACAATGTTGTATGTCAATTATACCTCAATAAAAAAATTTAAAAATACGAGAATTAAAGAATCTTATCTCTTAATGTTCATTTTTCCAGTGTCTAAAACTGAACTGTCAGTAAACTCTAGGTTTTGTTGCAGGACAGACAACTGTAAATTGAAGAAAATCTTGTGAATACTTCATGAAATAGTAGAGTTTAACTTAAGCACGTGAAATAGTAAAGTTAAAGAGCTACATCAGGGGGAAAAGAATCACATATATCTGGAAAAGTCAAGGCGGCAGTCTGACACATGAGCCTGAAGTTCAGAGGAGAGGTTAGGGCTTGAACGTCATTGGCATGAGTAAGGTATTTAAAGCATGACACTGAGTGAGAGCATCCGGGAAAGAGTATAAATAAAGAGGAGAAAGCCCAGGACAGGCCCTTGGAGCACTGCAAACTTTCGAGTTCCAGCAGAGAAGGAAGTGCCAACAGAGGAAACGCCTTGGGGGGAAAGCTGGAGAGTGCGATATCTCAGAAAGAAAGTGGGGAGTTTCAGGGAGAGTTAGGTCAATTAGCATGAATGTTGAAAGGTCAAGTAAGATAACAAAAATGATCGTGGGGTTTGGCCACATGAGGATCACCAGTGAACACAGTCTCAAGTGGAATAGGGATGACGGAAGCACAGTTGAAGAGGACTGAGGAGTAAGTGAGGTGAGAAGGCAAAAATGGGTCTGTAGCTGGAGAGGGTTGTAAGAGTGAGGGACTGCTTTTTAAATGAGAGATACTAGAGCATCTTTATATGTTCAAGGGATTGATTTAGTAGAGAGTGGAGATTTATGATGCTGGAAAAAGAGGCAAAAGTTATAGGAGCAAAATCCTTGAGAAGGCAAGAGGAGATCCTTTCCAGAATACAAATGGAGGTCTTTGTATTCTTTGTTAGAACAAGAGATAAGGCAGGTGTAGGGAAAGGCAGTCATGCGTATCCTGTTGACCCTTGCATAACTGCATAAGAGCATGCGTTGGGCCTGGAACGTTTTCTTACATGGAAATAAGTCCTCACAGCCTGTGCTGGGCATGATTTGTACTTTCTTTGTTCTGCTTTAAGCATGTGCATCGTATGACACCCGGCCAGCCCTTCTGCTATAATCTATTCCTGGTGGGGAGAGAAGGGGGTCCTTCACAAGCACAGGAGGGGTATGTGTAGACCATCTTCCTGCATCGGCTGTGGGGCAAGATGCACTGGCCATGGGGGAGCCATACTCACTACTGAGGCTGATCTTGCTCTGTCTGTTCTCTGCGTGAGTGAAGTGTTGTTCCATCCAGTGCCTGTGTGAATTGTGTCTTTCTTGGCAACTCTGATACCTGCAAACTCTGCAGCGAGAACACAGCTTGGTGCTGCTGCTTCTGGTGGTAGGCAACAGGTGTCACTTGCTTGACAGTTCGGTGCAGTGAGCAAGGTCACCAACAAAGTATACCATGGCACAAGGTTCATCAGCGCAGCCATCCCAGGGTGGTGCTAGCTCCCTGGGGGGATGACCTCCCTCTAGCTGACTGGGGATAAATGAGATGTTGACAGTCTCCTTGTCAACAAGGATAAACTGGTGTGATAGACAAGGGCAGAATGCAAGAGGTGGGCCCTAAAAATTTTTGGAAAACTAGCCTAGCTTCTGGCCACCTTCACACTCCTGCACCAGCCCCTAACTTCCACATGCAAGGGGTTGCAGATGACACCCAAGGGGAGTCAAAGGCCCCTGTGTAGGAAGCTCCTCCTGATTTGGGTTGTTTATATTTTACCCCAAGTAAAGCTTGTTTTCACTCAACACAAAACAACTCATGGTGTTGCTGAAAATGTAACTGATGAAATGAGGTCCTTCTCTGAGAATGAAATACGAAAACTGAAAGACAGATATGAGCAGAGGCCAGGAGGAGTCTCATGTGACTGGGATGGTGCATGTGGGTGATTAGGGGGCCTGGCAGACTTAAATATCTCAGACTGAGTGATGCAGTCCAGGGAAGCTAATCACTGACCCCTGGCTGCAGTGTATTTTTGCCCACATGGAACAGGGCAATCAACGGGGCAGAGAAAAAGATAAGCCCATGTTGCTCTTGATCTGGATTGCAAAGAGTATGAGCACGGTATTCCCAACAGTAGGGACTTCCCCAGGACTAGGAGCCCCTGGAAAACCACTCATAAAGCCGTAACTGCATTTCAGGTGAAAGCCGTAGATGCTGCCTCTATGACCCTGACCCTGGGGATGTGGATGATGCAGTGGAGTCCTTCAGGTGACAGGGGGCTCTCCAGTGGAAGGCCCCATTAACCCTACAGTTGTCCCCTAAAATGACTATGGGACAAGAAATAGAAAAGCTCCACTGAAATGTCCTGTTTGGGATGAAAACAATAGAATGATTTCAGTGGTTTCCAACAACTTGGGATAAACAGATAGAAAACCAACAATGGGAAGCCATGCCCAGAGGCCAAAAGGGGAACTCAAGGGAAGACAGAGGAGGAATGAAGGAGAGAACAGGGTTGACCCACAGCAATATGGCTTCAGTTGTTAAACCTGGATAGACAAAACAAAAATTGATGAGATCCCTACAGAAGACTTATACCAATGCTATTGGACAGAGAGAGGTCCCTCTAAATTAGAGGTTAAGGCTCTAATCCCATATTCCCATTGTGATAGCTCAGCTGGTACAAAATGACTCAGACACTCTCCACGCACTCCAAAACAGACAAGACTCCCTGAACCCACTAGCTAAGCTGGTGGTGGTAATGGACAACCAAATAGCCTTGATCTGCTGGCAGAACATCATGGCATTTGTGTTATTGCCAACACTTGTGTATATATCAATAATTAAGGAAAGGTAAAAACTGAGCTGGAGAGGATCCGTGCTCAGGCAGGATGATTATCAGCTGTATACCTGCAGTCCCCCTAGACTCTTTTCAGAAAACTCTTTAGTTAGCTTACTCCAGGCACTTGGGGTTCTTGATTAGGGACCATCCTTGAGGGAGGTCTGATCACCCTCCTGGGTCTGGTTCTCCTTGTGACCCTGATGAACTGCTGTCCCAAAATAACATGGAGCCTCTGCAAGTAAACTGCATCCATATGAATTGTTCAGGGGCCCCACTGGACCTAGTTCCATCTCCAAATTTGGGGGCGGAGGGTGTTCCTACCATGTTTGATGTGTTTTATCTGCTATTTCAGTGGCTGAGCAAGGGTTGGGGGCTGGACTATTGGGAAAGACAGTTATGTATAGCCTGTTGACCCTTGCATGGCTGCATATCATAGGACACATGGAATCGTTTGGGAATATCTTTCCCTGTTCTGGGTTTGATATGTAATTCTTTGTTCTACCTAAAGTGTGTGCATGATATGGCACCTGGCTAACCCCAGCTATATCTGAACCTGGTGGGGAGAGGAGGAGGTCCTTTACCTGCAGCACAGGAGAGGTGTGTGTAGACCATCTCCCTGCATTGGCTCTGGGATAAGATGTGCTGGCCACGGGGGACCGACACTCATTATTGAGGCTGATCTTGCTCTGTCTCTTCTCTCTGTGAGTAAAGTTTGGTTCCATCCAGTGCCCGTGTGAATTGTGTCTTTCTCGGTGACCCTGACACCTGCACACCATGCCGGTTGACATCCTGGGACTGCTGCTCCTGGTGGTGAGCAACAGATGTCACTTGCTTGACAGCAGGAAGTAGAGGTACGGATAATGGAAGTCATTGTTTGTATTTTCTCAAATAACTACGAGGCAAGGTCATCAACTGAGAATGGAAAATTGGGAAGTATAAGAGGTTTAAAGAGAAAGGATGTGTGAAATTATCAGCATGCAGAGTAGAAAAGCAGGCAGACCAGGGAAGTGAAATAGGATTGGTTGGCAGTGTGGAGTGCACATGAAACTTATGGCCGTACATTTATTGCGAGTAAAGCTGTGAACTTTCTATTTCTAGAAATATTCAGACATTTGGATGCTGGCATGGAGTAGGTGGGATTAATTGGGATAACTAGGGCTAAAGCTTTGTCAGGCAAGATAATGAAGGAAGAAAGGACTGACTGAGAGAGTTAAGGGTGTTTACAAGGAAATGATCTGAACAATTAATAACGAAATATAAACTGGGTAAGAGGATCATCTGTAGTGAGAAAGTGATGGTGTCCATGGACTGGAGGTTTCATTATAGCCAAAGAAGAGCTGCAGTGGGAAGACTAGAAAAGATAGGAAATGGGAGGATTAGAAAGTAGCATTCTGGAATTTGAGCTTTTGGAGGTACTGTAATTGTTGGTAAAGACAGGGTCAACAGTGTTACTGTGGGAGTGGGTGGTTGAGGTGGAAGGATGGAATGATCACTGCGGGGAAGGAGGTTGGGGAGCTGAGAGTCTAAGGTGTCAGGTGGGTCATCACCATGGATGTTGACACTATATTTGGTGAGTAGTGGGAATAAAGACTACAAATCGTGCTAGAGTCATCAGTGAATGAGGGGGTGTGACCCAAGGGTTTGAAAGATGACAGTAACAAGGAGAAAGAGCTAGTGTAAAAATATGCTGCCCTACTTCAAAGATTATGGGGCTTCTTTAATTTAATTTATTTATTATTTTTGGCTGCGTTGGGTCTTCATTGCTGTGCGTGGGCTTTTCTCTAGTTGTGGCGAGTGGGGGCTACTCTTCCTTGTGGTGCGCGGGCTTCTTATTGCAGTGGCTTCTCTTGTTGTGGAGCATGGGCTCCAGGCGCGTGCTCTTCAGTAGTTGTGGCGCACGGGCTTAGTTGCTCCGCGGCATGTGGGATCCTCCCGGACCAGGGCTCGAACCTGTGTCCCCTGCATTGGCAGGCGGATTCGCAACCACTGCGCCACCAGGGAAGCCCGATTATGGGGCTTTTGTAGGAGGAAAGAGGGAATAAGATTTGGGAGCTACGATAAAGAGCAAGGGGAGCACCCCTCCACTTTCGAGTTCCATGGGTGGTTCAGTTTGGGACAAAGTTTGAGATGTTTGGATACATCCAGTACAAGATTCCAAGTATGCAATTGAATATTCAAGCCTAGAATTTGGGAGAAAGGTGAAGGATGGAGATACGCATTTAAGATTTGTACTAGAAATTTATCAGCTTTTGGCCACCTGACATCCACAATGATCCCCCTTCTTCCAAGTTCTTTTACTTTTTCGTGGATCTGTCTTTCGTTTACTCTCAGCTCATATTATTAATATTTGGATGCAGTTACACCACTCTCAGCTCTAGAGTAGGGCCTGACTGGCTTAACCACCCAGTAAATCCTGCCACCTAGCCTCAGTGACTGGCCTGCAGGTGGAAATGACCCAGTTGGAGTCAATGAGAGTAGACTTGACTCTTGTCCAACTGTTGGGAAAAAGAAGCTTTCTCTTTCCTTTTGCATATTGAGCATAGAGGGTGTGAAATCTGGGAGTGCTGCAAACAACTTTTGACCACAAGAGGAGAACCTATCTGAGAATTAAGTCAATACACAGAGGGCAAGAGAGTAGAGCTGAGCTGAGAGGCAGAGAGAATTGGGTTGTAAGGATATCATTTGAACATAATTGATTCCTGTGGCCCTGGAGTTTAGCCATTCCTCCATAGAAATCAGGTTGTGTTCAGTTATCTATTGCTGCGTGATAAACCACCCAAACTTAGTGCCTTAAAACAAAAACAGTTCTCAGTTTTCAAGATTCTGTAGGTTGACTGGACAGTGTTTTGACTGGGCTTATTCATGCTGAGGCGTTCAGTTAACCAATCTGCTGGGGGTGGGCTCAGCTGGCACAACTAGGATAGCTGGGTGTCTCTTTCCACATGGTGTTTCATCCCAGGCTTCTTCACGGCATGGAAGTAACAGGGCAGTATTCCAAAAGGTTACCTATTAAGCCTTTGCTTATATCATGTATGCTGACACTCCATTGTTCATATGAAGTCATATGGCCAAGCCTAGAGTTAGTATGGAGGGGGTACCCAAGAGTGTGGGTACTGAGAGGTGTGAATAGTACTGAGAGGTGTGATTCATCAAGGCTATTACTATAATGATTTACAACCACCTGTTTCTACTGATTTTTAGACCACTTGAAGCTCATCCATGGACTGAAGTGACATATCAACCTCAGTTTATCTCATTAAAAAAATCTACTGTGTTAAATATCCTGTATTTCCCACTCTAGATCCACTCTTTAACCTTCTCCATCGTGCTTTGTGCTCTGGGAGGCTGTCCTAAATGGACTGCATCAATGAATTCCCTTGTCCTCTGGCTTCCCATTGGTTTGGTCCAATAGGGAACCCCAGCAGGAGGTCACAGGGAGGAGGGGGTTGCTGTTGGCCTCCACTGAAGGGAAAGCTTCTGTTACGGTGGCCCTCTCCACTCTTCTCTTTCTTCCCTTGCCCCTTCAGGCACAAGAGTAGTAAAGCTCAACGAGGCTCAGAGTATTATTTTATCCTTTTGGTTTTCCTACACGTTGTCCACCTTGTAAATAGTCTATTTATTGAACTTTTCTCTAATTATCCATATGTTTCCTGTTGGGACTGTCAATAATATTTACCTGTACAATCCTGTTTTAATGAACTAGGATTAAGTGCATTTAAAAGTACACATGTAGGGACTTCCCTTGTGGTGCAGTGGTTTAGAATCCACCTGCCAATGCAGGGACACGAGTTTGATCCCTGGTCTGGGAAGATTCCCACATGCCACGGAGCAACGAAGCCCATGCACAACTACGGAGCCTGCGCTGTAGAACCCACGAGCCACAACTGCTGAGGCTGCATGCCACAACTACTGAAGCCCGTGCGCCTAGAGCCCATGCTCCGCAACAAGAGAAGCCACCGCAATGAGAAGCCTGCGCACTGCAACGAAGAGGAGCCACCAACTCGCCGCAACTAGAAAAAAGCCCGTGTGCAGCAACGAAGACCCAACACAGCCAAAAATAAAAATTAATTAATTAATTAATTAATTTTAAAAAAAGTACACATGTACTCATATATGTGATAAAGAATATGCTTATTTTCTCAACTTTGCCAAAGTGAATTAAGCTTTTGATTTCTGTATACCAGCCTGACCTTAACTACCCCTTTTACTTCAGCTTCTCACAAGCAAATTATAGGCAGTATTAAATAAGATGTTTGCATCATTCTTAAGCATTGTTTAGAACGGCTGCAAGCAAATGATTGCCTAGAAACTGGCTGGGAATGCATATAATAATTGAATTCCATACCTTGGCAGTAAATTTTATACACTTGCTGTTGGTTAGTTATCATTTTATAATGTCTTGAGGGACATAATCCTAGAATCCTAAATCCTCAGAGTAAGGTTTGCAACCATTTCACCCTTTAGCTTTACAATACACAACCATGTGTTATTTTTAAACTCTGGTTTTAGAGAATTTCATAATTCTCTAAATGACAAACAGCTAGATGACAAACAGCTATTATAGATTTCTTAAAGGTATTTTAAGAGGATGAAATTGTGGCCAAAGTTCTGCATGTTATTAAATTTCCAACACACTACAAAGTGTTGCCAGTTATTTTTATCATACAGCAAATGTGATGACTGACTATATTTTGTAAGTACTTCAGCTATTAAGTATCAAATGTCATGAGTGGTTCAGTAATTTCTTAAAAACAAAATTAAAGTGGAGTTGGAAATGGGCTACAGTGTGTGGCTTCCTAGATGTACATTTTTACTTTGCTCTTGTCACACTATACTTTCCTGTGATATTCTGGTTGGTCTATTTCAAGTGTATGGAGGAACCTGAAATGCATGTACTGTCCTTCAATGCCAGTGCATTGCAAGGCCATGGATCAGGAGACTTTAGCTCAGAACTGTTATTTAATAGCCGATCACAGAGAGAATTTTTCCAACTCGTATTGTGTGGGTAATTAGACCTTGTCAACTTTGTGAAATGATTACACAATGAGGGTTTTGAAATGGAAGGAAAGAGTTTACTTCTGAGAGTTACTTATGTATAAGAATAGAAAATAAAAGATAACCTTTTAAGAAAGACACACTGGAAATCAACTTTTTTAAAATAATTAATTAATTAATTTATTTTTGGCTGCATTGGATCTTTGTTGCTGCCCTCAGTCTTTCTTTAGTTGTGGAGAGTGGTGGCTTCTCTTGTTGCGGAGCACAGGCTCTAGGCACGCGGACTTCAGTAGTTGCAGCACGTGGGCTTCAGTAGTTGTGGCTCCCCGGCTCTAGAGCGCAGGCTCAGTAGCTGTGGCGCTTGGGCTTAGTTGCTCCGAGGCATGTGGGATCTTCCCGGACCAAGGATCCAACCTGTGTCCCCTGCATCAGCAGGTGGATTCCTAACCACTGTGCCACCAGGGAAGTCCCGGAAATCAACTTATTTGGAAAGAGTTTCATTACATTCAAAATTCATTAACCATGACAGACATTATGGACAGACCTTATGTACACACTACATGCTCTGAACATAGACATCAAACATCAGCTATAATTTATACTTTCATGGCCATTAGAAAGCCCTCATGAGTTAAAATAGACTAAAGGCATAACAACCAAATAAAGTGAGGGAACCTTGATAAATTCTGGTTGAAAAATATCAGTTAAAAGGCATTTTTTGGACAACCGAGAAATTTGAATTTGGACTGGATATTATGTAGTATTAGGGTATTGTAATTTTCTTAAATGTGTGAATGCTATTGTTTATAGAGGAGAAGCTCCTAATTCTTAGAATATACATATTGAAATATTTAGAGGCAAAGCTTCATGATGTCTATACCTTACTTTCATATGGTTTGGACAAATATTCACACACATACATTTCATGTATTTGCTTAGTTTCTATGGATAATGCATGGCAAATCGTTCAGCAGTACGTATGTGAGATACATACATCTGTGTATGTGTATGTGTGCGCACACACTGACATATATGTATGTCATATATATATATGACATATATGTATTTTTACCATATTCTCTCTCCCCCCAATATGCGCATACGATATATTATTAACAATTATTGACTCTAGTTGGTGCGTATACGGTTATTCATTATCCTTTCAGTTTTTCTATGTGTTTAAAAGAAGGGAGTGGGGAGGAAACCCTGGAAGGTGGGGAATCCTTGTGGTAGGTTATGGTAAAGACAGTTATTTTTCTCCCAATATCTATTTTCTCCTTCTTCCTCCATCTTCTTCCTTAGATAGAGCTCTGAATTTATTTGAGGTGGCAAGATGCCTTCCTACCTTCCTTTGAATCTGAGTGTGGCTATGTGATTAAGTTCTAGCCTGTGAGATTTAAGTGGAGATTTTTAGGCAGGATTTTGGGGAAGACACCTTAAAATGGAGAGTGCTCACCTTTTCATCCTTCAGTCTTTCTTGCCCTTCTCTCTGCTACTTGGAATGTGGACACAGTGACTAGACCTCCAGAAAACATCTAGGGCCATGAGGTAACCTTGAAGGTGCAAGTCATACACCAGGATCATGCAACAGAAAGATAGAAATGTGGGACTCTTAGTCTATTTAGGCTGCTACAACAAAATACCAGAGATTGGGTGGCTTATAAACAACAAAACACTTATTTCTCACTGTTCTGGAGGCTGGGAAGTCCAAGCACAGTGTGTCGACAGATTCAGTGTCTGGAGAGAGCCCACATCCTGGTTCATAGACAGCATGTTTCCACCATGTCCTCACATGGCAGAAGGAGCAAGGGAGCTCTTTCAGGCCTCTTTTATAAGGGCACTAATCCCATTTGTGTTGGCTCTGCCCTCCTGACCTAATCACCTTCCAAAGCCCCTATCTCCTAATACTACCACATTGTGCATTAGGTTTCAACATACGAATTTTGGAGAGAGAAAACATTCAGATAGCAACTGTGTACCAAACCTGAACTGTTTAACTCTGGGTTTCTGCTACATGTGAGAGAAATAGGCTCTATTTTATTTAAGATGCTCTTAATTAGAGGTTTCCCATATGCAACTAAGGCTAATCCTAACAGACACAAAGGGAAACAATACTAACAAGATAAAGATCTTCAACAGATACATATCATTCTGATGAGAATTAAGAAATGTACTTGAGCGAATCTAAAATCTGGGAATCAGGGAAGCCATGTGGAGACATTTCTTAGAGTATTTTATACATTAAGAGCCAGTCTACTGATCCTTATTCAGTTAGAAAGAAGAAATGGGATAATGCCAGTGCAGATTCCACCGTATTTTTTAATAGTCAGATTTTTTGGCCAGGTTTCAAGGCTCAAACTTGTTGGGAATTTAGTTGAGTCTACTTTGGCTCGTTATGCCCAGCAGAGAATCTTTCTAGGGCCTTGTTAGTATCCATTGGGGGCCACCTTGGTGAAGCACAGTGGGTTAGTTTCATTTCCTCTGACTCTTAGATTCTCAGTGCTGAGAAGGAGAAGAAAGGGTCAAGTTAGCTTTTGGTAAAAGAGTAAGGTGGGAGAGAATTATTTTTTTCCCTATCTGTGATCCCTTGACTGCTCTACTGCCCTCTCTCTTCAGTTTTAGAAAAGACAGAATGACCTCACACAAAGTAACTGCTTATGATACACTCTTTTAAAACCAGCTTTAGATTTTTCCACTATTGAAAAAGTTTTTAATTTTACATCCTTTAAATTTTTGCACTAGAACCTTAAGTATAGATATATCTTTTGCTTAGAAATATTTGCAATCACGTCTTTTCCTCTGTTTTACATGTCTTTAATGATCCCCAAAGTAGATTCTCAAGTATTCACAGCTGAACTTCTCTTACATGGATAAATGGAGGTTGGCCTGGCATTCAGCAGGTATATGATATGATGGTTCATTGTATGCGTCAACTTGGGTGGAACATGGTGCCCAGATATTTGGTCATATGTTATTCTGGGTGTTTCTGTGACAGTGTGTTTTGGATGAGATTAACATTTAAATTGATGAACTTTGTGTGGAGCTTGAACTACAACTCCTCTGGGTCTCCAGCCTGCTGCCCTACTTTGCAGATTTTGGACTTGCCAGCCTCTGTAATTCCTGCCAGTGTCTTAAAATAAATCTTTCTTTCTCGATATAGATATCCAATTATATAGATAGATCTATATAGATCTAGATTTAGATCTAGGTCTAGATCTATATGCTATTGGTTCTGTTTCTATGGAGAACCCTAATACGTATGACTTATTTTGTTTCTTTTTTTTTTGGCCATGCCACATGGTAAATTGAAGTATAGTTAATTTACAATGTTGTGTTAGTTTCAAGTGTACAGCACAGTGATTCAGTTATATGTATATATATTCTTTTTCAGATTCTTTTCTAGTATAGGTTATTACAAGATACTGAGTATAGTTCCCTGTGCTATATAGTAGGTCCTTGTTGTTTATCTATTTTATAGTAGTGTGTATATGTTAATCCCAAACTCCTAATTTATCTCCTCACCCTTCCCTACCTTCTACCACTATTCCCTTTGGTAACCATAAGTTGTTTTCCATGTCTGTGAGTCTATTTCTGTTTTGTAAATAAGTTCGTATGATATTTGTCTTTCTCTGTCTGACTTACTTCACTTAGTATGATAATCTCTAGGTCAATCCATGGGGCTGCAAATGGTATTTTTTCATTCTTTTTTGTGGCTGAGTAGCATTCCATTGTATAAATATACCATGTTTTCTTTTTTTTTTAAAAAATATTTATTTATATATTTGGTTGTGCCGGGTCTTAGTTGCAGCAGGCGGGCTCCTTAGTTGTGGCTTGTGAGCTACTTAGTTGCAGCTTGACGGCACCTTAGTTGTGGCATGCGAACTCTTAGTTGTGGCATGCAAGTGAGATCTAGTTCCCTGACCAGGGATCGAACCCTGGCCTCCTGCATTGGGAGCGCAGAGTCTTAACCTCTGCACCACCAGGGAAGTCCCTACCATGTTTTCTTTATCCATTCATTTCTTGATGGACACTTAGGTTGCTTCCATGTCTTGGCTATTGTAAATAGTGCTGCAGTGAACATTGTGGTGCATGTATAATTCTGATTTGGAGTTTTCTCTGTATATATACCCAGGTGTGGGATTGCAGGATCATGTGGTAACCCTACCTTTAGTTTTTTAAGGAACTTCCATACTGTTCTCCATAGTGTCTGCACCGATTTACATTCCCACCAACAGTATAGGAGGGTTCCTTTTTCTTATTTTAAGTCCTTTAGTGTCCAACATATTATAGACAGAAAACTGTATAAAACCAATATATACATTAATGAATTTTTAAAAGTTGAACATTCTCATAACTTCCACTTAGGTCAAGATATAGAATTTTGCCAGCTACCCCAGATGCCTTATATGTGCCTCATCTTAATCACAAACCTGTTTCTACCCCTCTAGATGTTAACAACCGTCATTAATTTTATGTAACCAGTTCTTTGTCTTTTTAATAAAACTTTTATCACCCATGTGTGCATCCCTAAACATCATTGTTTAGTTCTTTCTTTTAAGTCTCTTTTAGTCTGTCTATCTGTGTCTTTTCCCACATATTTTATTTGTTGAAGAAATTGAGTCATTTGACCTCTATAGTTTCTTACAGCATTGATTTTGTGGGTTATATCCTCATAGTATATTTTAACATGTTCCTCGATCTTCCATATTTTCAGTTCATTGAATCTAGATTCAATAGGTACATAACGTCTGGTTGTCTCTTTCAGGAAGCAGACAGTGAAACAATGCCTAAATCCATTAATGCTTTAGGGATTATAAAATTGTGATCTCTAAATCTCCTTTTCACAAGAGGAATAATCCTAATTCTCAAGAGTATTGGGGATGACATAATTATAATATCACATAATTACTTGTTTATTTTATTCCACATTATACATGCAATATTCTCAGAAAAACAACACCAACACTACCACCATTCATGTGGTTGCTGAAAAAAATTAATTTTGTGTATGCTCTCCTCATGTCCCTACGTTTAAAAAAATAGATGTATGGCACAGTAGTACTGTAACAACATTATAAATGCATATAACCATTATGTACTACATAGTCTCTTGTATTCCTCATCTAATCTTAGTTCTATATGTAAATAAATATTTGATATTAACCGATAGTTCTTATGTCAGTATTTCTCTAGTCATCATGTTATCTGAAGCTCATTCCCTAGTAGATTTGACAGGAAAGGCTCACGTGAACAATATTCTGTGAGTTCTTGTATGTTGAAAACAGTTTACTTGCAGCATTTAATTTTGAAAATCAGTTTGGCTGTATATAAAACTTGGTCATATTTTCTTTCCTGGAGTACTTTAAATATGTTACTCTATTTTCCTTTGGCATAAAGCATTACTGCGGAAAAGTCTAATGACAGTTTGAATTTCTTGCCCATTTAAGGCAAGAAATTGTCTCAATGCCAAAAAATTCTTTTTTCTCTCTTTTCTTCAAAATCTAGTAATTTTATTCACATATTTCTTTTTTCCCCCCAGCATTATTAAGATATAATTGACATATAACATTGTGTAAGTTTAAGGTATACAAGGTGTTGATTTGATACATGTATTTGATTTTACGTATCGCAAAATAATTACCACCATACCCTTTAGCCAATACCTCCATTATGTCACATAATTACCATTTATTTTTTTGTGATGAGAACATTTGGGATCTACTCTCTTAGCAACTTTCAAGTATGTGATACAGTATTATTAACTATAATCACCATGCTTCACATTAGAACCCCAGAACTTATTCACCTTTTAACTGGAAATTTGTCCTATTTGATCAACATCTTTCCTTTCCCTCAACCCCAGCCCCTGGTAACCAGCATTTTATTCTCTGTTTCTATCAGTTTGGCTTTTTTAGATTCCATATATAAGCAATAGCATAAAGTATGTGTCTTTCTTTGACTTATTTCACTTAACATAATGCCCTCAAGGTCCATCCATGTTGTCACAAATGACAGAATTTCCTTCTTTATAATAGCTGAATGATATTCCACTGCATATATATACCACATCTTCTTTATCCATTTGTCTGTTGATGGATATGTAGATTGTTTCCATATCTTGGCTATGTAATTATTATGGATAATGCTGCAGTGAACATGGGAGTGCAGATACCTCTTTGAGGTCATGTTTTCATTTCCTTTGGATGTATACCCAGAAGTATGTAAATATTCCTGGTTCTTATGGTAACTCTGTTTTTAATTTTTTGAGGAATCTCTATACTGTTTTCCATAGTGGCTACACCAACTTACATTCCTGCCAGTAGAGCACAAGGGTTCCCTTTTCTCCACATTCTCACCAACGCTTATTATAACTTGTCTTTTTGACCATAGCCATTCTAGAAAATGTGAAGTAATATCTCATTGTGGTTTTGATTTGCATTTTCCTGATGGTTAGTGATGTTGAGCACCTTTTCATGTACCTGTTGGCCATTTGTATGTCTTCTTTGGAAAAATGTCTATTTAGTTCCTCTGCCCATTTGTAAAATGGATTGTTGGGTATTTTTGCTGTTGAGTTGTTTGAGTTTTTTGTATATTTTGGATATTAACCCCTTATCAGATATATGATTTGCAGATTTTTCTCCCATTTGATAGGTTGCCTTTTTATTTTGTTGATGGTTTTCTGTGCTGTGCAGAAGCTTTTTGTTTGATGTAGTCCCACTTGTTTGTTTTTGCTTTTGTTGTCTTTGCTTTTGGTGTCAAATCCAAAAAGTCATTGTCAAGACCAATGTCAAGGAGATTACCCCCTATGTTTTCTTTTAGGAGTTTGCTGTTTTAGGTCTTACATTCAAGTCTCTAATCCATTTTGAGTCGATTTCTGTGTACGGTATAAGAGAGGGGTCCAGTTTCATTCTTTCACACGTGACTGTCCAGTTTTCCCAAGATCATTATTGAAGAAACTCTCTTTTCCTCATTGCATATTCTTGGCTCTCTTTTTTTACGTTTAAAAATATTAAATTTATTATAACTAGAATAAGTTTGGTCCTCAGGTATTTGGCCACCTTATAGTTTCATTTAAGGAAGGGATTTTTAACTGAAAAATGTATTATAACTTGGTCAAATTACTTACACATTAAAAAAAAGAAATCTTCCAGAAAGGGAAACAAGAAAACCAGCCTTTCAGTTTCACATAATTAAAGAACAGGAGAAAACACACAAGCTACATTATAGTTACATTTACCAAACCAACCAAAGCTGGGGTGGGGTGGGGTGTTTCTCTTCTGATTATGTGTCACAATTAGCTGACCTTATATGTGTGTGTTCATTTCTGCGCTCTCCATTATGTTCCATTGATCTATGTGTTTTCTTTTATGCCAATACCATACTGTTTGATTACTATCGTTTGGTAATATAGTTTGAAATCAGGAAGTGTGATGCCTCCAGCCTTGGCTATTCAGGGTCTTCTGGTTCCATACAAATTTTAGGATTTTTTTTCTGTTTCTGTGAAAAATCCCAGTGGAATTTTTATATGGATTGAAATGAATCTGTAGATTTCCTTGGGTAGTATGGTCATTTTAACAATATTAATTCTTCCAATCCATGAGCATGGAATATCTTTCCATTTCTTTGTTTCTTTCATCAATGTCTTATAGTTTTCAGTGTACAGATCTTTTATCTCTGGTTAAATTTATTCGTAAATATTTTGTTCTTTTTTACGCAATTGTACGTGAGAGTGTTTTCTTAATTTCTCTTTCTGATAGTTCATTGTTAGTGTATAGAAATGCAACTGATTTTAGAATATTGGTTTTATACCCTGTAACTTTGCTGAATTGTTTTATTAATCTGAACAGATTTTTGGTGGAGTATATATAGTGTCATGTCATCTGCAATAGATACAATTTACTTCTTCCTTTCTGATTTGGATGCCTTTTATTTCTTTTTCTGACCTAATTGCTCTGACTAGGACTTCCAGTACTAAATAGCAGTGGTGAGGGTGGACATTCTCCTGTTTCTGATCCTAGAGGAGAAGCTTTCAGCTTTTCACTGTTGAGTGTGATGTTAGCTGTGTCACATATGACCTTTATTAGGTTGACATGCGTTCTCTCTACACCCAGTTTGTTGACAGAATTTTTTATCATGAACAGATGCTGAGTTTTGTCAAATGCTTTTTCTGCATCTATTGAGATAACCATCTTATTTTATCCTTCATTTTGTTAACATGGCATATCACATTGATTGATTTTTGAATTTTGAAACATCCCTGCATCCCTGGAGTAAATCCCACTTGTTCATGGTATATGATCTTTTCAATATAGCCCTGAATTTGGTTTGCTAATATTTTGTGGAAATATTTTGCCCTCAAGCTTATCAGGGATATTGGCCTGATATTTCTTATAGTGTCCTTGTTTGGCTTTGGTATCAGGGTTATGTTGGCCTCATAAAATGGGTTTGGAGATGTTCTCTCTTATTCTACTTTTTGGAAGAATTTGAGAAGGATTGGTATTAATTCTTCTTTTAATGTTGTAGAATTCACCAGTGAAGACTTTGTTAGGTTATTATACTTGAGAGGTCCTTTTGCTGGTTAGTTTTGAGAGATCATATTGTCAGGACTGCTCCATCCCTTTTAGACCTTAATATGGACCCCTGATGTTAGAGTGTGCAGAACCCTTCCTAGTTTCAGCTGTTATTCTTAAATTGACCCTTTGAACTTTTCAGTGAACACCTGTTGGCTTTTTTTGGATTCTCAGGTCAATCAGCTGTCTTTTGCTTCTCTTTACTTTCCTGTTGCTGATACCATGCAGCTCTTGTAGCTGTTGGTTTTTATGCCCACATACTCACATTTTGGGGTTTGTAAAGCTACCTTTAACCTAGTTTTGTTGTAGATGTTGTCTGTGGGCTGTTTATATTACTACTCTAATTGATGTATTTGTTTTTATGGTGAAATTTGGGGAGATCCAAAAGCTATGTTGCTTCTGCTGCAATATTCCTAGAATCCTCTATGATTTGTATTAAAAAAATTAAAAGCCATGCCTACGGCTTCTACTGCCTACAATCACTGTATTGGTTTGTTAGGGCTGCCAGGCTTCTTGACTTATAGATGGCTGTCTTCCCTCTGTGTCTTCACATCATCTTCTCCTTGTTCATGTCTTTGCCTAAATTTCCTTTTCTTACAAGAACACCAGTCATATTGGATTCAGGCCCACTCTAATGACCTCACTTTAACTTAATTACCTCTTTGTAGACCTTATTTCCAAGTATGGTCACATTCTGAGGTACTGGGGATTAGGACTGCAACAGATGAATTAGGTGATGTGGGGCGGTGACAGGGTGGGGGCAGGCAGAGAACACATGATTGAACTCATGTCAACCATGTATGTTCTCATGGCTCCAAAATCTTCTTTATTTTTTTAATAAACTTTACTTTTTATTGTTTTTATTATATTTATTTATTTAGTTTTGGCTGCGTTGGGTCTTTGTTGCTGCGCGCAGGCTTTCTATAGTTGCGGCGAGCGGGGGCTACTCTGCGTTGCGGTGCAAGGGCTTTTCATTGCGGTGGCTTCTCTTGTTGCGGAGCACGGGCTCTAGGTGCGTGGGCTTCAGTAGTTGCGGCACGTGGTCTCAGTAGTTGTGGCTTGCAGGCTCCAGAGCGCAGGCTCAGTAGTTGTGGTGCACGGGCTTAGTTGCTCCATGGCATGTGGGATCTTCCCAGACCAGGGATCGAACCCATGTCCCCTGCATGGGCAGGCAGATTCTTAACCACTGCGCTACCAGGGAAGTCCCAAAATCTTCTGTTTGTATCTCTTGACCAATACCTCTCTGACAGGTCATTTTCCCGCCATTTATATGCTCTTGTTAGTTAGCACACTTCACTGGATGAATAAGTTACCTAGTAGGCAATTAGATATGTGGCTCCAAAACACTTGAAACATAACATGTCCCCAGTTGTATGCATTTTCTTTTCTTTAAACTTGTTACTCTCTTTGCATTCATTAACTTGGTAAGTGGCACCAATATAGTCACTTAGTTTCCCAGGTCAGAAATCAGGGGCTATTATAAGCTCTCTTCTCTTATGTGTTATCTCTATAGAGTCATGAAATTCTTTTGTTTCTGTTTCCTTAACTTTTTCTTATCTACCCCTTTTTTTCTCCACCTGTGATTGCTACTTAATTCAGGGACCCTCTCTTTCGACCAGGAGTACCTCCCTCCCTTAAATTAACACTGAATTTATTTATTTAGGAATTGGTAATACACTCACATGATGCCAGACTCAAAAGCTCTAGTGAAATGGCTGTTCCCACTCATCTCATCCACCCAGTTCACCTCTCTGGAAGCAACTAAATGCTATCAGTTTCTAGTGTTTCCTTCCTGAGATATTTTATGCATATGTTGTTTTTTTCATGTACTGCATGCATATTAAATGCATAAAATACTTTTGTTTGTCTTTTTTACTTAAGAGGTGAAATATACTGCATGTTGTTCTGCAAATTAATTTTTTGTAGTTTAATAACTTTTGGAAATCATTCTATATCAATACATAAAATTTTTTAAATAGCTTTATTTCATTTCATGGGTGACTACTGAACATTTAGGTGCTATGAATAACCGTGTATATAACCTTCTATACCTGTGCAAGTGGACCCATAGGATAAATTCCTCCAAGTGGAATTGCTGAGTCAAAAAGTATATAGATTTTTAGTGCTGACAGATGTTGCCAAATTGCCCTTCAATTTTTTTGCTGTAGTCCTTTTTACTCATCTCTCTGCTTTGAATTCACCCTCTGTGATGCTGCCAGAGGCAATCTCTAAAATGAAACTCTAATCATGATACTCTGCTGCTTAAAACTCATCAGTGACTCCCGATTACTTATCAGAAAAATTTAAACTCCTTGGTATGAAGTATATAACCCTGCCTTGTGGGTATTTGCTCATCTGGCCTGGCTCACTTCTCCACATTTCCCCAGGTATACTTTATACTGTGGTTAAACTAGTTCATGTATCTCATACAATCTGTGCTTCATGCCTCTGTACAATACATGCTACTGCTTCTGCTTGGAGTACCTGCTCATCCTTCAAGATTCAGTTTAGTGGTCTCCTACTCAAATGGAGTAGAACATGCCTTGGTTCCTGCTACCACAGTGCCAGGTACATATCTCTAAGATTGCCCTTTGTCGTTGGATAGCAATTACCTGTTCATATCTGTTGATATCTGTCTCTCCTAGCCTGTCAATTAAATAGCTATAGAATTGATGCCACACAAAGAAAATATAAAAGGAATGCAGAATCCAGTCAGGCAATAAGGAGATGTGTTGAGTCCAGTCAACCAGGAGGATTTATTAAGAACTGGCAAATTAATCTTAATCCCACTTTTTTATCAGACATACCTCAGGGGATTGACAGATTCCAAAAAGGATTTGAGGTGGCTACATAAACACACAGAGAAAAGAAAAATAAAATAAATAAAATATCAGAGGGAAAGAAAGAAAAATTAGGATGCAGTACTCAAAGCAAGTCAGGGGAGATGTTAGTTAATACACAGGGTATTAGTTTGCAATGGTTGCCATAACAAAGTACCACAGACTAGGTGGTTTAAACAACAGAAATTTATTTTCTCACAATTTTGGAGGCTGGAAATCTGAGATCAAGTGCTGGCAGGCTTGGTTTCTTCTGAGGCCTCTCCTTGCTTGTAGCTGGTTGTCTTCACATGTTCTTCCCCCTCTGTGTGTCTGTGTCTTAATCTCCTCTTCTTATAAGGACCAAGGCCAAGCATATTGGATTAGGGCCCACCCCGTTAGCCTCATTTTAATTTATCTCTTAAAAGATCCTATCTCAAGTACATTAACATTTGGAGGTACTAGGGGTTAAGCCTTCACTGTACAATTTTTTGGGAGACACAATTCAGCTCATAACACACAATAATCTATAGCATAAGATTCTGTCCAACTTCAGGAAGAGAGTCATATATTTCATTCTAAATTTCCTAAAAGCAAAAATAAATAAAAAGCTGGGGGGGATAAGGTCACTTATAACCTTCACCATATCACCATTCATCTGAGCTAAGACCTAAATAATGACACTCTATCAGCCACAAGAAGATATAGGAGCGGATAATTCCGGACAAAAGGCCCAAAGGCCCAGAGATGGGAAAGAACTTGACTGGAGTGTAATGAAGGAGAGATGGGCCAGGTCAGATAAGTCCATTTAGAATTTGGTAAGGGGCTTAGATTTTCTTCTAGTTGCCATGGGAAGGCTCTGGAGGGTTTTAAGCTGGGGGCAACATGATGTGATCAATGTTTTAAAAATAATTTTGGGGTACTATACAAAGAATGGGTATATGTTTAAGTGGGCAAGAGTGGAAGCAGTGTCAGCAGCAACAGTGAAGGGCTGCTCTGCAAAGAAATACAGAGCTTCCTCCAGTGTACGAATCAATGCATCCCTTCTTTTATCAAGAAAGTCTTGCTATGAAAAAAATTGTTAGTTGAACTAAATATTATGCTTAGCGAAGTAGTTGTATTTCATTTTATTGCAAGGTTCTTATGTTGTTGTGGGCTAGAAACAAGCAGTTCTTGTCTGTGGGTCTTACTTTGAGTCACACCTCCGAGGCTATTGCAGAGGTCCAGGTTAGTGGTGACAGTGGCTGGGACTGGAGTAATAATGGTAGAAACAGTAAGAAGTGGGCATATTAGGGCTCTGTCATGATGGCAGAAACAATGGGACTTGTTCACAAATTCACTAGGGTAGAAGAAAGAGAAATTAAGAGTAGGTCTCAGATTCAGAACTTGAGCAAGAGCGTGGCTGGTGTGTTGTACTGCATTAGGGAAGAGTGGGAGAGGAGCAGGTTTGAGGGGGAAAATCAGATTTTCCATTTTGGACATGTCATATCTGAGAAGCCTATTAGACACTTCAGGGGAGATGTTGGGCAGGCAGTCTTGAGTTCCAGAGGGAGGTCAGGGATTTACATTTTTTAACTTATTCTTTTGAAAAGGCAATTTGTTCACATAGTTCAAAAATAAAAATGTAAAATATTGTGAAGTGCAAAATGTTTCTTCATGCTTGTCCACCATCTGCCTAGTTCCTACCCTACTTTCTTCCCTTTTATGTATCCTCAAACATTTCTTTATGTTTATATAAGCATATACAAAGACATATTCTTGATTTTGCTCCTTTTTATACAAAAAGCAGTACTCATCTATACTGTTTTCATGTTGATTTTTTCTTTTAATATGGTGTATCTTGAGATCTTTCTATAATATCAAATAGCTTCCTCATTCTTTATTTAACAGTTGCATAGTATTCAGTCATATGGCTATACCATAATTTATTTAACCAATATTCTATTAAAGTTCATTAGGATTGTGTTAGTCAGCTTGGGCTGCTAGAACAAAATACAACAGCCTGGGCAGCTTAAATGAAAGACATTTAATTCTCACAGTTCTAGAGGCTGGGAAGTCCAAGATCAAGGGGCTGGCGGATTCACTTCCTGGTGAGGGCTCTCTTCCTGGCTTGTAGGTGGCTGCCTTCTCTGTGTGTCCTCACATTACAGAGGGAGGAAACTGTTGTCCTTTCCTTTCTTATAGGGGCACTGATCCCATCATGTGCATTCTACCTTAATAACCTCTAAACCTAAGTACCTCCCAAAGGCCCCACCTCCTAATACCATCACATTGGAGGTTAAATATGAATTCTTGGGGGTGGGGCACAAACAATCAGTCCATAACAAGAATAGTTTCCAGCTAGATTTTTTCCAAGATCCCTTTTCAATTCTAAGGTTCATGATACTCTTTATTAAATTATTTTCTCAGTACTATCTTTCCTTCCCACTTCCCCACAACAGGATGCATAAATTGTGTTCTGGTACTTCTAATTATTTTTAACAAGTTATCTTCATGATTTGCTAACAAACTCTTCAATATTTATTGTAAGAAGTATTTGTTGAGTGTTAACTAACAATATGTGCCCAGTGCTGTTCTAGGTTTAGGGGATACAACAAACAACAAACTGACAAAGATCTCTGTCATGGAGTTCACATTTTAGTGGGTAAGACTAAACACGATAAATAAGTAAAATATATGATGTGTTAGACACTGATAATAACTAAGAAGAAAAACAAGACAGGGACCGGGGTCAAGATAGCAGAGTAGGAAGACCCTGAGCTCACCTCCCCCACCCAAACACATCGAAACTACAACTACATATAGAGCAACTCTCTCTGAGAACGGCATGAAGACCAGCAGAGTGGCTCTTCTACAACCACGGCTGTAAAGGAAGAACCACATGGAGTCTGGTAGGACGAGAGGAGAAGCGATCTAGTCAGGACCCACACCTCTAGTGGGTGACCCAGAAGAGGAGGGGATTATCACAGGCTCAGGGATCCTCTCTAAGGAGCAAGGCGTTCAAGCCCCATATTAGGCACTGGAGCTCTGGGGTCCAGCACTGCGAAGATGAGCCCCCTTAATGGATTTGAAAATCAGTGGGGCTTACAGGAGGGCTGGAAGAAAAGTATTTGAAAAAATTCAACATCCATTCATGATAGAAACTCTCACAACAAGTGGGTATAGAGGGAACATACCTCAACATAATAAAGGTGTATACAACAAACCCATGGCTAACATCATACTCAGTGGTGAAAACCTGAAAGTTTTCCCTCTAAGATCAGGAATATGACAAGGAAGCCAACTCTTGCCATTTCTACTTGACATAGTATTGGAAGTCTTCACCACAGCAATCAGTCAAGAAGAAGTAAAAGTCACCCAGATTAGAAGGGAAGAAATATAACTCTCCCTATTTGCAGATGGCATGATACTATATATATAGAAAAACCTAAACAAGCCACCAAAAAACTATTAGAACTGACAAGTGAATTCAGTAAATTTGCAAGATACAAAATTAATATACAGAAATCTGTTGCATTTCTGTACACTAATAATGAACTACCAAATAGAGAAATCAAGAAAACAATCTCATTTACAATCATATCAAAAAGAATAAAATACCTAGGAATAAGTTTAACAAGGAGGTAAAAGACATATACTCTGAAAACTATGACACTGATGAAGGAAATTGAAGACAGTACAAATAAATGGAAAGAGATTCTATGCTCATGGATAGGAAGAATTAATATTGTTAAACTGTTCTTGCTACCCAAAGCAATCTACAGATTTAATGCAATCCTTATCAAAATACCCATGACATTTTTCACAAGACTAGAAAAAAATAACCCTAAATTTATATGGAATCACAGAAGACCCCTAATAGCCAGATCAATCTTGGCAAAAAGAACTGACTTCAGACTATACTACAAAGTTACAGTAATCAAAACATTATGGTGGGGCCTTCCCTGGTGGTCCAGTGGCTAAGAATCCAAGGTCCCAATGCAGGGGGCCTGGGTTTGATCCCTGGTCAGGGAACAAGATCCCGCATGCCACAACTAAAATGCAACTAAGACCTGATGCATCTATATACATAAATATTTAAAAAAAAAAACAAACAAAACATTATGGTACTGGCACAAAAACACATAGATAAATGAACAGAATAGAGAGCCCAGAAATAAACCCATGCACATATAGTCAATTAGTAGCACAAAGGAAACAAGAATATACAATGGGGAAAAATATAGTCTCTTCAATAACTGGTGTTGGGAAAACTGAACAGCTACATGTAAAAGAATAAAATTATAATATTTTCTCATACTATATACAAAAATAAACTCAAAATGGATTAAAGACCTAAATGTAAGCCCTGAAACCATAAAATATCTAGAAGAAACACAGGCTATACACTCTTTGACATAGGTCTTAGCAGTATATTTTTGGATCTGTTTCTTCAGGCAAGAGAAACGAGCAAAAATAAACAAATATGACCTAATCAAACTTAAAGCCTTATGCACAGTGAAGGAAACCATCAACAAAATGAAAAGGCAACCTACTGAATGGGAGAAGATATTTGCAAATGATAAGTCTGATAAGGGATTAATATACAAAATATATAAAGAACTCACACAACTCAATATATTTAAAAAAAAAAAATTCAATTAAAAATTGGGCAGAGGACCTGACTAGGTATTTTCCCCAAGAATACATACTGATAGGCACTTAAAAAGATGCTCAACATCACTAATCATCAGAGAAATGCAAATCAAAACCACAATGAGATACCACCTCACACCTATCAGAATAGCTATCATCAAAAAGTCTACAAATAACAAATGTTGGCATGGATATGGAGAAAAGGGTACCCTAGTACACTGTTGGTGGGGATGTAAATTGGTGCAGTCACTGTGGAAAACAGTATGGAGTTTCCTCAAAAAATTAAAAATAGAACTACCAGGGAGTTCCCTGTGACCTAGTGGTTAGGATTCCAGGCTCTCACTGCTGTGGCCTGGGTCCAATTCCTGGTTGGGGAAGTTCCATGTGGTGTGGCCAAAAAAAAACAAAAAACAAAAAACTGCCAGCAATTAATTAATTAACCCAGCAATTCCACTTCTTATTTTTCCAGGAAAGACAAAAATGGTAATTCCAAAAGATACATGCACCCCAATGTTCATAGTGACATTATTTAAAATAGCCAAGATACGGAAGCAACCTAAGTAACCATCTACAGATGAACGGATCAGGAAGATGTGGTGTATATACCACAATGGTATATTTATTACTCAGTCATACAAATAATGAAATTTTGCCATTTGCAACAACATGGATGGTTCTGGAAGGTATTATGCTTAGTTAAATAAGTCAGACAGAGAAAGACAAATACTGTATGTTATCACTTATATGTGGAACCTAAAAGTCACTATAATAAAACAGAAACAGAGTCAGAGATACAGAGAACAAGCTAGTGGTTATCAGTGGGGAGAGGGTTAGAGGGGAAAGATTGGTGAAGGGATTAAGAGGTATAAACTACTAGGTATAAAATAAATAAGACACAAGGATGTAATGTACAGCACAGGGAATATAGCTAATATTTTATATGGATATTTAATATTGTAAGTCAACTATACTTCCATAAAAACAAATAAACAAAAGTCAAGGTTGATTTTTTGAAGAGTATAGACAGACCTCTGGTGTGATAAATGAGAAAGAACAGAAAGAACAAATAATTACAACAGATCCCACAGGTTATTTAGAAGTGTGTTTTTAGTTTCTATACATGGAATTCTTTTTTTTTTGAATTTTTAAATTTAATTTTATTTTTTATACAGCAGGTTCTTATTAGTTATCTACTTTTTACATATTAGTGTATACATGTCAATCCCAATTTCCCAGTTCATCCCACCACCACCCCTCTCCCCACCACTTTCCCCCTTTGGTGTCCATATGTTTGTTCTCTACATCTGTGTCTCTATTTCTGGATACAGGGACTTCTTAGATATATTTTTGATATTGCATTATGGTCAGAAAACATACTTTATATGATTGCTATGCTTTAAAGTTTGTTGAGATTTGCTTGTGGCCCAGTGTATGTTTGACCTTGGTGAGTGTTCCATGGGCACTGGAGAAGAATATGTTCTGCAGATGCTGTGTGTAGTCATCTAGATAAAATCATTAGATCAAGTTTGTAATGCATTGTTAAAATCTTGCTCTTAATGAATTTTCGTCTGCTTGTTCTATCAGTTAATGAAATAATTTTTGAGTTATCCATTTCTACTTATAGTTCTGTAAATTTTGCTTTATATATTTGAGGCCATGTTATTAAGTGCATGCAAATACAGAATTGTTATATCTTCCTAGTGAATTGAAACTTTAAGAAGTAAACGTATATCCGTAGTAATGCCAAAAAAACAGAAAAAACAAGACAGCTGGAGAAGGAGATGTGTGTGTGTGTGTGTGTGTGTGTGTGTGTGTGTGTGAAGGTGTTGGCATTTTAGATAGGATGAACAGAGAAGGCTTTGCTGTAAAGGACACGTTTTGATCAAGTCTGAATAAGAGAGTAAGTCCTGTGGATATCTCAGAGAAAAGCATTCTGGGCAGAGGGAAGGAGTCCTTGTTCAAAGTATTTTTCAGTGATTCCAGTACTTGGGTTATTGGAGACCTCTCTGGGTACCTGTTTGTTTGGATCTTTCTTCTACTGCATCTCACTGACCCACCATCTCCCTCACCTAACTCACTAGCTTCCCTCTGTGCTTTCTAGGATGGCTACACTGGAGTAACCTAGTCTTTTTAGGCCTTTGTTTCCATCTCCTTTCCCAAGACGCTTCACATTTACTGTCCTTCTGCTTTTTTAGTTTTGCTCCTCTGCCAGGCTGCCATTTTGGTCCCTGATTGCTGCTGCAATTTGCCTCATCCCGCCCTGTAACAACTTTAATCCAAAGCTGAGCCCATTAGATCAAAGCCTGTTCAAAGTGAAGCTGAGTCTGGTAAAGTGACCAAATTAATCCCTCCCTATTAAGTGAAAGTAAAAGAATGCAGATATTTCAACTACATAAATAAACAAAAGGAGAAGCAGGAAAATCAAAGCCCAAATCCAGGTCAATTACTGATATTCAAAAACACTCTCCAGCTTTAAGCTTCTTTGTCAGGCCCAGCATTACTCCCTGGGGTGAGTCTCCTTTAAATTCAACAAGGTGGCCTCAGGCCAAAGATATCCATTGATCCAATTAACTCTACTTGCTCAGCTCTCATCTTTTATTCCAACTTTTTTATCCTACACTTTGTTCTCTGTTTAGGGCTTTACTCAATCCCTGATATCTGTTTGATATGATATTCTAGCTTTTTAGAAAGATCCTATCTACAATTCTCTCTCTCTGGTTTATACCCGTTTCCGGCATCTGGACTACTGGATATTTTATGACTGTTGCTTTGCTATAACATCCTTGTGAGTCAAAGTTCCTAGTCTTGAATTCCTATACCTGAGAGGTCAATGTAGCCCTCCTCAAATTCACGACTCTCCTCTAATAAAAGCCTGTACAGTTCTGTCTTTCCAGCTGGGTTAGCTGTGGGAGACCATTTTATGGCAGTATCAGAATATATGGAATGGTGCTAAAGTAAAAACATTAGTGCCAGGAGGTAAACACAGTCCAGGGGTTGGAAAAATTCAGCAGACTCAAATTGTTGTGATAAATTCAGCGGACTCAAATTGTTGTGATCTTATTAAAAAATTTAGTTAGGAAAAATGTCGATATTTTATTACAATCTTGCTGCAAGGGCAAAAGGTCCCTTGCAGGCTGATTCAAAGATTACTCCCATTAGGACCATTTGATAGGAAAAGAGAATGATTATGTAATCCTCAGACTAGCTTTATTTTAACAAAATCTGGTTCACTAGAGGTTACGAGACTTTTCGCTGGCAGTCAGCTGGGTTTGGGGAGTGGAGTTTCCTAAAACAAGTCTTATTTTTAAGAATAAAGGTACCAAATATAGGTTGAACATTTGTGTGTACCAGGCACTTTACGTGTATTAGTTCATTTTGTCCATGACGCAACCACTGAGGGAGGTAGAATAATTCATACAAGCCCAAATAGTGATGAAGAAGGATTTGAACCCAGGTATTTTCTGATTCCCAAGTGTGTGCTTTACACCATTTTTCTTTCAGCCTTGCTTGCTCATAAGATACTTGTTAAAACTGCAGATTTCCAGGCCTTTCTTCTTAGATATTCTGGTTCAGTGGGTCTGGCACAGATCCCTGGAATCTTTACTTTTATTAAGATCCTCATGTGAGTTTACTGGGCAGACAAATTGAGGAGACCCTACCCTATATTGCGCCGCCTCTCTAATGCCAGGTACTAAAAATAAGCTTTACTCCAGCTCTAGATTCCTAGTGCTTATCTATTCTAAATAAGTGAAACCAAATCAGAGCACATTATCTTATTTGTAACAAGAGGCAAAAGTTTTTATTCAGGAACAAAAAGCCAACATCTAGTTTCCTTTCCTAGTTTTCTTTTCCTCCTTTCCTTCCACACATAAACATAATCATGTCCATTGTCCTTCAAAACAAGCTGCCACCTCATTTTCCCTTGCTTTTCCCAGCCAAGCTTCTTGAAACAGTCACCTACATTCACAGTCTACAATTCTTTACTTCTCCTTTATTCCTCAACCCAATGTAATTTGGTTTCTGCTTTATGTCTCTATAGAAACTGTGTTCATCACCAATAACTTCCTGGTTGGATTCATATCAGCTGTTACCTAACTTGACTTTCCTAGAACAAATCTTAATTCTATTAAAGTTTATCTGAAAATTGCTTAAGCATTTTATCAGGAATGCTCGTTTCTTCCCAGAAAGAGGCTGGATGTTACATCAAGTAAAAAGTTCTGCCCCAGACCAGGTTTGGAACACTTTTTCTTTTACAGCTGGCAGCTGATTTTGAAAAGGAAGGGATAATATGAGCAGTCCAAAAGAAATTATGGGCCAAAAGCTAAAACAGACATCTGGAAGGAAAGAGCATGGCCAGATGGGACAGAGTCCAGAAGGAAGATGGGCAGAAGGGACAATGGGGAGCTATGTCTAACCAAATTCTTCCAGCCCCAAGAGAAGAGCAGAGGCTTGGTGTTTATAAAATGGATGGGAGGAAAGAGAGGTCTCTGTAATACTTTACCTACTGACCTTATTATTCATTGTTAGGAAGTTACAGCTAAAACAGTTATTTTAATCTCACTCCATTTTACCCAGGTACACCAGGAGAAATTTTTACTAGATTAACACTTTTACAACCTACATCTTATCTTGCTCTTCCAATTCAATGATCTAACACGACCTGGGACCCTGATTATAGTCCTGCAGCCACTCTGTCAAGCTAAAGTAAATGTGGCCAAGACCAAATTTCTCCCCTTCAAATGACAAAATCCTCATTATTTCAATTCTTGTTTTGGTTCTATCTCTAGTGAAACTGTAAAGTAATTTTTCTTATTTTTTTCTCGTTATTCTTTGTTTCTCCCATTATGTACTAACTCACCTTCTATCACAAAACTCTCAATTCCTTTCAGTGACTATTCCTGGCAAACTTTTGCATCATGATTAGATAATCTCCAAAACCTCAGCACTATCTAATAATTTATTCCAGTTGTAATCTTTACTAAGTGCTTGGCTTTATTTAAGAGAGTGTGAGTATTTGCATGCATTTTTATAAAGCACATACATTATTCATACAATTCTAATTATATTCCATGGGTAGGGCAGATGTTATGCAGGTTTGGCTTTCTTTTTTTTTTTTGGTATCCTGGCTCTCAGTCCCCAATAAGCATATATCATATTGCTTTAATTATAGTAGATAATCAATAAATGATTAATGATGTTGACAATGTATAGTACTTTATATTAGTCAAAGCCTTTTAACATATGTTATCTAACATTAATATTGTGCAGTGGGTAAAGCATATATTATTATTTCCATATTTAAAAAATGGCAAAATAGATGCAGAAAAGGCAGTTTATCTGATGTTATGTAACAAAACAGTGGTTGAGCTGCCTTCCCACACGTACAGCAAGCAGTGTTTCTCAAAGGTCTGGCTGGTTCCTGCTCTCTTGACAAGAACTTACTATATTTTTAAAGAGTTTGTCATGTGTTTTCTCCATTTTTCTAAAGTTGTGACTTTAACATCTGTGCCTTGGTAAACACGTACCTATGCAAAGGATTAGTATCCTGGACAGAAAACTTCCCAGGCAGAACTCCAGGGAATGAGGTTCAAGGATTATTCATTTTTTCACTAAATGAATCTGAACTTGACAAAACTGTAGGTTCTCATTTCTTTAAAAACCTGTCTTAGAGGAAAATGGACAAATATCTGAACTTGGACTCCTGTATTTCTCCATTTTCGTGTTCGTTAGGTAGCTTGTTGTCACCACTAGTAGAGTGGTTTGGGCTGAGCAGAAATTGCAGCTGGAGTTTCATGTATGGAATCCAGGGCACTTTTCACCATCATGCTGTCATACTTCATGAAAAAAACACATTGTTTTCCTAATTTTAGGGTAGTAGATCGGTTTTTTTTTTTTTTTAATAAAAAGAAGTGTAGAAGAGAGCATTACTACATTTCAGATACCTGTAGTTTTATTGCTGCTGGAACTCATGTCGCAGGCTGCCTAATACATATGTCCTGCTTTGGACATAAATTATATTGTTACTCTGCTTATAAGTGAAACTGCTTTATGACTAGGCCTTGTCAAGGCTGTGCCCCTCCTGGCATGGTTTGCTCTTCCTCCAGTTTCTTCCTGGCTCATTCCCTCACCTCCTAGTGGTCCTGACCTAAATGTCACCTTCCCAGTGTGGTTTTCCCAGGCCAGCCTACTTATTTATTTATTTATTGAATTTTAAAACTTTAAAATTAAATTTCAAAATAGGGAGAGAAAAAAAATTGATCATGGTAAATTATTCCTAATTGGCAATCTAAGATTTTCAATATTTAAAGCTAGAAAGTATAATTTGCTAAAAGTAAAGCAATTGTTATGATTAATAAATAATTTATTTCTGAAAAGAAATAGGATTTATTAGACTCTTATTATATACCATCAAAATTTCAACTATATCTTATTAAAAACTTAAAAAAAATTGAGGTATAGTTGATTTATAATATATGTTTCAGGTATAAACATGGTGATTCACAATTTTTAAAGATTATACTACATTTATAATTATTTTACAGTATTGAGAATATTCCCTGTGCTGGACAATATATCCTTGTAGCTTATTTATTTTATACATAGTAGTTTGTGTCTCTTAATCCCCTACCCCTACCTTGCCCCTCCCCCATCCCCTCTCCCCACTGGTAACCACAAGTTCGTTCTCATATTTGTGAGCCTGATTCTTTTTTGTTATATTCACTAGTTTGTTGTATTTTTTAGTTTCCACATATAAGTGAAACATAGTGTTTCTTTCTCTGTCTGATTTATTTCACTAAGCATAATACTCTCCAGATCAATGCATGTTGTTGCAAATGACAAAATTTCATTCTTTTTTCATGGCTGAGTAGTATTCCAGTGTGTGTGTGTGTGTGTGTGTGTATACAAATATATGTACATCTCACACCTTCTTTATCCATTTATCTGTTAATGAACACTTAGGTTGCTTCCATATCTTTGCTATTATAAATAGTACTACTAGGAACATAGGGGTTCACGCATCTTTTCAAATTAGTGTTCTTGTTTTCTTCAAATATACACCCAGGAGTGGAACTGCTGGATCGTATGGTAGTTCTATTTTTTGTTTTTTGAGAAACCTCCATACTGTTTTCCATAGTAGCGGTACCAACTTACATTTCCAACAGCAGTGTACAGAGTTCCCTTTTCTCCACATCCTCGCCAACATTTGTTATGTATTCTTTTATTCTTCTAGTTTTATTGAGACATAATTGACATACAGCACTGTATAAGTGTAAGGTGTACAGCACAAAGATTTGACTCACATATATTATGAAATGATTATCACAAGTTTAGTGAACATCCATCATCTCATATAGATACAAAATTAAAGAAATAGGAAAAAAAAATCTTTTTTTTTTGTGATGAGAACTCAGGATTTACTCTCTTTTTAAAAAAATTTTTATTTTATTAAATTTTATTTCATATTGGACTATAGTTTTTTTTTTTTTCCCTTCGTTAAAACCTTTTTTATTGTGGTAAAATATCCATAATGTAAAATTTACCATCTTAACCATTTTTAAGGGTATGGTCAAGTGGCATGAAATACATTCATACTGTTGAGTAACCATCATCACCATCCATCTCCAGAGCTCTTTTTCACCTTGCAAAATTGAAACTTCATACTCATTAAACAATAACTCCCTGTTCCCACTCCCCCTGGGCCCTGGCAACTAGCAATCTACTTTCTTTCTCTGTGAATTTGACTACTCTAGCTACCTCATATAAGTGGAATTATACAATATTTGTCCTTTTGTGACTGGCTTATTTAACTTAGTATAATGTCCTCAAGTTTCATCCATGTTGTGACATATGTCAGAATTTCTTTTTCCAGCTGAAATTAGTATTTGAATTGGTAGACTCAGTAAAGTCGATTGTCCTCCTTAAAGTGGGTGAGCATTATCCAATCCATGGGGGGTCTGAATACAACAAAAGGCAGAGGAAGGAGGATTTTGTTCCTTTTTTCCTGCCTCACTGTTTGAGCTGAGACATCTCATATCATCTTTTCCTGCCCTTGAACTGGGAATTTACATCATTGGCTGGGACTATAGTTGATTTACAATGTTGTGTTAGTTTCAGGTGTATAGCAAAGTGATTCAGTCATACATATACATACATCTATTCTTTTTCAAATTCTTTTCCCATTTAGGTTATTACAGAATATTGAGCAGAGTTCCCTGTGCTCTTCAGTAGGTTCTTGTTGGTTACCTATTTTAAGTATAGCAGTGTTATTTGTGTTCTTTTTGATTATAGCCATTCTGACAGGTGTGAGGTGATCTCCCATTGTGGTTTCTATTTGCATTTCTAGGCCAGCCTATTTAGAATTGCAGCCCTGGCCCAACACTCCCCACCTGTCTCTCTCTCCTCTGTTTTTTCCTAAAGCACGTATCGCCTCCTGACACACTTAAGTTTTGTGTTTATTGGTTTTTATATTCTTCCCTACCAAATGTAAGCTCTACAAGGCCAGGAATTTTTATGTTTTATTCTCCGTTTAGCTAAGAACAGAACCTGGCACATAGTAAATGCTAAGTAATTGAGTACATAATGTGTGAATACATGTATTCTGGTACTTTCACAATTACATTCTATCATGGAATCCAAGATAAGACAATTATATATCAAAATCTGCCAATCAGTGTGACAGTTTCTGATATTGCTGTATAAGTTCAAGGAAAAAAACAGAAGGAATGCATAGTAGGTGCTTTAAATTTTTAAAGTAAATGTAATTCAGAAAAACATTGGCCATTTACATTGATTTGAGCTAGTTATATTCACAATTTCCTGGGTAATTAAAAAATTATTTAAAAAATGAGGTGGAAGCCCTCTGATCTGTTGCTGTAGTTGGTCATGTCACCATGAAAAACTATGCTCCGACTTAGATAATGTCATTTAGCTTTATTTAAAATGAGTGTGGAATGACCTACTTTGGTGAAGATTCCAGACAATTGTCATGTACATAAACCTTTTGTACAAAACATTGATGTTAGCAACATAAAAGCAGTGTAATTTTAGGGGTCAAAAGTTTGCACAAATATTCCCAGTTGTCACTGCCAAATGTTATGGTTTGATTTTTTTTTTTAGTTAATTAATTAATTTATTTTTTGGCTGTGTTGGGTCTTTGTTGCTGCGTGCAGGCTTTCTCTAGTTGCGGTGAGCAGGGGCTACTCTTCGTTGTGGTGCACAGACTTCTCATTGCGGTGGCTTCTCTTGTTGCGGAGCACGGGCTCTAAGTGCACGGGCTTCAGTAGTTGTGACACACGGACTCAGTAGTTGTGGCTCACGGGCTTTATTTTTTTTCAAGTCTTTTTTAAAAAATTTTTTAATTTTTTAACATCTTTATTGGAGTATAATTGCTTTACAATGGTGTGTTAGTTTCTGGTTTATAACAAAGTGAATCAGCTATACATATACGTATATCCCCATATCTCCTCCCTCTTGTGTCTCCCTCCCACCCTCCCTATCCCACCCCTCTAGGTGGTCACAAAGCACGGAGCTGATCTCCCTGTGTTATGTGGCTGCTTCCCACTAGCTATCTATTTTACATTTGGTAGTATATATAAGTCCATGCCACTCTCTCACTTCGTCCCAGCTTACCCTTCCCCCTCCCCATGTCCTCAAGTCCATTCTCTACGTCTGCGTCTTTATTCCTGTCCTGCCCCTAGGTTCTTCATAACCATTTTTTTTTTTTCTTTTAGGTTCCATATATGTATGTGTTAGCATATGGTATTTGTTTTTCTCTTTCTGACTTACTTTACTCTGTATGACAGACTCTAGATCCATCCACCTCACTACAAATAACTCAATTTTGTTTTTCCTTATGGCTGAGTAATAGTCCATTGTATATATGTGCCACACCTTCTTTACCATTCATCTGTCAATGGACACTTAGGTTGCTTCCATGTCCTGGCTATTGTAAATAGAGCTGCAATGAACATTGTGGTACATGACTCTTTTTGAATTATGGTTTTCTCAGGGTATATACCCAGTAGTGGGATTGCTGGGTCGTATGATGATAGTTCTATCTTTAGTTTTTTAAGGAACCTCCATACTGTTCTCCATAGTGGCTGTATCAATTTACATTCCCACCAACAGTGCAAGAGGGTTCCCTTTTCTCCACACCCTCTCCAGCATTTATTGTTTGTAGATTTTTTGGTGATGGCCATTCTGACCGTTGTGAGGTGATACCTCATTGTGGTTTTGATTTGCATTTCTCTAAAGATTAGTGATGTTGAGCATCCTTTCATGTGTTTGTTGGCAATCTGTACATCTTCTTTGGAGAAGTGTCTATTTAGGTTTTCTGCCCAGTTTTGGATTGGGTTGTTTGTTTTTTTGATATTGAGCTGCATGAGCTGCTTGTAAATTTTGGAGGTTAATCCTTTGTCAGTTGCTTCATTTGCAAGTATTTTCTCCCATTCTGAGGTTGTCTTTTCATCTTCTTTATGCTTTCCTTTGCTGTGAAAAAGCTTTTAAGTTTCATTAGGTCCCATTTGTTTATTTTCGTTTTTATTGCCATTTCTCTAGGATGTGGGTCAAAAAAGATGGCTCACAGGCTCTAGAGCGCAGGCTCTGTCGTTGGCGTGCACAGGCTTAGTTGCTCTGCGGCATGTGGGATCTTCCCGGATCAGGGCTTGAACCTGTGTCCCCTGCATTGGCAGGTGGATTCTTAACCAATGCGCCACCAGAGAAGTCCCAAATTATGGTTTAATTTTTAACCAGAGACAGATTTCCTGATTTCAGGTCACACAGACCCAAATTCATTTTAGAATCTGGCCAGATCCACATTCCATACAAGTTTTTAACTAAATATATATAAAGTGTGAGCAGATGGGGGAAAAATACCCCCATCAGACTCACTGATTACCCTTCAGACTCATTGAATCAGAAGAGTCAATTAAAGTAGAGAATCATTCAAAAAGATCATATGTACCTAAAATATTTTAGTATAAAATATGAAAAGGAGTATTTTTACCAGCCTTTGATTATAGGCTAAGGCATTTATTAAAAATTATTTTTTAAGTAGCCTGCTGATGTTTTGATGCTACTGTATTTATAATTCTTTTAGATTTTTATGACTTCTATTCTTGATTTTTAGTTTTCTTGCCCATGTACGATCTCAGAAAGTTTTTCCCTGATTACATTTTCTGAAGTCATTTCAAAGCATCCAACTTAGTTTTGTTTTACCTAAAAACACGTTCTTTTCTTTTAATAAATCATTATTTTCCATATTTTAAAATTTATTTACATAATTTGAGTACAAGTACAATTGATATAAGTAGGTTTAGGATCAAACAACTGACCCTTGGAAAGTAGACACTCCACCCATTGGGAGCTAGAGAGTTGAAGCATACTGGAGCCTACCTGTATGGTCCTGAGACTTCTTCATGTTCTGGGAGCACGTCTAGCTACTAAGCAGGAATGGAGAGCATTTGCGAGACAGTTAAGTGATGATCAGTTGAAAGAGCCTCTGTCATATTTGACTTTTATTGGAGCTACCAGAATAATTGAAGGAATAGCATTTTTATGTGACTTATTCATATTGTCTATTAACATTAATCAAGTTCTTCAGGTATTTGTTATTTCCACACTTAAAAGCACTGGTACAAATTGGCCTAGCAATAGAGGGCAATTTGTGTTTGTGAAATGACTCAGTTCAGATTACTTCATATGCAACTGAAAGATATTTACAAATTCATTTAAATGCTTATTCTATCACAAGAGGGCACTCATGCCCCATTCTTTAAAGCAGTGATGTTTTAGTCATTGATTTGAGAGCAATTATCACTGAAATAAAATTTAGACCTACAAATTGGAATTTTAAATTCAGTAAACTGTTTATTATCTGGCAGAACTGGGATTGGTGATTCTGTTTATGCAAATACAGAGATTCTTGATATGTTAATATCATAAAAATGATGTTCACACATAGAATATAAAAATATGCATACTTGCTATGCTAAAAATATTTCATTTTTTTAATGAGTTTTTCTAAGATCTTCATTATTTTGAAATGTAATTATCATTTTATTGATTATTAAATTATTGAAATGAGGTTTCCAGTCATCACACAAGAAATCAACATCATTAAACATCTACTCTTTGTTGTGTTTTTGTTTTTTGGGCAACAGGTTTACTGTATTTTAAAGAATGTATTGAGGGAGTTTGGCTAAGATGACACAGTAGAAAGACTTGAGCTCACCTCCTTTCATGAGCACACCAAAATCCCAACTATTTGCAGAACAACCATCAGTGAAAAAGACTGGAACCTACCAGAGAAGATCTTCTACAATTAAAGACAGAAAGAAGGAATCACAGTATGACAAGTAGGAGGGGCAGACTTGTAATATAATCAAGCCCCATATTCCTGGGTGGGCGATCCACACAATGGAGAACGGTTATATTGCAGAGGTTCTCTCACAGGAGTGAGAGCTCTTAGCCCCTCATCAGGCTCCCCAGCCTGGGGGTCCTGAACTGGGAAGACAAGCCCCCAGGGCATGTGTCTTTGAAGGCCAGCGGGGGCTTAATTTTGGGAGTCCCAAAGGATCGGGGGAAGTAGAGACTTCACACTTAAATGGAGCGTGCAAAATCTCACACATACTGGGACCCAGGGCAAAAGCGGTAATTTGATAGGAGCCTGGGCCAGACCTACCTTTTGGTCTTGGAGAGCCTCCTGGAGAGGTGGGGGGTCGGGGGTGGCTGTGGCTCGCCCTGGGGACATAGACACTGGTGTCAGTCATACTTGGGAGCTCCTTTTACCGCATGCCTACTGGTTCGGATGGACGCCCTTGTGGGATTCTCCCTCCAGCTCATTAGCGCCAAGACCTGTAGGCTCCAGTGCTGGGATGCCTTAGACCAAACAACTAACTGTCTGGGTAGGCAGCTCCACCCATCAGCAAACAGCCTGCTTAAAGACTTCCTGAGCTTATAGCTGCCTCTAGACACACCTCTAGACATGGCCCTGCCCATCAGAGGGCCATGATGCTGCTTCACCCACCAGTGAGCAGGCACTGGTCCTGTCCTCCAGGAAGGCTGCACTAGCATCTAGAGCAGCCTCACCCACCAGGGGGCAGACATGAGATCCAAGAAACCTACGGCCCTGCAGCCTGTGGACCCAGCCTGCCTACAGCAGACCTGGCCCTGCCCATTAGCAGGCCAACACAACCTTTGGGACACCCCGGACCCTGTACCCAACTGTGTCAGGAACCACCCCCCAGCAATCTGAAACCAGCTCTGGGATCCCTGAGCCCTACAGCCAGACTCCAGGACCCAGCTCTGCCTGCCAGTAGTCTGTTACGAACCCCAGGACCTGGTTCCACCCACTAGTGGGTGGGCAACAGCCCTGGAGTCTTTTGGACCTGACTCTGCTCACCAGTAAGCCAGCACTATCCCCAAGGCCCCCGGGGGTTCTGCAGTCACCTGCCTCATGACCCAGCCCCCAAAACTAGCAACCAACAGCTTCAGCACAAGGCAGGGCCTTGCAACCAACTGGACTAGGGGCCAACCAAACCTACCACATCACCCACATACTCAGCCTGCCACAACAGAGGATCCATGCAGCTCTCATAATGGGAGCCCCTAGAGCATATAGCTTGGGTGATGAGAGGGGAGTGAGCTGCTAGGATGCATAGGATGTCTCCTACAGAAGGCCACGTCTCCAAGGTAAGTGGGAAATGTAACTAACTTGTAACTAAGTTGAAAAATTCCCTAAGCTGGGAAAGGAAACAGTCACCCTAATCCAGAAAACACAGAGTCCCATACAGGGTGAACCCAAAGTGGAACACTGTAATTAAAGTGACAAAATTGAAGATAAAGAGAGAAAATTAAAAGCAGCAAAGGAAAAGCAACAAATAACATACAAGGAAACTCCCATAAGGCTTCAGCTGATTTTTCAGCAGAAACCCTGCAGGCCAGAAGGGAGTGGCATGATATATTTAAAGTGATGAAAGAGAAAATACTACAACCAAAGATACTCTACCCAGCAAGGCTCTCATTCACATTTGAAAAAGAGATCAAAAGCTTTACAGACAAGCAAAAGCTAAAAGAATTCAGCACCACCAAACCAGCTTTACAACAAAGGTTAAAGGAACTTCTCTAGGCAAAAAGAAAAGGCCATAACTAGAAACAAGAAAATTGTGAAATAAAACTAACACAACATTGTAAATCAACTATACTTCAATTAAGAAAAAATTGTGAAATGAAAAAGTTCACTGGTAAAGGCAAACATACAGTAAAGGCAGGAAATCATCTACACACAAAGCTAGTAAGGAGGTTAAAAGGCAAAAGAAGTAAAATCATATCCACAATAAGCCGTTCATAGATACCTGAAACAGATGTAAAATACGATATCGAAAACAGTAATCATGGGACTTCCCTGGTGGCACGGTGGTTAAGAATCTGCCTGCCAATGCAGGGGACACGGGTTCGAGCCCTGGTCCGGGAAGATCCCACATGCTGCGGAGCAACAAGGCCTGTGCGCCACAACTACTGAGCTTGCGCTCTAGAGCCCACGAGCCACAGCTACTGAGCCCGCATGCCACAATATTGAAGCCTGTGCACCTAGAGCCCATGCTCTGCAACAAGAGAAACCACCGCAATGAGAAGCCCGTGCACCGCAATGAAGAGTAGCCCCCGCTCGCTGCAACTAGAGAAAGCCCGTGTGCAGCAATAAGGATCCAACCCAGACAAAGATAAATAAATAAATAAATTAATTAAGAAAACCAAACAAACAGTAATCATGAAGGGAGGAGAGTACAAATGCAGGGTTTTAAAAATGCATTGGAAATTTAGAGATCAGCAACTTAAAACAATCATATATCTTCATATATCAATCGTATATCATATCATATATATCATATCTTCTATATCTATATCTATATTTATATCTATATCTATAAAAAGCTCGTGGTAACAACAAACCAAAACTCTATAATAGAAATACACACAAAAATGGGAGAAAATATTTGCAAACGAAGCAACTGACAAAGGATTAATCTCCAAAATATACAAGCAGCTCATGCAGCTCAATATTAAAGAAACAAACACCCCAATCCAAAAATGGGCAGAAGATCTAAATAGACAGTTCTCCAAAGAAGATGTACAGATTGCCAACAAACACATGAAAGGATGCTCAACAGCACTAATCTTTAGAGAAATGCAAATCAAAACCACAATGAGGTATCACCTCACAACGGTCAGAATGGCCATCACCAAAAAATCTACAAACAATAAATGCTGGAGAGGGTGTGGAGAAAAGGGAACCCTCTTGCACTGTTGGTGGGAATGTAAATTGATACAGCCACTATGGAGAACAGTATGGAGGTTCCTTAAAAAACTAAAAATAGAACTACCATATGACCCAGCAATCCCACTACTGGGTATATACCCTGAGAAAACCATAATTCAAAAAGAGTCATGTCAAAGGAGGCAAAGATATACAATGGAGAAAAGACAGTCTCTTCAATAAGTGGTGCTGGGAAAACTGGACAGCTACATGTAAAAGAATGAAATTAGAATATTCCCTAACACCATACACAAAAATAAACTCAAAATGTATTAGAGACCTAAACGTAAGACTGGACACTATAAAACTCTTAGAGGAAAACATAGGAAGAACACTCTTTGACATAAATCACAGCAAGATCTTTTTTGATCCACCTCCTAGAGTAATGGAAATAAAAACAAAAATAAACAAATGGGACCTAATGAAACTTCAAAGCTTTTGCACAGCAAAGGAAACCATAAACAAGACGAAAAGACAACCCTCAAAATGGGAGAAAATATTTGCAAATGAATCAACGGACAAAGGATTAATCTCCAAAATATATAAACAGCTCATTCAGCTCAATATTAAAGAAACAAACACCCCAATCCAAAAATGGGCAGAAGACCTAAATAGACATTTCTCGAAAGAAGACATACAGACGGCCAAGAAGCACATGAAAAGCTGCTCAACATCACTAATTATTAGAGAAATGCAAATCAAAACTACAATGAGGTATCACCTCACACCAGTTAGAATGGGCATCATCAGAAAATCTACAAACAACAAATGCTGGAGAGGGTGTGGAGAAAAGGGAACCCTCTTGCACTGTTGGTGGGAATGTAAATTGATACAGCCACTATGGAGAACAATATGGAGGTTCCTTAAAAAACTAAAAATAGAATTACCATATGACCCAGCAATCCCACTACTGGGCATATACCCAGAGAAAACCGTAATTCAAAAAGACACACGCACCCGAATGTTCATTGCAGCACTATTTACAATAGCCAGGTCATGGAAGCAACCTAAATGCCCATCGACAGACGAATGGATAAAGAAGATGTGGTACATATATACAATGGAATATTACTCAGCCATAAAAAGGAACGAAATTGAGTCATTTGTTGAGACGTGGATGGATCTAGAGACTGTCATACAGAGTGAAGTAAGTCAGAAAGAGAAAAACAAATATCGTATATTAATGCATGTATGTGGAAGCTAGAAAAATGGTACAGATGAGCCGGTTTGCAGGGCAGAAGTTGAGACACAGATGTAGAGAACAGACATATGGACACCAAGGGGGGAAAACCGCGGTGGGGTGGGGATGGTGGTGTGCTGAATTGGGCGATTGGGATTGACATGTATACACTGATGTGTATAAAATTGATGACTAATAAGAACCTGCAGTATAAACAAACAAACAAAACAACTAATACTAAACTTTCATTGGGTTATTTGTATGGAAATATGTTAATATAAATGTTTCAGACATTACATGACATTTCTAAAAATCTTATATGTTCTGGTATAATGTTATAAGTCATAATCCTAGTTATTACTGTAAAATGTATATCTCAGAAATAACTAAAAAAAAAAAAAAAAAAAAAGAGTCATGTACCACAATGTTCATTGCAGCTCTATTTACAATGGAAGCAACCTAAGTGTCCATTGACAGATGAATGGATAAAGAAGGTGTGGCACATATATACAATGGACTATTACTCAGCCATAAAAAGAAACGAAATTGAGTTATTTGTAGTGAGGTGGATGGATCTAGAGTCTGTCATACAGAGTGAAGTAAGTCAGAAAGAGAAAAACAAATACCATATGCTAACACACATATATGTGGAATCTAAAAAAAAAAAAATGGTTATGAAGAACCTAGTGGCAGGACAGGAATAAAGACGCAGACGTAGAGAATGGACTTGAGGACACGGGGAGGGGGAAGGGTAAGCTGGGACGAAGTGAGAGAGTGGCATGGACTTATATATACTACCAAATGTAAAATAGATAGCTAGTGGGAAGCAGCTGCATAGCACAGGGAGATCAGCTCAGTGCTTTGTGACCACCTAGAGGGGTGGGGTAGGGAGAGTGGGAGGGAGACACAAGAGGGAGGAGATATGGGTATATATGTATATGTATAGCTGATTCACTTTGTTATAAAGCAGAAACTAACACAGTATTGTAAAGCAATTATACTCCAATAAAGATGTTTAAAAAAAAAAAAGAAATACACACAAAAAGAAAAAGGAATCCAAACGTAACACTAAAGATAATCATCAAATCACAAGAGAACAAAGGAAAAGAAAAAAAAAGGGAACTACTAAAACAACCCCCAAACAATTAACAAAATGGCAATAAGAACATATATATCAGTAATTACCTTACATGTAAATGGAACAAATGTTCCAATCAAAAGATATAGAGTGACTGAATGGATGCAAAAAGAAGACCTACATATATGTTGCCTACAAGAGACTCACTTCAGATCTAAAGACACACACAGAATGAAAGTGAGGGGATGGAAAAAGGTATTCCATGCAAATGGAAATCAAAAGAAAGCCAGAGTAGCAATACTTATATCAAACAAAATAGACTTTAAAATAAAGACAAGAGACAGAGAAGTACACTACATAATGATCAAGGGATCAATCCAAGAAGAAGATATAACAATTGTAAATATTTATGCACCCAACATAGGAGACCCTAAATATATATAAGACTAATATTAATGTACATAAAAGGAGAAATCGATAGTAACACAAAAATAGTGGGAAATTTAACACCTCACTTACATCAATGGACAGATTATTCAGACAAAAGATCAATAAGGAACCAAATGGACTTAATTGATAGATAGAGCACTATCCAAAATCAGCCAAATACACATCCCTTTCAAATGCACATGGAAAATTCTCCAGGATAGATCACATGCTAGGCCAACAAAACAAGCCTTGGTAAATTTAAGAAAATCGAAATCATATCAAACATCTTTTCTGACCACAGTGCTATGAGACTAGAAATAAACTACAAGAAAAAAACTGCAAAAAACACAAACACCTGAAGGCTAAACAATATGTTACTAAACAACCAATGGATGATTGAAGAAATCAAAGAGGAATTTAAAAAATGTCTAGAGACAAATAATAAAAAAAGGACAATCTAAAACCTATGGGATGTAGTAAAAGTAGTTCTAAAAGGGAAGTTTACAGTGATACAAGCTTACCTCAGGAAACAAGAAAAATCTCAATTATACAACGTAACGTTTCACCTAAAAGAACTAGAGAAAGAAGAACAAACAAAACCCAAATTTAGTAGAAGGAAAGAAATCATAAAGATCAGAGCAGAAAAAAATGAATAGAGACTAAAAAAAATATATATAGAGAGAGAATATCAATGAAACTAAAAGCTGGTTCTTTAAAAAGATAAACAAATTTGATAAACCTTTAGCCAGACTCTTCAATAAAAAAAGGGAGAGGGCCCAAATCAATAAAACCAGAGATAAAAAAGCAGTTACAATCAAAACCACAGAAATACAAAGGATCATATGAGACTACTACCAACAGCTGTATGTCAATAAAATAGACAACCTAGAAGAAATGGACAAATTCTTAGAAAGGTACAATCTCCCAAGACTGAACCAGGAAGAAATAGAAAATATGAACAGACTAATTACAAGTAATGAAATTGAATCAGTAATTTAAAAACTCCCAATAAACAAAGTCCAGGACTAGATGGTTCACAGGTGAATTCTACCAAACATTTAGAGTTAACACCTATCCTTTTGAAACTCCGGCAAAACAAAAATCCTCAACAAAATACTAGCAAACGGAATGCAACTACACTAAAAGGATCCTACAACATGATCAAGTGGAATTTATCCCAGGGATGCAAGGATTTTTCAATATTCACAAAGCAATCAATGTGATACACTAACAAATTGAAGAATAAAAACCATATGATCATCTTAATAGATGCAGAAAAAGCTTTTGACAGAATTCAACATCGATTTATGATAAAAACTCTCCAGAAAGTGGGCATAGAGGGAACATATTTCAACATAATAAAGGCCATATATGACAAACCCACAGCTAGTGTTATACTCAGTGGTGAAAGCTGAAAGCATTTCTTCTAAGATCAGGAACAAGACAAGGATATCCACTCTCGCCACTTTTATTCAACATAGTATTGGAAATCCTAGCCCCAACAATTAGGCAAGTAAAAGAAATAAAAGGAATCAAAATTGGAAAGGATGAAGTAAAATTGCCACTGCTTGCAAATGACATAATACTATACATAGAAAATTCTAAAAGACGCCACCAGAAAACTACTAGAGCTCATCAATGAATTTGCTAAAGTTGTAGGATACAAAATTAATACATAGAAATCTGTTCCATTTCTATATACTAACAAACTATCAGAAAGAGAAAGTTAAGGATACAATCCCATTTACCATCACATCAAAAAGTATAAAATACCTAGGAATAAACCTACCTAAGCAGGTAAAAGACCTGTATTCAGAAACCTATGAGACACTGATGAAAGAAATTGAAGATGACACAAACAGATGGAAAGATATACCATGTTTGTGGATTGGTAGAATTAATTTTGTTAAAATGACCATACCACCAGGAGATTCCATATTTATGTCTAAAATAATTCCTTAACAATAACCTAGATTCAGTTTATGCATCTCTGTTATTGACGCCTGTTGGAGAAAATTGTTAGAAATACAAAGAAGGGTAGCAAGTTGTGTTATCTGGGTTTTGAACAGACTCTGTTGGGTGGAATTAGGAGACACACCTCCTCACCCTTGAACTATTTACATAAGCTGAGTTCTTTCTGGGGGAAAAGATGGAAACCCCACCATTCAGTAAGGGTTCAGACAGACATTTTGGACAAATCAAGGGTGATGACCTCAATGGAAGTCTTAGACTATTGAGAGCATGACCAAGACCCGAGAAAGAATTCATTGGAAGACAGGAGGATGTCCGGCAGGTTAGGTCATGCTCAGGAACAGCACTCCATCTTGAAGGGGTTCCAGTAACAATGTAGAGGTCAAACCTTGGTTTGTGCATCCCAGGAGAAAGTGTATGTGTTAATAATTGTAACAAATTGCTGACTTTAGGACTCAAGCAAGTTTATTGTGGGACACTCTCTCTGAGTATAATACAGAAAGAATAGTCTCTACATGTTGCACAAGCATCAGTGCCATCTCTTGGGAGCCTGACAACTGACTGATTACCCAGTTTGGGGCACATGTGTTGGGAGAAGAGTTCCATCTCAGAGTGTTCCCTCTGAGAGATTTTTGAGTCTTGACGCTGTGGGGTTTTGGCCTGGCTATTTGTGGTGGCTAGCTATAAATAACGGCAGACCCACTGGCTAGTGAAAACACCCCTGATTCTTCCTGAAAATTCTGGAGGAGAAATGACTTCCTGCAGTTAAGGAGATGAGACATGTAAATTCGGAATTCTTTTTATACTTTTATATGGAAGTTTGCAATCTCATTGGGAGATAGATAAATGATATGATCTCCTTGATAGAGAGAGTATCTGTATCACTTTAAAATATGTTGCTGGTCTCAGAGCACACACCCTCTGGTGGCCAAGACCCTTTTAAGGCTCTGGGATAGCATAGGGGCAGAAATGTTTGGCTCATAGGATCTTAGAGGAGGTATGGTTTACTCCATGGGTGTCCAGCCAGTTGGAGTCAGGCAGTGCCCAGTCCAACCCTGATGCAGAAAGGGATATCTTCACAAAGACTTTGTTGAACCAGTATGATAATATCTTCTAAGTTGTTTCCCATTTAAGGCCCCCCACCTCATTTTCTTGGAAACCTAACAGGGGAAGCAGGAGAGATTGTGCTGTTATTTGCAGGGTTTTTGTCTTATTTTTTAATGTTATAAATAGGCTATTGTGAGAAAACATTCTAAATTATCTAGATTTTCTATATTAGAGAGAGGACACACTTCATCTTTCCTAATCAACGTGATCATTTATAGGGAAGGGTCTATATAACCAGCCCCAGCAAGGACACCTTCACACTCTAGCAGATGGATTCTAAACTGATTAGTTGGGAATGAAAACATCTATAGCAAATGCATTATGTAAATACAGGCCATTTAAGATTACCCTGTCTTGAAGAGATAAAATTAGATACTTAGCAGAGAAGGGGGAGGTTGGGAGCAGATTAGAGGTTCATTTAGATTATATTTTGTTATTAGTTCTCCTTATCATTAACATCTGGCTTCTGTAGCTATAAATTATAAATATTCCACAGGTGTTACATCAAGTTTTCAATTGATTTTAAAAGACTGATTTATAAATGGTCACAGAGCAGGTAACCTCTGAGGCAGAATGATTATAAACTGAATGGAGTTAATATATGGGGGAAGATGTATAATTAGTTGAAGGTCCCTGCAGATTCACCAGCGTATCTCTATATTTTTCTTTGAAGTTCATTTGAAAGTAAAAAATAAAATCTATGGTGAGCTTACTTGACCAGTTTTGAACACTTTCATTTTACTACATTAAAAAGAGAGTATTTGCAATGGTTTTGTAATGCGTTGATGAGGCTGAACTGTTTCCCTAGGTATTTCCGGTTAGGGTAAGCCACAGGAGAGATTCTTGCTCAAGACTGGTAGGGTGGAAGTGAAGCAGTAACCATTTGGTAGCTCACACACATTGCTGCTTATCTGCTGGTTCACACTGTTGAAACTGCAAATGCTCCACCTTCCCCCAGGTGTTCTTTCAGTTTCTCTGACTCTTGGGCAAGGTCTGTGTTTAGTTCTGCAACCAAGAGCCGCAGCTTCTGTAGGATACCCCTGTCACCAACACCAGAGGCAGCAAGAAGAAACCTGGGTGTCAGTCCTTCTTTGTGGGAATCCAGCTCAGGCTGGTGAGTTCCAGTTCGTTCTTGTTCATCCCTACTCTATGTCCATCTTCCCTTCCTGACTACCCTGGGGACTTCAAGCTCCTTCATCAGAGGTGGAGACCCCAACCTTACAGTGCCACAGCTTCCACAATCCCTGTATCAAATCCCTTCATACAAGTTGTTCTCAATTGAGGGTAATTTTTTTTTTTTGGTCACGAACAGCTTGCGTGATCTTAGTTTAGTTTCCCGACCAGGGATCAAGTCCATGCCCCCCTGCAGTGGTAGCATGGAGTTCTAACCACTGGATGCCAGTGAATTCCCAACTGAGGGCAATTTTGACCCCCATGGGAAACTTGGTGATCTTTGGAGATGTCTTTGATTATCGTGACAGAAGTGAGGCAGTGGGAGGGGTAGGGAGGCAGGCATGAGGGTTGCTACTGGCATCTAGTTGACAGAGTTCAGGTACATGGCTAAACATCCTACTATGTGCAGGTCAGCACCCTGTGGCCCTTGGGCCCACCCACCCCCTCGACCCCAACACACACACATAGAGTTATCCAGAGCAAAATGTTAATTTTGGAGGTTGAGAAACCCATAGGATTTGGACTGGATAATTCTTTATGAGGTAGAAGGTGCAGGGGCTGTGGTTCTGTTTCAGATTGAACCCTAATTTTTTTTTTTAAAGAAAAAGTTTTAAAAAGAGATTTATTTATTTATTTATATTTTATTTTATTTTATTTTTATTTTTTGTGTACAGGCTGAAAACTTTATTTATTTATTTATTTTTATTATTATCTTAAAAAAATTTTAAGCCTATTTATTTATTTAACATCTTTATTGGAGTATAATTGCTTTACAATGGTGTGTTAGTTTCTGCTTTATAACAAAGTGAATCAGTTATACATATACATATGTCCCCATATCTCTTCCCTCTTGCGTCTCCCTCCCTCCCACCCTATTTATATTTTATTTTTGGCTGTGTTGGGTCTTCGTTGCTGCGCGCGGGCTTTCTCTAGTTGTGGCGAGCGGGGGCTACTCTTCGTTGCAGTGCGCAGGCTTCTCATTGAGGTGGCTTCTCTTGTTGCAGAGCATGGGCTCTAGGCGTGTGGGCTTCAGTAGTTGTGGCACGTGGGCTCAGTAGTTGTGGCTCACGGGCTCTAGAGCGCAGGCTCAGTAGTTGTGGCGCACGGGCTTAGTTGCTCCGCAGCATGTGGGATCTTCCTGGACCAGGGATCAAACCCGTGTCCCCTGCATTGGCAGGCAGATTCTTAACCACTGTACCACGAGGGAAGTCCCAGAAGCCTAATATTTTAAAACAAATATTTTAGCAGTTTCCTCCTTATCAGCAAAACTACATTTTCATTAAAGACCAAAAAGATGAAAACTTTCTTGGCTGTGCCATGTGGCTTGCGGATCTTAGTTCCCTGACCAGGGATCGAACCTGGGCACTGGGAAGTGAAAATGCCAAGTCCTAACCACTGGACTGCCAGGGAATTCCCAAAAAGATGAAAACTTAAAATATATATATATATTTATTTATTTTTATTTTTGGCTGTGTCAGGTCTTAGTTGTGGCACATGGGATCTTTCATTGCAGTGCACGGGCTCTTCGTTGTGGCGCTCGCACTTCTCTCTAGTTGTGGTGCGCAGGCTCCAGAGCGCACGGGCTCTATGGTTGCAGCATGCAGGCTTAGTTGCCCCGCAGCCTGTGGGATCTTAGTTCCCTGACCAGGGGTTGAACCCGCATCCCCTGCGTTGGAAGGCGGATTCTTAACCACTGGACCACCAGGGAAGTCCCAAAAGATGAAAACTTCTGATGAACATACACAACTATCAATCTCTGGTGATATATTTACAGCTATAGCGCACGGTCAGATCCTAACCTTTATGAAACATACTATATAGTAAAAATCACGAAAGTTCTCTGTCAAAGTGTTTTTCTCAAATTGAGAGACTTCTTTTTCTTTTTTTTTTTAAACAGCAGCTGTTGGGTTTATAGGAAAATTGAGCAGAAAGTAGAGTTCCCATATATCCGTATCCACATTGCCTCTCCAGCTGAGTTTTCACTATTATTAACATCTCTGTTAGTGAGCGTAAGTTTATCACAGTTAACAAACCAATATTGATACGCTACTAAAGTTCATAGTTTACATTAGGGTTCATTCTGTGTTTGTATTAGTCTGCTCAGCCTTCTGTAGCAAAATACCATAGACCGGTTGGCTAAAACACCAAAATTTATTTGCTCACAGTTCTGGGGGCTGGAAGTCCAACATCAAGCAAGGTCCAGTAGGGTTCTGTTTCTGGTGAGAGCTCTTCCTGGCTTGTAGATGCCTGGCTTCTCTCTGTGTGCCCACATGACCTTTCCTTTGTGCTTGAGGAGAGAGAGAGAGAACTTTCTGTGTTTCTTCTTACAAGGACACTAATCCTATCATACCAGGGCCCCATTCTTATGACCTCATTTAACCTTAGTTACCTCCTTATAGGCCCTATGTCCAAAAACAGTCACACTGGGGATTAGGGTTTGGGGTAACACAGTTGAGTCCATAGCAGTGTTGTACAGTTCTAGAGTTTTTGACAAACGCATAATATCATGTATCCACCATTAAAGTATCATACAGAATAGTTTCATTGTCCTAAAGATCTCGTGGACACCACCTATTCATCTCTCCCTCAAATCCCTGGCAACCACTGATCTCTTTACTGTCTCTCTAGTGTTACCTTTTCCAGAACACCATATAGTTGAAATCATACAATATGTAGCCTTTTCAGACTGACTTCTTTACTTAGCAATATGTGTTTAAGTTTCCTGCATGTCTTTTTGTGTCTTGATAGGACATATCTTTTTATTGCCCCACAATATTCATTGTATGGATGTACCACAGTTTGCATTGACCTATGGAAAGACATCTTGGTTGCTTCCAATTTTTGGAAATTATGAATAAAGCTTCTATAAATATTTGTGTGCAAGTTTTTGTGTGGATATACATCTTGAACTCATTTGCATAAGTATCCAGGAGTACAGTTGCTGGATTGAACGGTAACACTATGTTAAGCTTTGTAGGAAACTGTCAAACTGTCTTCCAAAATTGGTGTGCCGTATTGCATCCCACCAACAATGAATGAGAATTCCTGTTGCTTCACATTCCTGTCAGCATTTGGTGTTGTCTGTGTAATAGGTGCGTAGTGGTGGCTCATTGTTTTAATTTGCAATTTCCTAATGATATGTGATATTGACTGTCTTTTTCTATGTTTACTTGCCATCCATATATCTTTGTTGGTGAGGTGTCAGTCCAGATCTTTTCTTTTTTTTATTGCCTTTTTTTACAAAAATTTATTTACTTTATTTTTGGCTCTGTTGGGTCTTCGTTGCTGCGTGCAGGCTTTCTCTAGTTGCAGTGAGCGGGGGCTACTCTTTATTGCGGTGCGTGGGCTTCTCATTGCAGTGGCTTCTCGTTGCGGAGCATGGGCTCTAGGTGCACGGGCTTCAGTAGTTGTGGCTCGTGGGCTCTAGAGCACAGGCTTAGCAGTTGTGGTGCATGGGCTTAGTTACTCCACAGCATGTGGGATCTTCCTGGACCAGGGCTCAAACCCGTGTCCCCTGCATTGGCAGGCGGATTCTGAACCAGTGCACCACCACGGAAGCCCAGTCCAGATCTTTTGCCTTCTCTTAAATTGGGTTGTGTGTTTTCTTATTTTTGAGTTTTAAGAGTTCTTTATATATTCAGAAATAAGTACTTTATCAGATATGTGTTTTACAAAGACTCTCTCTCAGTCTTTGGCTTGTCTTTTCATTCTCTTAACAGTGTCTTTCACAGAACAGAAGTTTTACACTTTAATTAAGTTCAGCTTATCAATTATTTCTTTCATGGGTTCTGCTTTCGGTGTTGTATCTGTAAATTCACTGCCAAATCTAAGGTCACCTAAATTTTTTCTGATGTTGTCTTTTAGGAGTTTTATAGTTTTATGTTTTATATTTAGGTCTATAATCCATTTTGAATTAATTTTTGTGAAAGGTGTAGCGTCTGTCTAGATTAACTTTTTTTCTTTTTGCATGTAGATGTCCAGTTGTTACAGCATTATTTATCAAAAAGACTATTGTTATGGGCTGAATTGTGTCCCTCCCTAGCCCCCCAAATTCGTATGTTGAAGCCTTAGCTCAGTGCTTTAGAATGTGACTGTATTTAGAGATAGGGCTTTCAAAGAAGTAATTAAGTTAAAATGAGGTGTTAGAGTGGGCTCTTATCCAATATGACTGATATCCTTATAAAAAGGGACTACAAACACCAGACACATATACAGACCAAGAGATGACCTTATGAAGACACAGTGAGAAAGTTGCCATCTGCAAGCCAAGGAGAGAAGCCTCAAAAGAAACCAGACCTGCTGACGCGATGATCTTTGACTTCTAGCCTCCAGAACTGTGAAAAATAAATTTCTGTTGTTTAAGCTATCCAGTCTGTGATATGTTGTAATGGCAGTCCTAGCAAACTAATACAACTATCATTTATCCATTGAATTGCTTTTGCTTCTTTGTCAAAGATCAGTTGTCTATATTTATGTGTGTCTATTTTTGTGCTTCCTATTCTGTTTCATTGATCGATTTGTCTGTGTTTCACCAATACCATATTATGTTAATTACTGCAGCTTTATAGTAAGTCTTTAAAGTTAGGTAGTGTCAGTCCTCCAACCTTGTTCTTCTTCACTGTTGTGTTGGTTATTTTGAGTCTTTTGTCTTTCCGTATAAACTTTGGAATCAGTTTGTCAGTATGCACAAAATAACTAGCTAGGATTTTGATTGGGATTGCATTGAATCTATAGGTCAAAATGGGAAGAACTGAGATTTTATTTATTTATTTATTTAATTTATTTATTTTTGGCTGCATTGGGGCTTTGTTGCTGAGCGTGGGCTTTCTCTAGTTGTGGCGAGCGGGGGCTACTCTTCGTTGTGGTGCGTGAGCTTCTCATTGCGGTGGCTTCTCTTCTTGCAGAGCATGGGTTCTAGGCACGTGGGCTTCAGTAGTGGTGGCTTGTGGGCTCTAGAGCGCAGGCTTGGCAGTTGTGGCACATGGGCTTAGTTGCTCCGCGGCATGTGGGATCTTCCCGGACCAGGGCTCGAACCCGTGTCCCCTGCATTGGCAGACGGATTCTTAACCACTGTGCCACCAGGGAAGCCCAAGAACTGAGATCTTAACAACATTTTGTCCTCCTATCCATGAACATGAACTATCTCTCCATTTATTTAGATATTCTTTGATTTCATTCATCAGAGTTTGTATTTTTCCTCATGTAGATCTTGTACATATTTTGTGAGGTTTATACTAATATATTTCTTTTTTTGAGTGCTAATGTAAATGATGTGTTTTTAATTTCAAATTCTAATTTTTCATTGCTGGCATTTAGGAAAGCAGTTGACATATGTTAATTTTCTTTGGGGACAGGCAGTTGCTGAGGAAAAAGAAATGCTCTGGGCTTATTTTAAAATGGTTAATTTTTCCCGCTGCCACAAGCACAAGGGGGGTTTTTCTCTGATCTTCACCCTGAGAATGTGGAGGGGCTCCTGAAGGTAAAACTCAAAAAATGTGAGGTTTCCCCTGAAGCTGGACACCCTGGAGTTTTTATCTCTTAAGTTAGACCAAACTCAGTATCCAGAAGTTAGTGAATTGTCCTTTAAGTGGTCCTTCCAGGCTCTAGCAGCAGCTTCTGCTCCAGTAAGCTGTGATTCTCTGTGTTCTTCTGTTTCTCCAGTTTTCCGGGCAGTGGTTTGCCCTATGGTCTCAGTTCTCTGGTGGATCTAAGTGGAGTTGTTGATTTTCGCTTTGTTCAGTTCTTTTTTTTTTAGATGTGAGGATGGGAATTACAATTTCCAAGCTCTTTACATGTCAGAATGGAAACTAGAAGTCTCACAGCATTTTATAAAGTATCAGGTGCCTCAAGTATTATAAAAATAACTCATCAGTAGCATTATATTGAACAATATGGAGATTTTTGACTATATAATTTTATTTTACATGATTATTAAAGGAAATTTAAGCTCTGTTAAAAAGAAAGATAAAGTAATTAAAAAAGCAGTCTCTAATTAGTCCTATCACCCAACACCATCTCTGTTCACATTCTAGTAAATGTCTCCTTCCTTCCTCCCTCCTCTTCAGATTTTGTGAAGTGCCTACAATCTGCTATTCCCTGAGCTAGATGCAGGTTCTTTGGAGTTTCTTGTATCTGTATCATTGTGTGCTTGTATGCTATGTGATGAACTCAATTCTCCCAACCATTTTTTTCTGGTTCAACTAGTACTGGTTCAGTATCACAGTGCCCTGCGATGTCATCTGGTTTCGCTTGGAACAAAAAAGATTCTACTTTTAGAGATACACAAGAGGACAGATATCACCTGGTAGTACTTAGTGATGAGTTAGTCATCCAAACTTTTAATACCATTGTTGTTCTTTAGATTATCACAAAATGAAAATATAAACATATAAATTCATGGACTTTCCAATATACTCTTGTTTATTAGTTTGGAAAAAGGGCTTTTAAAAGATATGTGTAATTAGATGCCTATTTTGGCCTTAAATTTTTTTTTTAATTTCACACCCATAAAATGTCTAGCTTTACATGGTAAAACTTTATGTAGTGGTTAATGAAACCACTTCTTGATGGACCTTCCAAAGGAAACTATTTGTGAAATGTATAAGAAGAAATACTGATTAAAATGCCTAATTGTGTGGATATAAATTCATTATGTGTATATAAAATCTGATGTATATTTTATCATAGATATAATTCTCTATTTTAGATCCCAGCAGTAATGTTAGCCCAGTAAATTCTTAAGCTTTACCAACACCTTACTGAGTTACTTTACATTGTAGAAGTCTTTACATCATTAGGAATTGAGAAAGGAAAACAGAACAGCCCCTGACATTCAGAAGCTGGTCTGGCACTCACAGCTAGGCTGTATTATTCTCCTATGAGACATAAATTATCTCACAGAACACAACCTCAGACCAGATTACTCTGAGACCAGAGCAACGCTACTTCATAATTTTGTCTAAGCACAGACATAAACAAGGTCACTCTGCCACCCACAAAATATCCATGAAACACCCCTATCATAGCCAAAATGAGTGACTGCTACTTCTTTACTAATTACAGCTTTATCCTTATGCTGTTCTCTTTCCCATAGATAAGATTGATGGAGAGACTTAATCATAGACTCTCCCCCAAGTCACTAAATCATCCAAATCCTGTAATTGGTTCTTTCTACTACTGTCTTACTGAGACGACTTATGATTCCTCATGGTGTATATTCTTCCTCTCTGCACCAAGGAATAAACCCAACTTGTTCAACTACACCTGTGTTTCCAGTGGTTCTTTGGCTGGAGGACATTGACAGAATATATAAATAAATTAAGTAGTTTGTTCAGCAAACATAAATTAAGCTTGTAGTGTATATATGTAGTGTTCAGCAAACATAAATTAAGCTCGTAGTATGTGCTTCCAAACTGCTTGAGTGTCTTGGTTTAAAATCTTTGAGAATATGATGAAAGTTACAGAACTTCTTACAGGAAAAGTGCACATTCATTTAAAAATTCACACAGTTTCAGAGGTTCACAGACCTTTTTGATTAAGAATTTGGATCTAGTCATTAGGAATGATACCCTCTCTGCTTTTAAGGAGTTCAGGATCAGCACAAGGGAGGAAGTGACATATTTCTTTATTGGGAACATTCTTTAAATAGAAATGATTTGCAAATGAAAAATAGAGAACCTGGGTTATGACCAGGGTAAGGCTAATTCTGGAAGTGTATTCTTTTCCTTCTGCATATTTTAAGGATTAAATACATTTATTATTAATTTATGGCAATAACAAAATTTCTGACAGAGACATAGGGAGAGAAGGAAGGAGGGAAAGAGAAAAAGTATTGCAAAATGTGCAATTCACACAGTACTCCTTTCTTCTCATTTACAAAGTCTTTCATTCTACCACTTGAACAGAATCTGAACAAGGTGAGGGACTTGTGTTCCAAATAAGGTCATATTCTGAGGTTCTTGGTGGACATGATTTCTTGGGGGGATACTATTCAACCCACTACTGCTGCAAAGATGGTGTAGGGAATTCCTGTATACTGTTTACCCTCACATCAGCTTTTAATCTGAAGTAGACAGCTCCTTAAACCAGGCAGACCGAGTAAATCTCTGTGTCGCAAGTGATTCATGCCCAGGTGTCCAAGGCCACATCTCCTGGTGCCCTTTCCTTTCAGGCACCTCACAGAATGATCTCTCTCTGAGGTTCCACTACATCAGAGGTGCGATATGGCGAGAGCAGGTTCAAGCCTTTGCTATGTGGAGAAACTGAAAACACTAATCCCATTCTTACTCTCTGGGATCTACCCTGGGTGTTGGTTTTTTAACTTAATGTTTTAGTTTGAGATAATTGTTGATTCATATTGAACGTATAGTTGAAATATATAGTAGAGGGAGATCCTTTGTACCTTTCCCCCAAGTTTTCCCCAGTGTAACTTCTTGCAAAACTACAGTATAATGTCACAGCCAGGGTATTGACATTGATACAACCCACTGATCTTACTCAGATTTCCCGTTTTTCTTGTTCAGTGGGCCCTCCATATCGGCATGTTCTGTGTCCCTGGATTCAACCAACTGTGTATCTGCAACTGGTTGAATCCCTGGATGCCAAACCCGCCGATAGGGAGGGCCCACTATAACTAGAATACAAGATAGACAATAGCAAACACTCACAGAGAAGGTAGATATAAAACTGAGTGTTCAGAGGCAGAGATTAGTAGTATATAGTGAGATCAAGGAAGTCTGCAAGGAGGAGGTTAAATCTGAGTTGGGTTTATACAGAGGGGGAACGTTAGAGATGAAGAGGAAAAGACATTCTAAGTAGTGGGGTGTTATATGCAAAGCTCTAGAGATGGAAAGCTTAGAGCGCATGTGGAGAAGAGGAAGTTGTTTTGCTGAAAGGATCAGGGAAGAGCAAATGTGGAAAAGGAGGTTGGGATTTCTGTTAGGGCCAGTCCACAGATTGCGTGTATGGTAGACAGGAGAACGTGGCATTCATTCTGCCAGCTATGGGGTCCTGTAAGAGTTTTGTGTAGGAGACTGATATAATCGGAGCAGTGTGGTTCTGGAAGTTTTCTGGGGATTGTGCTATAAATGGATTGCAACAAGGAAAGGTGTAGGCTGTGTGTTGTTGCAGAAGTTATGAGGCACTTTTCCAGAGGCCCTGGACTCTGAGTGGAGAGGTGGCAGAGGGAGTGGAGAGGGAGCAGGAGTGTGACAGAGGTAATGAGGGCAGAATCCACAGGACCTGGCAACTAATTGTTCTGACAAACTGTGATGTTTCCTTCAAGTTTTCTGTTTGAGTATTTATTTCACTGCTAATTGCTATTAACTGTCGCATTAATTTTAGTGATTGCAATTATTTGAATGTTTGATAAAAGCTATTGTATTTTTTTTTAAAATACATTTTTAAAATTTACTTATTTATTTATGGCTGTGTTGGGTCTTCGTTTCTTTGCGAGGGCTCTCTCCAGTTGCGGCAAGCAGAGGCCACTCTTCATTGCGGTGCGCGGGCCTCTCACCATCGCGGCCCCTCTTGCTGCGGAGCACAGGCTCCAGACGCGCAGGCTCAGTAGTTGTGGCTCACGGGCCCGGTTGCTCCGCGGCATGTGGGATCTTCCCAGACCAGGGCTCGAACCCGTGTCCCCTGCACCGGCAGGCAGACTCTCAACCACTGCGCCACCAGGGAAGCCCGCTATTGTATTAATGTTCAGGATTTTGTAATCAGTTTTGTCATGGCCCTTAAAAATTAAGTAGCAGATGCCTGCTTTCAGAGGATGATAATGGATCACTACATGCCAGATCCAATTATGAACTTAGAATTGCTCTCATACTGTACATTTACAAGGACAATACTCCCTCAGGGTGCTATTTAAAATACATGGAGCCAAATTCCGCCCTTAGCTGAAACCATGAGTCTCTTGAACTGTGAACACCTGTCACTTGGCAGAATTTAAATCCCATCAGGGGCTTCCCTGGTGGCGCAGTGGTTGCGAATCCGCCTGCCAATGCAGGGAACATGGGTTAGAGCCCTCATGTGGGAAGATCGCACATGCCGCGGAGCAACTAAGCCCGTGTGCCACAACTACTGAGCCTGCGTTCTAGAGCCCACGAAGCAACCACAATAAGAAGCCCGCGCACCGCAACGAAATGTAGCCCCTGATCACCGCAACTAGAGAAAGCCGGCGCCCAGCAATGAAGACCCAATGCAGCCAAAGATAAATAAATAAGTAAATAAATGTTAAAAAAAATAAATTCCATCAAATACAGCAGAAGCATTTCCATGCACACTGTATTTTTTTCCATGAGAAATACATTTATGTATTATACTAACTGCGCAAGAGCATAGATCTGTATTCGTGTGTGTGTGTATTTGGATGGACTTACGCACTGATATGTCTATTGTCAGCAATGGATGTATAGTAACTTCTGACAGTATGTCATTGCTAGACATTAAGAGATGTAGTCTACGTAAACATGTCTTAATAAACCGTGTTATAAAGGAGGTTCTATTCCTTTGAAACTCTTCTTGGCTTCTTTTCAGATAAAGTCAGGTGAGTTGTCAACATTTTGAAAAAAGAATAATGAATCATAAACACATTAAAGCAACTGTGATTTTATTTAGTATATCCTAAATTTGATGCATATGTTAATTCTGATGACCTAGTCAGTTAATTATACAAGCTAATATTAACATTCCAGTGCCTGGATCAATACATAGCTGTTCTATTTGAATAAATGAAAATTATTATATTTTCATTTAAGATTTGCATTTTAGATCTTTTTGGTTGCCAGTGCAGACTCTGGAGCCAGAGCATAGGTTTAATGCAGACCATAACACTCTCTCTAGCTGTGTGATTTAGGTAGTATACTCTATCTCTTCGTGCTTTAATTTCCTCATCTGTAAAATGGGAATGATAATTGTACCCACCTATCAGGATTATCATGAGGAATTAAATGAATTAATTTGTGTAAGGCCTAACACACAGTGAACACTTAATAGATGTTAGCTATTATTATTGATATCAAATATACATTATGTATTGCTATCTAAGTTAAATTTAATCTGTGTAATTACTAAATTATGATTCAGAAATTCATGTACTTGTGTAACTGCAGTACTAGGTAGAGGTGACAGTTCCTTTCCAAATCCTCCCATAGTATTTTCTGTCTTGAGGAACACAAGACATCATATTTCTTTATACTGTGTGAGTATCCCACTAATTATAAATAATAAGTAAATAATTATGCAGCTCATTAACTTCCTCTGAATATCTTTTGTAATGTAATAGATAAATAATATCTAATGCTGGATTGGTAAATAATGATACAGTCAATTTTAGTTTGTAATATTTACTTTGCTGCTAACTACTATTAGCAATTGCATCAACTATATCACAATGATTTGAGAGATTTAATAAAATCCATTGTTTTAATAATCACAATTGAATGATTAGTCCTAAATTTTCCAATATTTGTCTCAAACTCTGAGAATAAAATGTAGAATAGGGAGTAAAATTTCCCTTTTCCCTTCAATCATATCTTCCTTATATTTTAAAAAAGAAAAAGAAAACCCAAAACAGAAACAAGAAGCCAAAGCAAACACACTGCTCATCCAGTGAAACTATTTCCATTTCCAGACATTACTAGCATTTTTTTCTTTGGGTAGATATTTCTCAAATGAGTGGTTTGTGTATCTTGAACACTTTTAATACACTTGAACTCATTTACACCGTGTTTTCCTCCTCATTTTGTACTGGGTCAGCACTCAACAAAAATGACCATGTTCTCTTGCTTCCCAAATCCTTGGCTGTATCCTCATTCTCTTCCTAATCCTTCTTAATAATAATGGGTGTTCCTTATGTTAGCACTTGGGTCTCATCTCTTCCTTTTTTTTTTTTTTCTTTTGTCTTACTAAATCATTCTTTTGGAGATTTTAGCTGTAATTTTTACTTTAATTATGTGTTTGCAAGCCACATTCTTTGCCATTAGCTCTGAATTTTCCATTGCCTCTGAAACATCTTAGGGCTGCCATAACAAAATACCACAAATTGAGTGGCTTAAAACAACAGAAATGCACTCTCTCACAGATCTGGAGGCCACAAGTCTGAAATCAAGATGTCAGCAGGGCTTCAGTCCCTCTGAAGGCTCTAGAGGAGAATCCTTCCTTGCCTCTTCCAGCTTTTGGTGGCTCTCAGTGTTCCTTGGCTTCATTGATTTGTGGCCACATCTTTCCAATCTCTGCCTCTGTCTTCACATTGCCTTCTCTGTGTGTCTGTTTTCTCCTCTTCTTGTCTCCCTGTGTCTCTCTCTCTTAAAAAGACACTTATCATTGGATTTGGGCCCTCCTGGATAACCCAGGATGTCTCTTTATCTTGAGATCCTTAACTTAAATGACATCTGTAAAGGCCCTTTTTCCAAAGAGGATAATTCACAGGTTCTGGGAATTAGGACGTGGAAATTTCTTTCTGGGGGTTGTCATTCAACCCACTACGCCAGGCATAAGGAAAACACTACATAGTCCAATGACAAATGATAACTGAAACCAGACCTAGGTGTTAGATAGCAGAAGGAATGACGGAATAGAAAACTAGAGCACACATGCCCTGGCCAGCCCTTCTTCAGCTCTAGCTACTGTTGACATGGGGCCATGCAGACCTGCTATTGCCAGTTCTTCTGTTAACCCCAGAGAAGCTGAAAATCCAGAATTTTGTGTGCTGGTAACTAATTAAAACTTTAAAAATCCACTTAGTACGTAACACTGTGGGCGATACAAACCTGCTGGTGGGTCAGATGCAGCAAAGTTGCCAGCTTGTGACCTCTTGTTACAGTGTGATGCTCAGAAAGCAGCTTTGATGAGAAGGGCCGAGAACCCTTACCCCAGAGGTGAGAGAGGTGGTTAATCTAATGTCAACTGAGATAGGAAGAAAGATGCTAATATTACTTTTGATTTGCCACGCTTTGCTCTTTAATGAGAAACTCAGTTTCTAAACCTGAAAGCTCAGTTTCTTGTTGATGTCCTCTGATGAAAATTTTAAGTTGAGAATTGTACAATACTTGCTTAATAGTAGTGTCTATAAACTTTTGGAAGGCAGGCAGAAACCTATTCTTTAAGTACCATTTCAACAGGATTTTTTAGGCTTAATTCTTTTTCTTCATGTTTTTAGCAGCAGAGTAAATATTTTTTATTGAAGTGTAGTTGATTTAGAATGTTGTGTTAATTTCTGCTCTACACCAAAGTAACTCTGTTACATATATATATATATATTCTTTTTATATTCTTTTCCATTATGGTTTATAGTTCCCTGTGCTATACAGTAGGACCTTATTGTCTGTCCATTCTATATATAATAGTTTGCATCTGCTAACCCCAAACTCCCAGTCCATCCTTTCCACACTCCCCCTCCTTGTTGGCAACCACAAATCTGTTCTCTATGTCTGTGAGTCTTTTTTTAAAAAAAAAAAAAATTTATTTATTTATATTTGTTTGGTTGTGCCGGGTCTTAGTTGTGGCAGGTGGGCTCCTTTAGTTGTGGCTTGAGGGCTCCTTAGTTGTGGCACATGGGCTCCTTAGTTGTGGCATGTGAACTCTAGTTGCGGCATGCATGTGGGATCTACTTCCTTGACCAAGGATCGAACCCAGGCCCCCTACATTGGGAGCGCGGAGTCCCAACCACTGCACCACCAGGGAAGTCCCTGTGAGTCAGTCTGGCAGAGTAAATATTAATGTGACTTAATGTCCCGGCCATACTGTTATGTCTGCAGTGTCCTGAATATGCTATGCCCTCTTTCATCTTCGACCCTTCTCACCACTGGCCCTGTGCAGTCACCTTCAATTCCTTCTGGCTCAATTAACTGATGTGACTTTCTGCATTATTCTTTCCTACAGCCCTACGGCTGTGTTGGATTCCGCTCTTTCTAAACCCTGGAATGGTGGTTCTCAGTGGGGACAGTATTGCCTCCTGGGGGACAGTTTGAAATTAATGGAGATTTTCTGTTGTTGTTTCACAATGAGGTGTTACTGGAATTTTTTGTGAGGGAGATTGGTATATTGGCGTAAGGGACAATCTCACACAATGAAGAATTGTCCTGCATTATTAGGGCTTTTGAATGTCCTGCCGAACATTTGCATAGTTAAAAATGTTTATCATACCTTGTGTAGAATAAAACTCATTTTACATATAAAGTCAATGTAGTTTTTGCATCATTGAAATAAACTCTGTATTTTCTAGGAATGCAATTACTAAGTAAATCTAGTGAAGATAATGCTGTTTTTTCTTTGGAACTTTCCTCAGGGAAAAGGAAACCATTTCAGAAAATCATATTACTGACTGCAATGATGTTTGTGGTTTTTGAGGCCAATACAGCATACTGGATCAGTCTGCACATGTAGCTGTCTCCTTCGCGGTGATTCTAAGTGTATTAGTCAGTTCAGAATACCATAACAAAATACCATAGACTGGGTTTATTTATTTCCCACAGCTCTGGAGGCTGAAAAGTCCAAGATTTGGTTTCTGGTGAGAACTTCCTGGCTGGCAGATGGCTGCCTTCTTTTTTGTTTTTTTTTTGCATTCATCTGTTTTTAAAATTTTTTTAATTAAAAAATTTTTTTTATATAGCAGGTTCTTTTTTTTTTTTTTTTTTTTTTTGAATGCTGTTTGGCACACTGTTGGCACATCTTTATTAAACTGATTCAAGCAATTTCATTTGGTAACTTTTCATCAGGCCTTCCATTTGCAGTGTTGTGGGATGGTGAGTTTGTTGTGATGATTTCTGTCCTTTGCCATCATCTGTGTAGGCTGAGAGGATCATGGAGGCTATTGAGCTGTACCGAGAAGAAACTAACACCTAATGTGGAGATACTTTACGAGACATGAAGACTCCAAGTGCAGAGGAAGAAACTGTAGAAATCTTCTGGACCATAGGATTTTCTTTTCCCTGGGGAAAATCTTTTGGTCTCTTATCATAATTGCTGCTTGTTAAAACTGTTGCTTCCACAGGTAAGAACAGGACATCATGCTCAGTCATAATCTCTATATTGTGAAAGATGTGTGCTGATCCCTTGGCACCATCCTCTCCAACAGCCATGGCAAATAACTCCACTTTCAGTTCTGCCTGCAAACCAGCCGCCACAGGCCCAGGTTTATAAGTCACTTTCAGTCCTGTGCTGGGTGGGGGCTGCTTCACCCTAAACCTGCAGAAGTCCACTCCAACATTCTTGAGCTTTACAGTGGTTGCATAGGTGTGTCCTTCTTCGAGCACTCCAAACGTCACTGAGGGCGGGAGAAGATGGAATCCAAAGGGGGATGAATTTACATTGTTAATGGCAGCAGATGCAACAGAGGATGTTTTCACTCTTCCTCCAACAGAATCTTTTATTTTATTTATATTTTTTTACAGCAGGTTCTTATTAGTCATCCATTTTATACACATCAGTGTATATATGTCCATCCCAATCTCCCAATTCATCCCATAACCACCCCACCCTCCCGCCGCTTTCCCCCCTTGGTGTCCATACGTTTGTTCTCTGCATCTGTGTCTCTATTTCTGCCCTGCAAACCGGTTCATCTGTACCGTTTTTCTAGGTTCCACATATATGCGTTAATATACGATATTTGTTTTTCTGACTTACTTCACTCTGTGTAACAGTCTCTAGATGCATCCATGTCTCTACAAATGACCCAATTTCCTTCCTTTTTATGGCTGAGTAATATTCCATTGTATATATGTCCTACATCTTCTTTATCCATTTGTCTGCCGATGGGCATTTAGGTTGATTCCGTGATCTGGCTATTGTAAATAGTGCAGCAATGAACATTGGGGTGCATGTGTCTTTTTGAATTATGTTTTTCTCTGGGTATATGCCCAGTAGTGGGATTGCTAGGTCATATGGTAATTCTATTTTTAGTTTTTTAAGGAACCTCCATACTGTTCTCCATAGTGACTGTATCAATTTACATTCCCACCAAGAGTGCAAGAGGGTTCCCTTTTCTCCACACCCTCTCCAGCATTTGTTGTTTGTGGATTTTCTGATGATGCCCATTCTAACTGGAGTGAGATGATACCTCACTGTAGTTTTGATTTGCATTTCTCTAATAAGTAGTGATGTTGAGCAGCTTTTCATGTGCTTCTTGGCCATCTGTATGTCTTTTTTGGAGAAATTTCTATTTAGATCTTCTGCCCATTTTCTGATTGTATTGTTTGTTTTTTTAATATTGAGCTGCATGAGCTGTTTATATATTTTGGAGATTAATCCATTGTCCGTTGATTCATTTGCAAATATTTTCTCCCATTCTGAGGGTTGTCTTTTCGTCTTGTTTATGGTTTCCTTTGCTGTGCAAAAGCTTTTAAGTTTCATTATGTCGCATTTGCTTATTTTTGTTTTTATTTCCATTACTCTAGGAGGTGGATCAAAAAAGATCTTGCTGTGATTTATGTCAAAGAGTGTTCTTCCTATGTTTTCCTCTAAGAGTTTTATAGTGTCCGGTCTTGCATTTAGGTGTCTAATCCATTTTGAGTTTATTTTTGTGTATGGTGTTAGGGAGTGTTCTAATTTCATTCTTTTACATGTAGCTGTCCAGTTTTGCCAGCACCACTTATTGAAGAGACTGTCTTTTCTTCACTGTATATCCTTGCCTCCTTTGTCATAGATTAGTTGACCATAGGTGCGTGGGTTTATCTCTGGGCTTTCTATCTTGTTCCATTGATCTATGTTTCTGTTTTTGTGCCAGTACCATATTGTCTTGATTACTGTAGCTTTGTAGTATAGTCTGAAGTCAGGGAGTCTGATTCCTCCAGTTCCGTTTCTTTCCCTCAAGACTGCTTTAGCTATTTGGGGTCTTTTGTGTCTCCATACAAATATTAAGATTTTTTGTTCTAGTTCTGTGAAAAATGCCATTGGTAATTTGATAGGGATTGCATTGAATCTGTAGATTGCTTTGGGTAGTATAGTCATTTTCACAATATTGTTTCTTCCAATCCAAGAACATGGTATATCTCTCCATCTGTTGGTATCATCTTAAATTCCTTTCATCAGTGTCTTATAGTTTTCTGCATACAGGTCTTTTGTCTCCCTAGGTAGGTTTATTCCTAGGTATTTTATTCTTTTTGTTGCAGTGGTAAATCGGAGTGTTTCCTTAATTTCTCTTTCAGATTATTCATCATTAGTGTATAGGAATGCAAGAGATTTCTGTGCATTCATTTTGTATCCTGCAACTTTACCAAATTCATTGATTAGCTCTGGTAGTTTTCTGGTGGCATCTTGAGGATTCTCTATGTATAGTGTCATGTCATCTGCAAACACTGACAGTTTTACTTCTTGTTTTCCAATTTGTATTCCTTTTATTTATTTTTCTTCTCTGATTGCCGTGGCTAGGACTTCCAAAACTATGTTGAATAATAGTGGCGAGAGTGGACATCCTTGTCTTGTTCCTGATCTTAGAGGAAATGCTTTCAGTTTTTCACCATTGAGAATGATGTTTGCTGTGGGTTTGTCGTATATGGCCTTCATTATGTTGAGGTAGGTTCCCTCTATGCCCACTTTCTGGAGAGTTTTTATCAGAAATGGGTGTTGAATTTTGTCAAAAGCTTTTTCTGCATCTATTGAGATGATCATATGGTTTTTTATTCTTCAGTTTGTTAATATGGTGTATCACATTGATTGATTGGCGTATATTGAAGAATCCTTGCATCCCTGGGATAAATCCCACTTGATCGTGGTGTATGATCCTTTTAATGTGTTGTTGGATTCTGTTTGCTAGTATTTTGTTAAGGATTTTTGCATCTAAATTCATCAGTGATATTGGTCTGTAATTTTCTTTTTTTGTAGTATCTTTGTCTGGTTTTGGTATCAGGGTGATGGTGGCCTCGTAGAATGAGTTTGGGAGTGTTCCTTCCTCTGCAATTTTTTGGAGGAGTTTGAGAAGGATGGGTGTTAGCTCTTCTCTAAATGTTTGATAGAATTCACCTGTGAAGCCATCCGGTCCTGGACTTTTGTCTGTTGGAAGATTTTTAATCACAGTTTCAATTTCATTACTTGTGATTGGTCTGTTCATATTTTCTATTTCTTCCTGGTTCAGTCTTGGAAGGTTATACGTTTCTAAGAATTTGTCCATTTCTTCCAGGTTGTCCATTTTATTGGCATAGAGTTGCTTGTAGTAGTCTCTTAGGATGTTTTGTATTTCTGCGGTGTCTGTTGTCACTTCTCCTTTTTCATTTCTGATTTTATTGATTTGAGCCCTCTCCCTCTTTTTCTTGATGAGTCTGGCTAAAGGTTTATCAATTTTGTTTATCTTTTCAAAGAACCAGCTTTTAGTTTTATTGATCTTTGCTATTGTTTTCTTTGTTTCTATTTCATTTATTTCTGCTCTGATCTTTATGATTTCTTTCCTTCTGCTAACTTTGGGTTTTGTTTGTTCTTCTTTCTCTAGTTCCTTTAGGTGTAAGGTAGATTTTTTTATTTGAGATTTTTCTTGTTTCTTGAGGTAGGCTTGTATAGCTATAACGTTCCCTCTTAGAACTGCTTTTGCTGCATCCCATAGGTTTTGGATCGTCGTGTTTTCATTGTCATTTGTCTCTAGGTACTTTTTGACTTCCTCTTTGATTTCTTCAGTGATCTCTTGGTTATTAATAACGTATTGTTTAGCCTCCATGTTTTTGTGTTTTTTATGTTTTTTCCCCTGTAATTCATTTCTAATCTCATAACGTTGTGGTCAGAACAGATACTTGGTATGATTTTAATTTTCATAAATTTACTGAGGCTTGATTTGTGACCCAAGATGTGATCTGTCCTGGAGAATGTTCTGTGTGCACTGGAGAAGAAAGTGTAATCTGCTGTTTTTGGATGGAATGTCCTATAAATATCAGTTAAATCTATCTGGTCTATTGTGTCATTTAAAGCTTCTGGTTCTATATTAATTTTCTGTTTGGATGATCTGTCCATTGGTGTAAGTGAGGTGTTATAGTTCCTCACTATTATTGTGTTACTGTCAATTTCCTCTTTTAGAGCTGTTAGCAGTTGCCTTATGTGTTGAGGTGCTCCTATGTTCGGTGCATATATATTTATAATTGTTATATCTTCTTCTTGGATTGATCCATCGATCATTATGTAGTTTCCTTCCTTGTCTCTTGTAACATTCTTTATTTTAAAGTCTATTTTATCTGATATGAGTATTGCTACTCCAACTTTCTTTGGATTTCCATTTGCATGGAATATCTTTTTCCATTCCCTCACTTTCAGTCTGTATGTGTCTCTAGGTTTGTAGTGGGTCTCTTGTAGACAGCATATATATGGGTCTTGTTTTTGTATCCATTCAGCAAGCCTGTGTCTTTTGGTTGGAGTATTTAATCCATTCACGTTTAAGGTAATTATCGATATGTATGTTCCTATTAACATTTTCTTAATTGTTTTGGGTTTGTTTTTGTAGGTCCTTTTCTTCTCTTGTGTTTCCCACTTAGAGAAGTTCCTTTAGCATTTGTTGGAGAGCTGGTTTGGTGGTGCTGAATTCTCTTAGCTTTTGCTTGTCTGTAAAGCTTTTTGATTTCTCTGTTGAATCTGAATGAGATCCTTGCTGGGTAGAGTAATGTTGGTTGTACGTTCTTCACTTTCATCACTTTAAATCTGTCATGTCACTCCCTTCTGGCTTGTAGAGTTTCTGCTTAGAAATCATCTGTTAACCTCATGGGAGTTTCCTTGTATATTATTTGTCATTTTCCCTTGCTCCTTTCAATAATTTTTCTTTGTCTTTAAGTTTTGCGAATTTGATTACTATGTGTCTCAGCATGTTTCTCCTTGGGTTTATCCTGACTGGGACTCTGTGCTCTTCCTGGACTTGGGTGGCTATTTCATTTCCCATGTTAAGGAAGTTTTCAACTATAATCTCTTCAAATATTTTCTCAGGTCCTTTCTCTCTCTCTTCCCCTTCTGGTACCCCTATAATGCGAATGTTGTTGCATTTAATGTTGTCCCAGAGGTCTCTTAGGCTGTCTTCATTTCTTTTCATTCTTTTTTCTTTATTCTGTTCCACAGCTGTGAATTCCACCATTCTTTCTTCCAGGTCACTTATCCGTTCTTCTGCCTAAGTTATTCTGCTATTGATTCCTTCTAGTGTATTTTTCATTTCAGTTATTGTATTGTTCATCTCTGTTTGTTTTTTCTTTAATTCTTCTAGATCTTTGTTAAACATTTCTTGCATCTTCTCGATCTTTGCCTCCATTTTTTTCCCGAGGTCCTGGATCATCTTCAGTATCATTATTCTGAATTCTCTTTCTGGAAGGTTTCCTATCTCCACTTCATTTCATTGTTTTTCTAGGGTTTTATCTTGTTCCTTCATCTGGTACATAGCCCTCTGCCTTTTCATCTTGTCTATCTTTCTGTGAATGTGGTTTTTGTTCCACAGGCTGCAGGATTGTAGTTCTTCTTGCTTCTGCTGTCTTCCCTCTGGTGGATGAGGCTATCTAAGAGGCTTGTGCAAGTTTCCTGATGGGAGGGACTGGTGGTTGGTAGAGCTGGCTGTTGCTCTGATGGGCAGAACTCAGTAGAACTTCAATCCGCTTGTCTGCTAATGGCTGGGGCTGGGTTCCCTCCTTGTTGGTTGTTTGGCCTGTGGCGACCCAGCACTGCAGCCTACCTGGGATCTTTGGTGGGGCTAATGGCAGACTCTGGGAGGGCTCACGCCAAGGAGTACTTCCCAGAACTTCTGCTACCAGTGTCCTTGTCCTCACGGTGAGCCACAGCCACCCCCTGCCTCTGCAGGAGACCCTCCAACACTAGCAGGTAGGTCTGGTTCAGTCTCCTTGGGGTCAGTGCTCCTTCCCCTGGGTCCCGATGCGCACACTACTTTGTGTGTGGCCCCCAAGGGTGGAGTCTCTGTTTCCCCCAGTCCTGTCGAAGTCCTGCAATCAAATCCCACTAGCCTTCAAAGTCTGATCTCTGGGAATTCCTCCTCCTGTTGCCGGACCCCCAGGTTGGGGAGCCTGACATGGGGCTCAGAACCTTCACTCCAGTGGTGGACTTCTGTGGTATAAGTGTTCTCCAGTTTGTGAGTCACCCACCCAGCAGTTATGGGATTTGATTTTATTGTGATTGCGCCCCTCCTACCATCTTCATTATGGCTTCTCCTTTGTCTTTGGATGTGGGGTATATTTTTTAGTGAGTTCCAGTGTCTTCCTGTTGCTGACTGTTCAGCAGTTAGTTGTGATTCTGGTCCTCTCACAAGAGGGAGTGAGAACACGTCCTTCTATTCCGCCATCTTGAACCAATCTCTACCGACCTCATTTAATCTTATTTGCTTCCTTACTGCAATACTGTGCAGTCAATTTGGTGTTAGAGATTCAACATATGAATTTTGGGATGAACACAATTCAGTCCATAGCATTAAGCATGGGTAGAAATAAGCAGGCACCCACCTTATTCATAATATCTTCTAGTGTGGTCTTGCCTAAACATCTACATATTTAAATATATCTAATTTTATTATAAAGTATTTCCCTCTTATTTCTTCTTTATATTAATTGTATTTCAGGCATATATTAATGTTTTAAAAAATATGTGTGCAGATTGGTTATACTATCTGCAAATTTTATTTCAGTGTAGTAATGGGAGCATTACAAAATATTATAGAAAGGGATGTTGGGCTTAATAAGGTTGTTGATCACTCTCCTAGCCCATTATAATCACACTGCATTGTAATTAGCTTGTTGCTTGTCTATTTCCTCCAATAGGTTGTTGCACATGCATTGGAATCAGAGGCAATGTCTTGTTCACTAATGTATCCTCCAATCCTTTTATAGCATATAGGAGGTTCTCAACAAATTTTTTGTCACTGAAACAATGAGTGAATGAATGGATAGATGCATATAAACACCCTTCTGATCTAGAATCCATATCTTCAAGGATTCTTGATGGCCAGAACCCCACTGAGGATTAACGGTGCTTGTTTTTGCTGAAGTAATCTTCAACAACTGGCACAAAATGGTGACTGAACCAATCTTTAAAAATAGTTTTTTGTCTTCCATATTAGGGGTGAACTTTCATATAACATCAGAAGAAATTTTATTCTAAATCATCTGTAACATTGGTGCCAGATGAAAGAATGAAACTTGTGAATGACTCTCTCTGGCATGGCTTTTTCTTCTTTCATAAAGTCTTTCCTTGAGAGCGTTTTTTATCTTTCAGAAAGACTACTTTTGTCAACAGAAATTACTTTCCAAGTATAATTCACCCTCTTCAGTGGGTTTAGCTTGTGATTTCACCAATGTGGCCTTCTCTTCAGTCCTGCCCGAATATGATGCAAATTGGTTCTGGCTTTAAAAATTAGATCCTTTTTGCCTGAAAATCCTATATGAGAATTTTTCCTGTTTCCTTTAGACATTCATTGAGACTCCTAGCATTCTTCACAGGCAGTGCAAAACTATATTGTTGATTTTGACCTTCTATTTAAATAATTAATATTTTTTTCAACCTAAACAGTAAATCAATAGGGGTCTTGCTAGAAGGCCATGATAATTGACCACCCATGCAGTGAATCCTCCACATTGCTCTTAAATTCTTATCTTGCTTTATGGTAGTCACTTCAGGAGTGAAAAAATACTATTTATTTCAGCTGATATCTTCCCTTTCACAGAATTCTTACTTTCTTTTGTGGCCAAACGTTTGCTCATTAGAATAGTGAGGGTCCTGGGGAAGGCATAGCACTTGGATGGGGCTGCTCCCTGAGGACACAGTGATGGGGGTGAGGACTGGATTAACTTCACTTCTTCCAGGGCTGATTATGGCAGGGAGGTCACATATGTGGAACTTGGGCTTGAGAAGCTGGAACTAGGCAGCAACCATTGACCATTGTCTCCTCTGTAGACTCTGTGGGTTTGTTTTTCCTCAAATGAGTTTACCAAAAATAACAAAGCTCATGAAAGATTCTGAACCAGAACCACCCATCTGAGCCACTCCCAGATTCCTGACCCACAGAAACTGTGAGATAATTACTATGGTCTGAATGTTTGTATCCCCCCAAATTCATATGTTAAAATCCAAATGTCCAAGGTGATGGTATTAGGAAATTAGGTTATGAGGGCAAAGCCTTCATGAATGGGATTAGTGCTCTTATAAAAGAGGCTCCAAAGAGATCCCTAGCCCTTTCCATTCTGTGAGGACACAAAGAGAAGTCTTTGACCCAGAAGATTGGACCCTCACCCATCCATGCTGGCACCCTGATCTAGGACTTCCAGTCTCCAGAATTGTGAGAAATAAATTTCTGCTGTTTATAAGCTACTCAGCCTGTGATATTTTGTTATAGCAGCCTGAACCAACTAAGACAATAATAAATGTCTATTGTTTCAGGATACTAAATTTGGGATAATTTGTCACATAGCAATAGGTAACTAATACATATCAGTGTATAATTCTGTATATTAAATTTTCCCTGTTTAAATTAGTGATGTGTTTTCTGTTTTATGACTGATATAAGCATGAAAATAAATAAAAAGGAAGGCTAAAAAAGAGTAATAATGTTTACTGGGGATAAAATATCCCAAATTACCTGAAGTTGGAGTATTGATATTATTTATGAGCCCAGATATTATAATGCCAAACTAAAGTGATTATTTCTACATATCAATCTAGGCTTAAGGGTAATTTTATGTGCTCCATATCTATGAAATTTGATAGATATTTCTATATGTCAGTAAAAAAACTAAAACAAATTTTTTTTTAGAATCTCAAAAAGAGAAGCATATTAAGAAACATATATACAGCCATTATGGAAAACAGAATAGATGTTCCTCAAAATAATTAAAAATAGATCTATCATATGATCCAGCACTCCCACTTCTGGGTATATATCCAAAGAAAATAAAATCAGTATCTCAAAGAGATATCTTCACTCCCATGTTCATTGCAGCATTATTCACAATAGCCAAGGTACAGAAACAACGTAAGTGTTCATTGATGGGCGAATGCATAAAGAAAATGTGGTATATATGTACTACAATGAAATATTATTCAGCCTAAGAAAAGAAGGAAGTTCTGCCATTTGCAACAATGTGGATGAAACCGGAGGACATTATGCTAAGTGAAGCAAACCAGACACAGAAAGACAAATACTGTATAATTTCACTTATATGTGGAATCTAAAAAAAAGTCGAACTCATAATAACAGAGAATAGAAAGGTGGTTGCCAGGGCCTGGGGGGTGGGGGAAAAGGGGAGATATTGGTGAAAGGGTACAAACTTTCAATTATGAATAAGATGAATAAGTTCTGGAGACCTAATGTTATAGCATGGTGACTATACTTAATATATTATGTACCTGAAATTTGCTAAGAGAGTAAATATCAGTTGTTCTCATCACAAAAGGAAGGGTAATTATGTGAGGTGATGGATATGTTAATTAGCTTGATTGTGGTAATCACTTCACAATGTATATGTACATCTAAACATCTCATTCTACAACCTAAAGATACACATTTTTATTTGTCAATCATACTTCAGTAAAGCTGGAGAAAAACATAACATACAAAGGTGTATATTTTAAAAAGGCATATATATATTATATATATGTACATACACACATATATTTATGTATATATAAAATGAAGGATGTAGCAAACCCAACTATCAGTCATTTAAATAAAGGGACATTTATTGTTCTTAACTTGAAGAAAACAAATTACCTGAGTGATATTACATGTATCAGCTTGTAGGCTTTAACAGACCTTCAGCGTTTTACCCTATGCAGCCATCTTTTTTTTTTTTTTTTTTTTTTAATTTATTTATTTTTGGCTGTGTTGGGTCTTCGTTTCTGTGCAAGGGCTTTCTCTAGTTGCGGCGAGCGGGGGCCACTCTTCATCGCGGTGCGCGGGCCTCTCACTGTCGCGGCCTCTCTTGTTCTGAAGCACAAGCTCCAGACGCGCAGGCTCAGTAGCTGTGGCTCACGGGCCCAGCCGCTCCGTGGCATGTGGGATCTTCCCAGACCGGGGCACGAACCCGTGTCCCCTGCATCGGCAGGCGGACTCTCAACCACTGTGCCACCAGGGAAGGCCTGCAGCCATCTTTTTTGATATCAGCTGTAGAGTTATTGATAGCTCAACAGTTATTGACAGTTATTGAAAGCCATACATATATATGGCTTTCAGAGGCTGAGATTCTGGACTTTACAATTTAAATATTTTATTTTGGAAGGGATGGAAAGTCAGTTTTATAGTTTCTACAGAACTGGAAGTCCTTCACTCAAAATGACTCCTAGCCATTTATTCATTAGTCAGTTCAAGCCTGTGAAATAATTGCTCTTCCAATCACAAGCAAGGAGGGAGGTGGCCATGAAGTCACTATTGCTCGCACTGCAGGTAGTTAAGCCAGCGATTGGCTGCTGTTATTTATGTAATTGATTACTGTTACAAGATGGCATAGAAAACGAAGATTTAAGATTGCCAAAGAAAGCACTGGAGGATTTTATGGGAGGATGTAGTGACAACAAAGAGTTTAAGTACTTTGCTGAAGGTAAATCTAGTCAGTGGTGGGGCTGGGATTTAAACTCAGGCACCCTGGCTCTAAAGTGCTTGTTCATAATAGCTATAGGGATTTGAGGAAAGGACTATCATAGGAGAAAAGGTAGAGAATGATTTATCCATAAGGCCCCATTTGAAACCTGCTTCCTTTGTGAAACCTTGATGAATCATTTTAACTGGATGTAATCCCCCCGGCTCGGGACAACTCTAACTCAGAGTGTCAGTTCCGGTACTCTGGTGACATTTAACATAAATGGCCACATAATACAGCTATTTGTGTGTACATCTCATAAGTCCATTGAGATTTACTCAGCTGAGTTTTTCTAAAAATTTCATACATAAATTGAGTTATTTGTAGTGAGGTGGATGGACCTAGAGTCTGTCATACAGAGTGAAGTAAGTCAGAAAGAGAAAAACAAATACCGTATGCTAACACATATATATGGAATCTAAAAAAAAAAAAGGTCATGAAGAACCTAGGTTCGAGACGGGAATAAAGACGCAGACCTACTAGAGAATGGGCTTGAGGACACGGGGAAGGGGAAGGGTAAGCTGGGACCAAGTGAGAGAGTGGCATGGACATATATACACTACCAAATGTAAAACAGATAGCTAGTGGGAAGCAGCCGCATAGCACAGGGAGATCAGCTCAGTGCTTTGTGACCAGCTAGAAGGGTGGGACAGGGAGGGTGGGAGGGAGGGAGATGCAAGAGGGAAGAGGTATGGGGATATATGTATATGCATAACTGATTCACTTTGTTATAAAGCAGAAACTAACACACCATTGTAAAGCAATTATATTCCAATAAAAATGTTAAAAAATAAAATAAAATATAAAAAAAAAATTCATGCATAATTTGAAATTCTACAAGTCCAATTTTAAACGGATTGTAGAGATTGCTATTTAAAGCAACTTTGATAATATCTATCAAAATTACAAATGGGTAAAACCTTTGGTCCAACAATTCCATTTCTGGGAATTTATTTTACAGATATACTTGCAAACTGATAGATATACAAGGTTATTCTTTGCAACACTGTTTGTAATAGCAAAAAACTGATGATACTTCTCTGAGAGTCATAAACACTATTTCTTAACTATTTCCATTTTTCCCCCTGGTTAGGATTGCTTTTCCTGATTCTCTTGTGGTTGGGCAGGGCCATGTGACAAGTTAGTTGTAATCAGAAATGATATGTATCACTTTGAGATCAAGGCATTTAATAGCCAGTTGTGGGACCCTCCAGAACTTTTTTCGCTTCACCACAGTGAGGAGCAGTGTTTGAAATGGAGACTCCTCCATTAGCCTGGGTTGGAGATGAGAAGATATGGAGCCTGGCTAAACTGCAGTTAACATCTAGCATGAGTGAAAACTACCTAAAACCCTTTGTGAAATCAGAGTAGCAGTTTCTGAATAGGGAGTTTGCGGGGATGATGGCAGAAAATTAAAAAGAAAACTTTAGTTGGAATGGGCTTTCCAGATACCACTTAAACAGTTCATAATTAGGGTCCTAAACACAGTCTTAGATAAAATGTGAGGCCTGGAAGCTTTTACCATCTATCAAATCCTTTTTTTAAAAAAAATTTGTTTATTTTTTTTTGGCCGTGCCAATGAAAGCATGGAGTCTTAACCACTGGACCGCCAGGGAATTCCCTATCAAATCCCAATTTGAGCTACATCTAGAAGTTTTAAAAGCATGGAACAAGTTGTATTAGTTTACGTTCTTTGTAATTTGAAGTTATCTAAATTGAACAGTTATTATAGGGATGTACTTTTAATTTTTAAATATTCATGGTTGTTTTGCATGCAAATCTTTTATCACTTAACACACTAAGTGATGTGTGTTAGTTATGTAACATCAACTGACATATACAAATTGTGCAGGGAAGCGATTGATCTTAAAAATTTATTGAGATGCCGGACATACTTGCGTAGAAACACAATAGAACATGAACTTTAATGTGCGGGAATTTTTTATTTTTAAAGAAATGTTGTTCATTAGATGCTTAATTTTAGAGATATCTTTTAGAAGATGGAAACCATTATGTTATGAAAGGAGTGAACATTTCCCAGTTAGTAAATTACATTTTTACATACATTAATCATTACCCAAGAATGGTCAATTACCAGCTCTGTCCCTTCTCCCAACTCATTAACTCTGAGGCTTATTTTTTCTAAATTCTAAATATTTATCATCTTCAAATCAGCTTTATGCTGCTTTCCCTAAACCATTTTTAAATTTCAGTTTGAGCCTTTGAACTCCTCTTTTATACCTGGCATTAATTTTTTTTTCACAAATGAAAATGCTGTTGATTGAAAGTATCTATAATTGCAATTGAACCAGGCCCATTTTCCTCTGCAGGCAACTTCTTACTCTAAATTGTAGTCAATGGTATTGTAGGCCCACTGCCTTCAGCAATCATTAAACTGGTCCTTTTCTTTCCTTTGGAACTCTCATCAGGGAATGAGGATTGCACTGGATTCTTACTTGGGGATGGAAAATTCCAGCTGCATTATGCATGCCACAAAAAGCGAAGCATCAACACCTCCCTGTTTTTCTTGATTAAAAGCCATTTTTAAATCGGCTCAGTGGGTATAGTGAAGTGACACACAGAAGGTTTCTTAATGATATAAAAAGAGAACTTTAAAAACTGTAACAACAATATAAAAAAGTCACACCAGTATGCAGCTTGTTAAAGCAAATGTGCATTTAGAAATCGATATTTATTTCTGGGAAAATCAACTATTCTGATTGTCTGTTGTCTTTCTTTATGGTGTGCCGTCTCATTTGTCGTTGAATTACTGAGTGATACCAATTTACCAGAAGATCGTTTTTTTGGGGGGACAGGATTTTTAAAAAATTGTATCTCAGCAACTGGGGTAAATATTTATGTAAAACAGATGATTAGAGATCTTCTCTCCATTCTTTGTTCTGAAAACAGGAAATATGTAAAATGTAAGGATTCTATTATCCATTTCTGCATTTTCTGTTTACTAACATTTTATTTGGACTTTCTCTTATTTCCAGACAGTTTTAGTGTTTTTCCAGCTGCCTCTAGGGGGCAACTTAACCTAAATTATCTTTTGGTTAAATGATAGACCGCTATACTAGAAAATTTATGTCAAATGACATTACACAGTTAAGATGATTGCTGTCTAATGCAAACGTGGTGGAATTCGTTTCTGTTCATGGAATCAACTTGAATGAAGTCATTGTCTGTAATTTTAGGCACTCAAAATCTGTGGGGCTATCAAACTGTAATGCTTGTGCGGAGGCAGAGAAGATGAAGAGGGCACAGATCAACCTCATATAACTTCACTGTGAAGTTCTCCATCTGTTCTCAGACCACAGCTGGGCTTCTGGGAAGATGTGGAAGCAAGATTCAGAGGTGCACCACCTCACATACCTACTCCTATTCCTCTTGTTTAGTGTGTAAGGACTCCAGTTTACTTGATCTTAAACAAGAAACCTGGATAGCACATTCAACTTGACACTCTTAGTAAACATCTTGTTCCATTTCCAAATTAGATACAGTTTTCCTTCATGGACTTGGTTTGTTTCTTACCTAATTTATTATCTCAGGTCTTTGTGTCTTGCCATTCTTAACATGCCTGTCAAAGTTATCTTCCCTGTTCTTTGCTTTGAATCAGCAAACTACAAGGAAACTATTCCTGTTCTTCAGTATTGTGTGCATCTATGTCTTGTAGAGATGTAAGATGGATTGTGATATATTCTGACATAATTTGTTGGCTGAGACCATGAAGTGAGATACATCCCAGTGGGGTAAGATCCCTCATTATTGTTTTTTTTTTTTTTACTTTTTGGCTGCACTGCGTGGCAGTGGGGTCTTAGTTCCCCAACCAAGGATTGAACCCATGCCCCCTGCAGTGGAAGTGCAGAGTTTTAACTGCTGGACCACTAGGAAGTCCCTCTCATTATTGTTATAAAGGCAAGTAGTATGTTCTCAGTGGAAGTCAGTACATGGATGGCAAACCTGCAGCAGGTAGGAGAGGGATTTTGAGATTTCAAAAAGAGTAGATATTTAAGCATGAACTTTATTTTATTTTATTTTATTTTATTTTTTTAAATGACATTTTGCAGTTTATTTATTTTTATTTATTTATTTTTGGCTGTGCTGGGTCTCCATTGCTGTGCGTGCACTTTCTCTAGTTGCGGCAAGCAGGGGCTACCCTTTGTTGTGGTGCACAGGCTTCTCATTGTGGTGGCTTCTCTTGTTGTGGAGCATGGGCTCTAGGCGTGTGGGCTTCAGTAGTTGTGGCACGTGGGCTCAGTAGTTGTGGCTTGAGGGCTCTAGAACGCAGGCTCAGTAGTTGTGGCGCACGGGCTTAGCTGCTCCACGGCAGGTGGGATCTTCCCTGGACCAGGGCTTGAACCCGTGTTCCCTGCATTGGCAGGCAGATTCTTAACAACTGTGCCACCAGCGAAGCCCCTATATTTTGTTTTTTATTATTTTAAATTTATTTTATTTACTGATTTTTTTGGCTGCACTGCACAGCTTGTGGGATCTTAGTTCGCGACCAGGGATTGAACCCGGGCCCCCGCAGTGACAGGGCTGAGTCCTAACCACTGGACCACCAGGGAATTCCCGAACTTTTTATTTTTTTAGCAGGGAGTGAGAAGGATCACCAAGTTGGTACCCACTATAAGACCCAGAATGCACTGGGTTCTGCAGGCTCTGGAAGGGGACTCATCTCTTATAGTTTAGGCTTTCTAGTTTATTTCTTATTATACCCAAGTCATTATTGAAACCTTATTCCAGATTTTTCACAGATGAGCTACAGAGTCCAGCTTAGGTCAGCATTTTCTGGAGGAAGTAACATCCGCATGAGACCAGGATTCACCCCTGAAAGGGATGGTAAATTTGGTGGGGGAAGGGAAGCTATTTGCCTTTCCTGCTTGCTTCCTATCACATAGTTAGAAGATTCATAGTTATTAGCTCCACCACTCAATGGTGAGCTCAGAAAGAGGCCAGGGCACATACCAGAGAATAGTACCACTGTCAGGTAAGGCATCCAAACATGAAACCTTGAAACATAGATTTCTTTTTTCCTATACTGTCTACATCCAATTGGATTCTTGAATATTCTTCTCTCCATCCTCACTGCCATCTTTTTTAGTTCATATCTTTTCCATGTATTACCTAGGCTTTGAGGTTAACATTTAACAGACATTTATGTATACCAAAAACCGTGAAGGTTCTTTATTTATCTTTATTGCTTTTAAGCCTCTGTCATACGAGTATGGAAACTATAACTTAAACTTCTTAATTAAAGTTGACTTAGTATTTTTCTGGTTAAAATTTTCTTTTTCGTTTAAAACAGTCTCTTTTAGATAAATTATCAGCCTTCCAGAGTTATTTCCTTTCCCTCTTCTTCATTGCTAAGTTGGTGCCTGTGTATATGATGGCACTCTCATGACCTTGTAAAGTTAGGTGTGATGGTTAATGTTGTATGTCGACTTGACTGCTCTAAGGGATGGCCAGATAACTGGTAAAGCATTATTTCTGGGTGTGTCTGTGAGGGTGTTTCTGGAAGAGATTAGCATTTGATTCAGGGACCAGTGAAGAGATCAACACTCACCAATGTGGGTGGGCATCATCCAATCCATTGGGGGCCCAGATGGAACAGAAGGTGAAGAAAGGGTGGATTCCCTCTCTTCTTTTTGAGCTGGGATGTCAATCATCTCTAGCACTTGGACATCGGAGCTCCTGGTTGTCGGGCCTTGGACGCCAGGACTTATACTCACAGCCCCATGGTCCACGGGCTTTTGAACCTGGACTGAATTATGCCATTTGCTTTTTTTTTTAAAAAAAGATTTATTTATTTATTTATTTATTGGCTGCGTTGGGTCTTCGTTCCTGTGCGTGGGCTTTCTCTAGTTGTGGCCAGTGGGGGCTACTCTTCGTTGCTGTGCGCAGGCACAGCATTGCTGGTGGCTTCTCTTGCTGCGGAGCATGGGCTCTAGGTGCGCGGGCTTCAGTAGTTGTGGTGCATGGGCTTAGTTGCTCCGCAGCACGTGGGATCTTCCCAAACCGGGACTCGAACCCATGTCCCCTGCATTGGCAGGCGGATTCTTAACCACTGCGCCACCAGAGAAGCCCGTTTTTTTTTTTTAAATCTTTATTGGAGTATAATTGCTTTACAATGTTGTGTTAGTTTCTGCTTTATAACAAAGTGAATCAGCTATAGGTGCACAAATATTCCCATATCCCCTCCCTCTTGCGTCTCCCTCCCACCTTCCCTATCCCACCCCTCTAGGTGGTCACAAAGCACGGAGCTGATCTCCCTGTGCTATGCGGCTGCTTCCCAGCTATCTATTATACATTTGGTAGTGTATATATGTCCATGCCACTCCCTCACTTCGTCCTAGCTTACCCTTCCCCCTCTCTGTGTCCATAAGTCCATTCTCTGTGTCTGCGTCTTTATTCCTGTCCTGCCCCCAGGTTCTTCAGAACGATATTTTTTTTACATTCCATATATATGTGTTAGCATACAGTATTAGTTTTTCTCTTTCTGACTCACTTCACTCTGTATGACAGACTCTAGGTCCATCCACCTCACTACAAATAACTCCATTTCTTTTTATGGCTGAGTAATATTCCACTGTATATATGTGCCACATCTTCTTTATCCATCCATCTGTTGATGGACACTTAGGCTCTTCCATGTCCTGGCTATTGTAAATAGTGCTGCAATGAACATTGTGGTACATGACTCATTTTAAATTATGGTTTTCCCAGGGTATATGCCCAGTAGTGGGATTGCTGGGTCATATGGTAGTTCTATTTTTAGTTTTTTAAGGAACCTCCATACTGTTCTCCATAGTGGCTGTATCAATTTACATTCTCACCAACAGTGCAAGATGGTTCCCTTTTCTCCACACCCTCTGCAGCATTTATTGTTTGTAGAGTTTTTGATGATGGCCATTCTGACCAGTGTAAGGTGATACCTCATTGTAGTTTTGATTTGCATTTCTCTAATGATTAGTGATGTTGAGCATCCTTACATGTGTTTGTTGGCAATCTGTATATCTTCTCTGGAGAAATGTTTATTTAGATCTTCTGCCCATTTTTGGATTGGGTTGTTTGTATTTTTGATATTGAGCTGCATGAGCTACTTGTATATTTTGGAGATTAATCCTTTCTCAGTTGCTTCGTTTGCAAATATTTTCTCGCATTCTGAGGGTTGTCTTTTCATCTTGTTTATGGTTTCCTTTGCTGTGCAAAAGCTTTGAAGTTTCATTAGGTCCCATTTGTTTATTTTTATTTTCATTTCTCTAGGAGGTGGGTCCAAAAGGATCTTGCTGTGATTTATGTCATAGAGTGTTCTGCCTATGTTTTCCTCTAAGAGTTTTATAGTGTCTGGCCTTACATTTAGGTCTTTAATCCATTTTGAGTTTATTTTTGTATATGGTGTTAGGGAGTGTTCTAATTTCATTCTTTTACATGTAGCTGTCCTGTTTCACTTACTGAAGAAGCTGTCTTTACTCCTTAGTATATTCTTGCCTCCTTTATCAAAGATAAGGGGACCATAGGTGTGTGGGTTTATCTCTGGGCTTTCTATCCTGTTCCATTGACCTATAGTTATGTTTTTGTGCCAGTACCATATTGTCTTGATTACTGTAGTTTTGTAGTATAGTCTGAAGTCAGGGAGTCTGATTCCTGCTGCTCTGTTTTTCTCAAGATTGCTTTGGCTATTCGGGGTCTTTTGTGTTTCCATACAAATTGTGAAATTTTTTGCTCTAGTTCTGTGAAAAATGCCATTGGTAGTTTGATAGGGATTGCATTGTATCTGTAGATTGCTTTGGGTAGTATACTCATTTTCACAATTTTGATTCTTCCAATCCAAGAACATGGTATATCTCTCCATCTGTTTGTATCCTCTTTAATTGCTTTCATCAGTGTCTTATAGTTTTCTACATACAGGTCTTTTGTCTCCCTAGGTAGGTTTATTCCTAGGTATTTTATTCTTTTTGTTGCAATGGTAAATGGGAGTGTTTTCTTAATTTCTCTTTCAGATTTTTCATCGTTAGTGTATAGGAATGCAAGAGATTTCTGTGCATTAATTTTGTATCCTGCAACTTTACCAAATTCATTGATTAGCTCTAGTAGTTTTCTGGTGGCATCTTTAGGATTCTCTATGTATAGTATCCTGTCGTCTGCAAACAGTGACAGTTTTAATTCTTCTTTTCCAATTTGTATTCCTTTTATTTCTTTTTCTTCTCTGATTGCTGTGGCTACGACTTCCAAAACTACGTTGAATAATAGTGGTGAGAGTGGACATCCTTGTCGTGTTCCTTATCTTAGAGGAAATGCTTTCAATTTTTCACCATTGAGAATGATGTTTGCTGTGGGTTTGTCTTATATGGCCTTTATTATGTTGAGGTAGGTTTCCTCTATGCCCACCCTCTGGAGAGTTTTTATCATAAATGGGTGTTGAATTTTGTCGAAAGCTTTTTCTGCATCTATTGAGATGATCACATGGTTTTTATTCTTCAGTTTGTTAATATGGTGTATCACATTGATTTGTGTATACTGAAGAATCCTTACATCCCTGGGATAAATCCCACTTGATCATGGTGTATGATCGTTTTAATGTGTTGTTGGATTCTGTTTGCTAGTATTTTGTTGAGGATTTTTGCATCTATATTCATCAGTGCTATTGGCCTGTAATTTTTTTTTTTTTTGTAGTATCTTTGTCTGGTTTTGGTATCAGGGTGATGGTGGCCTCGTAGAATGAGTTTGGGAGTGTTCCTTCCTCTGCAATTTTTCGGAGGAGTTTGAGACGGATGGGTGTTAGCTCTTCTCTAAATGTTTGATAGAATTCACCTGTGAAGCCATCCGGTCCTGGACTTTTGTCTGTTGGAAGATTTTTAATCACAGTTTGCATTTCATTACTTGTGATTGGTCTGTTCATATTTTCTATTTCTTCCTGGTTCAGTTTTGGAAGGTCATACCTTTCTAAGAATTTGTCCATTTCTTCCAGGTTGTCCATTTATTGGCATAGAGTTGCTTGTAGTAGTCTCTTAGAATACTTTGTAATCCTGCAGTGTCTGTTGTAACTTCTCCTTTTTCATTTCTGATTTTATTGATTTGAGTCCTCTCCCTCTTTTTCTTGATGAGTCTGGCTAAAGGTTTATCAATTTTGTTTATCTTTTCAAAGAACCAGCTTTTAGTTTTATTGATCTTTGCTATTGTTTTCTTTGTTTCTATTTCATTTATTTCTGCTCTGATCTTTATGATTTCTTTCCTTTTGCTAACTTTGGGTTTTGTTTGTTCTTCTTTCTCTAGTTCCTTTAGGTGTAAGGTTAGGTTGTTTATTTGAGATTTTCCTTATTTCTTGAGGCAGGCTTGTATATCTATAAACTTCCCTCTTAGAACTGCTTTTGCTGCATCCCATAGGTTTTGCATCATCGTGTTTTCATTGTCATTTGTCTCTAGGTATTTTTTGATTTCCTCTTTGATTTCTTCAGTGAACTCTTGGTTATTTAGTAACGTATTGTTTAGCCTCCATGTTTTTGTGTTTAGTACGTTTTTTCCCCTGTAACTGATTTTAATCTCATAGCATTGTGGTCAGAAAAGATGCTTGATATGATTTCAGTTTTCTTAAATTTACTGAGGCTTGATTTGTGACCCAAGGTGTGATCTATCCTGGAGAATGTTTCGTGCGCAGTTGAGAAGAAAGTGTAATCTGGTGTTTTTGTATGGAATGTCCTATAAATATCAGTTAAATCTATCTGGTCTATTGTGTCATTTAAAGCTTCTGTTTCTGTATTAATTTTCTGTTTGGATGATCTGTCCATTGGTGTAAGTGAGGTGTGAAAGTCCCCCACTATTACTGTGTTACTGCTGTTTTTGTCTTTTATAGCTGTTAGCAGTTGCCTTATGCATTGAGGTGCTCCTATGTTGGGTGCATATATATTTATGATTGTTATATCTTCTTCTTTGATTGATCCCTTGATCATTATGTAGTTTCCTTCCTTGTCTCTTGTAACATTCTTTATTTTAAAGTCCATTTTATCTGATACGAGTACTGCTACTCCAGCTTTCTTTGGATTTCCATTTGCATGGAATATCTTTTTCCATTCCCTCACTTTCAGTCTGTATGTGTCTCTAGGTTTGTAGTGGGTCTCTTGTAGACAGCATATGTATGGGTCTTGTTTTTGTATCCATTCAGCAAGCCTGTGTCTTTTGGTTGGAGCATTTTATCCTTTCACGTTTAAGGTAGTTATCGATACGTATGTTCCTATTACCATTTTCTTTATTGTTTTTGGGTTGTTTTTGTAGGTCCTTTTCTTCTCTTGTGTTTCCCACTTAGAGAAGTTCCTTTAGCATTTGTTGTAGAGCTGATTTGCTGGTGCTGAATTCTCTTAGCTTTTGCTTGTCTGCTTTTGATTTCTCCATCGAATCTGAATGAGATCCTTGCTGGGTTGAGTAATCTTGGTTGTAGGTTCTTCCCTTTCATCACTTTAAATATATCATGCCACCCCCTTCTGGTTTGTAGAATTTCCACTGAGAAATCAGCTGTTAACCTTATGGGAGTTCCCTTGTATGTTATTTGTCATTTTTCCCTTTCTCCTTTCAATAATTTTTCTTTGTCTTTAATTTTTGCCAATTTAATTACTGTGTGTCTCGCTGTGTTTCTCCTTTGGTTTATCCTGCCTGGGACTCTGTGCACCTCCTGGACTTGGGTGGCTATTTCCTTTCCCATGTTAGGGAATTTTTTGACTTTAATCTCTTCAAATATTTTCTTGGGTCCTTTCTCTCTCTCTCTTCTCCTTCTGGGACCCCTATAATGTGAATGTTGTTGCGTTTAATGTTGTCCCAGAGGTCTCTTAGGCTGTCTTCATTTCTTTTCATTCTTTTTTCTTTATTCTGTTCCGCAACAGTGAATTTCACCATTCTGCCTTCCAGGTCGCTTATCCGTTCTTCTGCCTCAGTTATTCTGCTTTTGATTCCTTCTAGTGTATTTTTCATTTCAGTTATTGTATTGTTCATCTGTGTTTGGTCTTTAATTCTTCTAGGTGCTTGTTCTTTAATTCTTCTGTCTTTGTTAAACATTTCTTGCATCTTCTCGATCTTTGCCTCCATTCTTTTTCCGAGGTCCTGGATCATCTTCACTATCATTATTTTGTATTCTTTTTCTGGGATATTGCCTATCTTCACTTCATTTCATTGTTTTTCTAGTGTTTTATCTTGTTCCTTCATCTGGTACATAGCCCTCGGCCTTTTCATCTTGTCTATCTTTCTGTGAATGTGGGTTTTGTTCCACAGGCTGCAGGCTTGTAGTTCTTCTTTCTTCTGCCATCTGCCCTCTGGTCTATTCTGTTGTTTTTGGATGGAATGTCCTATCAATGTCAGTTAAGTCTGTCTTGTTTAATGTATCATTTAAAGCTTGTGTTTCCTAATTTATTTTCATTTTAGTTGATCTGTCCATTGGTGGAAGTGGGGTGTTAAGGTCCCCTACTCTTATTGTGTTAGTGTTGATTTCCCCTTTTATGGCTGTTATCATTTTCCTTATGTCTTGAGGTGCTCCTATGTTGGGTGCATAAATATTTACAATTGTTATATCTTCTTCTTGGATTGATCCCTTGATCATTATGTAGTGTCCTTCTTTGTCTCTTGCAATAGTCTTTATTTTAAAGTCTATTTTGACTGATACGGGAATTGCTACTCCAGCTTTCTTTTGATTTCCATTTGCATGGAATATCTTTTTCCATCCCCTCACTTTCAGTCTGTATGTGTCCCTAGGTCTGAAGTGGGTCTCTTGTAGACAGCAAATATACGAGGTTTGTTTATCCATTCAGCCAGTCTATGACTTTTGGTTGGAGCATTTAATCTATTTACATTTAAGGCAGTTATCGATATGTGTGTTCCTATTACCATTTTCTTAATTGTTTTGCATTTGTTATTGTAGGTCTTTTCCTTCTCTTGTGTTTCCTGCCTAGAGAAGTTCCTTTAGCATTTGTTTTAAAGCTGATTTGGTGGTGCTGAATTCTCTTTAACTTTTGCTTGTCTGTAAAGGTTTTGATTTCTCCATTGAATCTGAATGAGATCCTTGCTGGGTAGAGTAATCTTGGTTGTAGGTTTTTCCCTTTCATCACTTTAAATATGTTCTGCCACTCCATTCTGGTTTGCAGAGTTTCTGCTGAAAGATCAGCTGTTATCCTTATGGGGATTCCCTTGTATGTTATTGCTTTTCCCTTGCTGCTTTTAATATTTTTCCTTTGTATTTAATTTTTGGTAGTTTGCTTAATATGTGTCTTGGTGTGTTTCTCCTTGGATTTATCCTGTATGGGACTCTCTTTTCTTCCTGGACTTGACTGACTGTTTCATTTCACATATTAGGGAAGTGTTCATCTACAATGTCTTCAAATATTTTCTCAATCCCTTTCTTTTTCTCTTTTTCTTCTGAGACTCCTATAATTCAAATGTTGGTGCGTTTAATGTTGTCCCAGAGGTCTCTGAGACTGTCCTCAATTCTTTTCATTCTTTTTTCTTTATTCTGCGCTGTGGTAGTTATTTCTACTATTTTATCTTCCAGGTCACTTATCCGTTCTTCTGCCTCAGTTATTCTGCTATTGATTCCTTCTAGAGAATTTTTAATTTCATTTATTGTGTTGCTCATCATTGTTTGTTTGCTGTTTAGTTCTTCTAGGTCCTTGTTAAACGTTTCTTGTATTTTCTCAATTCTATTTCCAAGATTTTGGATCATCTTTACTATTATAACTCTAAATTCTTTTTCAGGTAGACTGCCTATTTCCTCTTCATTTGTTTGGTCTGGTGGGTTTTTACCTTGCTCCTTCATCTGCTGTGTATTTCTGTCTTCTCATTTTGCTTAAGTTACTGTTTTTGGGGTCGTCTTTTTGCAGGCTGCGGGTTTGACGTTCCCATTGTTTCTGGTGTCTCCCCGCAGTGGGTAAGGTTGGTTCAGTTGGTTGTGTAGGCTTCCTGGTGGAGGGTACTGGTGCCTCTCTTCTGGTGGATGAGGCTGGATCTTGTCTTCTGGTGGGCAGGAGCGAGTCCGGTGGTGTGTTTTGGCGCGTCTGTAAACTTAGTATGATTTTAGGCAGCTTCTCTGCTAATGGGTGCGGTTGTCTTCCTGTCTAGGTAGTTGTTTGGCGTTGGGTGTCCAGCACTGGAGCTTGCTGGTCGTTGCATGTCTCTGTGTCTTAGCATTGAGAGAGAGATCTCTGGGAGAGCTCTCACCGATTGATATTACATGCAGCCAGGACTTCTCTGGTGGTCCAATGTCCTGAACTCCACTCTCCCACCTCCGAGGCTCAGACCTGACACCCGGCTGGAGCACCAAGACCTTTTCAGCCACACGGCTCAGAAGAAAAGTGAGAAAAAAAAGAAAAAAATAAAAATAAAATAAAATAAAGTTATTAAAAAAAATATATATATATATTAGTAAAATAAAAAATTTAAAAAAGTATAAAAATAAAAAATAAAAAGGAATAATAAAAAAAAGAAGAGAGAAATCAAACCAATAAACAAATCCACCAATGACAGCAAGCACTAAAAACTAACCTAAGATAAACATATAAATCAGAAACAAGTCAGCCGCAGAAAGCAGATCTGAAGTGTACAGTTGCTCCCAAATTCCACTGCCTCAATTTTGGGATGATTCATTGTCTATTCAGGTATTCCGCAGTTGCAGGGTACATCAAGTTGCTTGTGGAGATTTAATTTACGGCTCCTGAGGCTGCACGGAGAAATTTCCCTTTCTCTTCTTTGTTCGCACAGCTCCTGCATTTCAGCTTTGGTTTGGCTCCACCGCTGCGTAGTAGGTCACCTGAGGGCATCTGTTCCCCACCCAGACAGGAGGGCATTAAAGCTGGGGCTGATTAGGGGGCTCTGGCTCACTCAGGGCAGGGGGAGGGAGGGGTAAGGAATGCGGGGCGAGCCTGCGGTGGCAGAGGCCAGTGTGAAGTTGCAACAGCCTGAGGCACGCTGTGTGTTCTCCTGGGGAAGTTGTCCCTGGATCACTGGACTGTGGCAGTGGCAGGCTGCACAGGCTCCCGGGAGGGGAGGTGTGGAAAGTGACCTGTGCTTGCACACAGGCTTCTTGGTGGCTGCAGCAGCAGCTTTAGCGTTTCATACCCGTTTCTGGTGTCCACGCTGATAGCCGTGGCTCTCACCCATCTCTGAAGGTCATCTAGGCAGTGCTCTGAATCTCCTCTCCTCGCACACCCCGAAACAATTCTCTTGACTCTTAGGCAGTTCCAGACTTTTTCTTGGACTCCCTCCCAGCTAGCTGTGGTGCACTAGCCCCCTTCAGGCTCTGTTCATGCAGCCAACCCCAGTCCTCTCCCTGGGATCTGACCTCCGAAGCCCGAGCCTGAGCTCCCAGCCCCTGCCCGCCCCGGCGGGTGAGCAGACAAGCCTCTCGGGCTGGTGAGTGCTGGTCGGCACTGATCCTCTGTGTGGGAATCTCTCTGCTTTGCCCTCCGCACTGCTGTTGCTGCGCTCTCCTCCGTGGTTCTGAAGCTTCCCCCCCCGTCCACCCCCCATCTCCACCAGTGAAGGGGCATCCTAGTGTGTGGAAACTTTTCCTCCTTCACAGCTCCCTCCCACTGGTGCAGGTCCTGTCCCTATTCTTTTGTCTCTGTTTTTTCTTTTTTCCTTTTGCCCTACCCAAGTAGGTGGGGAGTTTCTTGCTTTTGGGGAGTCTGAGGTCCTCTGCCAGCGTTCAGTAGGTTTTCTGTAGGAGTTGTTCCACATGTAGATGTATTTTTGATGTATTTGTGGGGAGGAAGGTGATCTCTACATCTTACTGCTCTGCCATCTTGAAGGTCCTTCTCGCCATTTGCTTTCCTGTTTCTGTAGCTTGCAGATTGTGTGAGCCAATTCCTATAATAAATCTTCCTTTATATCTATATCTATATCTATACTCTATATCTATACTCTATATCTATCTATATCTATCTGCTATTGGTTTTCTTTCTCTTGGGCTGGATCTCTGGGTATGTGAGTTTGAGATTCTGATATATATTGCCAAAATATTTGCTCTAGAGGTTGTACCTATTTGCAACCTACCAACCACAATTTAGCATGTTTGTTTCCTTTGATATAGGAAAACAACACAATGTTACCATACTTTTGGGTCATTGCTCATATATAGCTGAAAAATGGTATCCCACTGTACCTTTAAATTCAAATGGCTATTATGTATAATGCTGAGCCTCATTTCAGGTGTTTGAAAGCCATTTGTTTCCTTTACTGTGAATGATGTCCTCCCCTATTTTTCTTTGAGGCTCTTGGTTTTTTCCTTATTGATTTGTAGAGACATTTTATATGCTAACAAAGGTAGCTTTTGTCTATAATATATGTTGCAGATATTTTTCTCAGGTTGTTATTTGACCTTTGACTTTGCGCCTTTTTTCCTAGGCAGAACATTTTTTATGATATGCAGTCATGTTTATCATCTTCTTTTTAAGTTTTCTGTATTTTGTGGCACACTTAGAAGTCTTCCTCCACCCCAGAACAGTTAAACACACTCTTCATAATTTTCTTTTAATGCCTCAATAGTATTTATTTTTACACTTAGTCTGTAATTAATTTTGCTATAAAGAATAAGGAGCAATCCAATTTATATTTTTATACAAATTGGTAAAGTGCTACTTAATTTTCCCAATAGCATTTATTTATTAATTTATTAATTTTAATTTTATTTATTTACTTTTGGCTGCGTTGGGTCTTTGTTGCTGCACGCAGTATTTCTCTAGTTGTGGCGAGCGGGGGCTACTCTTCATTGCGGTGCGCAGGCTTCTCATTGCGGTGGCCTCTCTTGTTCCAGAACACGGGCTCTAGGCACATGGGCTTCGGTAGTTGTGGTTCATGGGCTCAGTAGTTGTGGCTTTTGGGTTCCAGAGCACAGGCTCAGTAGTTGTGGCTTAGTTGCTCCATGGCATGTGGGATCTTCCTGGACCAGGGTTTGCACCTGTGTCCCCTGCGATGGCAGGTGGATTCTTAACCACTGCACCACCAGGGAAGTCCCTCCCAACAGCATTTGTTGAATAATTCATTCCCTCCTTTGATTTGCAAGTCTACCATATAATCTTCTAAATGTCTATATTCTGTTCCATGGTTTGTCTGTCTAATCATGTACTTGTATCATACCATTTTAATTACTGTATCATAATAACGTATTTGAGTATCTGGTAGGGTTGGGTTTGCCCTGATTACTCTTCTTTTTTAGACTATCCTGACTATTCTTGAATGTTCATTTTCACATATGAAATTTAAAATTAGCTCTTGTTGATATTTTAATTGGAATCACATTCATTTTATAAATTATTTTAAGGAAAATTGGCATCCTTGCAATATTCCTGTCCACAAATAGGGTATACCTTTCTTTTAATTCAACAATTTGACATTTTAAAATCAAATTTTATTGAAACTAATTTTAAGTTAATATACTCCAGATTTTTTTGGTCATAATTTAGACTTTATTTTTTTAGTGAAGTATAGGTGATTTACAATATTGTGTTAGTTTCAGCTGTACAGCATAGTGATTTGGTTTTTTGTTATTTTTTTAAGATTATAGTCCATTATAGGTTATTACAAGATACTGAATATAATTCCCTGTGCTATATGTAAATCTTTGTTGCTTATCTATTTTATGTATAATAGTTTGTATCTGTTAATCCCATACTCCTAATTTGTCCCTCCCCTCTCCTTTTCCCCTTTAGTAACCATGTTTGTTTTCTATGTCTGTGAGTCTATTTCTGTTTTGTACATAATTCACTTGTATTATTTTTTAGATTCCATATGTAAGTGATATCATATAGTATTTTTCTTTCTCTGTATGGCTTATTTCACTAAGCATAATGTTCTCTAGGTTCATCCATGTTGCTGCAAATGGCAGTGTTTCATTCTTTTTTATGGCTGAGTAATAGTCTGTTGTATATATATACACCACATCTTCTTATTGTATGAGCTGTTTGTATATTTTGTATATTAACACCCTGTTGGTTGCATCATTTGCAAATATTTTCTCCATTCCATAGATTGTCTTTTCATCTTGTTGATGGTTTCCTTTGCTGTGCAAAAGCTTTTAAGGTTGATTAGGTCCCATTTGTTTATTTTCACTTTTATTTCTTTTGCTGTGGGAGACTGATCTAAGAAAATATTGCTTCGATTTATGCCTGAGAAGGTTCTGCCTATGTTCTCTTCTAGGAGTTTTATGGTGTCGTGTCTTACATTTAGGTCTTTAAACCATTTTGAGTTTTCTTTTTTTTTAAATCAGTATGTTTTATTTATTTATTTATTTATTTTTGGCCTCGTCGTGGAGCATTCAGGATCTTAGTTTCCCTACCAGGGATCAAACCCATGCTTCCTGCAATGGAAGAGCAGTGTCTTAACCACTGGACCACCAGGGAAGTTCCCATTTTGAGTTTATTTTTGCATATGGTGTTATGAATATTCTAATTTCATTGTATTACATGGAGCTGTCCAGCATTCCTAATACCACTTGTTCGAGCGGGCTTTCTTTTTTTTTTTTCTAAACATCTTTATTGAAGTATAATTGCCTTACAATGGTGTGTTAGCTTCTGCTTTATAACAAAGTGAATCAGTTATACATATACAATATGTTCCCATTTCTCTTCCCTCTTGCATCTCCCTCCCTCCCACCCTCCCCATCCCACCCCTCTAGGTGGTCACAAAGCACCGAGCTGATCTCCCTGTGCTATGCGACTGCTTCCCACTAGTTATCTATTTTACATTTGGTAGTGTATATATGTCCATGACACTCTCTTACCCTGTCACATCTCACCCCACCCCCTCCCCATATCCTCAAGTCCATTCTCTAGTAGGTCTGCGTCTTTATTCCCGTCTTGCCACTAGGTTCTTCATGGCCTTTTTTTGTTTTGTTTTTTCCCTTAGATTCCGTATATATGTGTTAGCATACTGTATTTGTTTTTCTCTTTCTGACTTACTTCACTCTGTATGACAGACTCTAACTCCATCCACCTCATTACAAATACCTCCATTTCATTTCCTTTTATGGCTGAGTAATATTCCATTGTATATATGTGCCACATCTTCTTTATCCATTCATCTGTCGATGGACATTTAGGTTGCTTCCATGTCCTGGCTATTGTAAATAGAGCTGCAATGAACATTTTGGTACATGACTCTTTTTGACCTATGGTTTTCTCAGGGTATATGCCCAGTAGTGGGATTGCTGGGTCGTATGGTAGTTCTATTTGTAGTTTTTTCAGGAACCTCCATACTGTTCTCCATAGTGGCTGTATCAATTTACATTCCCACCAACAGTGCAAGAGTGTTCCCTTTCCTCCACACCCTCTCCAGCATTTATTGTTTCTAGATTTTTTGATGATGGCCATTCTGACCGGTGTGAGATGATATCTCATTGTAGTTTTGATTTGCATTTCTCTAATGATTAATGATGTTGAGCATTCTTTCATGTGTCTGTAGGCCATCTGTATATCTTCTTTGGAGAAATGTCTATTTAGGTCTTCTGCCCATTTTTGGATTGGGTTGTTGGTTTTTTTGTTATTGAGCTGCATGAGCTGCTTGTAAATCTTGGAGATTAATCCTTTGTCAGTTGCTTCATTTGCAAATATTTTCTCCCATTCTGATGGTTGTCTTTTGGTCTTGTTTATGGTTTCCTTTGCTGTGCAAAAGCTTTTAAGTTTCATTAGGTCCCATTTGTTTATTTGTGTTCTTATTTCCATTTCTCTGGGAGCTGGGTCAAAAAGAATCTTGCTGTGATGTATGTCATAGAGTGTTCTGTCTATGTTTTCCTCTAAGAGTTTGATAGTGTCTGCCCTTACACTTAGGTCTTTAATCCATTTTGAGTTTATTTTTGTGCATGGTGTCAGGGAGTGTTCTAATTTCATACTTTTACATGTACCTGTCCAATTTTCCCAGCACCACTTATTGAAGAGGCTGTCTTTTCTCCACTGTATATGCTTGCCTCCTTTATCAAAGATAAGGTGACCATATGTGTGTGGGTTTATCTCTGGGCTTTCTATCCTGTTCCATTGATCTATATTTCTGTTTTTGTGCCAGTACCAAACTGTCTTGATTACTGAAGCTTTGTAATATAGCCTGAAGTCAGGGAGCCTGATTCCCCCAGCTCCATTTTTCGTTCTCAAGATTGCTTTGGCTATTCGGGGTCTTTTGTGTTTCCATACAAATTGTGAAATTTTTTGTTCTAGTTCTGTGAAAAATGCCAGTGGTAGTTTGATTGGGATTGCATTGAATCTGTAGATTGCTTTGGGTAGTAGAGTCATTTTCACAATGTTGATTCTTCCAATCCAGGAACATGGTATATCTCTCCATCTATTTGTATCATCTTTAATTTCTTTCATCAGTGTCTTATAATTTTCTGCATACAGGTCTTTTGTCTCCTTAGGTAGGTTTATTCCTAGATATGTTATTCTTTTTGTTGCAATGGTAAATGGGAGTGTTTTCTTAATTTCACTTTCAGATTTTTCGTCATTAGTGTATAGAAATGCAAGAGATTTCTGTGCATTAATTTTGTATCCTGCTACTTTACCAAATTCATTGATTAGCTCTAGGAGTTTTCTGGTAGCATCTTTAGGCTTCTCTACGTATAGTATCATGTCATCTGCAAATAGTGACAGCTTTACTTCTTCTTTTCCGATTTGGATTCCTTTTATTTCTTTGTCTTCTCTGATTGCTGTGGCTAACACTTCCAAAACTATGTTGAATAATAGTGGTGAGAGTGGGCAACCTTGTCTTGTTCCTGATCTTAGTGGAAATGGTTTCAGTTTTTCACCATTGAGGACAATGTTGGCTGTGGGTTTGTCATATATGGCCTTTATTATGTTGAGGAAAGTTCCCTCTATGCCTACTTTCTGCAGGGCTTTTATCATAAATGGGTGTTGAATTTTGTCGAAAGCTTTCTCTGCATCTATTGAGATGATCATATGGTTTTTCTCCTTCAATTTGTTAATATGGTGTATCACATTGATTGATTTGCGTATATTGAAGAATCCTTGCATTCCTGGGATAAACCCCGCTTGATCGTGGTGTATGATCCTTTTAATGTGCTGTTGGATTCTGTTTGCTAGTATTTTGTTGAGGATTTTTGCATCTATGTTCATCAGTGATATTGGCCTGTAGTTTTCTTTCTTTGTGACATCTTTGTCTGGTTTTGGTATCAGGGTGATGGTGGCCTCGTAGAATGAGTTTGGGAGTGTTCCTCCCTCTGCAATATTTTGGAAGAGTTTGAGAAGGATAGGTGTTAGCTCGTCTCTAAATGTTTGATAGAATTCACCTGTGAAGCCATCTGGTCCTGGGCTTTTGTTTGTTGGAAGGTTTTTAATCACAGTTTCAATTTCAGTGCTTGTGATTGGTCTGTTCATATTTTCTATTTCTTCCTGGTTCAGTCTCGGCAGTTTGTGCATTTCTAAGAATCTGTCCATTTCTTCCAGGTTGTGCATTTTATTGGCATAGAGTTGCTTGTAGTAATCTCTCATGATCTTTTGTATTTCTGCAGTGTCAGTGGTTACTTCTCCTTTTTCATTTCTAATTCTATTGATCTGAGTCTTCTCCCTTTTTCTCTTGATGAGTCTGGCTAATGGTTTATCAATTTTGTTTATCTTCTCAAAGAACCAGCTTTTAGTTTCATTGATTTTTGCTATTGTTTCCTTCATTTCTTTTTCATTTATGTCTGACCTGATCTTTATAATTTCTTTCCTTCTGCTGGCTTTGGGGTTTTTTTGTTCTTCTTTCTCTAATTGCTTTAGGTGCAAGGTTAGGTTGTTTATTCGAGATGTTTCCTGTTTCTTGAGGTAGGCTTGTATTGCTATAAACTTCCCTCTTAGCACTGCTTTTGCTGCGTCCCATAGGTTTTGGGTCGTCGTATCTCCATTGTCATTTGTTTCTAGGTATTTTTTGATTTCCCCTTTGATTTCTTCAGTAATCACTTCGTTATTAAGTAATGTATTGTGTAGCCTCCATGTGTTTGTATTGTTTACAGACCTTTTCCTGTAATTGATATCTAGTCTCATAGCGTTGTGGTCGGAAAAGATACTTGATACGATTTCAATTTTCTTAAATTTACCAAGGCTTGATTTGTGACCCAAGATATGATCTATCCTGGAGAATGTTCCATGAGCACTTGAGAAAAATGTGTATTCTGTTGCTTTTGGGTGGAATGTCCTATAAATATCAATTAAGTCCATCTTGTTTAATGTATCATTTAAAGCTTGTGTTTCCTTATTTATTTTCATTTTGGATGATCTGTCCATTGGTGAAAGTGGGGTGTTAAAGTCCCCTACTATGATTGTGTTACTGTCGATTTCCCCTTTTATGGCTGTTAGTATTTGCCTTATGTATTGAGGTGCTCCTATGTTGGGTGCATAAATATTTACAATTGTTATAGCTTCCTCTTGGATTGATCCCTTGATCATTATATAGTGTCCTTCTTTGTCTCTTGTAATAGTCTTTATTGTAAAGTCTATTTTGTCTGATATGAGAATTGCTACTCCAGCTTTCTTTTGATTTCCATTTGCATGGAATATCTTATTCCATCCCCTCACTTTCCATCTGTGTGTGTCTCTAGGTCTGAAGTGGGTCTCTTGTAGACAGCATATATATGGGTCTTGTTTTTGTATCCATTCAGCCAGCCTGTGTCTTTTGGTGGGAGCATTTAATCCATTTACATTCAAGGTAATTATCGATATGTATGTTCCTATTCCCATTTTCTTAAATGTTTTGGGTTTGTTATTGTAGGTGTTTTCCTTCTCTTGTGTTTCTTGCCTGGAGAAGTTCCTTTAGCATTTGTTGTAAAGCTGGTTTGGTGGTGCTGAACTCTCTCAGCTTTTGCTTGTCTGTAAAGGTTTTAATTTCTCCATCGAATCTGAATGAGATCCTTGCTGGGTAGAGTAATCTTGGTTGTAGGTTTTTCTCCTTCATCACTTTAAGTATATCCTGCCACTCCCTTCTGGCTTGCAGAGTTTCTGCTGAAAGATCAGATGTTAACCTTATGGGGATTCCCTTGTGTGTTATTTGTTGTTTTTCCCTTGCTGCCTTTAATATGTTTTCCTTATATTTAATTTTTGACAGTTTGATTAATATGTGTCTTGGCGTGTTTCTCCTTGGGTTTATCCTGTATGGGACTCTCTGTGCTTCCAGGACTTGATTAACTATTTCCTTTCCCATATTAGGGAAGTTTTCAACTATAATCTCTTCAAATATTTTCTCAGTCCCTTTCTTTTTCTCTTCTTCTTCTGGGACCCCTATAATTCGAATGTTGGTGCGTTTAATGTTGTCCCAGAGGTCTCTGAGACTGTCCTCAGTTCTTTTCATTCTTTTTTCTTTATCCTGCTCTGTAGTAGTTATTTCCACCATTTTATCTTCCAGGTCACTTATCCTTTCTTCTGCCTCAGTTATTCTGCTATTGATCCCATCTAGAGTATTTTTAATTTCATTTATTGTGTTTTTCATCATTGCTTGGTTCCTCTTTAGTTCTTCTACGTCCTTGTTAAATGTTTCTTGCATTTTGTCTATTCTATTTCCAAGATTTTGGATCATCCTTACTATCATTATTCTGAATTCTTTTTCAGGTAGACTACCTATTTCCTCTTCATTTGTTAAGTCTGGTGTGTTTTGACCCTGCTCCTTCATCTGCTGTGTGTTTTTCTGTCGTCTCATTTTGCTTATCTTACTGTGTTTGGGGTCTCCTTTTCACAGGCTGCAGGTTTGTAGTTCCCGTTGTTTTTGGTATCTGTCCCCAGTGGCTAAGGTTGGTTCAGTGGGTTGTGTAGGCTTCCTGGTGTAGGGAACTAGTGCCTGAGCTCTGGTGGATGAGGCTGGATCTTGTCTTTCTGGTGGGCACATCCACGTCTGGTGGTGTGTTTTGGGGTGTCTGTGGCCTTATTATGATTTTAGACAGCCTCTCTGCTAATGGATGGGGCTGTGTTCCTGTCCTGATAGTTGTTTGGCATAGGGTGTCCAGCACTGTAGCTTGCTGATCGTTGAGTTTAGCTGGGTCTTGATGTTGAGATGGAGATCTCTGAGAGATTTTTGCTGTTTGGTATTACGTGGAGCTGGGAGGTCTCTTGTGGACCAGTGTCCTGAAGTTGGCTCTCCCACCTCAGAGGCACAGCCCTGATGCCTGGCTGGAGCACCAAGAGCCTTTCGTCCACACGGCTCAGAGTAAAAGGGAGAAAAAATAGAAAGAAAGAAAGAAAGAGGCTATAATATAGTGAAGTAAAATAAAGCTATTGTAAAGCAAAGCTATACAGACAAAATCTCACCCAGAAGCATATACATATACACTCACAAAAAAAAAGGAACAGGGGAAAAATTAATATATCCTGCTCCCAAACTCCACCTCCTGAATTTGGGATGATTCGTTGTCTATTCAGGTATTCAACAGATGCAGGCACATCAAGTTGTTTGTGGAGTTTTAATCCGCTGCTTCTGAGGCTGCTGGGAGAGATTTCCCCTTCTCTTCCCTGTTCACACAGCTCCTGGGGTTCAGCTTTGGATTTGGACCCGCCTCTGCGTGTAGGTCGCCTGAGGGCGTCTATTCCCCGCCCAGACAGAACGGGGTTAAAGGAGCAGCTGCTTCGGGGGCTCTGGCTCACCCAGGCCGCGGGGAGGGAGGGGTACAGAGGAGGTGGGGCGAGCCTGCGGCGGCCGAGGCCGGCGTGACGTTGCACCAGCCTGAGGCGCGCAGTGCATTCTCCCGGGGAAGTTGTCCCTGGATCACGGGACCCTGGCAGTGGCGGGCTGCACAGGCTACCGGGAGGGGCGGTGTGGAGAGTGACCTGTGCTCACACACAGGCTTTTTGGAGGCGGCAGCAGCAGCCCCAGTGACTCACGCCCGTCTCTGGGGTCCGCGCTGATCACCGCGGCTCGCGCCCGTCTCTGAAGTTCGTTTAGGCGGCGCTCTGAATCCCCTCTCCTTGCGCGCAGCGAAACAAAGAGGCAAGAAAAAGTCTCTTGCCTCTGCGGCAGCTGCAGACCTTTTCCCCGTCTCCCTCCCAGCCAGCTGTGGTGCGCTAACCCCTTCAGGCTGTGTTCACGCCGCCAGCCCCAGTCCTCTCCCTGCGATCCGACCGAAGCCGAGCCTCAGCTCCCAGCCCCGCCCGCCCCGGCGGGTGAGCAGACAAGCCTCTCGGGCTGGTGAGCGCTGCTCGGCGCCGAGCCTCCGTGCGGGAGTCTCTCCGTTTTTTCCTCTGCACCCCTGTTGTTGTGGGGTCTGCGCTGATAGCCGTGGCTCGCGCCCTTCTCTGGAGTTCGTTTAGGCGGCACTCTGAATCCCCTCTCCTTGCGCGCCGCAAAACAAAGAGGCAAGAAAAAGTCTCTTGCCCCTTCGGCAGCTGCAGACTTTTTCCCGGTCTCCCTCCCAGCCAGCTGTGGTGCCCCGCCTGCCCCGGCGGGTGAGCAGACAAGCCTCTCGGGCTGCTGAGTGCTGCTCGGCGCCGAGCCTCTGTGCGGGAATCTCTCCGTTTTTCCCTCTGCGCCCCTGTTGCTGTGGGGTCCGCGCTGATAGCTGCGGCTCGCGCCCGTCTCTGAAGTTCGTTTAGGCGGCGCTCTGAATCCCCTCTCCTCGCGCACCAGGAAACAAAGAGGGAAGAAAAAGTCTTTTGTCTCTTTGGCAGCTGCAGACTTTTTCCCGGACTCCCTCCCGGCTAGCTGTGGTGCACTAACCCCTTCAGGCTGTGTTCACGCGGCCAACCGCAGTCCTCTCCCTGCGATCCAACCGAAGCCCGAGCCTCAGCTCCCAGCCCCGCCCGCCCCGGCAGGGGATCAGACAAGCCTCTCGGGCTGGTGAGTGCTGGTCGGCACCGCTCCTCCGTGCGGGAACCTCTCCGCTTTGCCCTCCGCACCCCTGTGGCTGCGCTCTCCTCCGTGGCTCCGAGGCTTCCCCCCTCTGCCACCTGCAGTCTCTGCCCGCGAAGGGGCTTCCTAGTGCGTGGAAACCTTTCCTCCTGCACAGCTCCCTCCCACTGGTGCAGGTGCCGTCCCTATTCTTTTGTCTCTGTTATTTCTTTTTTCTTTTGCCCTACCCAAGTACGGGGGGAGTTTCTTGCCTTTTTGGAGGTCGGACGTTTTCTGCCAGCGTTCAGTGGGTGTTCTGTAGGAGCAGTTCCACGTGTAGATGTATTTCTACTGTATCTGTGGGAAGGAAGGTGATCTCCGCGTCTTACTCTTCCGCCATCTTCTCTCCTCACTGGAGCGGGCTTCCTTGATTTACTTGTTTAACTATGAACAGTAAACAAGTAAGAAAACATACTTGTTTAACTACTTCTAAAAACTGAGTATATATATATATGTTTTTTAAATTTATTAATTAATTTATTTATTTATTTTTGGCTGTGTTGGGTCTTCGTTTTCTATGCGAGGGCTTCCTCTAGTTGTGGCGAGCGGGGACCTCTCTTCATCGCGCTGTGCGGGCCTCTCACTGTCGTGGCCTCTCTTGTGGCGGAGCACAGGCTCCAGACGCGCAGGCTCAGTAGCTGTGGCTCACGGGCCCAGCTGCTCTGTGGCATGCGGGATCCTCCCAGACCAGGGCTCGAACCCGTGTCCCCTGCATTGGCAGGCAGACTCTCAACCACTGCGCCACCAGGGAAGCCCCAAAAACTGAGTATATTTGACATATAACATTATATTAATTTCAATTCAAAGTATGGCCCAGACCAAAATATGGACATCAGTAGGCTTGTTATAAATGCAGTCTTAGCCACATCAGACATGCTGTACCTGAATTTGCATTTAACATATCTCCGAGGTGATTTATGCGCCCAGCAACATTTGTGAAGTGCCAGTGTAGAGTAGTCTCCACAGCTTTTTAATTTTATTATTATTTATTTATTTATTTATTTATTTAATATATTTAAAAATTTATTTATTTATTTATTTTTGGCTGCATTGGGTGTTCGTTGCAGTGCGCGGGCTTCTCATTGAGGTGGCTTCTCTTTTTGCAGAGCACGGACTCTAGGCACGCAGGCTCAGTAGTTGTGGCTCGCGGGCTCTAGAGCACAGGCTCAGTAGTTGTGGCGCACAGGCTTAGTTTCTCCGCGGCATGTGGGATCTTCCCAGACCAGGGCTCAAACCCGTGTCCCCTGCATTGGCAGGCAGATTCTCAACCACTGGGCCACCAGGGAAGCCCCCACACCTTCTTTTTTAAATCATGCATCCCTATCCATTATAAAAAGTAATACTCTCCAATATGTGTGTATATATTTGCAAATTATGTGTGTATTACTGTAACATGTTGCAATATATATTTTGTAAACAATGCATAAAAAATTAAAATTACAAAAAAATACATTATATTAGTTTCAGGTGTACAACATAATGATTTGATATTTGTGTATATTTCAAAATGATCATCACAGTAAGTTTAGTTAACCTCCGTCAGGACTTCCGTGGTGGCGCAGTGGCTAAGAATCCGTCTGCCAATGCAGGGGACATGGATTCGAGCCCTGGTCCGGGAAGATCCCACATGCTGCAGAGCAACTATGCCCATTTGCCACAACTACTGAGCCTGCGCTCTAAAGCCCGTGAGCCACAACTACTGAGCCTGCATGCCACAACTACTGAAGCCCCTGCGCCTAGAGCCTGTGCTCTGCAACAAGAGAAGCCACTACAATGAGAAACCCACGCACCGCAACGAAGAGTAGCCCCCGCTTGCCACAGCTAGAGAAAGCCTGCACGTAGCAATGAAGACCCAACACAGCCAAAAATAAATTAAAAAATGAATACTAATGCACTCATTAAAAAAAAATCCATTACCGTGCATAGTTACAAAAATTTTTTTCTTTTGATGAGAAAATTTAAGATCCACCCTCTTAGCAACATTAAAAAATACAATACAGTATTATTAACTATAGTCACCATTATATCAGGACTTATTTATCTTGTAACTTGAAGTTTGTACCTTTGACCCCCTTCACCCATTTTGCCCATTCCTGACACCTTCCCCTGGCAACCACCAACCTGTTCTCTGTATCTATGAGCTTGAGCTCATTTTTGTTTGTTTTTTTAATATTCCACATGTAAATGAGATCATATGTTATTTGTCTTTCTCTGTCTGAGTTATTTCACTTAGCATAATGCCCTCAGTGTCCATCCATGTTGTCACAAATGGCAAGATTTCATTCTTTTTTATGTCTTAATAATATTCCATTGTACACACACACACACACACACACACACATCTCCTTTATCCATTCATCCATTGATGGACACTTAGATTGTTTCCATGTTTTGGCTATTGTAAATTTTGCTCCTATGAGCATGAGGGTGCAGATATCTCATCAACATAGTGTTTTCATTTCCTTCAAATATATTCCCAGAAATGGAATTGCTGGATCATATGGTAGTTCTATTTTTAATTTTTTTGGAAAACCTCCATGCTGTTTTCCATAGTGGCTCTACCAATTTACATTCCTACAAAGAGTACACAAGGGTTCCCTTTTCTTCACATCCTCGCTAATATTTATTATTTTTGTCTTTTTGATAATAGTTGTCTTTTCGTTTTGCTGATGCTTTCCTTTGCTGTGCAGATGCTTCTTAGTTTGATGTTGTCCTATTTATTGATTTTTGCTTTTGGTATCAAATCTAAGAAAACATCACCAATACCAATGTCAAGGAATTTACCACCTATGTTTTCTTCTAGGAGTTTTATGGTTTCTGGTCTTATGTTTGGTTCTTTAATGAATTTAGAGTTGATTTTTATGTATTGTTTAAGATAGGGGTCCAGTTTCACTCTTTTGCATTGGCTATCCAGTTTTCCCTATATCATTTATTGAAGAAACCCCATTGTATATTCTTGGTGCCTTCGTCAAAAATTAATTGACCATATATGTGTGGGTTTATTTCTGGGTTCTATATTCTGTTCCAGTGACCTGTCTGTTTTAATGCTAATACCCTAGTATTGCTATTTCAATTACTATAGCTTTGTAATATAGTTTGAAATCAGGGAGTGTGATGCTTCCAGTTTTGTTCTTCTTTCTCAAGATTGCTTTGGCTATTTGGGGTCTTTTGGTTCCACACAAATTTTAGGATTTTTTTTTTTATTTCTGTGAAAAATGCCTTTGGAATTTTGATATGGATTGCATTGAATCTGTAGATTGCTTTAGGTAGTACTGCCATTTTAACAATATTAATTCTTACAGTCCATGAGCATGGAATATCTTTCCATTTCTTTGTGTCTTCTTCAGTTTCTTTCATGAATGTATTTTAGTTTTCAGTGTACAAATCTTTCACTTTCTTGGTTAAATTAATTCCTAAATCTTTTATTCCTTTTGATGCGATTGTAAATGGGATTGTTGTCTTAATTTCTATTTCTGATTGTTCATTGTTAGTGTATAGAAATGCAACAGACTTTTGTATATTGATTTTGTATCCTGCAACTTCACTGAATTCTTTTATTAATTCTAACAGTTTCTTGGTAGAGTCTTTAGGATTTTCTATGTATAATATCATCATCTGCAAATAGTGACATTTTAAGCTACTTTTTGATAACATTCTGTGTACGTTAATGCTGTAAAATCAATGTTTCACTTTTGATTTTTTATTTCGTAACAAATTTCATGTAATTAATGAATAGTAAATGAATATTAAAATCTAAGAAAAAATTGGTAAGTTACTTAAGTGTTGGGATATCGGAAGGATTAACTGGTTATAAGAACAGGAAAGATAAAATCTGGCTAAATTCTGACTCCAAATTCCACATTACTTGTTTGATGAAACAACACTGCCAGTGGATAGTTAAGGCATTTCCCCTATGTTAGATAAGCTACTTTGAGGACTGTGGAAAAAATTGAAGAATACAGTAAATGTCTTCCTACAAGGCAATCTATAGGAAACTAAACATACATCCAGTGACAAGCTGGACAACATCAGGATCAATTGTTGGACGTTCAAATGATCAAGTATAAATTTATCTTGAATTCATTCAACACCTGAAGTCAATTCTTCAATACTGAGCTTCCCAGATATTTTCAGGGCAATATATCCATTTCTTATTTAAAGGAAATATTCAAAACCGACTTCTCACATTCAGCATGTTGTGATTTTTATCTTCAAAAGGGTAGGAATTGCTTTAAAATCAATTTTATTTAAACATTCAAACCAAAGTTAAGCATGAAGCTAGTTTTGAATGTGTGCATTGGCATGAAGACCATCTGAACCCGTCCTATGTAAAAACTGAGAATGTTGTGTGCGGGGATGAGTTTTTCATGGTCTTATTGTTGATAGGTATTTCCTTCACTGCAAATACATATTATGTGTGCTTACCTCTTGCCTTCTTAAGAAAGTGACTTCAGACAATGATCATGAGTCAACATTTTAATGAATCTGAATGTTATATTGCTAAGTTTGCTAAGGGGAAGGTGAGATGGAGGTGGGAGAGAGGAATATAAGAAGACACAGGACTGACAGGTAAAATAAATGGGGACTCTTTAAAGAGTAGCTTTCCTTCAAAGCTTCCAGGAACACTTCAGATCCCTTGACTCAGGGGACTTCTAAGTCAGCAGTATGAAGATCAAACTAAATTGCCTGCAAAAGGTGGAAGAACTGATGGCTGTTAGTTTTTGAGAAAAGAAGATCTGTGGGTTAAGGTGAAATGGAGGGAGTGAAATGAAGACAAAACAAAAATGATGTTTTTGCAGTACACCTCGGGGGAAAGAGAGACAGAGACGAGGGCCTTGGGATGGCCTTATTACCATCTGAGTGAGTGAGTGTGGAAACGGGACCCAGGTCAGAATGTCCTGTTAAGTTTTGCTGGGCTCTAAGAATACTCCCAGAAGGATTACAACTCTAACACTGCACACCAAGGAGGGTGTTGGAAAAGCCTCCTGCCATGAATAAAGCTTTTCCACCTGCTTTTAAAAAATTGTTCTGTGTCAATAAGTTTTCCTTATTTATTTCCTCAAACACCTCGCATTCTGCATCTCTATGGTCACAGCTACATTAAGAGTTGGTGATAAACTACTACCTTTTTTGTGTACCCAATTCTAAAGCATAATCTATCTAAGAACATCTTTGTTAGGTAATAGCTCATGATGATTATAAACAAACCCTGTAGGATGTTATTTCTTGTCTGCTACAGTGATTTCATGCTAGCAACAACATTCAGAGTCTCTTTTTCAAGGCTGCATTAGATATCAGGGAGAATAAGTTTGGCCTGTGCTAATTATTTTGTCTATAAAAGAGATTTTATTATTTTATTTCTTAAAATAGAAGACTTGCTACAAAGTCAGTAGTTTGACCTTTAAGCTACTGGTTTGAACTGTCAAGTCACTAGTACCCTTCCCAGTCTACTGTTTTCCTCTTTTCAAAGGAAGCATAAAAAAGGAGTCTGGAAAAATATATAGTCATTTGGAATGGATTGTACCAATCCATATGCAAAACAATGCAATTAGAGCTATCTAAAGAACTCTTACCTCTTCCTTCTGTTCTAATTTTGCTTCTGTACATTTTAATACTCTTATGCTAGCATGTAGAAAATAACATGCACATTTGAAAGTGTGGCTTTTGACTGCTGCAATAAAATTATAGTCACCAATAACTTTTAGAAGACAATATTCTTTCATAATTAAATACAAACAAAGCACTTATTTTCCTTTCCTTTCTGACACTTGTAGGGGGGAGGGGATGAACCTGATGAGCCGTGGGAGAATGTAGATAGAGGGTGGCCAGCACTGATGGTTCCTGACCCCAAAGCCACTTCTCTCCCTCTGCAGTGGTAGGCAGAATGAGGTCCTCCAGCCCCAAGGCGTCCACTTCCTAATCCTTAGGACCTGTGAAAATGTTACCCTTTATGACAAAAGGGACTTTGTAGTTGGGGTTAATTTAAGGATCTTGAGATGGGGAGAATATTGTGGAGTATCTGGGTGGGTCCAACGTAGTCACGAAGGTTTTTATCAGGGAAAGAGGGAGGCAGGAGAGTCAGAGGAGATATGATGATGGAAGCAGAGGTTGGAGTGTTGTGAAGAAGGGGCCATAAACCAAGAAATGCAGGAGGCCTCTAGAACCTGGAAAATACAAGGAAATTCTCCTCTTGAGTGTCCAGAAGGAGCTCAGCCCTTCCAACACCTTGATTGTAGCCCCATGAGACCCCTTTTGGACTTCTGACTTGCAAAACTGTAAGAAAATAAATTTGTGCTGTTTTAAGCTATAAGTTTGTGGTAATTTGTTACTTCAGCAGTAGGAAACTAATACACAGCCCTAGAAGATGAATCACAATTTGTCTAAATCAACTGTGGAAATTCGACTGACCTTTGCCAAGTATCCCTTGTGATTTGCCATAAAGAAAAGTCAGCTTTCAATTGCTGGGAAATTTCTTCCTTTCTTATCCATTCATCCTTTCCCTCCTGCTTGGGATGTTGGTATAAGAATGTGATGCCTGGACCTGCAGCAGCCATCTTGTGACTGTGAGTTGACAATATCTTAAAAATATAAAGACCTAAAAATCAACACATTGAAGATGCCAGAGTTAAAGGTCCTTGATGACATTGCTGAAACATTGCACCAAATCTGGAACCATCTGTGTGAGATTATGTATGAGATAATTAACGGTTATTATTGCTTATGCCACTATTACATGTGGAATTCAAGTTAGATACATTTCATATGTGTGATGCGATAGATGTAATTAACAAAAAATTGACTAAATTTCTTTCAATTAAATTTCTTCAGGTTTATCCTGTCATTCATTCTGAGAAGACTGATTTCACTGTTAGACTGTTGAAAGCATCGTATCAACTAGAAGAATATTTGCTTTGCTAGCAATTCGAATCAAACTACATATTTTTTGCAGACATTTTGGAGAAAAATATGAGTTATACCAATTTGTTGGCTTTGCTTTCAAGGTAACAAAATCAAGAACTAAACAGGCAAACTCATTTTGATGGCTAAGTGGAATCCCGGCTGACATTCCACTGATTAGAGACCTAGGCAACTAATGAGTACAGAAAGTAATAATGGAATATTATAATATGTGAAACACTTAATGTAGTTCAAACAAATTAGACAGCAAAGCATTAATTACCAGCTTTGATAAATGGTCTGGCCTTATCCTGCATGTTCTTCTCTATAACTATTGTAGCAGTAGAAAAATGAGTTGTATTTAAATAATTTCAAGACAAAGAAAAACAAGATTGTGCATTGAAAAATATTTAAATTATACTCCTAGATTTGCAAAATTATTCATGAGGAAATTTTAAAATAACCTTTAATTAATAATATCCAAATCCCTTGATTTTCTTTGACTAATAGAATAGCTGAGTTTATAGCTATAACTGCAAATGTGAATTGATTTTTCTTCCCCTCTAAATAGCCTGAAACACATTTATCTAGTGAATTACAGACCCTTCAGAGTTAGGATTTTCTCCACTTTTCTTTCTCTACAAGTAATCAAGTCTTCATCCCATTAACATTTTTTGGAAGAGAAAATACTACAACACTATGTGCTACAACATCTTCCTATTTATTTTTAAACTTCAACCCATAAACTTTTTTTTAAAACCCATAAACTCTTTATTCCTTTTCTCAGGTCACATTGAAGAGGGCAATTCATTTGAGTTATTCCTGGACTGTTTCAACTAGACACCACTTCTCATCTTCAAAAGTAACCTTGGCATAACTCACTCTTCCTAATTCCCTAGGAGTGACCTCAAGGTTACCTGAGGCCATTTCCAGACACTCCAGGCTAGGGCCACATTCATTACTTTGATTTTTTTTTTTTTTTTTGCCTGATTGTCTTCCCACATGCTGGGAACTACTTGAGAAAAACCCATATCTTTCGTCTATGCAGATCCCAAACTTAGCCCAATGCCCCTAAGTTGGTTGAGAAAATGCAGGAAAAATGAATGAACACAGAAAAGGTACCTATCAGGGAAATACATTTTACCTTATCATGTATCTGATACTACCTGTTCTCAGGCCTTGAACATATGTTTGGAACTTATGCAAAGTATTGAAGTATGTTTTTCTCCTGTATTTTAATAATTAGAAAGTTATTACATGGAGAACTGAAATTTGAGTTGTATAGCCACTGTTGCCTAATCACTCTTTTGTTCTGCTAATCTTACCATACATAATTAATAAGAATGCTTGGCTGAAAGTTAAAATAAAAGTTCAACCATCAAAAAAAAAGAAAGAAAGAAAGAAAGAAAAGATGTTATCTCACAAAGAAAGAATTTCAAGCACAGTGCTTTTCAGGGTTGATTAGTTCAGTGGTTCTTTGATGTCATCCAGGACTTAGGTCTTTCCAGAATTCTTCTTAGCTGCCCTCAGTGTGTGGACTTGCGTTCTTCAAGGGAACAACTGTAGTAGTTCAAGATATCATGTCCAGAGCATCAATGTCTAGAGGCAGAAGTGAGCTACCATCTCTTCCTAGCATCTTTCTCTCTTTTAAAATATATCCAAACTTATATATGTTCATAGTTTAAAGAGTCAAATAGTTTGACCAAGTTTGTTATTTAAATAACAGCAAGCTCATCTCCTCTCCACTGTTCCTCTCTCCCCAAAGCCTATCACACTTTGAGCTCTCGTAGCTGATTATTATTTTAACTTTTACCTCTATGTCTCCAAATAACAAGCTTGTGTTACATGCTTCTTGATTTTTCAGTCATTAGACATTATATATTGATTTCTCACTGTGGAAAAGGAAGATTTTTCTCTCTTTTTCCCCAGACTCACTTCTCTCCTCTATGTCTGGCATAAAGTTTTATTTGATCTTCCTTTTGCTGTTATCCTGGGGAATCCTTTTGCTCCTCTTCTGCTATTTACTATTTACAGTAACTCTTGGAATGCTCTTTCTTTCTTTCTTTTTTTTTTTTTAACATCTTTATTGGAGTATAATTGCTTTACAATGTTAATTTCTGCTGTATAACAAAGTGAATCAGCTATATGTATACATATATCCCCATATCCCCTCCCTCTTGCGTCTCCCTCCCACCCTCCCTTTCCCACCCCTCTAGGTGGTCACAAAGCACCGAGCTGATCTCCCTGTGCGATGCAGCTGCTTCCCACTAGCCATCTGTTTTACATTTGGTAGTGTATATGTGTCAATGCCACTCTCTCACTTCGTCCCAGGTTACCCTTCCCCCTCCCCACGTCCTCAAGTCCATTCTCTATGTCTGCGTCTTTGGAATGCTCTTTCATATTTTAATATCTCATTTTATGGAGAAACTTCTTCTAGTAGTTTCCTGAGAAAGGGTACCAGGGCAGTAAATTTTTGAAGCTTTGAATTTTTTATTCTCCTTTATGCTTTACCCTTAAGTGACAGTTTGATTAGGTGTAGAATTTTAGGTTGGAAATAATTTTCTTTGAGAATTTTGAAGGCATTGATTTCTGGCTTCCAGTTTCTAGCTTCTAGCTGCTGTTCATATGAAGTTGTTGTTTCCTATTCCTTTGTGGGTCATCTTCCTCCCCCCAGCCCCCTACCTGGAGGCTTGTTTTTGTTCCCAGTATCCTGAAATTTTATGATGATTTTCACTGATGTGGTTCTATTTTCATCTGTTGTGTTGGGCGGCTGGTGGATAATTTCAATCTGGAAATTCACAGTTTTCATTTTTGGCAATTTTTCTTATACTATTTCTTTGATGATTTATTCTATCATCTTTTCAGGAATTCTTATTATTTGAATGTTAAATCTCTGTCATAGTCAGCCTCCAAAATAGCTCTCAGTGATTCTTGAGTCTTGGTATTCATATCTTTGTGCAGTCCCCTCCCACGCTGAATAGGCTGACCTGTGTAACCAACAGGATATTGTGAAAATGGTGAAGTATGCCTTATGAAGTTAGGTCATAAAAGACATTGTAGCTTCCAGCTTGCTGCCTCTGGAATAATTTGCTGGGGGTGGGGGATGTCAACTGTCATGTTGGGAGGATACTCAAGTAGCCCTGTGGAGGGATACTTGGGTAAGGAATGGAAGCCCCTGCTAATATCCAGCATTAACTTGCCAGGAAGGTGAATGAGCCACATTGGAAGCAGATCCTTTAGCCCCAGTCAAGCCTTCAGATGATTGAACCTCAGCTGTCATCTTGACTGCAACTTCATGAGACCTTGGCCTACAGCCACTCAGCTAAGCCACCCCTGGATCGCTAACCCATAGAAGCTGTATCAAATAAACATGTATAGTTTTAAGCCAGCATAGTTTGTTTTGGCATAGTTTATTATGCAGCAGTAGATAACTACTATGACCTTGCTTGAGTCTTAAATTTTTTATCTAATGTTGAAGTCCCAAGCTATCAGCTAACAGCTTGGGACTTCAGCTGCTCTCTACGTGGGCTCTCTATGTGGACTAGTTTGGGCTGCTCTCCATGTGGGCTGTCTGTGTGGACTAGTTTGGTCTTCCTCACACTATATTAGCTAGACTCCAGAAGTCATGCTGCATCGCTTTTGTTGCATTCCATTCACTGAGGCAGTAACAAAGTCCTCCCCAGATCCAAAGAGAGTGCAAGGTTCTGGGAGAGCATGTAGGACTGGAAATATTGCTGTGTCCATTGTTTTAAACAATTTTTTTATTTTGGCTGCGCCGGGTCTTCGTTGCGGCATGTGGGATATTTTTAGTTGTGGCATGTGGGATATTTTTAGTTGTGGCATGTGGACTCCTAGTTGTGGCATGCATGCGGGATCTAGTTCCCCGACCAGGGATCGAACCCAGGCCCCCTGCATTGGGAGTGCAGAGTCTTACCTACTGGATCACCAGGGAAGTCCCTGCTGTGGCCACTTTTGAAAACACAATCTGCCACACAGAGTCTATACTAAAACATTGATTAGGACTCAGAATTTAACTTCATGCCCTTGGGGCCAACACTTACATGTTGGAAGATCTCAACTTTTGTCATTAAAAATTAAATTAAATACTACCTTCATAACAACGATTAAAGAGCAAACTTCTCTCTCCACCCCACACCTTTCTGTTTTCCCTATTGGTTAATATAAGCCGTAGTATCTTTGGCTTATTCTCTATGGGTTTTTTTTTTTTTTGGTTTTTGTTTTTTGTTTTTAATTTGAGCATGTTGACTGATATGCCAGCAGTGGTCTCTGACTACAATGATGTCTTCAGCACTGAATTGTCCTCATTTCTTTTATGTAAATGTTATTTTTATCTGATCCATGAGCCAAGTGCAATACTTGTAACTTGACTGCTTTCTCCTCAGTTGTTTTGAGCCTTGCTGTTGAGCTGTCTAACCCCATTTGCATGCTTGCACAACAGGATCTCTGGTTGTCCCAGCACCTGAGTTGAGCTTCCCCAGGCTGGCAGGTTCATGCTGACAATGTCAATCTTTATCTTTATGAAGAAACAGCTTGAAGTTATTTCTTCAAAAATACTCTTTCCAAATCTTCAACAGATGGTGTTGGCTTTAAAATCAGAATTGACAATCAGGTGGCTACATTGAAGTTTTAAGGCTACTCTGGAAAAATAAAGTTTTCTGAAGAATCTGATTTATTTTAAAAAATAAAGGCTAAAACCGAAGCATATATACTTGGAAATTTCAGGTGATACTTAACAATTTACTCTCAGAATATATTAAAAAACATTCTCAAATTAAGGACTAACACAAAATAACTTTAAATGTAGCATTCTCCTGATTCAAATAGCTTCTGGACCTGCATTTTAGCTGACTCAGACCTTTGAATGAACTAAACATTTTCATTTATTAAAAATGCATGTTATGTTTTCAATAAAATCATTTTTTCCCCATATGGAAGAATTCCATCATTCCACTCTCCAAAGTTACAGTTAAAAATTGTAAGATTTAGAGAAGACTTCAATATTCTCAAATTGTCTTCCTTCAATAGTTCCATAGTTTCAAAAGTTTTTTTTTTAATCTTATGAAAGAGGGAAATCAAAAAGATACACTTATACAAATCATTTTTCCAGTCCAAGTTTGATCATTCATTTATAGAGACGCTACTATAGGCCAGGCTCTGAAGAAATAGAGAAGGTGGAGGAGACAATTTTGTAAGCAAACTATTTCAAACCAATATAATAGGTAACAGAGATAGACATACAGAGGAGTGGGAGCACAGACAAGGGGGCGACTTATATGTCTAAGGAGCTGGAAAAATTTCATAGAAGAAGGACAAATACTCTTCATAGAAGAGGGATCTTGAAGGTTGAAAATAACTTATCTAGATGGAGAAGTGCATTTCAGAGAGAGAGAGAGAGGGAAGACTAAAACTATGAAGGGCATTAAAAAATAAAAAAATGTTGAGGTTAGCAAGGAGGTGACGGTTTAATATAGACAGTAAGGGAACAGACAATGATTTTAAACAGGGCAACCCCGTTAACAGCTTACACTGAAGGAACATAAATACTGGGAGGGGAATCAGATGGTGTGTAGAGTGAACAATAGTTAGGAGAGGTGACAAGGAATTGCAGCAATGGGGTGGAATGGGGAAGAAACTGAGAAGTAGTTTGTAGGTAGAATTAATAGAGTTAAGAAACTGATTTGGCGTTCACAGGAAGAATGCATCACTTAGTATCTAAAACTGAATTTATTGCTTGTTAAAGAAGTGTTTGCTATGCTTGTACTATACAGTCTCCCTGAGAAGTAAACTGCTTTTAGGAAGCATGGAGATTGTGAATTTGTGAACATCCATCGACAGGAACTTTAGGGATTGGTTGCCTGTTAGCCATGGAAACATGGTTACTAGAGTGAGGCTGTTGTTGATTGTAACAACAAAAAGCTGTTATTGAATGCTCAACATTTAAAGCATGGTTTCATTTCTTTTTTTAAAAATTTTATTCATTTATTTATTGGCCGCACCACCCGGCATGCAGGATCTTATTTCCCAGATCAGGGATCAAACCCGCGGCCCCTGCATTGGATGCACGGAGTCTTAACCACTGGACCACCAAGGAAGTCCCTAGAAGCGTGGTTTCTGAAGTGAAGTTGTCATTGATTGAGTGGGATGTGTTTAAAACTGATTCTGATGGTTACGTCTTCCTCTGGGCAAAATGCAATCTATCTCTTTCTTTCTTTCTCTCTTTTGCTGTAATTTATTTATTTATTTTTGGCTATGTTGGGTCTTCGTTGCTGTGCGCAGGCTTTCTCTAGTTGCGGCAAGTGGGGGCTCTACACACATGGGCTTCAGTAGTTGTGGCACATAGGCTCAGTAGTTGTGACTCACTGGCTCTAGAGCACAGGCTCAGTAGTTGTGGTGTATGGGCTTAGTTGCTCCGTGGCATGTGAGATCTTCCCAGACCAGGGCTCGAACCTGTGTCCCCTGCATTGGCAGGTGGATTCTTAAACCACTGTGCCATGAAGGAAGTCCATCTTTTCCTTTCTTTAATTGAAAGAATAAGAACTTTTATTTTTAGGGGTTAAAATGGAAGAAGAAAAAGTCACCGTTAACTTTTGCTTGATGGAAAGAACTAGAACAGGAAGAAGAACCAGTGTGGGACATAGGTGGGGTAAGGAGCAAGAGTGGACAGCAAGATGTGGTGATTTGGCCGTGTTAACATGTATGTAGGACATCCAGTAGGCAGTTGGAGATTTGGAAAATGGTTGGTCTTTAGGCATCATGGATGCATAGGAGGGAATTGAAACCATGAATGAAATAAAGTAGCTCAGGAAAAGTTTGTGGAGTAAAAGTGGAAACTGGCCCGTTATAACACTGAGCAGTACTTGAGAACAGGAGAAGAACCAGGAGACGGTAACTGGAGAAAGCAAAGGAGGAAAGAGTTTCAGACTCTTGAGTTGTCAACGCTAGGGATTTTTTTTATAAAAAAAAAAAATCTGAAGAGGCCATTGTCTTCAGCAAGAGTCACTTCAGTAAAATTATAGCTCTGAAAATCACATTTAAGGGGTACCTAAACATTTTGGCTGTCAACTTCTGATATAATGCTTCAAATTTGATTCATTTGTCTTAGGTACTCATGAATTTTATCAGTGTTTTAATGTTAGAAGTATTCAACTCAAAAACTACTTATTAAGCACTTGCTATTTAACTACTTTGTGAATTTTTAGCTTGAACATCCTAACAGATCACATCACATCCTTATAGCACATACATTTTAGCAATGGGAAGTTAAATTTTATATCATAATTAACTTGATAAGCAAGAATGAACTTTTATATCTTAGAAGGTGATCTGAGCAGTACAGTGGTACTCTAATGTGACTAAAAAATGAACAAATTGAGTCATATCATAAATTATTCCTAAAACGTATATGTTAACATACAAACTGGGTATAAAATAGCTATTAAAAATAATAACATGACTAATCTCTTAAGGGCAGAATTTTATCATGTTTGGTATCATACTATCAGTATTGCACTACTGAACACTTTAATTATACTTTTTTTTTTAATAAATTTGTTTATTTTTTTAATTTTATTTTTGGCTGCATACGGTATTTGTTTTTCTCTTTTTGGCTGTGTTTGGTCCCCGTTGCTGCGCTTGGGCTTTCTTTAGTTGCAGCGAGCGGGGGCTACCCTTTGTTTCAGTGCATGGGCTTCTCATTGCGGTGGCTTCTCCTGTTGCGGAGCACGGGCTCTAGGCATGCAGGCTCAGTAGCTGTGGCGTGCAGGCTCAGTAGTTGTGGTGCACGGGCTCCGTTGCTCCGCGGCATGTGGGATTCCCCCGGACCAGGGCTCGAACCCGTGTCTCCTGCATTGACAGGCGGATCCCTAACCACTGTGCCACCAGGGAAGCCCTATACTTTCTTAATTATACTTGTTTTGGTGTGAAATGCCTGTCTTAATTCCTGACCTCATTATGCTTTTTACACAGTGAACATGTCTTTAATTTTATATTCTCTGGCTTTTCAGAACATCTGAATCCTCAGAAATTGCTCAATAAATATTTGGCAATTAATAATCTGTCCCATAAAGGGCAGTTTGACAATGACTGCCTGCCCAAGTTCTTGTTTCTGTTTATCCTTGTCCAATATTTTTTCTGATTAAATGTGACTTCTTTACACTGGGATCATTTCCTGCCTCTCACCTCACTTAGGAACTCTAAGGAAATAATTTCTTGATGTTGAGTGTGATTTTTGTAGTGGTGCCTTTTTTTTTCTCTCTCTCTCAAAATTTCTGCTTAATAGCATAAAATGAAAGGTTTTCTTTCTTTTTTTTTTTTTCCTGCTTTTTTTCCCCGTGGTTTTTATCACTTTCCAATATGCTGCTTCATTTACTCATTTGTTGTTTATTGTCTCTCTCTCCTTCGCCTGAATGTAAACCTGGTGAGGAGAAGGGTCTTGTGTTTCATTCAGTGATCTCGTCCAAGTACCTAGAAAGTACACATAGTAGGTGCTAGTTGCATATTTGTTGAATTAGTAAATAATACTAACAACAGTAGTGACCATTTTTTAAAGCCTATTATGTGCCACATACTCTACAAACATCCCACATAAATCTCATAAAGTAGAATTTTTTTTTTTTTTTTTTAATTTCACCACACAGCGTGGCTCGTGGGATCTCAGTTTCCTGACCAGGGATTGAACCCTGGCCACCGCAGTGAAAGTGCCAAGTCCTAACCACTAGACAACCAGGGAACTCCTGAAAGGGTTTTCTTATACTTTTATCTTTTTGGAATATTTTGGGAAAGTATCATCCTCATTCTCTTTACCCCTTGAGTTGCCCCACCTCTTAAGGATAGTAATTCATTTGATTGGTGAAATGGGAGAACTTTCAATAACTGGAACTCACTGCTTTAGAAAGTGAGCCTGGAGGGTCTTTGGGTGGCTCTTTCTTTCTTGTGTGAAGTGACCACAACCTCCAGATGGCTGGGAATGGGTCTGCTCTGTACTCGCAACTGTTCCCACGAAGTTCTAAAGTACAACCTTGAGAGGAGGTGATTGGAGACCCTTACATTTCAAGTGTATGTCTAAGCTGGATTAATTACTAATTTATTTATCAAATTTAAGACATGTTAATTGCAAGCTGCACCTTTGTTTTATGTGCTACTAAGAAAAAAATGTTGCCAGTTGAACCACAGTAAGATGTTTTATTACTTAGAATTTTTATCTTATGTGAATTGTGAGGGTCTTTTAGATAAATTTTGCATGGGTTTTTCTCACACTCACTGTGTATTCATAAAAAGAAAAATATAAGGAAAACAAATTGATTAAGGTATTCTTAAAATTTCTTCACATTAAAACTTAGACTCTGAGTTGTATTTTGATTGGGTTGTCAGCGTCTATGATTTGCACACATTATTTTCCTCTGTGCCACAGCACTAGTGACCAAACATTTCTTTTTTTTTTTTATTTTTTATTTTGGGTTTGTTTGTTTTTGCAGCTAGTGTTACCCTAACTAATACAGCAATTGAGAGGGGAATTCTCTGGAGAATTTGAATTTTTTTTTTTTATTTTTTTTTTTATGGCTGTGTTGGGTCTTCGTTTCTGTGCGAGGGCTTTCTCTAGTTGTGGCAAGCGGGGGCCACTCTTCATCGCAGTGCGCGGGCCTCTCACTATCACGGCCAATGTTATTGCGGAGCACAGGCTCCAGACGCGCAGGCTCAGTAATTGTGGCTCACGGGCCCAGTTGTTCCACGGCATGTGGGATCTTCCCAGACCAGGGCTCGAACCCGTGTCCCCTGCATTGGCAGGCAGACTCTCAACCACTGCACCACCAGGGAAGCCCCAACATTTCTTAAAAGCATGCTTCACTCTGTCATCAGGATTCTTTCCTAAGCCACTGATACCCTTTCTGCAAACATGGCTGTGCAAGAGTAGTGGCTGGGCAATAACAATTCCAAAACACATCCCCACTTCAGATTTGTTAAAGTATGAAAAAAGTGACTTTAAAAAAATATATTTTACTAGTCACATCTTTTATTAAGGATATGATCTACGTGTAAAACAAAGTATCCAGGAAATTGACTCAAGAAATCAAAACACAGTATTCTTCTTCCTATGACCTATGGGAGGAAAGCAGATGTACAGATGAGTTCGGGTTAGAGGTTCAGCTTGATAGCATGAGGGAAGATGATAGAGGAAAGAATAGTTTAGCTAAAGCCAGAAGCACAAATTAACAGTGAGATCATGGGAAATACATTTAATTTCCAATCCTCAGGTATGTCCATTGTAAAATCAAAATCAAAATAATTGTCTAGTGAGGCTCAAATGAGATAGAGTTTGGGAAAGCAGTTTATAGACTAAAACTTCTCCTGAGGGATGCTGTAATTGTGGTTGTTACTGCAGGCAGATAGATCCCTTCCTCTGATTTTCTCTGATCAAAATGCCCTTTGCTCCATGACCAGGAGCAAATCTGTACCAATCCTGAACTATAAAGTCTACATTTTAAAAGTAGCTCTTAAAATGGATGAAACTTTGTGTCCATAGTCTTCTCATTTCCCGGTACCCAACACTCTATTAAGAAAACATAGTAGGGGACTTCCCTGGTGGCACAGTGGTTAAGAATCCGCCTTCCAATGCAGGGGACACGGGTTCGAGCCCTGGTCCGGGAAGATCCCACATGCTGCGGAGCAACTAAGCCTGTGTGCCACAACTACTGAGCCTGTGCTCTAGAGCCCGCGAGCCACAACTACTGAGCCCGTGTGCCGCAACTACTGACACCCACACACCTAGAGCCCATGCTCTGCAACAAGAGAAGCCCGCGCACTGCAACAAAGAATAGCCCTGCTCGCGGCAACTAGAGAAAGCCCGTGCACAGCAGCGAAGACCCGACGTAGCCAAAAATGAATTAAAAAAAGAAAAAAAAAAAGAAAACATAGTTAGGGAATCACTGTTAAAAGTCAATAGATTTTTCAGTCTTGATTCTAGACCTGGGTAGTTCACACAAATCAGTGCTCTATTTTCAGGTGCAGGCATAGTTGCTAAAGCATGGTTTTAGCTGTAGATGCAAATAGCTGCAAAGTAGGCTGGGTGGTAACTTGGGGTGTTGCAGCCAGGGTTGTGTGGCTCTCAGGATGAAGCCCACTCCACAGGTCAGTTCTCTGTTATATTGGCTCCTCCAGGATCATCGTGTCTGAGAGTGGTGTTTGGCCAATGAATTTAGGTAGAATGTGACTTTTATTGTTGGGAGACGCCTTAAAAATCTTCTAATAAAACTATTTTATTTTATTTTACTTTATTTTTTATGGCTTAATAGCTCTTTATTTTTTATTGTGGAATAATATCCCAGTGCATATATGTATCATAGTTTATCCATCTATCAAGGGGCATCTTGGGTATGTTTGGGGGGTGGGGACTTTCTGGTTTCTGGCACTTACGAATAAAGCTTCTGTAAATACTAGTGTGCATTACTTTTCAAATCAGTTGGAGAAATATCTAGCAATGCAGTTGCTGAATCACATGGTGACAACTCTTTCATTTTAAATATGAAGAACCCTGTTCTGGAGAATTTAAGTTCTTTGCATAAAGAAACATTGTTAGGAAGTGGCAGAAATGGGAGCTCCAAATGCTTTTTGTGAATTGCCCTACATTCAACTCTATTTGTGCTGTAAACAGGGTAATAGGACTGTATTTTCATGATGTATGTTTGTTTTGAAAATTCATAGCAGAGGAGATTGAGAAGAAACCCTTGGATTTTCATTTGTTTAAAGAATGTTTCTCTGAAAAACCACAAAATAACTGATTTCCCAAGAAGTGGTATAGGGCAGTCCGAAGAAATGATCTTAGAACAATTATGTTTGAGATGTATACTTTGGAATCTTTGGTGAAGAGTAAGCTGGGAGGAAAGAAATTGGGACAATATTCCCTCACTTTTTCTGTAATACCCTCATCTAAACTCCCTACCTCACTTCTTTTTTTTTTTTTAAATATATTTATTTATTTATTTATATTTTTGGCTGTGTTTGGTTTTCGTTGCTGCACGTGGGCTTTCTCTAGTTGCCGCGAGCGGGCGCTCCTCTTCATTGCGGTGCGCAGGCTTCTCATTTTGGTGGTTTCTCTTCTGGAGCGTGGGCTCTAGGCGCGCGGGCCTCAGTAGTTGTGGCACATGGGCTCAGTAGTTGTAGCTCGTGGGCTCTAGAGCACAGGTTCAGTAGTTGTGGCTCATGGGCTTAGTTGCTCCGTGGCATGTGGGGTCTTCCCGGACCAGGGATTGAACCCGTGTCCCCTGCACTGGCAGGTGGATTCTTAACCACTGGGCCACCAGAGAAGCCCTAAACTCTTTACCTCACTTCTAATTCTCCTTCCTTCAAACAAAATACTATTAAAGATATCACAATTCATGACAAGCTAAAGAGCTCTGGATGCCTGCAAGCCCCCTGTCTTGAAAGATAGTCTCCAGCACTTGGTTTCTGTGGTATAGGATACTATCTGGTATCAGACAGAATTTACCAAGACAAATTCCACAGGAAGTGCTTTTCTTCACTGTAGATTTAATTATTTTCTAGAGGCTCCTGTGTTAAGACTCTTTTGGTTGAAGTAATGAACTCTTTCAACTACCTTAAGTAAGAAAGGACACAAAGCGTTTCATGGATCACAAGATCAGGGCTGCACTCAGCCGTAAGGATAGAACTGGAACCTCAAATCGAACACCTGGAGAGCCTTCTTTCTCTGCTCCTCCCTATCCAGCTGCCTCTCTCACGGCTGATTGACTTCCTCTGCTTCTCTGGTTCAGGTGAAAAGTGAAAATATGGCTGCTGACAGCACCCAAGTATATATTACAGCTCAAGCCTCCTGCCTCCAGGAAGAGCAAGTGCTAGTAATAGGTAGGTTTGGAACACATCTGTAGAAGGTCCTGAATATTTGGTTAATAAAACATTGCTGTTATTATTATTATTATTATTTGTCTGCATGGCATGTGGGATCTTATTTCCCCGACCAGGGATTGAACCCATGCCCCCTGCAGTGGAAGCGCAGAGTCCTAACCACTGGACTGCCAGGGAAGTCCCTATTTTTCTTATATCATTAAACATCTTATACCAATATACAGAATAGCTTTAGTGAAATGTTTTCAACTAGTTCAATTCACTATTGAAATAAGGTGAAAAGAAATAAGGGAAAATTGTAGACATACGCTGACAAATTTCTAGAAGCATTTCATTGAAAGACAGAGTTGGAAAGGATGGCTATATGTGATGAACTCTGGTCTCTGGTTGAGGAGGTGGGCTTGAAAAATAATAGAATATTGTAGAGTAGAGGGTTGCTATAGGAACAGTTACCTAAAGATCTAATCAGTGTCTTGCTGAGTGAAAGGATTTTCTCTTTAGTATGAAACATTTCAGCAAGTGCTAAAAATAGTTTTTTAAAAAAGCGCCACAATTTCTCTGTCCCCAAATCTGCTAGTTCCTAAGATTTTTTTTTTTTTTTTTTTTTTAAATAGAGTGTATGTAGGGCTTGGTACTATCTGCAGTTTCAGACATCCCCTGTTGATGAGAGGGGACTACTGTATTCTTTCTTTCTTTCTTTCTTTCTTTATTTATGGCTGTGTTGGGTCTTCGTTTCTGTGCGACGGCTTTCTTTGGTTGTGGCAAGTGGGGGCCAGTCTTCATCGCGGTGCGCGGGCCTCTCACTGTCGTGGCCTCTCTTGTTGCGGAGCACAGGCTCCAGACGCGCAGGCTCAGTAGTTGTGGCTCACGGGCCTAGTTGCTCAGCGGCATGTGGGATCTTCCCAGACCAGGGCTCGAACCTGTGTCCCCTGCACTGGCAGGCAGATTCTCAACCACTGCGCCACCAGGGAAGCCCAGTTCCTAAGATTTTTAAAACAAATTATTAAAAGCAATCAGAACAAAGTAATGAGCATGTTGCTAAATTTTGATAAATGTGATGAGGTTAAAACTATGTCTATTACACCATTTATTTAGTTAGAAGGATCAAATGTGTCATGGTTGGCTTCCCCCAAAGCAGAGCCTAAGAAAAGGACCTGGGGGAGAGGTAGTTTACTTGGAAGGTGATTCAGAAAGCAGGTGGGAGAGAGTTGGCAGAGTGAGGCAGGGAAGAATTGCCCCTCTGAAAGATGGAGGCTAGGGCATTTATCCACTAGTTCTGTCCCCCGTCGGTTGACGGTTGCCTCCTGAATGTGTTTGTTTCTCAGCTGACCTAGAAAGAGGGCCAAGTGACTGCTGGCAACCTGGGAGATGGTCCTTGGGCAGAAGCTCAGGCTTGAAGCAGGATGCTGGCAGTAGTTGAGTCTAAGCCCATACAGAGGTGGTGTGACACAAGTAACAGTGATGTCTGCTATGTCTAATTCCAGGACAATAGTTCCCTGACCTCCCCCTACACCCAAGTCTCCTTTCTTATGGCATATTACTTTAACTTCTAGCACAATGACACTTAGTGAGTTATTTAATCTCTCTGCGTTAGTTTCTTTGTCTCTAAAATTGAGATAAATAATATTATTTGCAAAAGAGTTGTGGTGGGGATTAAATGCATTAAAATCTGTGATGCCCTTACCACAGTGTGCAGTCCATAGTAAGTGCTAGATAATTGTTAGCCATTATTACCGTTAATAGTGGTGGAGTAGTAATGTACCACCACCACTGCGATTGATGGTGAAGCCTATTGTTGCATCTAGTACCTCCACAATGTCAATAACTTCCAGGTTTCTGGAGTTTCCACTTCTAGTTGCCATGTCTTCTGGCACATGACAGATTACATGAGAAAGCATGTGTTTCGGAAACTGTGACCCTTTGTACTACCCACTTTTCTAAGCTGTGTGAAAACCAAGTGAGGAAAAGCAGTAGGAGAATTAGAAAATAAATCCTAAGGGTGGATGAGCAGGTTTGTTTATTTATCTTCCTATGGATTAGCTCTGTTGTTGCTTTCCTTTTCAAAACTGTAACCCTCACAGCCAGCTGATGAATTCTTAGAGAGTCTTTAGAGACTCTTTAATGGAAAAACAGCGGCTGTGTTTTTGGTATGCTTAAGTGGAAAATCAGTACCTCCTGCTTAGGGAAATGAGAAACATTAAAAAGTTAGCTGTTGCATTACATAGCAATCTCAATCATCAGCTATAAGTTTTCAGTTGAACACCCATGATGCTTTATAATGCCAGATATGCTAGTCATTTAGCAATTATGTTATACTCACAACCATTCCACGTAGAGCTCAGCTCTAAACAAAATGATCAAGGCGGAACAAAAGAAAGGCAAATTTGGGATTGGTGGCCCAACAGAATTAAAACACACCATTATTAGATGGCAGCATTGGTACCTGCTCTATATTTTACATTCCATAGAAAGAGAAGACTATCGAGATCCGTTTTCTCATTAATTCCTTAGGTGTTTTTGAGTTCTTATGTTTGCTGGGCATTGCTCTAGGGGTTTGGAATAAAATACTCAAAGTCTGTACTTGCATTGAGCTTATATTCTAGTGGAGGTGGCAGACATTTTTTAAAAAGATGCACAATAAACAAACAAGATAATTACAGATAGCAACACTTGCTTTGAAGACAACAAAACAGTACAGTATGATAGGGTTGCGTCATTTACGATGATTTTTGTTAAAAAAGGTATGTGTCAATTATAATTCAATTGAAAAAACTCCCCAAAACAAACAAAAAAAACCCCCATTCAAAGTGGCTTAAACAACATGGGAATTTATTGGTTCACTTAGCTGAAAATACAGAGGTAATAAAGGTTGGAGGTTAGTTGATCTAGGAGATTAGCAGTGTTAACACTGACCCAATTTTCTCACCCTTCTGTTCTGTAGTCTACAGAAGAGGCTTCATCATAGGGCTGGGTAGGAGGATGTCTACTAGCAGGAATCATGTGTCAGGATCCCATGTGTCCTTGTTCATATTCAGCAGGGCTTCTGCATTTTAGTAAAAGGTACCGAGATTCATTAACTTAAGGCTTTTGCCCATCACTGTGTCAATTACTGAGGCTGGGAATAAAATCTTCTGATACTGTAAACCAATCACTGTCCATCCCTGGAGCTGGAAGAGAGGGGCTGCATGGGAGTTGGTAGATACCTGGGAAAGATCTATCTGCTATTATTAAGGAAAGAGGGAGGAATTGATGCTGGCTAAGTAACTAAAAATGTTCACTACAGAAAGCAACCAGGAATAAGAGATACTTTATATAAGGGAAGAGGTGAGTGGAGAAATGAATGATGAGAAGAAGCTAGGTATGCTAGTATCTGGGGAAAGAACACTTCAGGCAGAAGGAGCACCAAGTATAAAGGCCCTGAGGTGGAAATGAATTGTTATATATTCTTAGAGCAGAAAGCTGTAGTGGAGTGCAGTGTCATAGAGGTGGAGCAGTGTGGTGATTTATACTTGTCTGTTTAGCTAAGCTGGAACTACATTTTCCAGAATTCCCTTCCTTGTATATAGTTATAGATTAGGGTTGGCCATAGCAGCATTTGAAAAGCAGTATCCACGTTTATATGCAGAGGGTTGGTGTACCAGCAGGCACTGTTGCATTTCCCATATTCTTGTTGCTGATCTGCTGACTCACCTTAGCAGCATGTGGTGGCAGGCATGCTTGCAGCTCTTCCAGCTCCTGCCAGACTGCTCCCTAAGTGTCTCTGAATCCTGGACCATGTGTTTGTGTGGTGAAGGTGCAAGCCTCTCCTGCAGATCACCCATATTATCCAAGTTGGAGGCCTGGAGGTAGTGAGAAACATAAGGGGGCTCCAAGTTCATACTTTCGGTGTCCAGCTTGTTCTTTCAAGTTCACATTAGTCCTCGCTCTCTTCCACCTATCTTTTCTTCCAGATTACCGGCCTTGCTAACATTGAGCGAGGTACCAGGTATGGAAGCAGCAGCCTTTTATAGACTGTTTGACCACCTTCTGCAATTGCTTAAGGTCAAACTTGTGTAATAGCTTTTGATCAAACCCTAACTCCACAGAATTTGGTACAGGAAGTGGTTCCAGAAAAATAGGACCCTAAGGAAGAGTTTCTGAATTGGTTCTCTGAATTAGTTCTTTATTCTCAGGAATTGTTTCTCTGATCTGATTAAATTTAGAGACATAATAATCTTGTTTCCAGTGGTAAAGGAGACACTGGTAGTTCATAATGTGCAGAGGTAAACAGTTAATAATATTACCACCTGTAGTTACCTGTAATCAAATGTCTGTAAAAGGCCCTTAGGGGATCAAGTATTTGCTGCCGTAAAACATTTTAATGAAAATTGGGAGTGAAATGGGATTGAGTGGTTGCTTATATATGTACTGGAATAGAGGTAGAAAGAAAATGATGAGTATAGGGCTTCAGATTTCCAGATAACGTCTATTACTGTTATAAAAAAACCCACTTATCTCCTGTAGCTGTAGGAGTGCGATTTCTGAAAATAAACACCCCCAAAGTCTAAGCTTGTATATGGCTAAATAGCAGGATAAATTGAATTCCCAATCTCTCAAGGTCTTTTGTGTCAATTTAGGACTTTGATTGGGAAGCAATGGGACCCTGAAAATTGAGAGAAAGATACATGGGAAAATTCTCATGAAGCTGGGGCTCTTTAACCTCTAAATTATGCTGAGTTTCCCTCACCAGAAGCAGCCCTTCTTCTCCCTGAGAAGATATTTGCCTTGCAAGGGACTGATTATCTTCACCAGTCACTTCCCAAATACCTTTCAGTGCCATCCTCTGTGATAGCTATTCTCTACTTAGCAGAGTCAATATGAAATTAAATTATCTAAACTTACAATTAAATAAATTACATTAAAATAATGGTAACAAATACCTCAAACTCATCACTTTATAATTAGGTATATTACATTTTACTATTGTTTGTACTCTGGAGGTAGTTTATATATATGGTATCTGTAAGGTGGGAATACTATATATATATAATATATATATATAAATATATATAAAATACATATATAATATATTTTTATTGAAGTGTACTTGATTTACAATGTTGTGTTAGTTTCACGTGTACAGCAAAGTGATTCAGTTCATATATATATATATTATTCTTTTTCAGATTTTTTTTCTGTTATAGGTTATTACAAGATATTGAATATAGTTCCCTGTGCTATACAGTAGGTTACTGTTATTTATCTATTTTATATACAGCAGTGTGTAGCTGTTAATCCCAAACTCCTAGTTTATCCCTCCTCCTTCCCTTTCCCCTTTGGTTTGTTTTCTATGCCTGTGAGTCTGTTTCTGTTTTGTAAATAAGTTCATTTGTATCATATTTTAGATTCCACATATAAGTGATATCATATGATGTTTGTCTTTCTCTGTCTGGCTTACTTCATTTAGTATGATAATCTCTAACATGGTCCATCCATGTGCTGCAAATGGCATTATTTCATTCTTTTTTTTATGGCTGAGTAATGGAAACACAACATATTGATGTGCTACTGTGTATTTCTTTTCAACTCTGCTTTCAGTGATATCACATTTGGTGCCATGAAATTGAGCATGGTGGGAGTATTTATACAATGGAAACTGGCAAACAGTATGTATCATGGTTTGTAATTCCTCAGAGAACTCGTTACTAAACATTTATCAGCAAACCACTTCTTATATCTCAGTGTTTAAATTACAAGATATCAAACAGAGAGGGTGACTCAGCTAGAATGATTAGGCAGAAACATAATTTTTCTACTGTCATTATTGATAATTTAAGTATGGTTAAAAGAGGTGTGTTTGGGCCAGATTCACAAGGGGTGGCTAGTGGTAGGCTTATACTGTGTTAATCTACCTGAGCTGGAGCTTGGAGCATTGCCTTCCTTATATAATTCTGAATAGGGGAGACCCTTGCATGAGATTTGGAAGACGTGAGCAAAGCAGCAGTCACATCTGTGTTCAGAAGGTCCAGGTGTAAGATCATGTTCTCCTGCAGCTCACACACATCGTCTCTGACCTGCTGGCTCACGGTGGTGTCATGGGACAGCAGCTGAGCTTGCAGGTACTCCAACTGCTGCTGGGTCTCCTTCAGTTCCTCCTAAATGTAGGCCAGGTATGTGTGCAAAGCCATGATGAAGAGCATCAGCTTCTTCTGCAGGTCACTCACGTCATTGAAATTGAGACAGACACAAGTTCTAGTTCATTCTCATGGCTTCTAGCCTATCCTTGAAGGTTTCAGCTCATTCTTGCCCTCCCTCACTTCATGCTCATCCTTCCTTTTGCAGCATCAGATATAGGAACAACATCCTTACATAGACTCTTTTACTAGCTCTCACATTGCCCAGTGTCAAACCTCTACGATAAATCTTATTCTATATCACTCATAATGTATCCCTTCTTTTTTTATATATATATTTATTTAGTTTTGGCTGTGTTGGGTCTTCGTTTCTGTGCGAGGGCTTTCTCTAGTTGCGGCGAGCGGGGGCCACTCTTCATCGCGGTGCGCGGGCCTCTCACTATCGCGGCCTCTCTTGTTGCGGAGCACAGGCTCCAGACGCGCAGGCTCAGTAATTGTGGCTCACAGGCCCAGTTGCTCCGTGGCGTGTGGGATCTTCCCAGACCAGGGCTCGAACCCGTGTCCCCTGCATTGGCAGGCAGATTCTCAACCACTGTGCCACCAGGGAAGCCCGTATCTCTTCTTTGATTGAGCTCCAACTGATATAGAGAAACAGTTCAAATTAGAATTAATAGGCTAAGGTAAGGAGTGTTGATTTTATTTTAAATGCATCAAGAGTCTTTTGGATAGATTTAAGCAGCTTGCTCTAATGAGACTTAATTTAGGAGAGTCATGGGTATAAGCCAGCTGAGCAGTTCTGTTGTAATAGTCTAAGTGAGAAATGATGGTAACTTGGACTAGAAAGTTAGCAGTGTAGCTGGAAGTAAGTGAATGGATTCAATATACTTTGGAGATGAGGCCAGTATGACTAGCTAATGAATTGGATGTAGATGATGAGGGAAAAAAAGAATCAAGACTCCTAGGTTTTTGACTTGAGTAACTAAGTGGAAGAGCCCTAAAAGACTGGAGGAAAACAGATCAGTAGTTCTGTTTTGCAGTTATTAAATTTGAGAATCATATTGGACATCTAAGCAGTCAATAATATATAATGACTGGATCTCAAGAGAGAGTTCAGTGCTGAGTATATGAACTTGGAAATTATCAGCACAGAGGTGATGTATAAAACTCAGAAGTTTGATGGGATCATCCAGAGAGAAAGTGCATTATTCACTTATGGCATAATAATTGAGTAGAGAATACTATCTTCTCATGTTTTTTTGGAAGTCCACCATGTACTCACCTTGGTACCTTGGTTATTATATAACACAATGCCCCACACATTATAATTCTTTGGCTCCCAAATGGGAATCAAATGATATAAGGTAATAATAATGGTAACTCTAATCAGAATAACCGTTATTAATATGAATTAACTTTACAAAAGGAAAAATACTGTGACACAATTAATGTTATTCACTATTCCTTGCCGTATCAGGACAGTGTAGGATATGACTTGCATGTTTAGAAGTATATCAGGGATCAAAATTATGAGTCAGAGACTATTAGGTGGGTTCTGCTTCTTGTCCTTGGAATAAAGACAATGTGGGCTTGTCTGAAAAGCTGCATTAAAATATAAATTTTTTCCTTTTTAAAATCAGCTTATTCTCTTTTATTGTCTAGAGACACAACTAATTCAAGTCATGTCTATGTTACTCTTGGATCAGTGGGAAAATTGCTCTTTTCAGTTCTGCACTAAGATTATGAAAATGTAACACCATCTGAAACCGGTCCCATAGCTTCTTGCATACAGTTGTAGAGACTTAGGTTGGAGAAGTATGAAAACAATTACTGGGGGCCAGAATCTGGACTTTCCATTTTGGCATTGGCATGGTCACATGGCATCAATGAGATGCAATGCAGAGGCTTTGGAGTCAGAGTTCTGGGTTCCAATTTTGGGTCTATCACTATCTAGCTGTGTGACCTTAAAGGTAAGTTATTTATTCCCTTTGAGTCCTAGTTTTCCCACTAAAATGAAAATAATAATAACAAACTTCTAGAAATATTATGAGGATTTAATGAAGTAACACAGTGCCTGGTATTCCCTGAGCAAATGCTTAATTTCTACGAGCTGTCATTTGCAGCTCAGGCTTAGTCATTTATATCTATTCTATTTATGTCTCTGATCTCCCATAACACCTTAAATTCAACAGCCCTTCTTCTTCCTCTTTCTTGTTTTCCTCTTTATCCTCCCCCATTCTTTTTAAAAAATTTTATTTTTGATTTATTTTTATAAATTGAAGTATAGTTGATTTATAATATTATATTAGTTTCAGGCATGCCACAGACTGATTCAGTATTTTTACAGATTATACTCTATTAAAAGTTATTATAAAATAATGGCTGTATTTCCCTGTACTATACAATATATCTTTGTTTTTTATCTATTTTATTTTTAAAAAAAATTTTATTTATTTATTTTTTACTGCATTGGGTCTTCGTTACTGCGTGCGGGCTTTCTCTAGTTGTGGCGAGTGAGGGCTACTCTTCATTGCGGTGTGCAGGCTTCTCATTGCAGTGGCTTCTCTTGTTGTGGAGCACGGGCTCTAGGCGCGCGGGTTTCAGTAGTTGTGGCACACAGGCTCAGTAGTTGTGGTTTGCGGGCTCTAGAGCGCAGGCTCAGTAGTTGTGGTGCACGGGCTTAGTTGCTCCATGGCATGTGGGATCTTCCCAGACCAGGGCTCGAACCCATGTCTCCTGCATTGGCAGGCGGATTCTTAACCACTGCACCACCAGGGAAGCCCGCTTATCTATTTTATACATAGTAGTTTGTATCTCTTCATCCCATACCCTCAATTTGCTCTTCCTTCTCCCCTCTGGTAACCACTAGTTTGTTTTCTATATCTGTCAGTCTGTCTATGTTCTTCTATATACATTCATTTGTATTATTTTTTAGATTCCAGGTATAAGTGATATCATACAGTATTTGTGTTTCTCTGTCTGATTTATTTTACAAGCATAATATTCTCTAGTTCCATCTATGTTGTTGCAAATGGCAGAATTTCATTCTTTTTTATGGCTGAGCAATATTCCATTGTATGTATGTACCACATCTTCTTTATCCATTCATCTGTTGAAGGGCACTTGGGTTGCTTCCATGTCTTTGCTATTGTAAATAGTGCTGCTGTGAACATTGGTGTGCAAGTGTCTTTTTGAATTAGTGTTTTCGTTTTCTTCAGATATATACCCGGGAGTGGACTTGCTGGGTCATATGGTAGTTCTATTTTTAGTTTTTTGAGGAACTTCCATACTGTTTTCCACAGTGGCTGGACCAATTTACATTCCCATCAGCAGTGTACAAGCGTTCCCTTTCCTCTACATCCTCACCAGCAATTGGTTATTTGTAGACTATTTGATGATAGCCATTCTGACAGGTGTGAGGTGATATCTCATTGTTTTGATTTGCAATGTATAAATGTATCAAATCAATGTGTAGTATGCTTTAAACTTACATGATGTTATATGTCACCTATATCAGTAAAAAAGAAAATTTTTAATTATAGCTCTCTCTTTCTTAGAGATATATGCACATGATACACAAATAAAATTGTGGTGGTTTTGAATATTTCCACAAATGATGTGATACTCTTCAAGAGGTAGAAGTCCAGTTCACCTTTCCTTGAGTGTGAGCCGACTTAGTGATGTGCTTGCAATGAATAGAAAAAAGCAGAAGTGGCAATGTGGGACTTCAGAGACTAGGTCATGCAAGACACTGTCACGCCTTTCTTTCTCTTGCATTGCTCACTCTGGGCGAGGTTCACTGACGTGTCCTGAATAGAGGCTCATGTGGGCAAGGAGGCCTCCTGCCATTGGCCAATGAGTTACCAAGGCCTCCAGCCAACAGCCATGTGAGTGAGTCTTCTTGGAAGTGAATCTTCCTGGCCTGACAACCTTCAGATGTCTGCATCTCCAACCAACATTTTGACTGCAACCTCATAAGAGATGTGGAGCCAGGAAAACCCAGCTAAGCTGCTCCTGGATTCCTGACCTTCAGAAACTCCTGTGAGATGATACATGCTTCCTGTTTTAAGCCACTGAAATTTGGGGGTAATTTGTAATGAAGCAGTAGATAACTAACATAAATATATTCCTCTAAAGGAATAATCTTATTAGATAATAATTTATTATATTAAAAAGTTAAATATTATGTACTTATTGTGTATCAGACACTGTATTAAATATTTTACCTGTACTATCTTGTTTGATTCTTATTGGAATCTAACGGTATAGGCTCAATTTTACATTCTTATTTCACAGAGGAGTAAACTGAGCCTTAGGGAGCTTATGTAACCTGCTTATGTAAGTGAGGAAGACTTACTTTGGGACTGTAATGCAGAAGTCCACATTAGATTGACTCATCCTTCTGACAGCTGGAGTAAATCTCTTATTAATGTCCTTGGGAAAGTGAGATGCCAAGCATTATGCGTTCCACATTCCAATGCTCAGAACGCTATTTTGTCCTTTCTTTTCCATATTATATGCTTTGAGCTTCCTAAACCTGCTTCTTTTTCTGTCAGTGGTAACCAAAGGAATCGCAGTACTTAGGCTTGAAACACAGACCCTCCTAATCATGAAGAAAAGAAATAAGGTATAAGAAGGAAATGTTTGTTTCCTCTTTCTTTGCACTTGCAGAGAAAAACAGAAACTATTCTTGCTTATATTAATTCTAGATAAGGATTTTTATAAAGTACCTGGATTCCAGAGATTGTTGCTAACTACTGTTGATAATAACCTTTAATCTCTGAAAGGTCAGTAATTTTGATTGGTTGTTTTACTTAATAATGTGTTGCCTTGGTGATAATTTTAATGTAGCCATCATTTTTTTCTAAAAGGTATAAAACTTGTGGACTCTCTGTGGAATCTGAAGGAGATCATTGTTATTTCCCTCTTATTTCACATGCTTGAGGTAAAATAAAATTACTCTGCAAATTTCTTATTTAAACAAAGATCTTGGGAATCTTGTCTTATTTAAATTTAACAAGGACGTACTTCAGTAGTATGTTTTTTAGTCTTATTTGAGAAAGTTTTTCTGTTGCTGTCACAGATGAATAATTACTTGAATAGCTATAAAATTCCTAGGACACAGCTGTGACCTGCTACTCATCATTCAGCAGAATCTGATTGTTCTACTGTCTTCTGGTATGTTTAGGGTTGGAGAGAAATGAGAGGCAGATATTTTCCCCAGATACTTGTAGACTCTCTTTTTCTTTGAAATTATGGAATGGTGTGTGTGTGTGTGTGTGTGTGTGTGTGTGTGTGTGTGTGTGTGTGTCTGCATTTTGTCTTATTTTTTTCTAGGATCCCCATGAATACTTGGCTCATGTATTTTTTCAACTGAGATGTTTTCTTCTATTTGATTATCATTTGTGTTCCATTATTTTTCCTTTCATTGGAAAATGTATATTCTTAACTCTTTGTCCTCTACCCTCAACATGTATTATCTTTCTCATTATTTTCTTCTGAGCTTCTCATTTTTGTCTTCAGTACTGATTTTTCTGGGGGTGGGGTGACCTTTTCTTCTGTTTCAGAGGGTAGAGTAGGCGATACATGGTTCAGTAATGTACATCTCAATCCATCTTGACTGATGATGCATTTAGTGAGAATTCCACCAGGATTTTCCAAGATCTTTTCTTATCATTTTGTCTCAAAGTCAGCTTTTGCATTTTTGTGTGTCTTCAAGGATATTTTGTTAGTAAATTAAGAAAAAGTTTGTCAGACGTTTGTCATCATATAGAATCTTCAGTAATTTTTTTTTTAAAACATCTTTATTGGAGTATAATTGCTTTACAATGGTGTGTTAGTTTCTGCTTTATAACAAAGTGAATCAGTTATACATATGTTCCCATATCTCTTCCCTCTTGCATCTCCTTCCCTCCCACCCTCCCTATCCCACCCCTCTAGGTGGTCACAAAGCACCGAGCTGATCTCCCTGTGCTATGCGGCTGCTTCCCACTAGCTATCTATTTTACATTTGGTAGTGTATATATGTCTATGCCACTCTCTCACCCTGTCACATCTTACCCCTCCCCCTCCCCATATCCTCAAGTCCATTCTCTAGTAGGTCTGTGTCTTTATTCCCGTCTTGCCACTAGGTTCTTCATGACCTTTATTTTCCCTTAGATTCCATATATATGTGTTAGCATACTGTATTTGTTTTTCTCTTTCTGACTTCCTTCACTCTGTATGACAGACTCTAACTCCATCCACCTCACTACAAATACCTCCATTTCATTTCTTTTTATGGCTGAGTAATATTCCATTGTATATATGTGCCACATCTTCTCTATCCATTCATCCGATGATGGACACTTAGGTTGCTTCCATGTCCTGGCTATTGTAAATAGAGCTGCAATGAACATTTTGGTACATGACTCTTTTTGAATTATGGTTTTCTCAGGGTATATGCCCAGTAGTGGGGTTGCTGGGTCGTATGGTAGTTCTGTTTTTAGTTTTATAAGGAACCTCCATACAGTTCTCCATAGTGGCTGTATCAATTTACATTCCCACCAACAGTGCAAGAGTGTTCCCTTTTCTCTACACCCTCGCCAGCATTTATTGTTTCTAGATTTTTTGATGATGGCCATTCTGACCGGTGTGAGATGATATCTCATTGTAGTTTTGATTTGCATTTCTCTAGTGATTAATGATGTTGAGCATTCTTTCATGTGTCTGTTGGCAATCTGTATATCTTCTTTGGAGAAATGTCTATTTAGGTCTTCTGCCCATTTTTGGATTGGGTTGTTTGTTTTTTTGTTATTGAGCTGCATGAGCTGCTTGTAAATCTTGGAGATTAATCCTTTGTCAGTTGCTTCACTTGCAAATATTTTCTCCCATTCTGAGGGTTGTCTTTTGGTCTTGTTTATGGTTTCCTTTGCTGTGCAAAAGCTTTTAAGTTTCATTAGGTCCCATTGGTTTATTTTCGTTTTTATTTCCATTTCTCTAGGGGCTGGGTCAAAAAGGATCTTGCTGTGATTTATGTCATAGTGTTCTGCCTATGTTTTCCTCTAAGAGTTTGATAGTGTCTGCCCTTACACTTAGGTCTTTAATCCATTTTGAGTTTATTTTTGTGTATGGTGTCAGGGAGTGTTCTAATTTCATACTTTTACATGTACCTGTCCAATTTTCCCAGCACCACTTATTGAAGAGGCTGTCTTTTCTCCACTGTATATGCTTGCCTCCTTTATCAAAGATAAGGTGACCATATGTGCATGGGGTTATCTCTGGGCTTTCTATCCAGTTCCATTGATCTATATTTCTGTTTTTGTGCCAGTACCAAACTGTCTTGATTACTGTAGCTTTGTAATATAGTCTGAAGTCAGGGAGCCTGATTCCTCCAGCTCCATTTTTCGTTCTTAAGATTGCTTTGGCTATTCGGGGTCTTTTGTGTTTCCATACAAATTGTGAAATTTTTTGTTCTAGTTCTGTGGAAAATGCCAGTGGTAGTTTGATAGGGATTGCATTGAATCTGTAGATTGCTTTGGGTAGTAGAGTCATTTTCACAATGTTGATTCTTCCAATCCAAGAACATGGTATATCTCTCCATCTATTTGTATCATCTTTAATTTCTTTCATCAGTGTCTTATAATTTTCTGCATACAGGTCTTTTACCTCCTTATGTAAGTTTATTCCTAGGTATTTTATTCTTTTTGTTGCATTGGTGAATGGGATTGTTTGTTAATTTCTCTTTCTGATCTTTACTTGTTAGTGTAAAGGAATGCAAGAGATTTCTGTGCATTAATTTTGTATCCTGCAACTTTACCAAATTCATTGATTAGCTCTAGTAGTTTTCTGGTGGCATCTTTAGGATTCTCTATGTATAGTATCCTGTCTTCTGCAAACAGTGACAGTTTTAATTCTTCTTTTCCAATTTGTATTCCTTTTATTTCTTTTTCTTCTCTGATTGCCATGGCTAAGACTTCCAAAGCTATGTTGAATAATGGTGGTGAGCGTGGACATCCTTCTCTTGTTCCTGATCTTAGAGGAAATGTTTTCAGTTTTTCACCATTGAGAATGATGTTTGCTGTGGGTTTGACGTATATGGCCTTTATTATGTTGAGGTAGGTTCCCTCTATGCCCACTTTCTGGAGAGTTTTTATCATAAATGGGTATTGAATTTTGTCAAAAGCTTTTTCTGTATCTACTGAGATGATCATATGGTTCTTATTCTTCAATTTGTTAATGTGGTGTATCACATTGATTGATTTGCGTATATTGAAGAATCCTTGCATCCCTGGGATAAATCCCACTTGATCATGGTATATGATCCTTTTAATATGCTGTTGGATTCTGTTTGTTAGTATTTTGTTGAGGATTTCTGCATCCATATTCATAAGTGATATTGGTCTATAATTTTCTTTTTTTTTAGTATCTTTGTCTGGTTTTGGTATCAGGGTGATGGTGGTCTCGTAGAATGAGTTTGGGAGTGTTCCTTCCTCTGCAATTTTTGGGAAGAGTTTAAGAAGGATGGGTGTTAGCTCTTGTCTAAATGTTTGATAGAATTCACCTGTGAGGCCATCTGGTCCTGGTCTTTTGTTTTCTGGAAGATTTTAAATCACAGTTTCAGTTTCATTACTTGTGATTGGTCTGTTCACATTTTCTATTTCTTCCTGGTTCAGTCATGGAAGGTTATACCTTTCTAAGAATTTGTCCATTTCTTCCAGATTGTCCATTTTATTGGCATAGGGTTGCTTGTAGTGGTCTCTTATGATGCTTTGTATTTCTGCAGTGTCTGTTGTAACTTCGTCTTTTTCATTTCTAACTTTATTGTTTTGAGTCCTCTTCTTCTTTTTCTTGATGAGTCTGGCTAAAGGTTTATGAATTTTGTTTATCTTCTCCAAGAACCAGCTTTTAGTTTTATTGATCTTTGCTATTGTTTTCTTTGTTTCTATTTCATTTATTTCTGCTCTGATCTTTATGATTTCTTTCCTTCTACTAACTTTGGGTTTTGTTTGTTCTTCTTTCTTTAGCTCCTTTAGGTGTAAGGTTAGATGGTTTATTTGAGATTTTTCTTGTTTCTGGAAGTAGGATTGTATTGCTATAAACTCCCCTCTTAGAGCTGCTTTTATTGCATCCCACAGGTTTTGGATCATCTTGTTTTCGTTGTCCTTTGTCTCTAGGTATTTTTTGATTTCCTCTTTGATTTCTTCAGTGATCTCTTGGTTATTTAGTAGCGTTTTGTTTAGCCTCCATGTGTTTGTGTTTTTTACGTTTTTTCCCCTGTAATTTATTTCTAATCTCATAGCGTTGTGGTTGGAAAAGATGCTTGATATGATTTCAGTTTTCTTAAATTTACCGAGACTTGATTTGTGACCCACGATGTGATCTATCCTGGAGAATGTTCCATGTGCACTTGAGAAGAAAGTGCAATCTGCTGTTTTCAGATGGAATATCCTATAAATATCAATTAAATCTACCTGGTGTATTGTGTCATTTAAAGCTTGTGTTTCCTTATTAATTTTCTGTCCTGATGATCTGTCTATTGGTGTAAGTGAGGTGTTAAAATCCCCCAGTATTATTGTGTTACTGTCGATTTCCCTTTTTATGGCCATTAGTATTTGCCTTATGTGTTGGGGTGCTCCTATGTTGGGTGCATATATATTTATAATTGTTACATCTCCCTCTTGGATTGATCCCTTGATCATTATGTAGTGTCCTTTCTTGTGTCTTGTAACATTGTTTATTTTAAAGTCTATTTTATCTGATATGAGTATTGCTACTCCAGCTTTCTTTTGATTTCCATTTGAATGGAATATCTTTTTCCATCCCCTCATACTTTCAGTCTGTATGTGTCCCTAGGTCTGAAGTGTGTCTCTTGTAGACAGCATATATATGGGTCTTGTTTTTGTATCCATTCAGCCAGTCTGTGTCTTTTGGTTGGAGCATTTAATCCATTCACATTTAAGGTAATTATCAATATGTATGTTCCTGTTACCATTTTCTCAGTTGTTTTGGGTTTGTTTTTGTAGGTCCTTTTCTTCTCTTGTGTTTCCCACTTAGAGAAGTTCCTTTAGCATTTGTTGGAGAGCTGTATGGTGGTGCTGTATTCTCTTAGCTTTTGCTTGTCTGTAAAGCTTTTGATTTCTCCATCGAATCTGAATGAGATCCTTGCCAGGTAGAGTAATCTTGGTTGTAGGTTCTTCCCTTTCATCACTTTAAATATGTCATGCCACTCCCTTCTGGCTTGTAGAGTTTCTGCTGAGAAATCAGCTGTTAACCTTATGGGAGTTCCCTTGTATGTTATTTTTCATTTTTCCCTTGTTGCTTTTAATAATTTTTCTGTCTTTAATTTTTGTCAGTTTGATTACTATGTGTCTTGGCGTGTTTCTCCTTGGGTTTATCCTGCCTGGGGCTCTGTGTGCTTCCTGGACTTGGGTGGCTATTTCCTTTCCCATGTTAAGGAAGTTTTCAACTATAATCTCTTCAAATATTTTCTCAGGTCCTTTCTCTCTCTCTTCTCCTTCTGGGACCCCTATAATGCGGATGTTGTGTTTAATGTTGTCCGAGAGGTCTCTTAGACTGTCTTCATTTCTTTTCATTCTTTTTTCTTTATTATGTTCTGGGGCAGTGAATTCCACCTTTTTGTCTTCTAGGTCACTTATCTGTTCTTCTGCCTCAGTTAGTCTGCTATTGATTCCTTCTAGTGTATTTTTCATTTCAGTTATTGTATTATTCCTCTCTGTTTGTTTTGTTCTTTAATTCTTCTAGGTGTTTGTTGTTTAATTCTTCTAGGTCTTTGTTAAATATTTCTTGCACCTTCTCGATCTTTGCCTCCATTCCTTTTCTGAGGTCCTGGATTATCTTCACTATCATTATTCTGAATTTTTTTCCTGGAAGGTTGCCTATCTCCACTTTATTTAGTTGTTTTTCTGGGGTTTTATCTTGTTCCTTCATCTGGTACATAGTCCTCTGCCTTTTCCTTTTGTCTATGTTTCTGTGAATGTGGTTTTCGTTTCACAGGCTGCAGGATTGTCGTTTTTATTGCTTCTGTTGTCTGCCCTCCAGTGGATGAGGCTATCTCTAATTGTTACAGTTTGGAGCCATGAGTCATAAGTGGAAAATGCCACAGGAGCCAGTGCCAGGTAGGAAAACTGAACCCTAGTTGATGAGTTGCTGGAGGGTAAGTGTAGACAACTCTGAGAATTAAATAGTCCAGGGGAACCCAGTCATTGATGGCTCCCACTATTTTCTGAGGGTTGCCTCCAGGTCCTCAACCAGGTCCTCTTAGTGAAAATCAGAGAAAAATTCTCTAATGCATCTGGCAGGAGGAGGGGAAATGTAACAACCTTATATCCTGGTTTCATGAGTGTGTGTCCTCCTTGTATCACTGCTGTCCTTGCCCATGTAACCACTAGCTCTATTCTCAATTGTGTTTATCTGCATTGTTTTACTGGATGTCTTTGGCTTCTCAGGCTGCTATAATGAAATACCATAGACTGGGTGGTTTAAACAGTTTTCTGAGGTTTATTTTCTCAGTTCTGGAGGCTGGAAGTCAGACATCAAGGTACCAGCATGTTTGGGTTCTGCTGAAGACTCTTCTGGGCTTGTAGATGGCTACCCTCTCCCTCTGTCATCATATGGCCTTTCCTCAGTGTGTGCATGTGAGGAGAGATGAGCTCTGGTGTGTCTTCCTCTTCTTATAACGGCACTTGTCCCATCATGGGGCTCCACCTTCATGGCCTCATCTAAACCTAATTACCTACAAAGACCCTACCTCCAAATAACATCATATTGGGCGTTAGGGCTTCAACATATGAACTTTGGGGAGACAGAAGCACTGTCTATAACACTGGATATGAACAAGAGATCAGCTTTAAACAAGAAATTTTCTTCGTTGAAAATAAGTATACACATGCTTGGTTTTTCAAAAAAAAAAAAAAAAAGCAAAAGAAGTAAAACTTGTTTGAAATTTATATGTGGTTTCTCTGGAGAAAATGCTGTTTGCTTCCAAAAAAGTGATCTCAGAAAAATCAAACCTTCTTGTGGGCTGAATTCCTGCCAGGCACTATTGTGTGTGACAAAGACAGTGAGCCAAAGGAAGCATCTCACTTTTCTCCTGCTTGATTTTATTGCACTTTTTTCAAGAGGCCATGCACATGGAGTCTACATACTCGAAAAATATTGATACATTGGCCAATATTTATGAATTGCTGCTGGATAGTAAGAACTCTGCTGGTTGGTTGAGGTGATGATAATGTTGGAGGGTAATAGTCAAGATAGTTCATTGACTTTGAGCAGCTTACAATCTGGTTGGGGAAAGCATTTGTTCTCCTAGCCCTTTCCCATGTAGGTGTTTATGGCGTATTTTGCTGGCTTTATACAGAATCCTTAGGTCCCTCTTCGTTTAATGTGCAGAATGGAGTTTCTGACAACCAAAACCAAATTGTTTGGATGTGTGCATTCTCAAGGAGAGGAAAGTAAGAATAGTATTAATGTTTTGGCCTCCTAATATTCCACTGCATATATCATAGGTGGCACGTACACTTTTCCATAGGAAACTGGAGGAAAGAATTAGGAGCAGAGGATTTATGATTTCCATCACTTCTTTACCATCAGACTCTGAAACAAACGAATGCTTATTTGTCAGCAAAAGCAAAACATACAATTTCTTTAGCTGCAATGGAACTGTGTTTTAAAAATATCTAGTGTCCTCTGCAAAAGCCTTGGCTGAACTGTGAGAGCAGCCACTTGCCTGTCAGGTGTCTAATTATATTTCCCTCCTCGTCAGCCACGCCAGTAGCAGGGCACTACTGAGACCATATGTTGCCCATATGTTGGAAAGCTACTAAATTAAATCCCTGTGTAACATGCTGACAAGTCTACTGCAGGAGTTGAAGTTTGGGTACCTAAATTTCTCTAACCTAGCATTCCATTGTTAGTATTTTTGAGTTTTCTCTCTCTCTGGTGCAGGCCGGCTGTTCTTTGTCAAGGCCTGAGAGGTTGTTATCACACATCAATACCATCGAAAAAGAAACTGAATATCTGGGTTAGGCTGGATTTCAGCAGTTGATAAATTGGAGTTAGGTCTAAATCCCTAATGTTAGATCACAAAAACGTGATGTTCAGTTTGTCCTGCTCTGAGGTGTGCAAGATGTTCAGAGAATTTAGGTCAGGGATCAGTGATGTTCTGTCCATTTGCAAGCCCCATACATAGTCTTCTGATTTTCACTGTTCATGGCAGGAAAGGGTTTTTCCCATGCCCCATTTCTTTTGCCTTTACTATTGTACTTCTTTTAGCATGGCTGACATTTTATTTTTTGATGCATTTTATATTTGGTGGTTAACTTTAGAAGAAGAGAACTGGCCCTTAACTGATCCTAATTTTCCTTCACCTATAAGTAACTACTATCCTAATGGGAATGCTACTTTTCTTTTTCTTCTGTCCTCCTAAGGGGGATGGATAATCCTTCCTTTGGGGAAGAACAGAAAACCTTTTTTTCAATGACAGGCAATATAGTATAAAGTATTGTCTTATTTAAGAATAGCAACAATCTATGAATTCTGCCTTACTGCCTAATTTGCATTTGGGAAACTGAGGCTCAGAGAGGGTAAGTAACTTTCACGAGTTCATGTGAATCCAGTAATGGCAGAATTGTGGTCTCTTTGGCTCCAGAATCCTGTGCCTTTTCTTCTCAAGTCTGCTTATTGGCTTGAACCAGACAACAGATTTCTCAGACTTTGCTCCACAGAACACTGATGTCCTTCTAAATGTTAGTAGATGTTCTCCACAAAGGGGTCTAGGGTCAAATATGTCTAGTATATTAGGGTTCACCAGAGAAATAGGATCAATAAGATACACACATACAGACACACATATTTTTCAGTTGACAGATAAAGAAGCCTACTGTCATCTTCTGCAATGATAGGGAAAGTCACTATTTCAATCAGGCTGAAAAATCTGCACAGCTCTTTAAGAGGGAAGTAGCCAGGGCCTATCCAATTTAAAAAATTTTACCTAAAACAAATAAAATATTTTCTAATGTATGTGCCCTTGCAATTAAAGTGTTATATATAAAGATTTTCTGATTACTCAGAAATCTGATTCTTTTTTTTTTAAAGGTCATGAATGGTATTTTTTTAAAATTTTTATTTATTTATTTATGGCTGTGTTGGGTCTTCGTTTCCATGCGAGGGCTTTCTCTAGTTGCAGCAAGTGGGGGCCACTCTTCATCGCGGTGCGCGGGTCTCTCACTATCGCGGCCTCTCTTGTTGTGGAGCACGGGCTCCAGACGCGCAGGCTCAGTAATTGTGGCTCACGGGCCTAGATGCTCCGTGGCGTGTGGGATCTTCCCAGACCAGGGCTCGAACCCGTGTCCCCTGCACTGGCAGGCAGATTCTCAACCACTGCGCCACGAGGGAAGCCCAAGCTGATTCTTGAAAAGCTTCAGAACAGGGCATATATACTTGCTCCAGCCCAAGAGAGCTGCTGCCATTAACCAAGTTTATTCCTTGATTCAAAGTCACCTATTTTGGTGAGTTTGCGGCAAGCCTAAAATGGTTTTCTACTGGCAAGTTTCTAAAAAACAAAATCCCAAACACAAGCCTGATTCATTGTAATTGAGGAAGACTCTGGCATGAAAAGAAAAACTCTTGCCTGCTTGACTTTTCTCTAGAATCTCAGTAAACAGGATTGGGTCACTTTAATTTAAGCAAAATTTATTTAGGGCCCAGAAAATTTCAATTCATGCTATTGGCCTATTAACAAATATTTTATTAGATTGCAAAGAAAGAAGGAATATTCAGATCTTCTCGCATAGAGTAGAAATAATTTCCTTTATGGCTCACCTTTAGGACCCCATCACTCTAATTTCAATATCTTTTATTGACATTATAGAACAGAGGCTTTCTTGTGTATGACTTTAAACAGCTGATCTCTACTCTCTGTGGATACAGACAGTTAATGAAGCAGTTAAAGCCAACTATTCAATAACTCCCTAGATCCTTGGGTTCAGTCACTCAGCAACATTTATTTAACAGCCTTGGTGAGCACAGTCTTAGATGTTGTCAGGGGTAAAAAAACTAATAGACGTGGTTCTTCCTTCAAGGATTTTTCAGCTGGGGGGCTAAGAAGAGCACACACATATGAAAAACAATGAGGCTCTTAAAATAATATTTAAACAGTTTTAGAGAAGTCTAATAGCAGTTTATGAATTTATGTTGGTCTTACTTTTAGTGTGTTAGTATGAATGAATTTCCAAATAATGAACTTTAATTATTTTCAAGTTTAGGTAAAGCAATTCTCCCCTTCTTCAACTACACTTACAAAGTTTTGGGGAGTAAAGACTTTTAGGGGCACAGTCTGTTAGAATAATTTTTGCTTAGTAGAACAACTCTTCACCTGTAAATCACCTTTGAAAGTGAACGGTGGCCATGATCTACATGGCATAACCCAAATACCCTGTCAGTGCAGGTTGCAGGAAGAACGAGCAGCTGATTCAAGGTGAGTCCATGTATGGCATAAGCAGTGGTCTTGGAAGTGGTAAAGCTCAAAGTTCTGCCCAACAAAGATGACAGTCATCAACTGAGACTAGGAACTGCTCTCTCTGAGGAGTTCGAATGTGAAACACAGTGAAGGTTAAAATGCTCTTGATAAAAGTAGAGGCTGAAAAGGATTCAGATCTATATTGTTCCACCCAAATCTTCAAAGGCAAGTAAGAGTAATATTTTGGATATCCTAATTATGAAATTCTGCTCCAAATCTCATTCCATTAAATGACTGGGGATCTCTAGACTTTATATCTTTATTTGGTGTTTTTTCGTATTCAATCTCAAAAGTAGGCATATGAGATGATACAATTCTACGTTAATGCTTAGCCTCCTCTTCTCTACGAATCTATATTTTTTTTCTTCAAAGCCCAAAGGAGTTTAGGATTCTAGGGAAAATTTGGAAATTAGTGTCCAAGCCTGTATAAGACTTTAAAGCTCTACTTTTCCAAACCAAAAATTCACCCTCTCAAGTCTACCTCCTCCAGTGCCACACACAGTGAGCTGTAGGCATCACTACTCACCACCCTCTTGAGCTCTCTCTTGCACCTGCTTCTGACCTGTCAACTTAGAGGCCCATCCTCTCATTTTTGTTCTCTCCTGACCCTTGAAATTTTATGTTCGACAGCATTTCCTTGATCATGTTTCTGGCCCTCGAGGACACTGTTTTTGGCTATTTTGCCTAAGATTGCAGGAATGAAACAGTTTCCCCAGGTCAGCTTGTCCTAGGACCCTGGCTCTGACAGTGGGTGACAGCACTTCCAGTGGACTTAACCAGTGGGACACAGAAATTTTCCCTGGAAGAGCAGAGCGTGAAGATGAATAGTTGAAAAATAGGTGAACAGAGAAGTTATTTATTTAATTATTTGGATCCATTCTGCTACTTAGTAGCTGTGTGACCTACAGTATGTTACTTAACCTCTCTGAGCCTCAGTTTTTTACGTTTATAGATTGGGGATAATAATAATTTAGTCATATGATTGTGATTAGGATTAAGTGAGATAATATGCAGAAAATAATTTGTATACTTACAGTGGTATAATAAGATAGATAATACTACTTAAACATTTTAAGTAAAGGTTAAACTTTAGAAAAGGTAAGAGAAGAGTAAGAGAAGTCAATAAGCTTGATCTTTAGGGTAACGCAGTGAAACATAGTTAAAACAGCCAACTGTGGAAGTACTAGGGAAGAAAACTTGACTTCCAACATGTATGAGGAAGTGGTGCTCTGGGTGAAAAGGCACGTGCTGGAAGAGAGTATGGCTAGGGATGTATATGGCAATTCATGCCTATCAGACTGGGTGAGAGGTATGGATAAACTATTGAGATTCTGTAATGAATCTTTTAAAAAATTATTTTTTATGAACCGAAGGTCAGTAACAAGTGGGAGCTTCTATATGGACATAACTTAGCTTTAGGGAGGGGCTTTAGGAAAGAAAGCTGCCTATATGCATGTCCAAAAAAGGGACAGAAAAGAGGTGATGGGAGTCAGAGCAAAGACAGCATTCAAGAAATGGAAAATCAGGTTTTCAATGTACAAACTATCCACCAGGAGGACCAACCTGATGGCCTTCTATTGCAGGGGTGATTTAGGGAGATGAATGATGTGTAACACAAACTGTCTGTATAATTCAATATGTAGATAGTGTTGGACAGGAAACTCTACTAGATACTGTGGGACATACAAAGGTAAAAGAAATATGATCCTTGCCTTCTGAAAGAATACAGTGTACTGTAGAGACAAAACATGGACACAAATATTATTAAATGTGATTGGCAATATAAAAAGATAAAATATATATCTCTATATATCTATACATATAATGTTAGAAGAGGAATAGGTAATTTTGGCTGGGTGACTAGAGAAGGAAGTGGCATTTGAGCTGGGCTTTTAAGCATTTTGACAGCCAGATATTATAGGGTAGTTATTCCTGGCAACAAAATAACACTGGCAAATTATATTATTTGGTGTAATACTAGTTTTAAATTAGATAGGCTCTGAACTCTCAGTAGTATAACAAAATAGAGGTTTATTTCTCAATCATTTTTTTTAGAGAGGGTTTTCAATGAGCAGCCTTCTTTGCAGTGACTCAGGGACCCTCTCTTTGGGACTCAGAATTTTTCCTGAGTTTCACCCTGGTTTCACCCTCTCTTAGGGACTCAGGATGTTTTCTTTGAGCACGTGTATGGGGAAAAATACAGATCATGGAGGACTGTATGTGAGACTTTTATGGTCCAGACCTGGAAGGGACAAACATCACTTCTACCCATATTTCATTTGTTTTTGTTTTTTGAAAGTTTGATTGTAGTGTGTCACAGTGTAGGTCTCTTTGAATTCATCTTACTTGGAGTTGGTGGAATTTCTTGGATGTTTATATTCATACCTTTCATCAGATTTTGGAAGTTTTCAGCCAGGATTTCTACAAATATTCTCTCTTCCCTTTTCCTTCTCTCTCTCTTCTACTGGGACTCCCACAATGTGTATGCTTGGTCTGTTTGTGTGCCATAGGTTCCTTTGGTTCTTCACTTTTCAATCTTTTTTCTTTCTGTTCCTTAGACTTGATAATTTTCATTGTCTTATCTTCAAGTTTGCTGATTCTCTCTTCTGCCTACTCAAATCTGCCTTTGAATCCCTCTAATGATTTTTCATTTCAGTTGTAATTTTTGGCTCCAGAATTTCTTCCAGGTTATCTTTAGCTTTTCTATCTCTTTATTGATATTTACATTTTGTTCATACATTGTTTTATTGACTTTCTTCCCATCTTTTCTTTAGTTCTTTGAGCATCTCTAAGACAGTGTTTTATTATCTTTATGTAATAGATCTGTCATCAGGTCTTTTTCAGAGACAGTTTCTGTTGATTTATTTGAATTGGCCATACTTTCCTGTTTGTTTGTTTGGCTTATGATTTTTTTGTTGTTATTGAAAACTGGACATTTTAGCCTAAAAATGTAGTAACTCCAGAAAGCAGATTTTCCCCATGCCCAAGGGTTTGCTGTTTTTTTTTTTTTAGTTGTTTTTGTTTTTTTAATTCTTGTAGGCAGTCTATATGCTGAGGATCAGTCTGAGGTATAAACTTAAGGTCTTCTCACATCTTTTCTGAGCCTCACCCTGGACATGCATGATTACTTTCTAACTTTCCCCATATATGCAGTTGTTTTTGAATGTCCTAGTCTTTAATATCTGGTTCCAAAAAGGGGAAAAAAGAAAAATGAAAGGACAAAATTGTGCTGACCCTTTAAATCCCCTGGAAGTCACTTCAGCTGGAGGGGCTTGAAACAATGGAGGAAGTTTCAACAACAATGACTGCCCACTTCATCATCTACATCTTTATGATCTGAGGTAGCAATTAGTGATCAGAGGACAGACCCTTAATATTTGGAGGACAGGGTCCTTTTTGCCTACTCTGACTCCCACAAGCTGTCTGCAAGCTGCTCCAGGAACACAGCTGCCTGCCATGAGGCTGGGGTTTGGGATGGGTAGCTGTTTTTGTGCTAAGAGCTGGAATTGACCTCAGTTTACTGTACAAGCCTTCCCCTGGAAGTTTCAAGTCTTCAGTAGACTCCAAAGTTCCAAAATAGTTATATCAGATTCTTCTAGTGCAGTTATTTTCTAGGTAGGGAGACAGGTTCCTGGTGCTTCATACTCTGCCATCTTCCCAGAGTCCTCAGATGACTTTTTGATACCAAGAGATTGTAAAATGAAGAAACCTGCCCGTGATCTCACCTGGAGATGGAAAATAATTTTTAACAGAGCAGGCTTAACACAAAGGAGTTTCTATTTGCTTGGAAGAGTCTAGCTTTTTCCATAAGTTGGTTACCAACTTAACAAATATGGGTAGCAAATTGAAAGAAGTGTTTGATGGAATTTTGAGTGGATGTCTGAGGTAAGTAGAATGAGTGGTTGGGAAAGAAGTTATTGTTTTAGTCATATTGAGTCAAGTTGGTAGTGGGACTTCTGAGTAGAAGTATTCAGCAGTCATAAGAAATGCAGAACTGGATCTGGGAGAGAAGTAAGCGCTGGAGATGAGGATTTGGGGAAAAAAATCCATGACAGCTGTCTTTTCTCCTCCTGAACTACACTCAGCCTCTCAGTGAGAGAGAGTAACAGGCCGAATTAAACAGGGTTCTGATACAGATGGCAATTCTTATATGAATGTTTGGCTCATGTACTTAATAAACAAACATCTCTACAGTAGAAAAAGCTGGTGACTTGACCTACATATATTGTGAAATGATTACCACAGTAAGTTTAGTTAATATCCATCCCCTCATGTACTTACAAAAAATGTTTTTTTCCTTGTGATGAGAACTTTAAGGATCTATTCTTTTAGCAATTTTAAAATATACCATACAGCAGTGTTAACTACAATCATTATGTTGTATATTATATCCCTAGTACTTATTTATCTTATAACAGGAAGTTTGTACCTTTTGACCACCATCATCCAGTTCCCACAAATGTAATTTTTTTTTAATTTGGTTTAATTTTCACAAACCTAAAGGTAGATTTAGCTTTCTTTTTTTTTCTCTTTTATTCTTGAATTTTATTTTATTTATTTTTTTATACAGCAGGTTCTTATTAGTTATCCATTTTATACACATTAGTGTATACATGTCAATCCCAATCTCACAATTCATCATACCACCAACCCCCCGACCTCACCACTTTCCCCCCTTGGTGTCCATACGTTTTTTCCTCTGCATCTGTGTCTCAATTTCTGCCGTGCAAACCGGTTCATCTGTACCATTTTTCTAAGTTCCACATATATGCATTAATATACGATATTTGTTTTTCTTTTTCTGACTTACTTCACTCTGTATGACAGTCTCTAGGTTCATCCACATCTCTACAAATGACCCAATTTCGTTTCTTTTTATGACTAATATTCCATTGTGTATATGTACCACATCTTCTTTATCCATTTATCTGTCGATGGGAATTTAGGTTGCTTCCAGTTCCTGGCTATTGTAAATAGTGCTGCACTGAACATTGGGGTGCATGTGTCTTTGTGAATTATGGTTTCCTCTGGGTATGTGCCCAGTAGTGGGATTGCTGGGTCATACGGTAATTCTATTTTTAGTTTTTTAAGGAACCTCTATACTGTTCTCCATAGTGGCTGTATCAATTTACATTCCCACCAACAGTGCAACCGAGTCCCCTTTTCTCCACACCCTCTCCAGCATCTGTTGTTTGTAGATTTTCTGATGATGCCCATTCTAACTGGTGTGAGGCGATACTTCATTGTAGTTTTGATTTGCATTTCTCTAATAATTAGTGATGTTGAGCAGCTTTTCATGTGCTTCTTGGCCATCTGTATGTCTTCTTTGGAGAAATGTCTATTTAGGTCTTCTGCCTATTTTTGGATTGGGTTGTTTGTTTTTTTAATATTGAGCTGCATGAACTGTTTATATATTTTGGAGATTAATCCTTTGTCCGTTGATTTGTTTGCAAATATTTTCTCCCATTCTGAGGGTTGTCTTTTCGTCTTGTTTATGGTTTCCCTTGCTGTGCAAAAGCTTTGAAGTTTCATTAGATCCCATTTGTTTATTTTTGATTTTATTTCCATTACTCTAGGAGGTGGATCAAAAAAGATCTTCCTGTGATTTATGTCATAGAGTGTTCTTCCTATGTTTTCCTCTAAGAGTTTTATAGTGTCCGGTCTTACATTTAGGTGTCTAATCCATTTTGAGTTTATTTTTGTGTATGGTGTTAGGGAGTGTTCTAATTTCATTCTTTTACATGTAGCTGTCCAGTTCTCCCAGCACCACTTATTGAAGAGACTGTCTTTTCTCCATTGTATTTCCTTGCCTCCTTTGCCATAGATTAGTTGACCATAGGTGCGTAGGTTTACCTCTGGACTTTCTATCCTGTTCCATTGATCTATATTTCTGTCTTTGTGCCAGTACCATATTGTCTTGATTACTGAAGCTTTGTAGTATAGTCTGAAGTCCAGGAGCCTGATTCCTCCAGCTCCGTTTTTTTCACTCAAGACTGCTTTGGCTATTCGGGGTCTTTTGTGTCTCCATACAAATTTTAAGATTTTTTGTTCCAGTTCTGTAAAAAGTGCCATTGGTAATTTGATAGGGATTGCATTGACTCTGTAGATTACTTTGGGTAGTATAGTAATTTTCACAATATTGATTCTTCCAATCCAAGAACATGGTATATCTCTCCATCTGTTGGTGTCAGTGTCTTATAGTTTTCTGCATACCGGTCTTTTGTCTCCCTAGGTAGGTTTATTCCTAGGTATTTTATTCTTTATGTTGCAGTGGTAAATGGGAGTGTTTCCTTAATTTTTCTTTCAGATTCTTCATCGTTAGTGGATAGGAATGCAAGAGATTTCTGTGCATTCATTTTGTATCCTGCAACTTTACCAAATTCATTGATTAGCTCTAGCAGTTTTCTGGTGGCATCTTTAGGATTCTCTAAGTATAGTATCATGTCATCTGCAAACAGTGACACTTTTACTTCTTCTTTTCCAATTTGTAGTCCTTTTATTTCTTTTTCTTCTCTGATTGCCGTGGCTAGGACTTCCAAAACTATGTTGAATAATAGTGGTGAAAGTGGACATCCTTGTCTTGTTCCTGATCTTAGAGGAACTGCTTTCAGTGTTTCACCATTGAGAATGATGTTTGCTGTGGGTTTGTCATATATGGCCTTTTTATGTTGAGGTAGGTTCCCTCTATGCCCACTTTCTGGAGAGTTTTTATCATAAATGGGTGTTGAATTTTGTCAAAAGCTTTTTCTACATCTATTGACATGATCACATGGTTTTTCTTCTTCAACTTGTTAATATGGTGTATCACATTGATTGATTTGCTTATATTGAAGAATCCTTGCATCCCTGAGATAAATCCCATTTGATCATGGTGTATGATCCTTTTAATGTGCTGTTGGATTCTGTTTGCTAGTATTTTATTGAGGATTTTTGTATCTATTTTCATCAGTGATATTGGTCTGTAATTTTCTTTTTTTGTATTATCTTTGTCTGGTTTTGGTATCAGGGTGATGGTGGCCTCATAGAATGAGTTTGGGAGTGTTCCTTCCTCTGCAATTTTTTGGAAGAGTTTGAGAAGGATGGGTGTTAGCTCTTCTCTAAATGTTTGATAGAATTCACCTGTGAAGCCATGTGGTCCTGGACTTTTGTTTGTTGGAAGATTTTTAATCACAGTTTGCATTTCATTACTTGTGATTGGTCTGTTCATATTTTCTATTTCTTCCTGGTTCAGTCATGGAAGGTTATACCTTTCTAAGAATTTGTCCATTTCTTCCAGGTTGTCCACTTTATTGGCATAGAGTTGTTTGTAGTAGTCTCTTAGGATGCTTTGTATTTCTGCAGTGTCAGTTGTTACTTCTCCTTTTTCATGTCTAATTCTGTTGATTTGAGTCTTCTCCCTCTTTTTCTTGATGAGTCTGGCTAGTGGTTTATCAATTTTGTTTCTCTTCTCAAAGAACCAGCTTTTAGTTTTATTGATCTTTGCTATTGTTTTCTTTGTTTCTATTTCATTTATTTCTGCTCTGATCTTTATGATTTCTTTCCTTCTACTAACTTTGGGTTTTGTTTGTTCTTCTTTCTCTAGTTCTTTTAGGTATAAGGTTAGATTGTTTATTTGAGATGTTTGTTGTTTCTTGAGGTAGGATTGTATTGCTATAAACTTCCCTCTTAGAACTGCTTTTGCTGCATCCTATAGGCTTTGGATTGTCGTGTTTTCATTGTAATTTTTTCTAGGTATTTTTTGATTTCCTCTTTGATTTCTTCAGTGATCTCTTGGTTATTTAGTAGCGTATGATTTAGCCTCCATGTGTTTGTGTTTTTTATGTTTTTTTCCCTGTGATTGATTTCTAATCTCATTGTGTTGTAGTCAGAAGAGATGCTTGATATGATTTCAGTTTTCTTAAATTTATTGAGGCTTGATATGTGACCCAAGATGTGATCAATCCTGGGGAATGTTCCATGCGCACTTGAGCAGAAAGTGTAATCTGCTGTTTTTGGATGGAATGTCCTATAAATATCAATTAAATCAATCTGGTCTATTGTGTCATTTAAAGCTTCTGTTTCCTTATTAATTTTCTGTCTGGATGATCTGTCCATTGGTGTAAGTGAGGTGTTAAAGTCCCACACTATTATTGTGTTACTGTCGATTTCCTCTTTTATAGTTGTTAGCAGTTGCCTTAGGTATTGAGATGCTCCTATGTTGGCTGCATTTATATTTATAATTCTTTTGTCTTCTTCTTGATTGATCCCTTGATCATTATGTAGTGTCCTTCTTTATCTCTTGTAACATTCTTTATTTTAAAGTCTATTTTATCTGATATGAGTACTGCTACTCCAGCTTTCTTTTGATTTCCATTTGCATGGAATATCTTTTTCCATCCCCTCACTTTCAGTCTGTATGTGTCCCTAGGTCTGAAGTGGGTCTCTTGTAGACAGCATATATATGGGTCTTGTTTTTGTATCCGTTCAGCGAGCCTGTGTCTTTTGGTTGGAGCATTTAATCCATCACGTTTAAAGTAATTATTGATATGTGTGTTCCTATTACCATTTTCTCAATTGTTTTGGGTTTGTATTTATAGGTCCTTTTCTTCTCTTGTGTTTCCCACTTAGAGAAGTTCCTTTAGCATTTGTTGTAGAGCTGGTATGGTGGTGCTGAATTTTCTTAGCTTTTGCTTGTCTGTAAAGCTTTGATTTCTCCATCGAATCTGAATGAGATCCTTGCTGGGAAGAGTAATCTTGGTTGTTGGTTCTTCCCTTTCATCACTTTAAATATGTCATGCCACTCCCTTCTGGCTTGTAGAGTTTCTGCTGAGAAATCAGCTGTTAACCTTATGGGAGTTCCTTTGTATGTTATTTTTCGTTTTTCCCTTGCTGCTTTCAATAATTTTTCTTTGTCTTTAATTTTTGCCAATTTGATTACTATGTGTCTCACCGTGTTTCTCCTTGGGTTTATCCTGTATGGGACTCTCTGCGCTTCCTGGACTTGGGTGGCTATTTCCTTTCCCATGTTAGGGAAATTCTCGACTATAATCTCTTCAAATATTTTCTCAGGCCGTTCTCTCTCTCTTCTCCTTCTGGGACCCCTATAATGTGAATGTTGTTGCGTCTAGTGTTGTCCCAGAGGTCTCTTAGGCTGTCTTCATTTCTTTTCATTCTTTTTTCTTTATTCTGTTCCGCAGCAGTGTATTCCACCATTCTGTCTTCCAGGTCACTTATCCGTTCTTCTGCCTCAGTTATTCTGCTATTGATTCCTTCTAGTGTATTTTTCATTTCAGTTATTGTATTGTTCATCTCTGTTTGTTCTTTAATTCTTCTAGGTCTTTGTTAAACATATCTTGCATCTTCTCGATATTTGCCTCCATTCTTTTTCCGAGGTCCTGGATCATCTTCACTATCATTATTCTGAATTCTTTTACTGGAAGGTTGCCTATTTCCACTTCATTTAGTTGTTTTTCTTGGGTTTTATCTTGTTCCTTCATCTGGTACATAGCCCTCTTATCATCTTGTCTATGTTTGTGTGAATGTGGTTTTTGTTCCACAGGCTGCAGAATTGTAGTTCTTCTTGTTTCTGCTGTCTGCCATCTGGTGGATTAGGCTATCTAACGTAAATGTGTGTACATTTTAAGTTACATTTTAGTGTCTGTACTTTAAATGGAATTTTGCTAAATATCAGATGAATAATACTTAGCACTTCCATGTGTGCAGCATGAGTCACAATAGCCAAGATACAGAAACAACCTAAATATCTATTGACAGATTAATGGATAAAGAAAAGTGGTATATACATAGAATGGAATACTCTGTAGCCTTAAAAAAAAAAAAAAAGAAAATTCTACAATATGTGACAATATGGATGAACCTTGAGTACATTTTGCTAAGTAATATAAGCCAGTCATGGAAAGACAAATACTGCATGATTCCACTTATAATCGGAATCTAAAATAGTTAAATTCATAGAATTAAAGAGTGGAATGATGGTTGCCAGGGGCTGAGAGGGAGGGGAAATTGGGAGTGAGTTATCAATGGTCATAAAGTTTCAGTTAAGCAGGATGAATAAGCTCTAGAGACCTGTAGTACAATTTTGTACCCATAAACAATAATGTACATTTAAAAATTTGTTGAGGGTTGATCACATGTTAAGTATTCTTACCACAACAAAATTAGATTAAAATATAATAATATTTTATGAAATGTGAAAATTATATCAAATTAAAGTTTCAGTGTCCGTAAGTAAAGTTCAGGTGTCACCTAGCCTTGCTCGGTCGTGTGTGTGTTGTCTATGGCTGCTTCCATGCTGCAGGGACAGAATTGAGTATTTGCAACAGAAATTACATAGCATCCTCAGTTTTGCTTCTTGGCTCACAAAATCTAAAATATTTACTATCTGGCTTTTACAGAAAAATTTTGCCAATCATGATGCTAGGTTGTGGGTTCCTCTGCTCTGCTCTATCTGTAGTGTTCCTTTATCTGGTTTTTGTCTTCTGTATACTTACTGAAATCACCTTATTCATGGCTCTTCTTATTCTCTTTGTCATTGTGAGTTCACCCCATTTTTATTCCTTTGCTAATACTTTGGCAAGCTGAAAAACAGCTAAAATACATGTAGTGTGTACAATGTCCTAAACTGTTAAGACATTTAATAGATATACATATACATAGAAAATAACTGCTTTCGGTACAATAGGCAGGTACTGTTATTCAATCTGCTTTGCAGATAATGACACTGGGGTCAGGGAGGTTAAGTAACTTTCCTTAGATCATCATGCAGTTAGAAAGTATTGAGGCAGAATTCAAACAAACCCGGGCAGTCTGGCTCCAGACTCTTACCCATTCTGCCACTGATTCTTGTGAGAAAGAGAAAGGAACTTGTGTGGTTGGTCTGCTATCATGGTCCATAAATGATCAATGTAGTTTAAATAAACAAAAAAAGTCTGAAATTTTTATTAGGAGGAAAAGAGGGAGAAGAAACGTGTCCAGGGTGGAGGAAGGTGGAATTCTGTGCTCAACAAATGTTAGTTTCTTCTGCTTCAAAAATGTTGCTAATGGCTAGCCCTGTACTTTCTTTCCTGTTTAGCAGTATTTCAAGTTGCCATCTGATGAACCATAGCAGAGGGGAAGACAGTGGACTACAGGGCTCATGATCCCACTGTCCTAAATATATGGAGATAGCTCTATTTTTAAAAGCTAGAAGTGCTTCAGAGAGATGGTCTGTGAAAATTAAGTTCTCAGACATATATATGGGAAATGGGGCATTCCATATTGTTCTCCTGGAGATTCAGAATTTTTGTAAGCAAAGTAAATGCTCTCAGAAGACTTTGCATTAAATACTTTTTGATTATTTTTCAGCCCAATTTAAATGACCCCAGGTTTTAATTTTTTATTTATTTTTGTGCCTGTGTAATATCTGTCAACACTGAAGAATTAGTGTTCTGTGGAAACTACTTTGGAAAATGTTATTCCCCATGTTTTTCCTATATTGCAAGGTTGCAAATTGTCCTTACACTGTAAAGTGAAGAAAAAAATTCTTTATGTTATCTACAATGAATCTCATCTTTTTGCTGAGCTATTCGCTATGGAGTAGCGGGAAAACAGATTGACTGAATGTATCCTCTGGAGAAACAAGACCAGGATATCATCAATTTGGTTTTTTCTCTGGGACAAATATTTACTCAGTCTCTCAGATGCCTTTCTCCAGTTCCTGTTTCTTTCCCTAAGGAGGCATCTAGGTGTGTCGGGAAGGGGTTCCCTGGCTCATGCTAGTCCTAGGAGGTGTGCTCACAGTTATCTGCTGGTCTCAGGACAATGTCTCTTGGCTGAATGGGCGCTGCTGGTTCTTTTATAGACAGTCTACAACTCATGTCACTTTATTTGTTCTCTTTGCAAGCATCTATCAGTGTCCGGGCTGACTTAGCCCTCAGTCTGCTCCCAAGTGACTGCTGTGGCCTTTGTCCACCCTGCTTCCCCACTGCCTACAAAGCTTCCTCCACGAGGTCACCTTGCTCTGCCCAACAGGCCCCTTGGTGGGCCCACTGTCCCTCAGCTACACAAACGCAGGAACTGGGGAGGTTTGAGAAGCTTGACCTGGAACCTCTCTCTTTTTGCACACACTGCACAACCCCATAGATGTGGCTGCATCCCAGGTTGTTGTCTTTGTGGGAGGGAGGGGACAAGTTGAAAGGTGCTCTTTTCCTGGAGTCTTCCATGAGGAAATGAGTGGGTGGCTATAGTCTATGTTGTTATCATTGATTTTTTTAAAAAAATATTTATTTATTTATTTGGTTGCACTCGGTCTTAGTTGTGGCAGGTGGGCTCCTTAGTCACGGCTCACTGGCTCCTTAGTTGCGGCTCGCAGGCTCCTTAGTTGTGGCATGTGAACTCCTAGTTGTGGCATGCATGTGGGATCTAGTTCCCTGACCAGGGATCGAACCCGGGCCCCCTGCATTGGGAGTGCAGAGTCTTGACCACTGTGCCACCAGGGACGTCCCCGTTATCATTGATTTTTATCTTCACTTGTATGACACACATTCCCCCAAAGTCTAGGGAGGGGAAATGAGGACACACAAGTTTGACAGCTTCCAATCTCTGTCTCTCTTTTCTCCCCTCAGGCCAGAAACAGCCAGATGTCTCTTCTATTTCTTCTTTATTATATCTTTCCTTCTCTGTCCTGGCTGTTGGTAGGGCTAGGGAACAGCCCTCCACATTAGTAAACCCCATATTCTAAGTCCTTCAGCCTATTTTTTCCTGAGATAACATCCTGGTGAGCAAGTTTTATTGTCTTGCTGCATATCCAATTTGTACATAGGGTATAAAAAACTGACCTATTTTGTGTCCTTTCTTTTTTTTTATTTTAAAATTTTTATTGGCATATAGTTGATTTACAATGTTGTGTTAGTTTCTGCTGTATCTTTGTTCTTTCTCTACATTTCTTATGTAACAAATTTAATCCTCCCATAGGCAGATGGATGCCCAATGTGAAATATGGTTTACTCAGGAAGGCAAAGAACAAAGCCTAGTTGTAACATTGCCTCTATTTCCCATGTTCTATCAGCTTTTACACTGATCCTGCACTAGGTAGTCCACAGTTTTAAAGCTTCTTTGATGCTGCTGTCTCTTGGATTTCTTCCTCTTGGCTGCTCCACTATTTTTCAGGCTTATTACCATTTGTCTTCTATGAAATGTCACTCCTAAAAGTTCTATCCTGAGGTTACTGTTCCTCTCTTTCTGCACACTGGGTGATTTTAACCATGCTCATTCTTTTAAATGCTAATCGCACACTCATTTCCCACATGTATATTCTAGCCAGAACCTTGTGTCTTGTTGATCTGTAAGCTCCTCAAAGTCAACACACTGAGTCCACCTACCAGCTGCCGTTTTATTCTCTTGCATGTGCCATGTCATTTAACGGCAGGAGGATTCAGCCAGTTCCTTAGTTCAGGTTCTCATCATTCCTCACGTGGGCTGTTCCAATAAATTTCTAAAGAATCTTTCTGCTTTCCCCCCTCATTTCACAGCAGTCTATCTCCATATTGCTCTTAGAATGCACCTTTAAACTCCTTTGGGGCCCCCCCACACCCCTTTTGTCCTGCCTCACATCTGGCCACTTCCCACACACTTGTTTTCCTCTAGTCAATCTTCCAGCAGTTCTTAGAATGCTCCTGCTCTCTCATGCTTTGCTACTTTTACACCAGCGATTTCTTCTTCTGGGCCACCTTCTCTCCCCCATTCAATGAGCTAACTCCTACTGATGCTTTATGAGTTACTTCCTGCTGCCCCCTCCAGGAAGCCATCCATTGAAATCCCAGCCCAGATACTGTGGCCTTTTTCTATGCTCCTTCACACATACTTCAACATCCCCACTTACTTTTCCATTTAATTCACATGCGCTTGTGGAACCATCACACATATTTTAGTATTATCCCTCACTCTTTCTTTCACTTCACTGGGGAGCAGAAACCATGTCTTGTTGATTTCTTTGTCCCTAGGGCCTAGATAGAGCTGGATACCCAGTAAGGCATAGTAAATGTTTTTTAAAATGAATGGTGGAGGTCAAATAGAATAAGGACAGATAAAAGATCAATGGATCTGTTTCATCAAAGGTCTCCACTGCTCTCGGACAGAGGATGTTCAGTAAATATTTTGCTTTCACAGTTTGTGCACTGAGATGCTTGTAGAGAAGGCTACCTGCTTGAACATTAGTCTCAACTCTCGGCAATACTTCAAAATAGAAGGGAAAGCTGTTAAGAGCTTCTCAAAGTGGATTGTGGAGCAATTAGAGTGACAGAAAGATATCAGTAGTTTGGATGAGCATGGCGTTTAGCCACAAAAAAGCAGCCAGATGCATATGCTTCAATAAAATCCATAGCAAAACCTTTATAATCAGTCTGAAAATACCCAAGTCTTGTTTTCCTTTCTAGGGAAAATTAAAAAACAATTTAGCGGTTGGATACTTCATCATGTGAACAGTACTTAATCTTTCATTTTTTAAGTCATGTTAAAATATATGTACAAAGCCACAGTTCTTTCCTTCATGACAGATATCCCTAGATTTATCCCTAGACATGGTGGGGTAGTAGGTGAAGCTCATGGTGATGCCCCTCACTCTGCCTGGTTTCTGTGTAAGTCCTCAGCCCCCTCCTTTCAACATCTCCACTTACTTTTCCAACAGACCTCTGGGGCTTCAGTTGCTCAGTGTGTACCACGTGAGAGGCTGTCAGAACCAAATAAATAATTCCAGCCAGAATGTGAGGGCCCTAGGCATGCCATACCATGGTGATCAGGAGGCAGGAGATAATAATAAATGATTTTCCATTCTCAGTCACTCAGGAGGACAGGAGGCTTGTTGGGGCTGCTGGAGACCTTGAAAGTGTTTGGGGAGTATATAGAGCAGGTCAGGAATGTACTTAGAACCCAACAATGGGTATTTCAAAAGTTGTGCTCACAACTAGACTTGGAAGCCCAAAACATCAGTAACCAGTGATGGCTTAAATTAATATTGGGGGAGGGTAGGGGGTGTGTGAGGGGTCTATGGGTTGGGGTTCTCTAGAGAAATAGAACCAATAGAATACACACACATATACATATATATATGCAGAGAGAGATTTATTTTAAGGGATTGGCTCACACAATTGTGGGGCTGGCAAGCCTGAAATTTGTAAGGGAGGCTGGCAGGTTGGAGACTTAGGGAAAAGTTGATGCTTCAGTCTTGAGTTTAAATTCCACAAGGCAGCAGGCTGGAAACTCAAGCAGGACTTTGTGTGTGTGTGTATGTGCACGTGTGCATTTTTTGTAGTTTTTTGGCTGAGTTGGGTCTTCGTTACTGCACATGGACTTTCTCTAGGTGTGGTGGGCAGGGGCTACTCTTCGTTGCAGTGCGTGGGCTTCTCATTGCAGTGGCTTCTGTTGTGGAGCACGGGCTCTAGGCACACGGGCTTCAGTAGTTGTGGCACGTGGGCTTCAGTAGTTGTGGCTTGTGGGCTCAGTAGTTGTGGCTTGCGGGCTCTAGAGCGCAGGCTCAGTAGTTGTGGCACACGGGCTTAGTTGCTCCGTGGCATGTGGGATCTTCCCGGACCAGGCCTCAAACCCGTGTCCCCTGCATTGGCAGGTGGATTCTTAACCACTGCGCCACCAGGAAAGTCCCTCAAGCAGGATTTTTATGTTGCAGTCTTGAGGCAGAATACCTTCTTCTTCAAGAAACCTCAGTTTTTGCTCGAAAGGTGTTCAACTGATTGGATGAAGCCCACCCACATTATGGAAGGATAATCTGCTTTACTCAGAGTCTACTGATTTTAAATGTTAACTGCATCTAAAACATACTTTCAGGAGGCAGGATCAAGACAGCAGAGTAGGAAGACCCTGAGCTCACCTCCTCCCATGAACACACCAAAAGTACAAATACATGTAGAACAGTTGTCTCTGAGAACAACCTGAAGACTAGCAGAACTGCTCTTCTACAACAAAAGATGTAAAGAAAAAAACCACTATCGAGGTGGGTAGAAGGGGCAGAAATACGGTCTAGTCAGGACCCTCACCCCCAGCGTGGTGACCCATCATGGGGAGGGAATATCACAAACACAGAGGTCCTCCCTAAGGGGTGAGGGGTTTGAGTCCCATGTTGCGCTTCTCAGCTCTGGAGAACTGCAGTGGGAGGATGAGCCCCCATAATGTCTGGCTTTGAAAATCCCCCCAAAGTGACTCCCCCTTGCCATACCCAGCAGGTGGCCTTAGCTGAGATCAGTGCCCGCCAAAGCAGCTCCCACCCTACCACACCTGGTAGGCGGCCTTGGCACTGACAAGTACCCCTTCCCCCCATAGTGGATCTGACCCGGGAGGACCAGCCCTGCCCACCAGCATGCCCACAGCCATTCCTGCAGGGCCTTGGAGACAGTCAGGCTAGGAGCCAGCCCTTCCCACCCATGTGCTCACAGCAATGATGGCACCACCACAAAAGGAGGGCACATGCAGCCCACACAGGGGACACCCTTGAAGCATCTGGCTCTGGTGACCAGGGGGGGTTGCTCTTCTAGGTCCCACAGGAAACCTTCTACGTAAGGTCACTCCTTCAAGACCAGGAGACATAGCTTATCTACCTAATACATAGATACAAACACAGAGAGTTAGGCAAAATGAAGAGACAGAGAAATATATTCCAAATGAAAGAACAAGACAAAACCTCAGAAAAAGATCTCAGTGATACAGAGATAAGTAATCTACCTGATAAAGAGTTCAAAGTAATGACCATAATGATGCTCACTGAACTTGGAGATGAACAGATGAACACAGAGAGAACTTCAACAAAGAGAAAATATAAAAAAGAACCAGAGCTGAAGACTACAATAACTGAAATGAAAAATACACTAGATGGAATTACAGCAGATTAGGTGATGCAGAAGAATGTATCAGTGATCTGTAAGACAAGGTAGTGAAGAATCACCCAATCAGAACAGCAAAAAGCAAAAAAAAAGAGAGAGAGAGTAGTTTAAGGGATCTCTGGGACAACATCAAGCATGCTAACATCTGCACTATAGGCATCCCAAAAGGAAAAGAGAGAGCGAAAGGGGTAGAAAGCTTATTTGAAGAAATAATGACTGAAAACTTCCCTAACCTGGTGAAGGAAACAGGTATTCAAGTCCAGGAAGCATAGAGAGTGCCCCCCCACCAAAGAACCCAAAAAGATCCACACCAAGATATATTATAATTAAAATGTCAAAAGTTAAAGAAACAACCTTAAACGCAGCAAGAGAGAAACAACTAGTTATGTACAAGGGAGCCACCATAAGACTGTCAGCTTATTTTTCAGGAGAAACTTTAGAGGCCAGAAGGGAGTGGCACTATATAGTCAAAGTGCTGAAAGGAAAAAACTTACAAGCAAGAATACCTGGCAAGGTTAGCATACAGAATTGAAGGAGAGATAAAGAATTTCCCAGACAAACAAAAGCTGAAGGAGTTCATCACACCTAAACCAGCTACACAAGAGATGTTAACGGGACTTCTTTAATTGGAAAAGAAAAAGCCTAACTAGAAATAAAAAGAAAAATATGAAAATAAAAAAATATCACTGGTAAAGCAAACATATAGTAAAGGTAGTAATCAACCACTTACAAAACTAGTGTGAAGGTTAAAAGACAAAAGTAGTAAAATCAACTATAACTACAGTAATTAGTTAAAGGCTACGCAAAATAGAAAGAAGTAGAATATGTCAAAAATGTGAAACGTGGAAGGGGAATAAAAATGTACTGTTTTTAGAAAGTGTTAGAAATCAAGTGACCATCAACTTAAAATAGACTGCTATATATGTAGGTTGTTAGACATGAATCTCATGGTAACTGCAAACTAAAAACCTATAATAGATACACAAAATATAAGGAGAAAGGAATCCAAACATAATACTAAAGAAAGTAATCAAGTCACAAAGAAAGAGAGCAAGAGAAAAAGAAAGAACAGTGAAGAACTACAAAAAACCAAGAAAACAATGAACAAAATGGCAATAAGTACCATTTAAGTGTAAGTAGTTTAAATGCTCTAATCAAAAGACATAAGGTGGCTGAATGGATAAAAATACAAGACCCATCTACGTACTGCCTACAAGAGACTCATTTCAGATCTAAAGATACACAGAGACTAAAAGTGAAGGATGAAAAAGGATATTTCATGCAAATGGAAACAAAAAAGCTAGAGTGGCAATATTTATATCAGACAAAATAGACTTAAAAGCAAAGGCTATAACAAGAGACAAAGAAAGTTATTACATAATGATAAAAGAGTCAATCAAACAAAATAACACTTGTAAATATTTATGCACCCAACATAGTACAACTAAATATAGATAAAGCATATTTATATTTAACAGGACAAAAGGGAGAAATTGACAGTAATACAGTAATAGTAAGGAACTTTAATACCCCACTTACGTCAATGGATAGATCATTCAGACAGAAAATCAATAAGGGAACACTAGCCTTAAACAACATATTAGATCAGATGAACTTAATAGATATCTACAGAACATTTCATCCCAAGACAGCAGAAGACACATTTTTTTAAGTGCACATGGAACATCCTCCAGAATATATCACATGTTAGGACACAGAACAAGTTTCAGTAAATTTAAGATTAAAATCATATCAAGCATATTTTCAGACTACAATGCTGTGAGACTAGAAATCAACTACAAGAAGAAAACTGGAAATAACACAAACACATGGTGAATAAACAACATGCTACTAAACAACAATGGGTCAATGAAGAAATGAAAGAAGAAATAAAAAAAAATACCCAGAGACAAATGAAAATGAAAACACAACCTTCCAAAATAAAAACAGAAACAGATTCATAGATCCAGAGAAGAAACTAGTGGTTGCCAGAGAAGATGAGGCTGGGGGGATGAGTGAAATAGGTGAAGGGAATTAAGAGGTACAAACTTCTAGTTATAAATGTCATGGGGATGTGATATACAGAATAGGGAATAGAGTCAATGGTATTGTAATAACTTTAAATGGTGACAGATGGTAACTAGACTTACTTTGGTGATCATCTTATAAATGTGTATAAATAGTGAATTACTATGTCGTATACTTGAACCTAATATAATATATTAATTATTGTTAATCATACTTCAATAAAAAATAGATAAAACATTTTCACAGCAATATCTAGATTAGTATTTGACCAAACAACTGGGCACCATAGCCTAGCAGAGTTGACACATAAAATTAATTATCACAAAGACCAAAAGAGGGACAGTGAAAGCCCAAATTGGGAGATGGAGCTAGGGCAGGGACTTGAGAAGAGCCATAGACAAACTCAAAGTCTGTGATCAGAAGTGAAGAGTCTGTATTGGATTGGTCAGGGCCAGGGAACCATAAGATACAAGTTGAACTGATGGTGAACTTGACCCCACCCTATCTCTTCTGATTGTGCTGAGTGCTGGTGCAGATGATACAGATCCAAACTCCTGAGGTTTTCCACTGCAGGCTTTGCTCAAATGGGCAGAGGCTAAGATTTTTCTTCCCTTGTTTCTCTAGCAAAATGTATCAATACCTGTCCTAAAAGTCTCATTTCATTAGGGTGCCTTCTTAGTGTTGCATAGCCAAGTTTTAGTTCTCTGATCTCATGAGACAGTAAATTCTAACCTTTTGTTAATAAAAAATAAAAATGAGAATGGACTTGAGGACACGGGGAGGGGGAAGGGTAAGCTGGGACCAAGTGAGAGAGTGGCATGGACATATATACACTACCAAATGTAAAACAGATAGCTAGTGGGAAGAAGCTGCATAGCACAGGGAGATCAACTCGGTGCTTTGTGACCACCTAGAGGGGTGGGATAGGGAGGGTGGGAGGGAGATGCAAGAGGGAGGAGATATGGGGATATATGTATATGTATGGCTGATTCACTTTGTTGTAAAGCAGAAACTAACACACCATTGTAAAGCAATTATACTCCAATAAAGATGTTAAAAAAATGAATTATAAACTTGTTTGATAGAAAGCAGATGGGGAAACTCATGCCTGGTCCAGGTACTTTTGCAGTACCACTGTTTGCTTGAAAAGTATCTCCTTCACAACACTTTGAAGTACCCTCATTATCCTTCCCTCCATGGACACATTTTTTTTTTTGTATTGTACTAGCTACCAACCTATTGTTTCTTAACTCATGCCCACCCTTCTATACTTGGCTCTATGGTGTCAGGCTAAGAGTCTGCAAACTACATTTTCAAGATACCTTTGCAATCCAAAGGGAGGAACTAGCAGGAGACTGGAAAGCAGGAGAAAGAGAGAAGGGCCACTCATCCTGTTCCCAGGTCCTGTAAGCATCCTTTCAGCAGAAGGAGATACAGGAGCAGCAGACACTTGCAGCTCCTGCATTTTTTGGTTTGCCAAACAGCAGCTGCAAGGCCTCCTCCTCAGAAGTCTAAGCACCAGCTGTGCAGTACCTCTTCTGAGTACTGGGAAAATGGCCCTCAAGAGGCCTCAGTTCAGAGCTTTGAGTGCCACTGGGAAGCACGCATAGCCCCTGAAAAGTCCGAAAAGGATTAGATGGGCACTGCCCTCTCAGAGGTCTGAGCACCAGTCGTTCAAGGAACCCACTCAGGAATCCAAGATCAGATGAGCAGTGCCTCTCTCAGAGGTTTAAGGGCCAGCCATTGCGGTACCTTCTCAGGAGTCCAAACATCAGACTGCAGTGTCCCCTCAGGGGTCCGAGTACCAACCATGTGGGCCCACCGCTGCCCAGAGGTCTGTGCACCAGCTGAGATCACCCCTTCACTGTCATAACTCCAACCCCATGGTAGCACTTCATTTGAGGTCCTAGGATCTGGTAACATCCATCTTTTCCTTTGTGTTCTCCAAGCCCTAGGGGTGGTGGCTGTCTCCTAAGGTTATCTCAAAGTCCAATTTTTATTCTACTAGCTTTCCAACACCTTTCAAATTAATTGCCAGTATTAAACATCCTGTATTTGAAAAAACTAATTTTGCTTCTTTTTATAGCCCAGACCCTGAAATATGCACACATCTCAACTTCCCCACAGCCTAGGTAGCTGGAACATTCTAGGATTGCTGTCCTCAGGGTAGGGTGATACTATGGAGGAGCAGAAGGAGAAAACAATTAGATTAGTGGGTTTTTTAAAAGTTCTTTTGAAGGCCAAGACAGAATAATTTTGAGGTTTAAGAGTTTGAATTTTGATTTCAAAGGCAGAGCTCTCAGATCATCAATTTATTTGTCATAAACAATAAGTATTCTCTCTCTCTCTCAGACTATATAAATACTCTGAAAGGTAGGGAGAAGGCAAAAATTGTTGGAAATGTAAGAAAAATAATAGAGGCTATTGAAGGTTTCTGAAAAGGGGCCTTGTTTCTTGCCCCTCCCCTCTCAGATTAGCAATACAGCCATCCATAGGTGTGGGAATCTGAGAGCAGAAGAGAGGTTTGTCTTCTTATCTGGAAAGCACTGCACTGGAACTCCCATCCCTACTCTGTTGTAGGGGCAGTGAGTAGAGACAATCAATGTGAATAGCAGATACAGAGTGTCAGTATGAGGAATGGAGGGCGCCCAAGACCACTCCATCAGGGTTCCTGCCACTCCAGGCTGAGAAAGAGAGCTGGCCTACCCAGAGTGGTCTAGAGTTGTGACGAATGATGCTTTTGATGGAAATTAAGTGGAAGATGTAACTGGAGTCTTCCTGAGAGTATGGATGCTTTTGTAGATGCCAGTGTAGAGAAGGAATGACCATACCTAAGGGCCACAGGGAACTGGTATGGAACGTGAATCCAGCAGACACTGAAAATCCTGCCTGAACTGTGGTTCCTGTTCCCAGGACAGTGAATTCAGCATGTACAGAGGATCGAGCCTGGACACAGAGTCCAGGATGGACAAATGCCTCATCCTCATGCCATGACACTAGGTCATCGCTGCCCCAGGAACTTAGAAGATACTAAATGAGGGAGAAAAATGGTGATACAAAAGTCCTATATTGACTTTCTAACTAAATTTTATTGAATTTTAACGGAAACGTCTAACTTCAGCAGAGTTGACTAAGATTGTATTCTCTCTCATCAGATGGAATTGGGGGGGGGCTTGAAGGAAATTATGTTACTACAGAAGTATATAGAAATACTGCTTTTTGCACATCCGAACTCATGGACATTTATCCCACTATATATGTTTAGTGTGACCCTCCTTTACAAGGAAGTGCTGGTACAAGACATTTTTAAGCAGGAGGTGCTTTTTCCTGCCTAAAGCATGGTTTTGTGTCTAGGAGGAACAAAAATGATGTTTTGTTGCTTGCAATATAAAACAGAACAAAGGAATCATTATAAAGATTCTGAGTTTGTCCCTCAATTAAAAAGAAAAAGAAAAAACCTGAGGCACCTAATATAATCTAGGAGACCAAAATCACAAAACTAAAACTATTTTTGACTTACTTTTATAGTTATTTTTTAAATATTTATTTTTCGCTGTGTTGGGTCTTCGTTGCTGCGCGTGGGCTTTCTCTAATTGCGGCGAGTGGGGGCTACTCTTCGTTGTGGTGCGCGAGCTTCTCATTGCGGTGGCTTCTTTTGTTGCGGAGCACGGCCTCTGGGTGTGTAGGCTCAGTAGTTGTGGCTCACATGGTCTAGAGCGCAGGCTCAGTAGTTGTGGCTCATGGGCTCAGCTGCTCCGCGGCATGTGGGATCTTCCCGGACCAGGGCTCGAACCCATGTCATCTGCACTGGCAGGCAGATTCTTAACCATTGTGCCACCAGAGAAATCCTTGACTTACTTTTTTTTTTTTTTAAATTAATTAATTTATTTATTTTTGGCTATGTTGGGTCTTCGTTTCTGTGCGAGGGCTTTCTCTAGTTGCGGCGAGTGGGGGCCACTCTTCATCGCGGTGCGCAGGCCTCTCACTATCGCGGCCTCTCTTGTTGCGGAGCACAGGCTCCAGACACGCAGGCTCAGTAGTTGTGGCTCCCGGGCCTAGTTGCTCCGCGGCATGTGGGATCTTCCCAGACCAGGGCTCGAACCCGTGTCCCCTGCATTAGCAGGCAGATTCTCAACCACTGCGCCACCAGGGAAGCCCCTTGACTTACTTTTAAAAGTCATAAGTGTTCAAGAATTTTTCCTATGCTGAAGAAAATGTTTAATTTTTAGTCTATGTGGGTAACGTAAAATATGCTATATTTTTGAGTTCCCAAATCATCTTAAAAGTTAGACAGAATGAAGTTAGATTCTAGAGAAAAAAAATCTCAAAGGAAATCAGTTGCAGTGTTGTGTGATGACAGGGTTCGTAGTCAAAAGCAATAAATGTGGTCCAGTCTAACAGTCACTGGGTGAGATTTTACCCTATGTCAGGTGTTGTACTGAACATTTTGAAGAGAGAGGCTCTGCCTTGGAATTGCCCACAGCTTGGCAAATTTTTACTGACTTGGGAAGGGATCTGTCAATATTAATGACTGAGGAAAAAAAACCTATGTACTCTTGTGAACTGGCTTTGGATGAAAAAAAAAGTCTTACTGACTCACACGGTATGGGAGGCCTTCAACAATTTATCTTTAATTTAAAAGGAAGAATTCAAGTATCTATGTATAAATAAAAGAGGATTTTTAATTGTAATGACTCAGAAATGGAAATAGTTGAGCTTAAGATTAAAACAGCTATCACTAGGTATTAATGTTTTAGTATCTAACCAACAATTTGGCTGATTCCTTCTAACCAACATTAGTCTCAGTGCTGGTGTATTGTGTGTTTGTGAAAAATAATGTTTTAATCAATTCACATTTGATTGAAACAATAATTGGACCCAGATACCCATTTACAATAGCATTGCTGCAATACAACTTCATTTAGAAGTCAACTTCTAATAAAAACTCAATTCAATTTAACAATAATTTCTTTGGCATATATTATGTATACCTGAAGTACTGAGTGAGGTGCTCTGAGGGATGTTAGAATGAGTAAAGCATAGTCTCAATTTTCAAAGATAAGGGGGGGGGGGCTTTTTAAGTCATCTTAACGACTATATTTCCAATACTTAGGATAGTTCTTAATACATAATTGGCTTTCAAATAAACCTCTGTAAAGTATTAGCTATGATGTGAGGCTTTACATGTGATGTACTTTAAACAGGAAGTACAACTAGGTCATAGAAGTGTGAGGCAGCAAAACAGATACCTTACCCTGTTGCCATTTTATCTAAGCACATGGAAACCCACTCAAACATAAAGTGCATGTGTGCGCGTACCACACACACACACACGACCACAAACACCATGTTTCCTGTAGTCTGCAAGATATAAGCCTTGAGCTCCTTTCCTGTAAGTTGATCCCTCCCTAACTAAATGCTGTATTGACAGGGAAGTAAGATCCTGGCAGATACAACAATTGTGTGGCGTAACCGTTATTTTCCACCATTGAGAATTTTAAACAGACAAATGAAACCTTGAGGATTTTTCCTTAAATATTTGCTATATCCATTATTATTATTTTTTTTTAAATTAATTAATTAATTTATTTTTGGCTGTGTTGGGTCTCCGCCTCTGTGCGAGGGCCCTCTCCAGCTGCGGCAAGCGGGGGCCACTCTTCATCGCGATGCGCGGGCCTCTCACCATCGCGGCCTCTCTCGTTGCGGAGCACAGGCTCCAGACGCGCAGGCTCAGCAGTTGTGGCTCACGGGCCCAGTTGCTCCGCGGCATGTGGGATCCTCCCAGACCAGGGCTCGAACCCGTGTCCCCTGCACCGGCAGGCGGACTCTCAACCACTGCACCACCAGGGAAGCCCTATATCCATTATTGAGAGCCCAGTTCTTCTGAAATATAACATGTAAAATTTCAAATAAAATTACTTTTTTAATGCTGACCTTTTGTTTCTGAGTCTTTCTTGCACAGTTACCATAGATCTTCCATGGATCTGTGGGAGAGTTACAGGTCCCAATAATATCACCCAACTCTATTCAACTATGGGAGTCAATGACACTGTGTTGTCTGAGATGTGCATCTCTTGGGCCCCAAGAACACAGATTTGCACTTTTCAGCTCTCTAGGTGAATCTTACTATCTGGCAATAAATATTTTACCTTCACTTCCTCTGATTATAGATATAATCTAGTTTTGTTTTTAAGGCAACTCTTCTATTGCCTTCATTCTTGGAGGAAACACTGGAATATATTTTTAATCTTTGTTTTTTAAGTTTACTATCAAAGACAGCGCATCTCTTCTCATCGGGTAGGAGATAACAGCAATCTAGATGACTCCTTACATATGACCGTCTTGTCTGTTTGTTTTTATTGAGTATTCTCTTATTTCCTGGCATTTGGGGCACCCACCTCTTTCTCACAGGGTCACTAGACTTGATTTAGTCTGACCAATAGTCTGTCTCAACTGTGGGGTTAACAAGGTATTTCCTGTGCTGTTGAATATTTGCCTTTCTGACTACTGATAAAATCATCTTTGCTATTTGTCTTGGTCTCAAGAGAAAAAAAATGTGTATTCACCTTGAAAGCATGCAAGATAATGAAGAAATAGCCCCTGGATCAAGGAATGATACAATCAGTGTAACTTTAATATCTTTTGTGTCTCTGTGACTTTCATGTTCTGATGCTGTTATTACTGACCCTCAAGTTTAATGAGAGAGCGGCAAGTGTGCTCCATTTCGGAGCTCATGTGCCAAAGTCTGATGGCCACTGACCTGCTCTGGTTAAAACGTCTTTCTCATTTTAAAATTAGAAACTAAAAGAATCTGTTCCTATAAATCATGAATGCTGGGTGAAAATTGACTAAATGATTAAAAGGCTGTTTTTTTTTTGTTTTTTTTTTGTCTTTAAACAGAGCTCTGCATTCCAAACGATCTCGTCTGGCTGCCAGAAGCTGTGTGTAGGGTGAGAGCCTGGAGGACCTGGGTGGCCTGCTGTCTTCCAGTTGAGAGACCGAAAGCTAAGGTTAGTTTGGGAGAGTCTTTGAAAAGTGTGTGGAAGTATCTAAAGGTCTGTGACAATTTCAAAGGTAAAATATCAATAGAATAATGGAGTTTCATGGATCTATATTTTCTCTTGATGTTGGCTAAAGCTGTAAAACCGAGGCTGTTACATCTCTGTGTGTCTGTAAGAGACAAAACAAGCGCCTTTCCCCTTTGTACAAAAAGTTAGTCTTTAAAAGTGTCTGTCGGTAAATATAGCCCTTTTGCATCTGTGCCTAGAAACATGGGGGGAAACCCTTTTGGAAATTAATTGGTCATAGGAATTTGTGGTTTGTACACAAATGTGTGATGTGTCTAATGTCTACTTCCAATAAGAGGCACATGGGATAGGAGCAGGGGTGGAAGGCAGGCACCAGATACTTCCTCTGTGGTGAGGAGAGGATCTTGATTGGTTGGAAGTGTCTAAAAGAGACAGCTAGGACCCTGGACTCCTGTCCCACTCCCTGAAGTCAGATGAAGCCCTTCCCACACCTGCCAGAGGACTGGAAAATTTTTTGGAGAGACTGAATTCTAGTGATGCTCAGGCACACATGGAGGTAGGGTGACAAACCTGGATGAAATCCTTTGATAAAAACAGTAGGGAATATATATATGAATTGTGTTAGATTATTGAAACTGTTTTGCATAGCTTGGAAAAGAGAAAACTAACTTGGTAATCCTTTCCTGGTTTGAATAATGAGCCTAAATGTGTGTTGGAAGGAACTGCAGGTAGAATATGAATGATCCTTTCTGGTTTGTCTGGAAGTGTCTTCTCAACAGACAAATCTAAAGGGTTATGAATTTTAAATGTCTTCTCTCTTTGCTCTAAAAAAATGAGACATTTTATAAAAATACACGAAAGCTATAGAACACAGAATATTTATTCTGTTCTCTCTGGAATGACTTTTATTTAGATGCTAGCCGCTCCCCCCCCCACCCCCCCCGCCTTAATGATCTGCTGGTTTTCTTATTTTTTTATTTCTTATTTTCTTGTATTATTCTCTAGGAGACTTTCTCAACTTTATTTTTCCATCGCTTCTCTTGAATTCTTCATTTCTGCTATTGTATTTTTAATTTCCAAGATTTCTTTTTTGTTCTCTGATGGTGCTTTGTTTTGTCAGCCTCCTAGTTATATTTAATATACAATATCTTCTCTTGTCTACTGAGAAGAATTAATTATTATATTTTGAAGATTTCTTGGCTACTTGCTCTGTTCCCTGGAGTTTTTTTCTTTCTTAAAAAACTTTTTTCCTATATGTTCATTTTTTTTTAAACATCTTTATTGCAGTATAATTGCTTCACAATGGTGTGTTAGTTTCTGCTTTATAACAAAGTGAATCAGCTATACGTACACATATATCCCCATATCTCCTCCCTCTTGCGTCTCCCTCCTATCTTCCCTATCCCACCGCTCTAGGTGGTCACAAAGCACTGAGCTGATCTCCCTGTGCTATGTGGTTGCTTCCCACTACCTATCTGTTTTACATTTGGTAGTGTATATATGTCCATGCCACTCTCTCACTTCGTCCCAGCTTACCCTTCCCCCTTCCTGTGTCCTCAAGCCCATTCTCTACGTCTGCATCTTTATTCCTGTCCTGCCCCTAGGTTTTTCAGAAACTTTTTTTTTTTTTTAGATTCCATATATATGTGTTAGCATATGGTATTCGTTTTTCTCTTTCTGACTTACTTCACTCTGTATGACAGACTCTAGGTCCATCCACCTCACTACAAATAACTCAATTTCATTTCTTTTTATGGCTGAGTAATATTCCATTGTATATATGTGCCACATCTTCTCTATCCATTCATCTGTCAATGGACACTTAGGTTGCTTCCATGTCCTGGCTATTGTAAATAGAGCTGCAATGAACATTGTGGTACATGACTCTTTTTGAATTATGGTTTTCTCAGGGTATATGCCCAGTAGTGGGATTGCTGGGTCATATAGTAGTTCTGTTTTTAGTTTTTTAAGGAACCTCCATACTGTTCTCCACAGTGGCTGTATCAATTTACATTCCCACCAACAGTGCAAGAGTGTTCCCTTTTCTCCACACCCTCTCTAGCATTTATTGTTTCTAGATTTTTTGATGATGGCCATTCTGACCAGTGTGAGGTGATACCTCATTGTAGTTTTGATTTGCATTTCTCTAATGATTAGTGATGTTGAGCATCCTTTCATGTGTTTGTTGGCAATCTGTATATCTTCTTTGGAGAAATATCTATTTAGGTTGTCTGCCCATTTTTGGATTGGGTTGTTTGTTTCTTTGGTATTGAGCTGCATGAGCTGCTTGTATATTTTGGACATTAATCCATTGTCAGTTCCTTCATTTGCCAATATTTTCTCCCATTCTGACGGTTGTCTTCTCGTCTTGTTTATGGTTTCCTTTGCTGTGCAAAAGCTTTTAAGTTTCATTAGGTCCCATTGGTTTATTTTTGTTTTTATTTCCATTTCTCTAGGAGGTGGGTCAAAAAGGATCTAGCTGTGATTTATGTCATGGAGTGTTCTGCCAATGTTTTCCTCTAAGAGTTTTATAGTGTCTGGCCTTACTCTTAGGTCTTTAATCCATTTTGAGTTTATTTTTGTGTATGGTGTTAGGGAGTGTTCTAATTTCATTCTTTTACATGTAGCTGTCCAGTTTTCCCAGCACCATTTATTGAAGAGGCTGTCTTTTCTCCATTGTATATTCTTCCCTTCTTTACCAAAAATAAGGTGACCATATGTGCATGCATTTATCTCTGGGCTTTCTATCCTGTTCCATTGATCTATATTTCTGTTTTTTGGCAGTACCATACTGTCTTGATTACTGTAGCTTTGTAGTATAGTCTGAAGTCAGGGAGCCTGATTCCTCCAGCTCCGTTTTTCTTTCTCAAGATTGCTTTGGCTATTTGGGGTCTTTTGTGTTTCCATACAAATTGTGAAATTTTTTGTTCTAATTCTGTGAAAAATGCCATTGGTAGTTTGATAGTGATTGCACTAAATCTGTAGATTACTTTGGGTAGTATAGTCATTTTCACAATGTTGATTCTTCCAATCCATAGAACATGGTATATCTCTCCATCTGTTTGTATCATCTTTAATTTCTTTCATCAGTGTCTTATAGTTTTCTGCATACAGGTCTTTTGTCTCCTTAGGTAGGTTTATTCCTAGATATTTTATTCTTTTTGTTGCAATGGTAAATGGGAGTGTTTCCTTAATTTCTCTTTCAGATTTTTCATCATTAGTGTATAGGAATGCAAGAGATTTCTGTGCATTAATTTTGTATCCTGCTACTTTACCAAATTCATTGATTAGCTCTAGTAGTTTTCTGGTAGCATCTTTAGGATTCTCTATGTATAGTATCATGTCATCTGCAAACAGTGACAGCTTTACTTCTTCTTTTCCGGTTTGGATTCATTTTATTCCTTTTTCTTCTCTAATTGCTGTGGCTAAAACTTCCAAAAACTATGTTGAATAATAGTGGTGGGAGTGGAAAATCTTGTCTTGTTCCTGATCTTAGAGGAAATAATTAAAAAAATAAAAAAGTAAAAAAAAAAAAGAAATAAAGGTCATGCAACCAAACCAATAAACCAATCCACCAATGATAACAAGCGCTAAAAACTATACTAAAAAAAAAACCCCAAAAGCAGACAGACAGAACCGTAGGAGAAATGGTAAATGCAAATCTATACAGACAAAAATCACAGAAGGAAGCACCCACATACACACTCACAAAAGAGAAAAAGGAAAAAAATATATATATATATATAAATGAAGAGAGCAACCCAATCAATAAACAAATCTACCAGTGATAATAAGCTCTAAATACTAAACTAAGATAAATATAAAAGCAGAAATGAATTAGATGCAGAAAGGAAACCCGAAGTCTACAGTTGCTTGCAAAGTCCACCGCCTCAATTTTGGGATGATTCATTGTATATTCAGGTATTCCACAGATGCAGGGTACATCAAGTTGATTGTGGAGATTTAATCCTCTGCTCCTGAGGCTGCTGGGAGAAATTTCCCTTTCTTTTCTTTGTTCACACAGCTCCTGGGGTTCAACTTTGGATCTGGCTCTGCCTCCGTGTGTAGGTCGCCTGAGGGCGTCTGTTCCCACCCAGACAGGACGGGGTTAAAGTAGCAGCTGATTAGGGGGCTCTGGCTCACTCAGGCCGGGGGGAGGGAGGGGTACGGAATGCGGGGTGCGCCTTCGGTGGCAGAGGCCAGTGTGACATTGCACTAGCCTGAGACGTGCCGTGTGTTCTCCCTGGGAAGTTGTCCCTGGATCACGGGACCCTGGCAGTGGCGGGCTGCACAGTCTCCTGGGAGGGGAGGTGTGGATAGTGACCTGTGCTTGCACACAGGCTTCTTGGTGGCTGCAGCAAGCAGCCCGTCTCTGGGGTCCGCGCTGATAGCCGCGGCTCCCGCCCGTCTCTGGAGCTCATTTAGGCAGTGCTCTGAATCCCCTCTCTTCGCATACCCCGAAACAGTGGTCTCTTGCCTCTTAGGCAGGTCCAGACTTTTTCCCGGACTCCCTCCTGGCTAGCTGTGGCACACTAGCCCCTTTCAGACTGTGTTCACACAGCCAACCCCAGTCCTCTCCCTGGGATCTGACCTCTGAAGCCCGAGCCTCAGCTCTCAGCCCCCGTCTGCCCCAGCAGGTGAGCAGACAAGCCTCTCAGGCTGGTGAGTGCTGGTCGGTCCCTATCCTCTGTGCGGAATCTCTCCGCTTTGCCCTCTGCACCCCTGTTGCTGCGCTCTCCTCCTGGCTCCGAAGCTTCCTCCCCACCCACTCCCCATCTCCACCAGTGAAGGGGCTTCCTAGTGTGTGGAAACTTTTCCTCCTTCACACCTCTCTCCCTGAGGTGCAGGTCTCATCCCTATTCTTTTGTCTCTGTTTTTTCTTTTTTCTTTTGCTCTATCCAGGTATATGTGGAGTTTCTTGCCTTTTGGGAAGTCTGAGGTCTTCTGCCAGTGTTCAGTAGGTGTTCTGTAGGAGTTGTTCCACATGTAGATGTATTTTTGATGTATTTGTGGGGAGGAAGGTGATCTCCACGTCTTACTCCTCCGCCATCTTGAAAGTCCCCCAGTAGGTTTGATTTTTATGTTGTTATGGGTGAAGCAATTCTGAAAGTGCTTTTGAAGTGTATAGGTTTGGGCAATGAAGAAATAAGTTGATATTTTGGGGAGGCAGGGTTCCCAATAGAAGAAGAGACATAGAAAAAGAAAATGGGGGAAGGCAAGGAAGATGTTCGTGCAGATGGATTAGAATTGTAGGTATTGATGTGAATCCATGATTCTAAAATATTTATTTATTGGTGTATACCATGTATAGGTGCACAAGTTTATGTATGTACGTGTGTGTGTATAATATCTATGTATGTATATCAGATCTTGGTCTCTAATATCGTTCCCTTTTGAAAGGAACCAGGGGTCCTTGGAGAAGTTTCTAATTCCAGGGCTGAGGCAGTGTAGGTAAAAGATGATCCTAGAATATCTCATCTTGCTAGATTATTATGTTAGCCACTAGTTTTGGTGGCTATTTAAAATTACATTAATTAAAATTAAATAAAATTAACAAGTGCGTTCCTCATTTGCACTAGCCACATTTCACAAGCTCAGTAGCCACATGGGGCCAGTGGCTACAGCATTGGATAGCATAGATATGGAAAATCCCCATCATTGCAGAAAATCCTATTGAATGGCATTATGCTAGAAAGTATAAAGGAGTGCTCCAAGAAATAATGAGATCATATCACGAGAACATATGAACCAGTTTGAAGGGAAGAAGGGGAAAATTTGAGCACTGAAATTGTTAAAAACATTAATGACTTATATACGATTGGAAAAATAGAAATCCATGAATCCATACTGATGATAAGTAAATAAATACATGTATAAATGGGGAGAGGGGAGGGCTCTTACTTACAGTAGAATGCTAAGGACTAACCGGTAAATGTGCAAGGAATCCTGCAGTTGAAAATCACCATTTTGGGTCTTCCCTGGTGGCACAGTCATTAAGAATCCTCCTGCCAATGCAGGGGACGTGGGTTCGAGACCTGGTCCAGGAAGATCCCCCATGCCGCAGAGCAACTAAACTCATGCACCACAACTACTGAGCCTGTCCTCTCGAGCCCACGAGCCACAACTACTGAAGCCCGTGCGCCTAGAGCCCGTGCTCTGCCACAAGAGAAGCCATTGCAGTGAGAAGCCCGCACACTGCAACGAAGAGTAGCCCCCGCTCGCCGCAACTAGAGAAAGCCCGCGCACAGCAACGAAGACCCAATGCAGCCAAAAATAAATAAATTTAAAAAAACCCCAAGAAACAACAAAATCACCATTTTGCAACCATCATAGTACAGACTGGTTCAGTTAAGACTCATTAATGGTTGCTAAATTTAGAGGGAAATTTTGATGAAGGGCAGGATAGTTACATGGTCTCTGTGATTTATTGATTGTAAGGAAAAAATTCTAACTACGGTGGAGAAATAGATACACCTTGACTGGGTGATCAAAATGAACATTAGCAGTGAGGGGCAGATAGACATTGAGTGCCTCCAGACGTGCTAACCTGGGAAGAACACATCACTCAGGTAGTGTTCTGGCTTCGATCCATTACCTGAACCTACTCGCCAAGGAACCATTAGACCAACCCATAATAAGTAATGTTTTACTTGGGATGTGAAAACTAATGAAATACCTGATTCTAGACAAGATTCTATACTGGAGGGGAAAAAGGCTGTAAAGGACATTGTTATTAGATCAACTGATAAAATTGGATCATGGTGCTTAGACAGAAGTGTTGTATTAATGTTAAATTTACTGAGGTTGATTACTATACAGTGATTATTTAAGAGAATATTCTCATTCTTAGGAAATACACATTGAAGTGTTTAGGGGCAAAGGACCAAGATGCATGCAACTTACTCTCAAAGGGTTCTAAAAAATTGTACACACACACATACGCAGGCACACACACCACAAGAGTTAAAGCAAATGGGGTAAAACATTAACAATATACAAATCTGGATAAAAGACATTTGAATCTTCTTTGTACTATTATTCTTTAAACTTTTTGTAAGGTTGAAATTATTTCCAAATAAAAAGATTTTTTAAATTCTTCTTAACCTTGTCCTTGAAGGTCTTTTGTCATCTGGTCCCTACTAGTTCTCTGCCCTTGTATCTGATATCCACTCTCTCCCTCTTCCTGGGACCTGGAATACGCCAAGCTTGTTCTAGACTTAGGGATTTTACATCTGCTTTTCGCTCTGCCTGGAATGCTCTCCCTGGATCTTTGCAAGGCTGGTGTCCTCACATCACTGAGATTCAGGTCTCTGTCCAAATGCCATCTCCTCAAAGAGGCCTTCCCTGAAATGCTGTGCATTTCTTCTTTATACTTATCACTAACTGAAATTGTGCACTTTTTTATTGCGTGTTTCTTCAGGTGAATGCACATTACATGAGGAAAGGGACTTTGTTTTGTTAACTGCTGGGCCCTTGATGTCCAGAACAGCCATTCAATAAGTATTTGTTGAATGAATAAATTAAGAACAAGGAGTTTTCTTCATGGTCACTATGGCCTTGACTTTATCATTAACATTTCTAGCAAGTTAAGCACTCGTTTATGACCCCTCTAGGAGCTGGTCCTGGGTCTTCTGCACCTTGGCAGTGACACTGAAGAGTTCATGCCTGGAGTCAGATGTCTCAGGTCCTAGTGTAGCTCTGACATTCATCTGTTGTTGCCTTTAGGTATGGTACTGATCTCATAGGCTTTTTGGGTGAAGATTTAATGGGTAATAAATAAAAAGTGTTTAGCACAGGTGCCTAACACATAGTAAAGAGTCAGTAAAAACTTGCTACTTCAATTATTATTGTATCTGCCTAGCACAAAGCCTGCCAGATCATAAGTATTGAATGAATATTGAATTGCCAAATATACGAATGCCATTCTCATTTCTTTTTGTTCTTTATTTTGGAAAATACTTCCTAATTTTGGTTGCTGTATTTTGTTAGCAGAGAAACAAAAAAGTCAAACATTGAAACAATCTATGTACTTATGAGTTAAATTTTTTAAACTTTTTAAAAGAATTTATTTTATGATATTCTTTGAAAGAATCTAAATGTTAGATTTTTGTGCATGTGTTGTTTTGATTATAATAGATTTTTTTCCACAGTGATTTAAAAGCATAGTTTAACTATGCATTTAAGGATGGCATTATCCTTTGTTTTCCAGTGAATCGCAAAAAATACATAGCTCAGTTGACACTATCTTTAATGCTATTTTTTCCTTTACTTGCTTTGTTTATTTTTTTCCACAAAATATCTATAAGAACTCATTTTAGAGAGAAAAGAAAATCTCTTTTATTTACTTCTATTAGTCATATTCACATTATTTTTCAGTTTATTTGCTCTGTTTCACATATTCATTAATTGTGATTTAAAATCCCTGTTGGCATGTCCTTTCAATATTTTAGAGTAATTTTAATTTTTTGTTCCAGAGTGCAAAACATTTTAAATTTATTTGTGAATCTATGTCTCTCTCCATATGTTTAGGACTTTATTTTGCTATCTATAATTTATATATTATTTTAATTCTTGCTCATAAACGTAACATTTCTTACCCTCTTCTATATGTGATCATTACTAATTCTGACTTATAATAAATTATTTGTATACTTTTGTTACTTTTTGTCTGCATTACTAGTATGGGATAGTATTTTATCCCATTTGTTTTTTTAATTAAGACTTTTTCTTTTTTTGATGGTACATTTTTGCTGTTGAATAATGCAAGAAGTTTTAATACCCTGTTTCATTTCTTTTAGATTATGTTACATTAGCTTTAAAATCTGTAAGGACCTGGTGTAAAGTTGTTTAAAAAGAATTTATGATCAGAATCTGTACCCGTTACTCTAATCTTTATTCTAAATTAAAAATCAGAATGCATGTATGACAAAAGATTTCACCCCCAGCATCCATTTTGGAAATGTAGAGAGCTCAATAAGGCATTGTGAATTAGGGTATTTTCTGATAGCCACACCAGTAAAGTCAACACTTCCAATTTACTCTGTGACCTCAGGGGGCTCGATGTGGATCGCTCATGTTTGTTTTGAGGATCCAGCTGGGTAGTACTGTTGAAGCTACTGGAGTACCGTTTCCCTTGTATTTAAAAAACTCAGCTTGGTTAATAGTTATTAATTCTTACTTTAAAAAACATATTTTGTCAAGGATTATGGGCTGCAATGTGTCCCTCCAAAATTCATGTGTTGAAGTCTGAATGTGACTATTTGGAGGTAAGACTTTCAAAGACGTGATTAAGTTAAAAGGAGGCCATTGGGGTGGGCCCTAATCCAGCATGTCTGATGTCTTTATAAGAAGAGGAAATTTGGACACATAGACACGGGGGATGTGTGCACACAGAGGAAAGGCCATGTGAAGACATAGCAAGAAGGTGGCCATCTGTAAGCCAAGGAGAGAGGCCTTAGAAGAAACCAGACCTTGAACTTGGACTTCTAGCCTCTGGACTGTAAGGAAATAAATTTCTGTTGTTTAAGCCACCCAGTATGTGGTACTTCGTTATGGCAGTCCTAGTAGACTAATACAGTTAGTCTCTCAAGAATTCTCTTTGTTTGACAAAGAGATTTTTTCAGTTTTAATGGTTGTTGAAAAATGTTCTCATTCCTCAAATTTGTTTATATACCTGAAGCAGAGGTATATAAAATGTGTGGGCTATTAATATTCTTTATCTTAACCTACATTCTGTCGTTCCCTTATCCAATGTTATTCCTTTATTCTCATTTAAATAAGACTTAAGGCTAGAAAGGATATTAAAAATTTCACTATATAATGAAGTGAGAATAGTACTTTCCAAAAGATGTGAAATCTTTTCTGGATTATCCCATGGAGGGCTTTAAAAATGGAATACAGGAAATGGGAGGGATCCCAGTAAGACTTAATATTCCAAAGTTTTTTCTCTCTCAGGCAATTAACAGAAGTTCTCCTTTGCCAAGTCCAAGATTCAAGTTACAATTCATAACAATTTTTTTTCTTCTCTATGATGTGAGCATTATTATCATCAAAGAACATACTCTCAGTTTTACCAAGTGAGTTTACTTGATGGACTAAGTTTTATTTTATTTTTTTAAATAAAGTGTTCAAATACTTAAATTAATGTTTAATTAAACATTAGAGTGCATTCTACTCTAGGTATAGGTAATTATTTTAACTCTAATTTTATAATTTATTTTTATTGAAGTATAGTTGACTTACAGTATTATATTAGTTTCAGGTGTACAACATAGTGATTTGATATTTTTATAGATTACACACCATATGAAGTTATCACAAAATGTTGACTGTATTCCCAAACTAGTAGTTGCCGAAGGGAAAAATGGTGGGGGAAGGGTGAAGTAGGTGAAGCAGATTAAGAGGCACAAATTACCAGTTATAAAATAAATCACAGGGATCTAAGTTTTAAATACATACTTTAATATTTTTTCAGACATTCAATTTTTAAATGTAATTGCTTATACAGTTTAAAATCTGAATCTGAAAAAGCAAATCATTCTTTATCTCTGCTTTTCAGTCTTTTGGTCTTTTTATTCGGTGAACTGTGTTATCATTTCTATCAGCAGCCTGTGGAATTTGTAGAGGAAGCACGGGTCACGTTGGCATCTTCTTAGAAGCAGACAGAAATGTTCCACAGCTGTCTCTTCATGAGTTCAGTTTTCCTTGTCCAGGTGTGCATGCTTTGGCCAGTCTGCTAAATGTGCTGAGTCACATGTAGTACGTTCAGTGAGCCCTTTGACTTCGCATTTTAGGCAAAGGAACTAATTTCTCTGATATATTTTTTTTTTTTAATTTATTTTTATTCAAATTTATTTTTGTCTGTGTGGGTCTTCGTTTCTGTGCGAGGGCTCTCTCTAGTTGCGGCAAGTGGGCGCCACTCTTCATTGCTGTGCGCGGGCCTCTCACTATCATGGCCTCTCTTGTTGCGGAGCACAGGCTCCAGACGCGCAGGCTCAGTAGTTGTGGCTCACGGGCCTAGTCGCTCCGCGGCATGTGGGATCTTCCCAGACCAGGGCTCGAACCCGTGTGCCCTGCATTAGCAGGCAGACTCTCAACCACTGCGCCACCAGGGAAGCCCCTCTCTGATATATTAACTCGATAACATCACTTAGTCCCATAACTGAAAAGGCAGGAGGGGCCAGAACTGGGAATCTAGTGTGAGGAGAAGTTGCCATGAATGTGGAGGCACAGGGCATTTGGACAGGGATGGGGGTAAGAGCATCACAAACCTGGGTGGGAAAGGGAATCTGGAGTCACCAGAATCACCCGGTGGTGGGTGTGAGACGCGACACAGAAAGTGGGTGTGAGAACTGAGTGAGGAGGTGTGTGCGGTGGACAGGCCTTGGAATTCATGGAAGGTACTCTGTGTCCGGAAACCGGGAGCCTCGGGCAGCGTTGCTCAGGAAGGTGGGCCGGGAGACCCAGGCACTGGGGATGCAGGTGAGGCGGCCTGAACAAAAGGGAATGGACTCCAGCTGGGCTGCAGGGTCTGCAGCCTGTAGTTCAGGCTGGGCTTCAGAAAGCCGGGGGAGCTCCCCAGACAGGGGAGGAGCAGGGAGACTAGTGGAGGATGCGAGGGTCCCAGGACAGGCAGAGGCTGCTTGCCACCTTTGTTCCAGGCTTTTTGCTCACTTTGGGCCCACTAGTCTGGCAGGTGTATGTCAAGAGCCTGGGAGGGGTCAGCCATGCTTGCAGCAAAAGCAAAAGCCTACACCTAACATATTACTGGATTTGATTAATTTTATTTAATGTTAAAGTTAAATGTTTAAGAAGCTCAGGTAATTTAAGTAGTTCAGGTAAGCACTAGGTGAGTACTTTTTTTTTTTTTTTTTTTTTTAAAGAAAAAGAAAGAAGTCCAGTGACAAGATAATGGTCTGAAATACTTCAGCAGTATTTCTCAAAACTGCTTTGCTTTTCAGGAGAAACTTCATCTAAATCCAATGTCATAATTAGAGTAAGCAGAGAGGTACTTTGTGTCTGAAAATATTTACTAACTTGGGGGTTTTTATTTCTCTGTTGGGACCAAGAGCATGTCAGAGGTGGAAATGCTGGGCTCAATGTGCCCAGTGCTACCAAGACACTTGTTTTCATCCAGCTCCTGCCATTTTGGGGCTATAATGGAGGAATTACATGAATCATCAGCTTTCCGAGTGAATCTAATTATACTTCTGAAACAACACTGGGGGGCTGCCCTGCCATATTATTGTCTCTGCAACTACATCCTATTGACACATAGCCCTGCTGCAAGGATGTGCCTAAGTGCCCATGTGACCTTGTCCCCTGGCTAAGCTGTTTGGATTGTGGTGGCCACCTGTCCCAGTGGACTTAATCCATTGTCTGGCAAGTTCGCCAAAGATTCTTCCTCTCAAAAACTTGAATCAGGACTTCCCTCATGGTGCAGTGGTTAAGAATCCACCTGCCAATGCAGGGGACACGGGTTCGATCCCTGGGGTCCGGGAAGATCCCATGAGCCACGGAGCAACTAAGCCCGTGCGCCACAACTACTGAACCTGCGCTCTAGGACCTGCGTGTTGCAACTACTGAGCCTGCTTGCTGCAATTACTGAAGCCCACGTGCCTAGAGCCCATGCTCCGCAACAAGAGAAGCAACCGCGTTGAGAAGTCCTTGCACCGCAAAGAAGAGTATAGCCCCTGCTCACCGCAACTAGAGAAAGCCTGCGTGCAGCAACGAAGACCCAACACAGCCAAAAAAAATAAATAAGTAAGTAAAATTAAAAAAAAACATAAAGTGATTATACCAGAGGAAAATTCTGTGGGGAGCAGAGCTATAAAAAAAAAAACAACTTGAATCAAAAGACTCAGTTTGTGGTAGGTGCTGAATCTTGAGGTCGTGTAATGTTGCGGTCGAGGTCTGTGCCTTTAAAGGCAAAACCACCTACAAGCTAAAGTTGGGGGCAGTTAGAGGAACTATGAATAAGATATTCTGTCTGCAGCCCAGGTACTACGGCAGTTACAGAGAAACAGATGGAAGCCAGAGTGGGGTGGGGGAGTGTGGAGATCGGTGGGGAGAGAGATTTAGATGAAGAAATACACCAAGAGGCTGAGACAGTATTTGCTTTGACTTTTGATGGCTCCATGTCCTGCGAGGCCCTCTTTATTTGAACTAGCTTGAACTATGTTTATTCCTTGTTCCTAAACTAACTTTGACTACAACAAACACAAAAAGTTAGGCCAAAGACCTGCCTGTAGAAGTGAGGTTATGTTCAAGAGAAGGTAGTTCTGAAAGTAATCAAAGCTTCATGGAGAGAATTTGACACGAATAAAAACCTCTAGACATATTTCAAGCTATGAAGAGTCAATACGTGTGAAACTATAAACCATACTGTTCCCAGAAGCTACTTTGACTGAAATATTTTCAGGGTCAGCAGTCAGCAATTTTGGAAACTTCTTGTTTAGTTTATCTGACTTCTGAAAACTTGGCTAATAATTTTAATGTCACCTTTTATTTGGTATTTTATACCTCCTTACCTGGAGATGTCTGAGGGAGGGAAAATGTACTTATAATATTGTGGAAGAGACAAAAGCTTAAGTCTATACATTCTTAGAATTTTGTCACATTACCAAGTTGGTGACAAGAGAAGGTGAAAGAAAAGTCATTTATTACTCTCAGCTTGCACCTAAGAGTTATGGTTATGGTTGAGTCATCTGTCCGCCCTGATCTATTTCAGTGATATTTGTGGATTATTTATTTGCCTCTGGCATTATTGGGTGCCAGAGTTTTGTGAAAAGAAGTGCAGCTCAGAACTCTGTGGGAGGATGTGTTTTGCTTTTGGCTACTTACACAATTAAAAAGAGAGATGCATTTATATATTGATTGGGCTGACTAGCCATTTCTTCTGGAGTTTAGTGAAAAGAAGGAAAGAAAACAGTAATATCACCGTGAATGTAGATTTGAGAACATTTCAAAACAGTTCAAAGATTAGGGGTAGCAAGGTAGATAATGCTAGAGCCACTGAGAGGCCTCTCTCCCTCTAAACTAATGACTCCCATTTAGGGGGGGAAAACCCTCTGGGCTATGCTAATTATCTCAAAAGATATTGTGAGATTCTTGGAATATCATTGATTTTTAGGATATTAAATTTAAAGAAGAAACCGTGTCTTCAGGAGGATTAAAAGGGACATTATAAGTGAAAATCTCCACCTCAGTGTCTGCTATGTGGAAGTTGTTTCGCAGAAGCACTTTTAATTTGGGAGGAGGTGTCACTAATTCAAAAGCCATCATTGTTCTATGATTTTCGAAGAAGATCTTTAAACCTGAAGATTGAATTAATAGGGTCTTGGGAAAGAGAACTGAAGCCTTTTCTGTGGTTTTGGACCGTTGATCATTGCAGGATTTAGGATTATCTGATTGTCTAAGTGACTGAAGTTTTCATATGATAAAGCTGTTTCTATGGCTTCAGGGGTGTGAAGTCTGTGAGCAACAGAACATTTTTGATTCGGTAGCGAAAGTTCTCTGAAATAAGCAGCGCCCGGCTGATCCTTTCTCCAGTCTGTGTCCATGTTAAACTTACTCTGTGGTGAAAAAACACGCGACCGTGTGTGCTGAGGGGGCTCCTGTCCTTGCTGGTTCTTTGAGAGAGGGAAACGATTAGAGGTCAAACTGTAGGACAGCTTATCCCGGGTTACAATGTGAGTTCTTTAACCTGGACACAGAGTCCTTCTTGATCCAGCCCTTCTTCAGGCCCATCTTCCCTAACACCGTGGGCCTTGTAGACATTCTAGTTACCACCCATTGTTCTCTGGAAACCAGAGTGTCTCTCTTGCATCCATGTTTCCTCTCCCTGAAATGACCTCGTACCACATCTCTCCTGTCTGTTCTTTTTTTTAAAATAAATTTATTTATTTGTTTATTTATTTATTGGCTGCTTTGGGTCTTCCTTGCTGCGCGCGGGCTTTCTCTAGTTGCGGCGAGCGGGGGCTACTCTTCGTTGCGGTGCGCGGGCTTCTCACTGCGGTGGCTTCTCTTGTTGCAGAGCACGGGCTCTAGGTGCGTGGGTTCAGTAGTTGTGGCATGCGGGCTCAGTAGCTATGGCTCACAGGCTCTAGAGCTCAGGCTCAGTAGTTGTGGCGCACGGGCTTAGTTGCTCTGCGGCATGTGGGATCTTCCCCGACCAGGGCTCGAACCCGTGTCCCCGGCATTGGCAGGTGGATTCTTAACCACTGCACCACCAGGGAAGTCCCTCCTGTCTGTTCTTTCAGAGTCACCTCACATGTCTCCGGGCAGCCCTTCTTGACTCTTCCAGTTGCAGTTCCTTTTACAGCCATCATTTCATTTGATCATCACGGCAATACATGATTTAGGGAGGGCAGATATTAGTCAATAGCGTCCCCATTTGATGAACGAGGCAAAGGAGCTCAAGATAAGTGAGTTACCCAAGGCCAAAAATGTTATAAACAATGGGATCATGACTGGTACCTAGATGTTCCTGCACTAAGTAAGTCTAGTGTTTTATCCCCCTATCCCACACTGATTTTGGAAGAGAGAGGCCAGGATGGAATTTTACTTCTAGTTTTGGCTGCTGCAGTTGGCAAGGCTAATAAGACGAAACAAGTTTTGGATGAGAATGAGGGACAATTCCTAGAGGAAAATTGTGTTTTACTTTATGAATAAATATTTATTTGGAGTTCAATAGTCGTCTCCTGGTATAACTGGGGTTTTAGTATTAGTATCTATTAACAGTCTCGTTTATTAGTTTCTTGGCTTAGGGAGTTGCCTATATTAAAATCTAATCACACCTACCTAGATCAGAAGTCAGCAGAACTTGATTCCTAGAGGCACAGGATATACCGTTGCCCTTTCACCTCAGTCCTACTCGAGGGCTCTGCTTATGGAGTGACGATTACTTCATTGCTATTGGACAAAGCTTTACGGGATCATAGTCAATTTAACATATGTGGGCAGTGAACATGACAGCAACTCACTTTCCTTGGAAGTTTAATTCTTGGTATTCAACTCACTGTTTTTATTTCTTCATGTTATATTTTATATGTTTTTCTTAATTTTATTTCTCTGGGTTTATTTCTTCAAACACTTCTTCATTTCTTTGCCTAGTTTATATTTTTAAATGCTTGTGGACTCCTTTTTCATTAAGTCTTTTCTGAGACATTGAACATCTCTAGGTTTTTCCCTCATCAACCAGTCTCTTCATGTTTGTGCACATTTTTGTTTTTATTAACTTGCTTCAGATTCTCTTTAAAAATACTTAAAACATATCATGGGTATGATCTCATCAGTCAGATGCAGGCTAGAGGCAGAGACATCCCTTTCTTTACTCTTAATTTAATGCTGCTTTTATTGCTAATTTGGATTGTTTATGCCCAAGGGCCATACGTTTCCCAGGAAGCTCATGATAATCTCTTTTCATGGAAGAGATGAGGGAAAGAGTAGGGCTTATGGACAGAAGCCTTACGGGATTATGGGATACAACAGAAGTTGGCTGGACTAGGACTTGAAATTGTACCCATTGGAGACTGTAACAGAGGTCAGAGTCCTGGGAAAGAGTTGTGAACAAAGAGTGCAAGACGAAGTACCTCGATGTCTCCAGATATGGACAGAGAGTATTAGTAGGGATTCTGGGGCCAGTAACTCTGGAGATCCAGGCAGTATGTTAGGGATGAAGTTTGGGGAAGAAGATGACTAGAGCAGGTGCAGGCTGAAGAGGACCCTGGAGCACCAGAGTCAGAACTGGCGCTCAGAGAGGAGAGGAGAGCAGGGCAGGCTGTGAGCACTGGGGTGGAGGCTTGGGAGTGAGGCCATTATCACTCCTGGGACGTATGGACCAGTGAAAGGAAAACTCAATATTGGACTTTTCTTGACCACACTACATGGAATCTTGTGTTCCATTCTCCTAGGAATTTCCTTGCAAACGATTCTCTGTGAATGCAAGAAAAGATGATTAAATGGAACTCTTACCTCATCCCCTTTCTTCTGTCTTGAGAACTAAGGCCATTTTTGCCATTTTCTTTCTTGGGACAGCATTTTGTCTTTGTTGATTAACCTAGGGAAAAAATTATGTTGGTTAGAAAGTATTTCAGGAGAAGCAAGTATTTCATTGGCAAACTTGCGAACTGTATTATGATGAAGAGAACTGATTTAAAGTAACTTCTGCCTCTCAGTTGGAAAACAAATGAAATGTCACTAAGGCAGTTTCTAAATTTCTGGCCATCAGCTCCAGGCTTTCTCCCCATATTTAGGTAGTGATAGTTCCCTGTCCCCACTGTAGGAGAAGGACACTCCAGTTTCTGAGCAGGATGTATATTAGCAGTTGGATTGCTAATCATAAATAAAAAGTTGAATTTTTGACATAATTGTTGCTCCTTAAAGAGCAGGCACTGGGTGCCCATGATAGCAGGATTTCCTGGGACAGTGATAGATTGCAAGGTTGTCTCTCAACAACAGTTGAGAGACCCTGAAGTCCTACTCTCCTATGAGCTCCATGCACCATTGGGTCGCTGGGTATTATGGCTTTGCTGCTGGGGTCAACTCTGCTTGTTTCCTAATGCTGTGTTACCCGGTCTTGGTCAAATAGTCTTTCCCCTGGTTGGTATTGCCAAGGTCAGGCAAGCCTCATTTCTAAGATAGTACCCATTATGACAGGAGCTGAATGTGGCTGGAACCATGGCCACCTTGACCAGCACCACCATCGCCATCATAGCAACATAAGGAAATAACTGGGAAGGAAGAGATTTGGGAAGAAAATAAAAGGAGGAAGCTTGTTTTCTTTGAATGGGAACTTGAAATTTGCTACCTGTTTCTAGAGCAGGTTTATCAGCTGCCTAGTCTTTCTTCCTTCCTCCCTCCCTCCCTTCCTTCCTTCTTTCCTTCATCTCCTCCTGGAATTGAAATATAGATTAGAGTATCAGTCATATTTTGGAGAGGAATGTATGATAATGTTTTTGTGTTGTCATAAAAACAAATAAAGCAAACAACAATAGCAACAGCAATAAAGGCCAACATCACAATAAAAGAAGCAACCAATACCCCAAAACACTTGATTCATGGATTCTGTTTTCATACTCTATGTGGAGAAGGGGAGATGTTCCAGTATTAGAAACTCCTCCCCCACGTTTGAATGATGGAGTGCTTATTAGATTTACATAGTTAATTTCAAAGAATAGTCAATAGAAAAAAAAGGATTTATTAAAGTTGTGGATGGTGGGTCATGAAAAGGACCTTCTATCTTGAGGAGGAAGATAATTTCATTTCCCCCCAATATGTTTCAATACAATTTAAAATATCATGTCAACCTTATCTTCAAATTATTTTGGCTTGCAGGCAAATATCCTTGCAACTCCAACCTTTAAGATGCTCTCAAAACTAAATAACATTAAAGTTATACAGCAATGCAAATGAGCTTTTGACATTAGTGGAAACAGTTTCAGCGTGTTGATAAACTGCAACTTAATTAGCAATCTGCTGTAACTAAGTCACATTTAATGAAAAATAATGCTGATGTATTCCTGAGTGACTCTTACATGTACATCAGGTAAAAATGCACGGTAATAAGTTTTCTCGTGAAGGTTCTATAGCTATGTGAAATATATAGATGACATTCTAAGAAACCAAAAATACTAAAATATTCTGACCGGGCATTTAAAGATGTTAGTTCTGAGCAGTGATGCGATCTCACTGAATTTGGAATATTTAAGCTTCAGCATCTTAGATATTCACATGGGGTGTTCTACTCCTCCAAATCCTGTAATTGTCTGGGTAAAACTTGTCCATCCTTTGAATCCCAGCTCAGATGTCAGCTCCTTCAGGTAAACTTTCTTATTCTTACCCCTTCCTTTGAATATCCACCCCCTCCTTTCTTCTATCTCTCTTAAAATATTTGACCCTTCCTGCCCTCCTCATGTTGTAGTTTGTCTTATTTGTTCTACGAGATAAGCACCCTGAGGGTCACGATTCATTTCCTTCACCTTTGCATCTCTTACAATGAGGATATTATAGAAGTTAATTTAATAAACAAATGTCTCCTTATTCCATTATCCTGCTTTGTTTTCTTCATGGATATTATCATTAGCATTTTGCTGTGGTTTTTTTCTTACTCACTTATCATTCTCTTACTCTCAACTTAAATGAAGCCCCACAAGGAGCAGGGACCTTACCTGTCTTGTTTACTTCAGTATTCCCAGCACTTAGCATGATAGCTGACACATAGTAAGAGCTCAATAAATGTTGTCAGCTGATGAAGTAAATAATTGAATGTAGAGGTGTATAAATTATTCAATGATGCAAATAAAAATTATACAGTAAAGTGTATGTTGGAGGCCCAATTATCTTCATTGATTCATAGGTATATCTCAAACTACAAGCCCCTTCAAGTCGTTTCCATGAACATTCTAAGGCCTTTCTCTTTTTCATTGTTTCATGGATCCCAAGCACCACTGGCCAGGTAAGAAATGGAAGAGCAATGAGAATCAAGAACTCACTCATAGTTACAAAGTATCGATGAGAGAGGCGAGATGAGAATTCACAGCTCTAGAATTTTGGTCCATGAATCTTTTTTCTCTCTGTCTTAATTTGTGGTAGATTTACTGTGAAGAAACTAAGGAAGCATAAGCTTCATACCCGTCCCTTGCATGGGCCCCTTCCAAAGCCCTGGACCTAATTTTGTATTTTTAATTTTTATTTTATTTTTCTTTTAAAGAGGATCTCCCCATCCTCAGTGATATGAACCTCCTGCCCCACAAAACCTAGATGCATCTCTCCTCCTCCTCCAAACTCTAACTTTGCCTCAGTTCTGCACAGTCACTCACCACGCTTGCATTCTTTGAAATCTGGACTCTTTCAGTTTCTGCTTTTCTTGAGTTCTCCGATTGCTCTCTGTGTATTGATATTCTACCAAAGCTTTCCCACAGTCTCAAAAATTCTAAAAAATACTGTGGATTTGTAATCAGACTACCAAGTTTAAATACAGATTGTGATTTCATAATTTTCCCTGGCCTTTAGTTATTGGGATAGTCTAAATTTCCCATGTTTTAAGGAATATTCAAAGTCTGGATTTAGAGATTTTATTTAGTCTGAAAGCAGTTTTGTTTTTCTCTATAACCGATTAGGCCCCCACGTGTAATGAGAAGCATGTCTCATCTTTAATAAATACCTGAACAGACCTGGGTCATTGTCACGAATAAAATTCCATCAACTCTAAGAACCAAATACCCTGGCTGTGCAAGAATTTTGGGGGCACCAGATACCCATGATGTTTTAGTTTTTAATTCCCCTCCAGGTCTATACATTGCATTTTCAATTTTTTTTCCAGAATTATTTCCAAAATGCATCAGAAGCACAAAGCTATCTTTCCAGTCTTTACTGTTTTCTCTAAACATCTCCCTGAATTTTAAAATTTGGTTGTTCTTTAAATGTTGAAAAATTCAGTAGGGAAAACACCTTTTCTTTCCCCTTACTTGTATTTTTCAGCTTCCAAAAATAAGGCACACTATAGCAGCAGCTGTAAGCATGAATAAAAACACAATAATAAATGAGTTGGACCTCAAAGAAAACATTCTAGGCCAGTTCTTGCATCCCCTATGCCAACCTTGGCAGAGGCTTTATGTTGCTGGGTCAGCTGGTGGGAAGGCTCCAGGGAAATCAGGAGAGCTGCCTGCTGCAGATGATAGCTCTGCTCCTCTCTGCTCCTGCAGGTGTTGGGCCAGCCCCGGGGCATAGTAGGTGCTTAGCAATTGTCTGCTGAATTGGTCGCCAGTACCAGGAATCTAGAATGGCAGCAGCAAAGGAAAGCGATATTGATGGCCACCATTTATTGAGCACTTACTATGTGCTAGAGCATATGCACAGCGCTCTATATGCACAGTCTCAAAGGGCACTGGACATTTTGCTTGAGCTATTCTGATGTAGCTGTTTTGACATAGCTATTTGGACACTTTAGCAAACAAACCATAATGTTTTCAGCTTTCTATATTACCAAGTCACTGGCACTCTGACTCTCTCTGAGCCATAGCCCGTTACCAACTCCCAGGCCCGAGGCAGGGCTCAGGCAGGCGTGAGGGATAGGAAGCCTCTCACTTGAAAGCACACGAAGCAGGGTTCATATGATTACCACACTTGCTAAGTACAAAAAGCCTTCTCATGCCATCAAGCATCCTAAAAGGCAACTATTCATTCTCTGAGAATTCGCTCCTGTGTATCTCGCTGTCTCAGATTTCTTTTTGAACGTGTAATGGTCATACTCAGTGATTTTTAATTAACAAGCACATGTATTTACTTAAAAATAAAACTTTTTGATTTCCAGTTGGAAAACTAGAGCAGTGGATCTCAGTGTTCCTAGAGGCACATGTGAGAATACAAGTTTTAAAAAGGATATTCAGTATGTAATATACTTTTATCGCTGGAAAAGGATAAGGGTAATCATTAAAAGTATCAACTACACAAAAATAAGTAAAATAGAAAGTAAAAGTCCCCCACAGTTAGGGTGGGCATTTAGGATGGAGCAGGAGGCAGTGATAGCTGTATTTATTATTCAATGATGAAAAACAACAACAAAAACAAAACAATGATTTTCCTACATCAAAACAAGCAGAGCAGAAATTCTTGCTTCAGTCTCTACAAGCTGAATCTCACACACCTATCTGGTAGACCTTGTCCAAGTTCACATGACTTTGTAACCATCAGAGTCATGTCTGTCTGATTCACAGGGCTTGCCCTTTTCAACTATACTTTCTGTGCCAAGCAGAAGATCTGAAAAACAGTGACCAAGCAATTGCAACTGACTGCAGGCAGCCTTTGGTGCAAGATGCTGGGTGTTGAACAACCTTGGCTGATAGCCCTGGCTGGGGCATGAGGTAGGTTGGGACAACATTCAGATCCTGCAACCTGAAGATGTCCTCTGCCCTTCGAAGGGCTCTGGGTGGCTGATCCTGGTGTTTGGGGGGCACTTGTTGCCTTGGCTGAGATGTAATAGCTTTGTCACCTCATGGAAGTGTCAGCTGGTGTCATATCACAGTGTCATCTATGAGTAAGGATGGACGGAAAGCAGCCACACTTGTCAGAGCTGTTTGTAGTTTTGTAATGCTGTGGCGAAAATGGGCCATTATAACCATTGTCTTAGAAGAAAAGCCATAGTAACAGCAAGCTATGAAATGATGTTGTGGCCTGTTAGTCTGTCTGACCTAGATAGGGAAAATGATATTCATGGAACTTTCTCTCTGCTTCCACCAAAAGGTTATACTTAGCAGAGCCCTGCTGAGGTTGTATGTATTGTGAGATGTGATGCGGATAATTGATCCCTTTACTCAAAGATCCCTTTTGTTAATGTTTAATAAATAAGCAAAACCCACTAAAGGCTGTGGTCAGTTGATCTGGCTATGGTGAGAATCTTTTCTCTCTCACCTGGAGAGGCTTAGGGACTTACAGCATTGAATTTTGAGATTATAGGAACAAATAGCTTTAGCTATTTCTATTGCCAGAGGTAGAAAATATTTGGCAGTAAAATGCCATGAAACAATTATTGGAATTCCAGGGACCAGAATTATAAAATATTAGAATTGGAAAGAGGATTGGAGAGTAATGATTTTTTAAAAAATTTATTCATTCGTTAATTTAACAAGTATTTATTGATCGCCTACTATATCCCAGGCATTGTTCTGGTATTCATTGGAATCAGTGAATAAAGTGGACAGAAATCTCTTTCAACCCTGTTTCCACTGAGTTCCAGAAAAGTCACAACCTTAAAATCACACAGCTAATTAGGAGGAAAATTATACTTGGACCCTAGTTCTCCCACTTCAAGCTTTGAGCTATTTCCATGATATCCCGTCACCTTAGTTCTAATAATATACAGATGAAGTCAGTGTCTGCATTGAATAAAGTGTTGTGTTTATATTTTATAGCAGATTTTTTTGTTGTTCATTGAAATAACAGAGCTCTGACTGTATGTGTAAGTGAAGATTCCTTCCTCCCTCTCTTTCCTCTCTACCAGAATATATTTTTAAGTGCATACTATGCACAGAGTGCCTGGCATATAGCAAGCATTCCACAAATATATGTTGAATAAATGAATGAGGATAAGCAATGAACAAGAGAGACACATTTCCTGCCCTTGTGGAGTTTACATTCTAGAGATTGTGTGAGATATTAAACATGGTCACACATTATTTGCAGCTCCTCCCATCGAGAGGTGGAACCTAAAATTTTAAAATTTACTTTATATTGAGATATGATTGACATATAACATTTGTGAAGTTTAACGTGTACAAACTTCTTGGTTGGATACATTTACGTATTGCAATATGATTACCACTGTAGCGTTAGCTATCACCTTTATCATGTCACATAATTATCATTTTTTTTTTGTGGTGAGAACAATTGAGACCTAGTGTCTTAGCAACTTTGAAGTTTGCGATACAGTATTGACTATAATCACTGTGCTGTGCGTTAGGTGTCCAGAACTTATTTATTTACTAGTTGCAAGTTTGTATCCTTAAACAACATCTTTCCTATCTCCCCACCCAACAGTCCCTGGTAACCACCCTAGAACTACCATAGGACCCAGCAATCCCACTACTGGGCATATACCCTGAGAAAACCATAATTCAAAAAGAGTCATGTACCACAATGTTCGTTGCAGCTCTATTTACAATAGCCAGGACATGGTGTCAACCTAAGCGTCCATCGACAGATGAATTAGTAAAGAAGATGTGGCACATATATACAATGGAATATTACTCAGCCATAAAAAGAAACGAAATTGAGTTATTTGTAATCATGTGGATGGACCTAGAGACTGTCATACAGAGTGAAGTAAGTCAGAAAGAGAAAAACAAATACCGTATGCTAACACATATATATGGAATCTAAAAAAGTCGACTTTTTATCCCTCTAAGGGATGGCATGGAAGGCCGCACACCCAGCAGTAGTCACTTTCATGAGGCTAGGTTCCAAAATCAATATGCAAGGCAAAAGTTACGTGTCAGCAATGCCTCGCATTGCTTCCTAACATCTTGTATCATTTCTCTTTTGCTCTTTCTTGCTGCCCTGAAATTGCTTTTTTCCAAAAAGCGTTAACTGTCAATATTTGCCTGTGGCTCTGTTTTCTAGGGAACCTGAAATAAAACAAATAGCTACTTACTTTACAGATCACAGAGATAATGTCTCTAAACGGCGGTCTGTACTCAGTAAATGCTAGTTCTCTTTGCTCCTTTTACCTTCTTCTTTTACCTCTCTAACAAAAAATAATTATATTTTTCTGTGTTCTGCATTATCCTCCTATTAATAAACTAAGCATGATTTATACAGTGGTTATAAACTCTTAACTAAAAAATTCTTAATGAGAATAAGAGAATAAGAGTAAGCATCTTTACAACTAGATAATGTGCAGAGAGTTCTATGTTTTCTTGGCATAATTATATGAGCACAGTTAAATCTCTGAAGTGTTGATACATCAGGGACTCTATCTGGGTTGGTGAAATGCTTGTGGAGAAGGTAATACACTGCATTACCTCCAGCCACTCTGTGTGAAAGCGCTGGGTTTGGTAACACATCTGTCAACCCAAGGTTACCTGAAAACAGTTTCCTTCGCAATAGACTATAGCACTCTACCAAGAGTAATCATTTTATGTCTTTTTCAGGAGATTTATTTGTCCTTTTTTGTTGTTGTTGTTGTCTTTTTACAATTGTATAATTACAGTCTAAAGGAAAATTCTTTTACTTTCCCCCTCTCCTGAAATACAAGATTTCTAGCCATTTGGGATTATTACATCTGCTTGCTCATTTGATTTCACAGTCACTTGTCTTCTTTCCCCAAATTCCTATGAATTAATAAGTTACCTTTTAAAAATAGTTCTTACAGCCTCCCTAGAATAAGTTAATCTCATTATGAAAGTTTTCAAATTAAAATTAGAAACCGTAGTCTTACTAGTTAACCTAATCCCTAGATTTAAAAAATCCCCCCACCCCCCCTCAATTTTTCTTCTCTGAAGAATCGTTTTTTATTTTATGGTTAAGTTCTAGTTTTACTCTTCTTTGGTTATTCAGATACTGTATATATCTTATATATTTTTCTCTTTTTTAAAAAAATTACGGCTTTGTTTTAATCAAGGTTAAATAATCTTATTATTTAAGGAATAAAGTATTCCACAGCACTATGGCAAGCAGCAGAACTCTGATTGCTCTGCCTTCCGGAGCCAAAATTCTTCTACCAAAGGCAACTACTTTGAACTCTTTTGGCTGGTTATTTTGGTAGTACCCACAGCTCCAAAACACATACTTTTACTGTTATATCTTGAGTTTTCCATTTCAAGCATTATTCATTGACTTCCTACTGTGGAAGATGAGGATTTAGTTCTTTTCCCTGTCCTATTCCCTCAAACACTCAACAGAGTTTTGTCTCTTCCTCTGTTATGACTTACACCTTCGTTTTGATCGGCTACATTCTTCAGTAGCTTTGAAGTGTATGGATGGTTAGTCTTTTGAGATCTTGCAAGTCTAAAAATGTTCTATTCGACTCTCACACTAATTTTACAATTTCTGTGGGTGCATAACTTCACACTGAAAATCGTTTCTCAAAATTTTCTTCAGTCTTTTCTTCTCCTTGGTCTTAGTTTCAGTAATTTCTGTTTACTTGTCTTCAAGCTCATTGATCCTTTTTATTTTGCAGTGTTCAATTTGATGTTATCCCAAATATTTAAAAAAATTTAGATATTGTATTTTTTAATTCTAGAAATTCAATTTGATTTTTTTTCTTTTTAGAATTTCCACATCTCTCTTGAAATTATTCCCTCTTTATATGCATCCTTTTCTGTCAATTTAAAATATTTATAAAGTTATTTAAAAATCTTTGGCTGTTAATTCCATCATCTGGGTCATCTATTCCTCTCCGTTTATTGACTATGTTACATTGTCCTTCTTGGCATGTCTATTGACTTATTTTGTATATTGAATATTGTGGATGATACGATGTAGACACTTGATTACCTTCTTTTTTTTCTCCCCCACCCCAGCTTTATTGAGGTATTATTGACAAATACATTGCAACATATTTAAAGTGCACAATGTGATGCTTTGATATATATATAGTGAAATGATTCCCATATTCGAGTTAATTAAGACATCTATCACCTCGAATAGTTACCCTTTTTTTTGCAGGGGTGGGGGAATAAGAACTTGATTACCTTCTTCTAAAGAGGATTGTCTGATTATTCTGATCCTACAGTGGCCTGGTTCTAAACTTTGTTGTGATAGGTTTATTTGTTTTTTTTTCCCTTAGTCTAAAACTTCAGCCCTTAGTTCTGAGATATGGCCTTTAATCCTAAGGTATGGCTCCTCTGATATCTTAGTAACAAGCTCAGGACTTCATCTTAATTGCTATATTCATGCTATTAGGCAGCTGCTAACATCTCACTTCTTATCCTTCCAGCTGCTGCTTCCCACTAGATTCCTTACAGTCTTGCTCTTTGCATTTCGTTTTAGGAGTCAGTAACCATTTGAGGGCATTTAAAAAACTATTTATGTATGTATGTATGTATGTATGTATGTATTTATTTATTTGGCTGTGCCAGGTCTTAGTTGCGGCATGCAGAATCTTTGTTGCTGTGTGCGAGATCTTTGTTGAGGCATGTGGGATCTTTAGTTGTGACATGTGGGCTCTGTTAGTTGTGGCATGCGGGCTCTTAGCTGCGGCATGCAGGATCTAGTTAGGTTTTGTGATTTTCCTCTCTGTAGCTCTCTCCTTTCTGGATTCCCTTCACCCAATTTCCCACCAGTCTGGTAACCTTAAACTTTGATCTCCGACTCCCTAGGCACCTCTCCTTTCTGTATGGGCTCCCCTCCTGTGCATCTGGGAAGTACTATTAGTGGCAACCAGAAAGCACTATAAATGAAAAAGCCTGTTAAATTTGGATATCATTAGTGTACTTCCCTTCTTTCAAGGCTCCTATCTCCTTATTTCTGCCTGCTTTTCATTGCTCTCTAGTGGTTTTAGAAAGTTGTTTTATATTTTGTCCAAAATGTTGATATTTTTATAATAGTTATTAAAGGGAAGATACATCAGACATAAACTACATTGCTATAACCTAAAATTAATGAAGGTTTTGGAATAATCGAATGGGATAAATTCACAGAACAGGAACTAATCTAACATTGAATGTTAAAAAATATGACTGTTGTTAAAAGGTCTTTGGCCATCCATGATGGATACCTCTCACTTTTCTTGGGACTTTCCCACTTTCTCTCTCCAGATCTATTCTTCTGCCAGTTCCAGGCACCCTAACCTCTGCCTCCCAGTCTTCCGTGTGTAAATTTTAAAATTCCCATTACTTTATCACTTAGCTGTTGACTCCGTAAGCCAGGACACAGAACTGATCCCCTTTACTTTTTTCCAGATGAACTCCAACTATAAAAAGTTTTTCATCTGTGAATACTCTTTATTGAATCTTTTTGGGATTATAGAGAGTTGTCATGTCCACCATGCACAGCATTTCCTTTTTTTTTTTTAAAATTTTTTTTTTTTTTAAGAATTTCACATTTATTTATTTATTATTTATTTATTTATTTTTGGCTGTGTTGGGTCTTCGGTTCTGTGCGAGGGCTTTCTCTAGTTGCGGCAAGCGGGGCCCACTCTTCATCGCGGTGTGCAGGCCTCTCACTATCGCGGCCTCTCTCGTTGCGGAGCACAGGCTCCAGACGCGCAGGCTCAGTAGTTGTGGCTCACGGGCTTAGTTGCTCCGCGGCATGTGGGATCTTCCCAGACCAGGGCTCGAACCCGTGTGCCCTGCATTGGCAGGCGGATTCTCAACCACTGCGCCACCAGGGAAGCCCAGCATTTCCTTTAAAACACCCCCATGCAAGGTTTCTACCTTCCAAAGTGTCTCCTCCCTGTTGTCAGCAGGCATTCTCACTTCCCCTGAACACTCCCTGTCTTCAGGGCACCTGCCCTCCCTCTCAGATGATTTTCTCTTTTCTCTTCTACATTTATTTTTCAGAACAGTTGAATAAATTGCCTTTGGTTGGTTGAGGATCCCCCTGGGTTCTTATCCTCAGTAGCCAGTGGCTCATCTGAACACATAGGTGCTTATCCTCAGAGGAGATACGGCAAGCTCTTATTTCTCTGTCTTATTCCATGATGGTGTCTTGTTCTCATTCTTTCAATCTTTGCTTTCCCCGATTATCTTGGGCCTTGTTTTTATTTTATTTTATTTTATTTTTCATTATTTTTATATGTAAAAGTGGCCCATAACTTTTTCTAAACAAAAAGGCCATTTCTACACTTTATAAGAGATTTACAAATATATTTTTGGTGCTTTGGTCTTTGTAAATCAGTTGCTTTTGGTGAATTATCACAGAGCCATTGATAACTTTGAGGTCCCTATTAACCCTGGATCGTATTATTCTATGACTCACTAATGTGAAATAGAAGTAAGTAGGCCTTATTCTATTCTCAGCTATGTAGCTGTTAAATACTAGGCCACACAAAATCATATGCTCTCCAATGACTTATTGTTCATACCAGAGAGTAACTGTACTGTTTTTTTTTGTTGTTGTTGTTCTTTTTTTTTTTTTTTTAGTTTGTCCGTGGTCACATCAGTGGATGGTGATTATTCCATCTTTATGTATAAGAATACAGCAGACTGCATGTAAAATGAGAGCACCGAGCCCATGCACTGGTGGGAAATCTTTGTCTTGGCTCCCAGTGACTAGTAATCAAGGAGCAAACAATAGTGGTGTTCAGGTTGCCATGAGACTGAGTGTTACGATCCTCTGGATTTAGGTTAACTGTCACTATGGTTTTCTCAGAGTTGGTTCTGACATTTCTCAATCACCATAACCTTAGAGTGTCTTGTCTACTCGATAGAAAACACACACACAATGTGGCCTCTACATTGTTGCTTCGTTTTCCTCTCCTTTGGACTTGGGAAGAATCAGCTCATTCAGGGAACTGGAATCTCCCTAACTTCCATAGAGCAACTAGATGCAATAAAGAACAAGGCAAGGATGCAGAACCCATTTTGTTATTTCTAGATCTGGTTGGGCGTCAGGAATAGTATGAAAGAATTTCTTTAAGTGATAGTGAATAATGAAGATTAAGGGCATTTACACATTGATCTTATAAGAGACAAGCTATTTCATTTGTTGGTCGTCCAAGAGCTAAGCTAACAATCATTGTGTACTTACCATGTACCAGTGCATAACATGTGTTTTTGATCACAACTCATCCTCGCAATAACCAATGAGATAGGTAGCTTTATTATCCTTCATTCACAAATGAGAAATAGGCTGAGGATTACATAAAGTGTTCAAAGTGACAGGTTTCATAAGTGGTGGCACTGGCATTCAAGTCCAGGTGGCCCTGCTCCAGGACCTACACAGTGGACTAGAATTGACACATCAGTTTAGTTAGTCACAGATTTAGTAAATGGGTATGGTCAGCTGATTTCTAGGGGCCCTCTTCTACCCAAAGGTAATAACGTCGAGGACTCCATGGGCCTGTTTCCAAGAACTGGTTTTTCCAAGTGCCGAAATCTTCACTGTCTCAGATTGCTCACAAAGTTTATCCAGACTTGAGTCTCCACTTCTATGCTTTTTGGAGTGAATATCCCATATTAAGGGCTCTTTTATCAATTGTCATGCATACTTCTTCCCTCTGTATGAAGCATTTGAGATATTAGGAGGGAAAGGAAGAATGAATTAGACAGTAGAAGGAGGTTTTAGTGCAAAAAAAATTGCTTCTCCCTTGCCCTGCTTTTTTTAACCCCAGGAAGAGTCCTGGAGAAAAATGTAGGGTACTCAGACAGTAGCCCACTGGAAACAGGTCCCAATATTTAGAAAGATCTGTGATTTCCCAGTGGCTGGAAATATTTTAGTTGGGAGGCTGATTCAGTGCAAATGGCCTGCAGCACCCAGCTGTGCCTGAACAGTTTTGACAGACACTTGAGTCATCAGTTAACGCTCTGCTGTATGCGCAATGAATTAGCTTTATTTATTATCCCTTTTAATGGTTGACATTGCTGGAAATTGTTGTGCTCTACTGTATTTTGTTGTTGTTCTTAATCATACTTTGATTTAGCTTGGTAATGAAAGCCAAGGAAATGTGCTATTATGCAATTTTTGATTCAGATTTAACATGACCATATTATTTGGCCTAAGTGTCTGGCTCTAGAGGAAAAAATCCCCGTAAACTAACAATTGAGTCTTTATCCTTTATGAGTATGAGATCAAATCACTGGATTTTGAAAATACTGTGTTTACTAGCCCTGGGTATTTCCTAATAAAGACAGGGGCTGGGGCTGCGGAGCCACTTTGTTTAAAGTATTTGGCTACTGTCATGTAGTGATTCATTCATAATGGTATTTCTCCTCTGGACAAAAAAAAAAAAAAAAAAAAAAAAATGAACATTTCAATAAAACGAAAAGGCAACCTACTTAATGAGAGGAAATATTTGCAAATCATACATCTCATAAGGGACTAATATCCAAAATTAATAAAGAACTTATACAACTAAAAACAAAAACAAACAAAAAAACCCAAACAATCTGATTAAAAAATAGGCAAAAGATCTGAGTAGATATATGTCTCAAAGAAGACATACAGATGGCCAACAGGTACATGAAAAGATGCTCTACATTATTAATCATCAGGGAAATGCAAATCAAACCACGATGAGATATCACCTCACACCTGTTAGAATGGTTATTATCAAAAAGACAAGAAATAGCAAGTGTTAGCAAGGAAGTGGAGAAAAGGGAACATTTATGCACTGTTGGTGGGAATGTAAATTGGTGCAGCCACTATAGAAGGCTCCTCAAAAAATTAAAAATAGAACTATCAGATGATCCAGCAATTCCACTTCTGGATATTTATCAGAAGAAAAGGAAAACATTAATTCAAAAAGATGTATGCACCCTCATGTTCATTGCCGCATTATTTACAATAGCCAAGACATGGCTAAGTGTCCTAAGTGTCCACTGATGGACTAATAGATAAAGAAATTGTGTCATATATACAATGGAATACTATTCAACCATAAAGAAGAAGGAAATCTTGCCGTTTGCCACAGCATGAGTGGACTCAAGGGTATTACGTTAAGTGAAGTCAGACAGAGAAAGACAAATACTATATGAAGCTTCTTATATGTGGAATTTAAACTAAGCTCATAGATGCAGAGTACAGATTGGTGGTTGCTAGATGTGGTGGTGAGGGTGTGAGTGGGAGAAATGGGTGAAATTGTTTTTAAGTTCAAATAAGTTGGAAAGAAAAGAGGACTTTTCGAATGGTGCCTAGATGAAGAGAGAAACTATAATGTCTTTCTTTGTTTTGTGCCACTTGAGAAAAGACTGGATTATCTAAGCTCTAGCTACTGTACTATGTACTTTGATAGTGCATTTTGGCCAGTGGCATGGATAGTATGATTTTTCCTACTTTACTGATGAGAGAGATGAAGTAAAGAAGTGTTAACAGAAGTGGCTAATGTCACATAACTGAAGAGCAGATCTTCTGACTTTAACCTAGGGCTCTTTCTGCTACTGCCTGTGATTTTCACACCATATTCCACAGAGATGCCTCGGGTGGTCATGTGTGTTGTGTGGCGATGGGGAAAGGGAAAAGGAGTGTTTGAAGGGAAGGTTGAGCTGATGAGCTCCCCTCCACCTTCAGATCAAAGCAATATTGCCTTGATTCATTTTAGGTACTAGGATTCCACAAGGATTTCATTTAAAAAGAGATTTCAGGTCTAAAAATGCTTGGGCTATAAATGCTTTATTGATATTTCTGGTCTACCCTTTCTCACTTTTTCTTTCCTCTTGCCTTAAACTTTTCTAATTACTTCTCTCTTTTTCTCCAAAAAAAAAAAGGCAAAGGATGCATGGTGATATGTGAATGGCCCCAGGCATGTGCTTGTGAGTTCAGTTCAGTTCAGTTCAATAAACATCCTTTGATTACCTATTCCTTCAATATTCTATTCAGTAGATATTGGTGGAGTCTGTCCTTTGATCTGGGGACACAAACACAAATAACATGTGGTGTCTGTCCTCACCATTGAATGTGTGACTTTGGGGTGGGAGTGAGGAAGCGAATTTCGAGACTGAGGGACCACAGATATTTAGAGATGAGAACTTTTGCTAACCCCACGGTGACATGGGCTAGGTAAAGTTTGGCTTTTGCTGACTCTCCAGTCCTGTGTCAGCATCCTCATTTCTCACACAGGTGAGGTTGAAGGACATCCTCTTAGAACAGCTCTGAAGAGAAAACCAGAAGAGCCAAGAGGACTGTAGTGCCTTCTTGTTCTCACTGGAGTGTTGCCAAGAGAACAGAGTTGAAGCTACAAGTTGGATGCAAGATTCCAATCTTAAGTGTTTTTAGTTAGACTACACCTCTTTCGCTAGCTGGATTGTATTCACACATTTTTTTTTCAGGCAGGAAAGTCTGTATGTGAGCCCTTAGAAGCTATCAACAGCCAATCTGGATTCAATTAGAATGATAAATGGTCCATCATATTCTGATAGTCTCAGGAGATGCCACATAACCACTGGAAAAAACACACAGAATTCATGAAACATCAATACAATCAATGCATGTATTTTCCTCAAGATGCTATTGTCTCAGCATTAATAGACAGTTACCTGAATTTTAGAGACAAACGTGATAACCCTTAACAAAGGCCCATTTTATGTTCTAAGGTTAATTAAATTTATGCTGCAATGTCACTCTTACAGATATTAATGCTCATTGCTCAGGATATAAGGGCAGTTTTAGCTGGGCTTCTAGTGACATAGTAGAGACCTTCCTTGAAATTACTTATTTTGAGAGTTTTCCAATTATTGGTGGCAATCCTGTTAGCAATGCGAGCAGGGAACTTTTCATTAGCATAATGGGCCCTACTTAAAAATCAAGTCTTTGACTCAGGGTTTGGCCTGGCTATAGGATTTAGACTTGCTAATGGCTAAGCCATAAACTTCCAACTACTTGCAGGTCTATCCTATAGTGTGTATGTTAGTTTGCTACGGTTACCATAACAATGTACAATGGACTGGGTGGTTTAAGCAACAGAAATTAATTTTCTCACAATTCTGGAGTCTGGAAGTCCAGGATTAAGATGCTGGCAGGGTTGGTTTCCTTTGAGAGCTCTGAGGAAAAGGTCTATTCCAGACTTCTCTTCTTGGCTTTGTGAAAATGAATAAAGGAAAACCTCATTCAAAATGGAGTCAAGAAGCCTGGAAGGAGGAGCTCTCACACATGAACCACTCAACACAGCTGACTTTACAATCCCAGCAGGAAGAAGCTCACGTTACATACCTCAGCAGGAAGAAGGGAAGATTTTCTCCTTGTTCAACGACAACCTAGCCAATGAGAAACTGCTGTAACTCAGCCAATGAGAAACTGCCACAACCCTGAACCCTCACTCTTTCCAATGAACTTTCATTCAAAACAGACCCTCCCAACTTCCTTTCCTCTATAAAAGAACTCTCCTCTCCTTTGTTCTCTGGACTTGCCTATGGTTCCCCATGGTTTGCACACCCGGAATCACAATTCCTTTGCTATTCCTGAATAAACTCCATTTTGCTGGCTAAACCGCTTACATTTTTATTTTAAAGGTTGACAGTCTATAGATGGCCGTCTTCTTCCTATGTCTTCACATGGCCTTCCTTCCATGTGTGTCTGTGTCCCAATCTCTTTGTCTAAGGAGACCAGTCACACTGGATTATGCCCATCCCTGTGACCTCATGTTACCTTAATTACCTCTTTAAAGATCTGTCTCCACATACAGTCACATTGTGAGACTCTGGGGCTTAGGAATTCAACATATGAATTTTGAAGGGATACAATTCAGCCCATAGTAGCGTATATTTGGGATAAGGCATCTTAGTTAGAACATTTCATGTAGATATGAATTGGTGCACTTTTTTCAAAATAAACTTTGGCTTCATTAATAGCATGGGAAAAACATGAACTGAGATCTTATTTTGGTTTATTGTTTTAAGGCTCTAAACACAGGTAACAGATTTATGCACATGTAAGTCTCTCAGGAGAGCTGTAAGATACTATAAATGGAAAAAGGAAGATAAACTCTTTGTTATAGAACCGTGGTGATGGACATTACACAAATAGATAACTAGATACTTAAGACTAAGTCCTTATGTGGTAAGAATAAAGAGGAAATGGACACTGTCCGTTTTAAGCCTTAGCGATGGGGTTACAATAAGATTATTATTGTTATGAGACCTTATTTAAAATTGCCTCATGCTGACTGATTTTGAGGAATTAAATATTATTCTGGCGAAATCAGTTACAAGAATTATAGGATTTGTTGAATCCCAAGAGCTGCTTTAGATTAAGTGGCATCAAATTCTGAACAAGATAAGCACATATATCACTATGATGCCAGCCTCCTGGGTAGTGTTACTGAGCCACTCACTGTAATGCCAGCCTGTTCTCTAGGCTAGTTCAATTGTTGCCTGAAATTCCAGAAATGCAAAGCATCTTCTTGCAAAGTGTACATTTATTTATTTTACAAATAGTTTCTTAGCACTTGCCATGTACTATTCAAATGACTTGAATCTCCTGGCTAATTGAATCTCTATAATAACTATGTGGAAGGCACTACTATAATTACCAATTCCATTTTTCAAACAGGGAATCAGAGGCACAGATAGGATAAGTTACTTGTCCATAGTCACACAGCTGGCTAGTGATAATGCTGAGATTCTGGCTCTAAGGTCTGGGCTTTTGCTGACTGTGCCATGTCACAGGAAACTAAGGGAAATGAAGAGAGATTGTGACCCCACATGGACAAGAAGAGGGTGATGCTGAGGAAGGTCCACAAAACAGGCAGAGCAAAAGGGTCTCTGAGGACAGACCAAACGATAGGACTGTGCCCTTTGGTACTGGGTCAGAAGCTGTTTGTTCTCTCACCTCCCACCCCATGACCTCCTCCATCTTCTGGCCCATCTCTCTGTTCCCCTTCACAGCTAACCCACTGGGAAGACTTGTCTGTATTCAGTTTCTATGTCCTCATCTCCTGTTCTCTCTTCTTCCCACTTGAATCTGATTTCCATCCTTTCTGCCTGCTGAAGAGGATCTTGCCAACGTCACCCCTTTCTTGCCACACACAGTGTCCATTTGTTTGTTCTTATCTTAGACAAACTTTCAGAAGCATGCCACACAGTGTGTGCTTCTTTCTTTTCCTGAAACATTTTGTACTCTTAGTATCTCATGGCATTCTCCTTCTTTCCCCCTATCTCATCAGCTACTGCTTCTCAATCTGTTTCTGTCTTCCTTTTATGATGTTGGAATACCTTTCAGGGGCTCCTTCTGGGCCTTCATCTCCTTTCTACTCGTATTATTTTCTTAGGTAATTGCTGTGGACTGAATTGTGCTCCTCCTTAAATTCATATGTTGAAACGGTTGCCAATGTGGCTACATCTGGAAATAGGATCTTTAGGAGGTTAAGATTAAATGAGGTCATAAGGGTGGGGCCTTAACCTGATAGGACTGTGGCATTATAAGAAGAGGAAGATTTCTCTCTCTCTCTCTCTCTCTCTCTCTGCCATATGAGAACACAGTGAGTAGGAAACTGTCTGCAAGCCAGGAAGAGAGGCCTCACCAGAATCTGACCAGGCTGGCACCCTGATCTCAGACTCCTAGCCTCCAGAATTATTAGAAAATAAATTTCTATTGTTTTAAGTCCCTCAGTCTATGGTATTTTGTTATGGCAGTCTGAGCTGACTGATACAGTGATCCCATCAACACTTTGGTTTTAAATGCCATATACTACATGCTGATGACATAAAGATTTATATCTTTAACATTCTCCACTAAGCTTTAAATTCATATATGAAGCTGCCTATCTGACATTTACATTTGATGTGCAATAAATATGTCAAAGTTAATGTCAAGAAGTCTTGATGTTTATCTGCAAATTGGTTTCTCTCTATCTTCCCCTTCTCAGTAAGTAATACCATTGTCTATCCCTCCAGGAACTCAAGCCAAAAATTTGAGTTGTTCTTGAGTCTTTTCTTTCCCTTATTCTCTATGTCTCTTTCATCAGCAATCCCTGTCAGCTTTGCTTCCAGAACATATTTCAAGTCCATCTATTTGTCTCCATCTTCACTTCATAACCTTAACCCAAATTGCTACAGTTGTTTGCTGGATTACCATATTTCTTCCTAGCTAGACATCCTTCAATTCTATTCTCCTGAAAGCAGGGAAAATCACCATCTTAGAAAATAACTTGGACTATGTCACTTACCTGCTTAAAATCTTTCCGTGACCTCCACTTGCCCTTAGAATAAAATCTAAATTCTCTACCATGATCTACAAGGCTCTACTTGTTTGCTGCTATATCTCCCAGAGTTTAGAATAGTGCCTGGCATGCAGTAGGAACTCAATAAGGCAATGTTGAATAGATAAAAGATCTGTTCTTTATATCTCTCACCTTATTTCATACTATTCTCCCCCAACTCATGAACCTTCAACCACACTTGCTTTTTTTATTCTCTTGCAGAAATATTGAAATATTTGGAGAATATGAACTATTAGAGAATATGACATATTTCTTCCTCAGGGCATTTGCATTTATTTCTAAGAAGAATCTTCTTCCCACAATATTTGCATGACTGCCCTCTTGCTTATCATTCAGTTTTCATCTCAAGTGCTGCCTTCTCAGAGGGACCCACCCTGACTACCCTCTATTCCTTTCTCTATTACATTGCTTCTATATTTAGGTATGCCAAAATTAGGGGTGCCTCTCTGTCTGCTGGAGTGGACCATAACTGAGATAGAAATTGCATGGTCTTCAAAGACAGAAAACCATTAAAGGGTTTCAATCACCATTTGCTAACAGGGTTGGACTCTTGGATATTCTAGATAAACAGTCCTGGACAAGGATTATTCTTAGGGAGGTTTCCATAGAGACATTGTGGACACCAGGACACAACTCATATTCAAGCCTCTGTGGGGAAACTCAGCAACTATTCAAGGAAAGAATGTGGATATTCTGAGCCTAGAGTGGATGCTGGGGTGTGCTACACAGATCTGCCCTTCAGTACCGAGGCTTCATTGCTCCAGCTGCTGGAAGACTTGCTGCTGACAGTCATAGCTGAGTCCTTCCTCAGGACCTGCCCTCCAGCAAAGGGAGATGCACTTGCCCAAGTATACTCACCCTCCCCAGGGGAGACCCCTTTCAAAGACTAGTTGTTGGAGGTTAGGAGTTACAAAGATCTTGTCCTGTTGTCTTGAGTTGGGACATCTCTGAAAGGCTATCAACTCCACTGCTTCTTATGGATAGGCACCTACATCACATGTCAGTTTCTCCTCTGCCCACTCCCGCCTCCTCCACTCCCAATAACTTCACTGATTTGTTATTCCCAAGGGCACACCCAATGATTCACCTAATGCAAATCTGTGTCTCAGACCTTGTTCCAGAGGCATGCTGCCTGTGACAAGCCCTTTTGTTTGTTATCCCAAGACAGAAGTTATGGGCCTGTGGGGATATCCAATTTCCACTTTCCTTTGCTTTATTGGGGTTACAAAGATAAAACTTTCTTTGTAATTAGATATGTATTAAAAGAACACTACACCAAGATTTCTAAACAAAGAAGCTGTAAGCTGGGGCTTCACTGGGGGCAGATATGTGAACCAATTTAGCCTTCTTTGCTTAAGAACAATAGAAAATAGTTGTAGTCTGCAAATCCCATCAATTTCCTGTGATTTATGAGCAGATTAATACATGCATTTTGGTGTTAGGTGTTTTAGGCACATGTGGATGATTTTCTTGAAAATCTGTCATATCATGCTGTTTTATTTTTTCATAGTACTTGTCATTATGTAAAAGCATCTTTAGTTTTGGGGTTTATTTACTCACTGTCTTTCTGCTTTCACTAAAATAGGAGCTCCCTGAAAGCAGGGAGCATGTCATTCTTGTTTCCTGCTATAGCCCCAGCTTCCAGCATCTTGCCCAGCATGCAAAAAGTCTTGATAAATGACTGTTAAATGAACGCTTCTCTGTGCTCGTCTTTCCTCTTTTCTGATGTGTAGGTAAATGGTCAAGGGTCTTTAGTCTGGTGTGTGGAGCCAGTGAGAACCCTGAGTCCTGCAGATGCTGATTAAGGTGGAGACGAGGAGGGTCTGGTCCTCCTAGAAGGTTCTTATAAACTGCCAAGAGGGGAGCTAGGACAGGCAAGATTTGAAGCTCATCTGGATGGGAGGCTGCCAGGCCAGGAAGTCAGGACAAGAAGTAGATCATGAAGCCAAGAGGAGAATCCAGACACCAGAGAGCAGGTCTGTGTAGATTACAATGCTGTGAATGTAGGTTTCTGAGCTGGGACTGAATCCAGTGTTGGCCAAGTCACTCAATGTGCCTGAGTCCTGGGTTTCCTTATCTATCTAATAAGGTTAATAACAACACCCACGAAGTCTTATTGTGAAGACTTAGCAAATTAAATCTTGCACATGGAACATACAATAAATGTTAGTTCCTTTTTTAATATACAATTTTTAAAGATTACTTTCCAGTTACATTTATTAAAAAATATTGTTATGGTCCCCGTGTTGTACAATACTTCCTTGAACCTATCTTATACCCAATAGTTTATACCTCCTATTCCCCCACCCCTGTATCACCCCTCCTCCCCTCCCCACTGGTAACCACTAATTTGTTCTCTATATCTGTGAGTCTGTTTCTTTTTTGTATTATTCACTAGTGTGTTATATTTTTTAGATTCCATATATAGGTGATAGCATACAGTATTTGTCTTTCTCTGTCTGACTTATTTCACTTAGCATAATGCCCTCCAAGTCTACCCGTGTTGCTGCAAATGGCAAAAATTAGAACACTCTCTAACACCATACACAAAAATAAACTCAAAATGGATTAAAGACCTAAATGTAAAACAGGACACTATCAACTCCTAGAGGAAAACATAGGCAGAACACTCTTTGATGTAAATCGCAGCAATATTTTTCTTGGATTGGTCTCCTAAAGTAAAGGTAATAAAAGCAAATATAAACAAATGTTAGTTCTTCTTAAATAAGCCAGCCAGTGGGTCAGAAGGACAGGGCAGAAGCTAGTTGGAGAAGCAAATCTTGTGATTTGTGCACTCACAGAATGAATAACTGAGAGTTAGATGTCTGCCTGCTCATAGTGGCTGGACTTGCCATTTTACCCTTGATCTAGGGCCTAAACCAGAGGTAGCAGGAGCCACAGGACTTTGCAGCTGAGGCAGGATCCTGTGAGCTTTCTCTGCGAGCTCAGGGAAAGCCAGGGAGTCCCACACAAGCGGGACAGGCTCACCATGCAGAATAATTGAGAAGTTGAGGAGCGCAAAAGCAGAACCTAGAGACAGCCCTGCTCTGAGACCCCTGTAATTAGAGGGAGGGAACAGGAAGCCTTACATTTCTGCTTCAGGGAGTCAGCCCAGCAGTCAGCATATCCGAGAGATCAGAAGGTTCTCCTCTCCACCACAGTCTTCTGTGCTGACTTTCAAGCTACGAGCTCCTCTTGACTTAACAGATGAGGTTGACTCTAGCCTGATCAGTTCTAGGTTTGTGATTTGTGAGCCTGCAACAAGCACAGGCTGTTAAGTCCGCTCTCTGGCAATTTTATCTAGGAGTCCATTTAAGTAAATATCAGCCTTTCTTTTCTCTATAGCCAGAAAAAACTGATCCTGTTAAATTTAATGGCAATGCTTTAAATTAGTGAGTCATCATTCCTCCAATGTGAACTCCCTGTAATGTGCCACGAGACCTTTCTAGCAGCCTGCACTCAGAATTGCAGAGCTGATGTCTCATGGCTAAAATATCTACAGGTTCTGCGCCTGTGAATGAAAGCAGTAGAACGGATTAAGCAGTATCCGAAGCCTGCTTGAGATTTAGAGGGAACACAACACCTTTACTGGTGTTCCTTTCCTTCAGGTAGACTTGCAAGCTTGTCTAAACTTTTGGAATTGTTTCTGTAGGTTACATAATTATAAGGATAGCAAAAGTTGCCTTGAAAGAGCTAGAAAAACCCATAGAATAAAAGGTTGGTAACGATATGAAGTTTGAAATCACCTTGAGAGTCCAACTGATGATTAGGAAAGAGGTTTTTAGATTTGGGGCCAGGTTCTAAAACTTGGGTTCTAGTCACAATTCAACTAAAAACTGGCCATCTGACTGTGGACAAATCATTCCTCCCTCTAGAGGCTTATTCTTCTGGAAAATTGGGAAGGGCTAGTACTAGAACAGATGATTGTCAAGATCCCCTTCAATGCCAACATTCTGGAAAATGACCTCTTCTAGCACATGTGCATGTATGTGTGTGTATGTGAGTGCACACACACACATATGAATACACACACACACACCCCCATAAGGAAGATTGGCCCTAGGTTTCTATCTTAAATAATGGGCTAGATGCCAAGGCTATTTCCTGAGATGGGGAAGTCTGCCATGGGGAATACTGTGCTTTTATTGGAATGTGTTAGGTTTGAGATGCCTGAAAGCAGGTGCCTGCCACATAGGCAAATTAAATACAAATCTAGAGCTGAATTCAGCAGAAGTGAATTTGAGATAGAAGTTTGCAAGTCAGCAGTATACAGATGATATTTAACCCCATGGGAATTGATGGGCTCACCTAGGAATAAAGTTTAGAGAACAAAAGGTGAAATTTCCAAAAGAGGAGTTCCAGGCATGTTTTAAACAATGGAACAGTTGAAGAAGTGTATGATATTCTACGTTGGACATTATTGGAGGATATCAGCCATTTGGGTATTTGTTATTTCTGCTAAAAGAACTCATCAACTTCTTTTCTCTGTTGTTAAACTCTGTTAATGTAAGTCCGGTTTATATACTCTCATTCAAGTGGAATCAGATGTGTTTGTGTAAAATAAAAGCTGAAGTGTTCACTACTGGATGCTTACAAGGATCCACTCCCCCCTCCATCATTACAGAACACCATTTTTTGTCCCTGTGTCTCAGGGAAAGTGAGGCAACCTCTAGCTCTAGCCATTGGCCTGATTGGTCTAAGAGTAGTCTCATGTCCTTTGCCTGTGATTGGTTCAGGGATTGTCATGTGACCCAGTTCAGGGCAGTGGAATGAGAGGAGAGATTTTCTGGGGTTTCTGTGGAGCCCTGGGAAATCTATGGATTTTCTGGGGTTTCTGATACTCCTGGGAAAGTTTCGGGAAGTGGCTCCTTTTTCTCCAAAGTTGTTGTGCGTGGATGTGAAGACTAGAAGTGTAAGGACCAAGGATGATTAGGGGAGGGCAAATCTCAGAGAACAGCAGCGAAAAAGAGGAGCAGACCCTGGATAAAGCAAGCCCTGAAGCTCACCTTGTGTCTAGACTTTCAGAACTGGTAGCCAGTACATTTCACTTTAAGCAACTTTGAATTGGATTTTTGGTACTTGTGGCTAAAAGTAGCCTCTATGATATACAGTCTTGCTAAATTAAATAGTTCATTTATAGGTAGAAACTTGCAAAGTACAAAATGTTTGGCTCAATATGTCTTATCTCCAAACATTTCATTTGTGTTTTTAAAATAAAGGTTGAAGCTGCGGCAGAAGTGAAAAGAAACTGTCTTTTCAAGGGTCATATTAAAAGTTCTTGCTTTCATATTTAGCTGTCACTGGCAGACCTCTTTGATGGCTGAGAGGCTCAGGTTCCAGAATTAGATCCTCATTCCCCTTTGTTGATCTTACTGTGAATGCTAACTCTGCCTGTCAGATCACAAGCCCTGAGCTAGAGGTGTGTTAGGAGGGAGAGGGTGAGAGTGAGAATGAGGAACAGGGTTCAAGGGCGTGGGTACTTATGAGAGTCAACAACCTGTGAAACGAATCCTGTGACGTTTGCTCAGGGTGACAGAAATGAGAGCGGTTCATAGTTCTAATCTTCCTTATCAATAATGGTTGCAAAAAAAAAAAATAATGGTTGCAAAAAAGGGAAAAGGAAACCAACATGTATTAAGTAGCTACTATTTTAGAGACACTCTGCTTGGAGCTAGGAGCTTTTGTGCGTGTGGGGTGGTAGAGACAGGACACTCTCATTAAGGTATGTGTCTTCTCTTGCTTGCATGTTGGGAGGCATATTATTGTATTTAATTCTCAAAGAAGTTCTTTGCAGTGTTATTATTCTTGTGTTTATAGAGTGAACAGAGGCATAGAGAAGTTGAGTAACTAGCTTAAATTCACACATGGTGTTGAATCAAATCAGATTAAGCCACTCTTTTCACTATGTTATTCACACTTCCTCCACCATTCCCATCCTCACCCCTCATTCTCACCCTTACCGCTCTCTTGGGTAAAGTGTCTCAAGTCAGCCTGTCTTAAAATGGGGATAAGGAGTAGTTCTGGGTTACACTTTGCTGGCCTCAGTGATAGGCACAAAATCTGGAGAGACAGTGGTTTCTAAACAATCCCTTCTTCCAGATTCCTTTGCCCAGCTTAACCCGTGGTCTTGCTGGTTAGTTCATTTCCTGGCAGAAGTTTGTGATGTTTATTTGCTTCTGGTCTTACTCTTAGTTTATCTGTTTCCTAGTTATGGTTTTTCAATAGACTCCCTCTCAAACCCAAACAGATTTTTATCAGTTCAGTAAGGATAAAATGTAGGAAGGATCTGAGTGTCCAGGAACAATTACTACTTGCAAAATATACTTTAGCATGCTACATAGTCTTGCTAGCTTCTTCTTCCTGTAAGTGATCTCACCTATGCTTTTCATACATATTACTTCCTGAGGAGAGATGTCTACTTTCTCATTCTTTTGTATTATTTGTCGTTCCTGGTATAGTGCTCTGCAGATAAGAAGTGCTTAGTAGATATCGATACTTGTTAATTGCCAATGTGATTGTAGCAGATGAGTTTCAGTAGTGAGGACTCAGAGGTAACGCAGTTAGGGAAGAAAAACACAACTTTCTGTTGGAGGCACAAAGATTACTGTACAAACAAGAAATGTCACATTTCTGCTCTTTCTTAATCTCAGCATCATTTTGACTCAGCCTACATCTTAGTTGTTATTGTGGCTTTCTTCCATTTTGCGTGTTGCACAAGAATTCCAAGACTAACAAGGGTGTGGAGATTAGAGGAGGGCCTTGAGTCTCCATTTCATCAAGACAACCCCTAATGCCTTCATTTGCAAGCCTGGATTATCCAGATGGGCCCAACGTAATCACAAAGGTCCTTATAAGAGGGAGGCAGGAGGGTCAGGGTTGGAGGAGATGTGACAAAGGAAGCAAAAGTCAGAGAGAGAGAGAATCAGAGATTCTATACTGCTGGCTTTGAAGACGGAGGAAGGGGCCGTAAGCCAGCGAATGAAGGTGGCCTTTAGAAGCTGGAAAGGGGAAGGAAATGGGTTCTCTTCTAGAGCCTCCAAAGGAATTCAGCCCTTCCCTGATGACACCTTGATTTTTTTCCCCCAAGTGAGACCCATTTTGAACTTCTGACCTCCAGAACCATAAGATAATAAATTTGTGTTTTAAGTCACCAAGTTCGTGGTAATTTGTTATAGCAGCCATAGAAAAAGGATACAGATTTGCAGTATTTTGAAGCTTTGTGTCCTGCTACTTTCTTTCTAAATGGGGGCCTGGAGCAGGACTGTGGTGGTGGGTTGGGTTTGTACCATGGTGCTATTCTCCTGTGCTGCATTGCTGGGATATTGCTTGGAGCAGGGGCTATTCTATGGATTGACAATGATGCTTTTCCGTTTTTTCCCCTCACCATTTCTATCTCCCCCTCTATCTCTTCAGTAAATCTCTACATTGAGCTCCAAGTTATGAAGAGATAGACCGTCTTGAATAGAAGAGGGAAAATTCTGTGCAAACAAATCACACATGTATAGCTCAGTAAATCATCTTACCAAATGTACTTACAGAATAAATACATTATAAGCAGTGTTTTGTTTTTTTTTTAATTTTTTCATTTTCTGACCACGCTGCACGGCATGTGGGATCTTAGTTCCCCTACCAGGGATTGAACCCGTACCCCCTGCATTGGAAGCATGAAGTCTTAACCACTGGATCACCAGGGAAGACCCTAAGCAGTGGGTTTTGATCCAGGAAAGAATCTCAGATACCCCCGCCTGTCGGATAAATCTGTTTTTGTTGGCTCATTTGCTTTTTTCTTGCTCTCAGTGAACCTAAAACTCCTTCTCTGCTACCCTTTATATATGTATTCATATGTGTATGTATCTATGTGGGCATATCTATATGTCAAATTATTATATATGTATCACTGTATATAAAATTACTATGCATAATCTCACTTCATAAAAGGAATGAAGAGTTAAATTTTTCTAATTTATCATTTTTCTAGAAAAGACTAGTTAGAAAATATTTTGGTTGCTTTGTGAGAAGAAGGATGGAGCAAATGTTTGTTTGAGGATTATTCTAAGAGTTTTCTTGGAAAACATGGGTTTACGTGCTCTAAATGATGTGACAACAGAACATTGGATGAGATTCTTGGCTCCTTTCAAAGCCATTAATGGTATGTCCCTATTTTTCTTCTGGCAATTGTTAATATATATTTTCTTATCCTTTGGGCTGTAACTGATAAAATGAACAGTTGAAAAGCAGAGACTTGTATCAAATATTAACCTGGAATGAACTATACTAATTTGCTGAATCTTGAGCTGAATCCAAATATTACATTTGTATTCAATCATAAATGCTTCAGTTTTCTTCCTAAGAAAGAAGTGAACTGGTTTGAACCAGAACTGAGCCTGTATATACTTTTCCCCCAAAATCATTGAATTGGGAGAAAGCAGAACTGTCAGAATGTCCCCTGAACAAAATTTGAGCTGATCTATTTCATTTGGTTTGAATCTCTGATGAAAAGGGAATTGTATCTCCATATGTTTATTTTCATCTCTGGCTTTCCTTTATCTTTTAGGTGCAAAAAGCATGAGGATCTCTTGTTATTTTCTAGCATTCACAACCATAATTAGTCATACTAAAAATGTTGTACAGAGTTCCAAGTAATATTATCAAAAAGACTCACTCTTATATGGGTACACATAGGGACTGACAAGGGGACAAGTGGAGGCCTACCCGTGACCAGGGAACTAGGAAGAAGTACTCATAATACTAATTGGTCCTTTACCACTTTTTTTAAAAGAGCAATCCATTCACCTTGACTTCCTGCTGGTGTTCCCATTGTTTTGAGACCTTTTTTCATAGGCCTTGAAGATCATTTTGAGTTGGTGCTATCTACTATTTCTCTGAAATTAAATAGGCAGCCTGACTTGGAGGCACGGTTTGGAGGAGGAGTTTCCACAGGGCACCAGCATGGCCAGAGCCAGCGTTTCTGCGGAGGCTTAGGTCTTATCCAGACAGATATCAGGGCCCTGCCTTCTTCCAGGTTGGATGGGTTTTTGGATTAGAGGTAGGAATGGGGGTGCATATGGGGGTTGCCTTACTGTGTAATGATTAGGAAACTTGTCAATATTAGGTTTCTTCTGAATCAACTCTTCTGAGTCAGGCTCTAGATGGAACCCATCTTTCAATATAATAAATTATGCTTTGCTGTAAAATCTACAATACAGGGTGAAGACCTTTAAAATCATGTATCTTATCCCTTTGATAGAGAAGGCCAGTTCTCTATAATACTTTCTTTGGGATTTTGTACCAACCTTTGATGGTAAGAAACCCAGTCCACACTGGCATGTAGAATAATTCTCTAAAGGGATTATTTTCCTCATAGACTTCCCAATCAAACAAGTTTCTTAAGTTTAAGTTTCTTGATTCTACCCATTATTGTGTTTGAACTTTTTTGCCAGGTTATTACCTCCTTTTTTTACTTTTAGACATTTGTAATCAAATATATCTTTCCTTAGTTCTGTTATTTGCTTCACTAAGACCTTATTCTTAAATATTTCTCAATATCAGTTCATTACTCTTTAATTAGCCTTTATATATTTTAAAAAATGAAGCTATGATAGCTGACTACATTTTGCATTTTGTAAATGCCTTTCTAAAAGTATGTTTTGCATTTCTAATCCCTGACGATCATGTTGCCCTTGTAATTGCATAAGTAGAGAAAGCATTGAGAATTTAATCTAAGTACATTTTTATAGCAAACAGTAATTATGGAAACAGATAGAGTAAAAATTAATATAGCAAATTACCTAGGTTCATGTGTGCGCTCTGAGGAGCACACAGACTGTAATAGATTTTAATGGAGATTTAAAGACTAAAGTAGAAGGTTTATTACTGATCATTTGAAGCTGATAACGTACTCTCTGATATTGATTTTCAACTTGCAAATCACTTTTGTGTACATAATCTCATTTTGACCTGATCACAACCCCAGAAACAAGGCAGAGAAGGAACAGTTATTTGTAGACTTGGAAAGGATAATTACCTATTCCAAGGTTAAGAGCTGGGAGTGGAAGAGTACAGCTGGTTCTTGTTTCTCTCAACAATAGGCTTATGTCCTACCTATCACCCCCTGCTGCTTCCTGAAGTTTTTGCAAACACTTCTCTATTTCATTTTTGTTTAGTTTTACAAAAACAGTAGTTTTTTTTTGGCTTTGATGTGAATGATCCCCTAGGTCCAAACAGTTTGAGAAAGTCTGAGAAACAACATTCAGACCAAATTTATCTCATCGTTGGAGTAAAAAACAGTGTCCTTTAGGACCACATAAACAAACCTAATTCCCACTGAAATTCTGACCAAAGGATTTTATTTGTCTTCTAATTAGATGTTATTTTATTTCCTATATCTACTAAGAGTTACATGAAAAAAAAGTTTTAAAAATCCTGCTTTTGTCCATTAGCCTATAGTGAGTTTATGAATTTAGGAAGAATTAAGGCAGGGAGGCATATTCTACAATAGCCCTGACCTGAGTGGGAGGCCAGTGCCCTAGTCCTATATCTACCACTGATTCCTTATGCCCATCTGAGCATCATTTAATCAATCTATAATGTGAAACAGTTAGACTAGTTGATCTCTGCAGTTCCCCCTGCTAACTCTAAGATTCCAAGATCCTGAGCTTAAAATTGTTGATTTCTGATTATGCCAGATCTTCCAGCCTATCTTCTAGAATAGCGAGATCTATATTCTTCTAATTATATGATGGGAGCAGTATTAGAGTTGTTTACAGCAGAGACTGCTATGTGTCCGCCAAAGCTCATTTCCTGTAGCTCCTGGTACACAGTAGGTGACTAAGTTCTGGCCTCTGGAATGTGGGTAGAATGTGGGCTCTTTCAAGTCTGATCGCCAAGCACTCCAGCCCAGCCATCTTTCTCTGTCCCTCACCTCTGGCCAGAAGCTCAGGACTTGCTGGTTTCAGGTGAGAGTGGAGACACAAGATAGAAGGAATCTGAGTCCTTGAAGCTCTGTGGGGAAGGTGGATGGTTCAACACGTGACTAGAATACATGTGAGTGAGAAATAAACTTCTGTGAGTCCACTGAGATTATCTTTTACTGCAAGGTACCAGAGTTGGATGCTGACATAATACAAAAAATTAAAATATGCATCATTGGTTTGATGGTCAGGTGGTGGCAAATAAAGAAGAGATAGAGTCACCTGGAAGGCTGAAGGGCTCTATTGTGCTGTGGCAAAATGTTTGGTAAAACTATCACCTGTGGGGACTTCCCTGGCGGTCCAGTAGTTAGGACTCGGCACTTCCACTGTTGGGGACCTGGGTTCCATCCCTGGTTGGGGAACTAAGATCTCACAAGCTGCACGGGGCGGCCAAAAAAACCCAAAAAAAGTCACCTGTGACAACTTGGAAGGCATATATTTGCCTAGGACTCTGTAGCTCTGGCATCAATGAGAGTCACTGTGATTATATTGGCTGTCATTGACTGTTTTGAGAAAAATAGTATAATAAAGAGATAATGCAAGATTTGGCTAGTTCTTAAGCAGAGAATTAAGGGAATAGAGAAATTCTACATATTAAGGTCCTTACAGGTTGCAAAAGGCAACTACTTCTGGACTCTGAATAGTAGGCTTTAAGATTAAAAGGGATTTATTGAAAAAGACCAGTAAGAGTTTTCAGTTAAACACAATAACTCAGATTAACAGTGTTACCTTCCCACTAAATTGTATTATTTCAGATAGCCTCAATGTAATCATCATTAAATTGAGAGAGAGACAGACAGACAGACGTGGGGTGAAGCTAAGAAATAAGGCAGGTTTGAGAACTATGTCTGAGAAAGGATTTTGGGTGTGATGATTGGCACTTAAAACTGACTGGAAACGGCTTCTGGCCTACAGAATTTTTGAGGGATTCTACTGCCAAAAAAAGCATGAACCTGTTCTAAGTTTGGGACTGATTAGAGACCTTAAAACAACCTTGGGCAGGAAGCGGGCTGCAAAGGATGCACAGCCTACAAATGTCTATTTCAGATATGGCCTTGGAGAAGGACAGAGAAATGGACAGAGAAAAATCTCAGAAGGTAGTGTCTATGGCCATGGAAACTGATGGACAAAAGAGTACCTTCCAAGAGCAGAATCAGTGTGTAAATAAGGAACTTCCCCAACTCCCAGAGTTGAGGGCCTTCACTATGGCTGCCCAGCAGGATTTCTTTTTTTTGTTGTTGTTGACCCGGAACTGCTATGTACCTTACATTCTTTCCTATTTTGAATGGGACATTTTATTACAATTATCCTGTCCCCACCTCACTATTGTATGTAGGCTGTTTGTGCAGGAGTGGACAGATAATTTGATATTTAGTTCTTAAGTCACTAAAATGATATTTAGCTCTTAAGTCATTAAAATGATCATAAACCATGATGTTTTTATTAATGTCCTAGCTGCTGGGCTATAAGAAGTCACCTGATAGAACTGATGGCTTAAGGGGAGAGCCTGCCTTTTGAACTGGCTGCAGTGACTGCATGGGCTTTGGAAGCACCTTGTGTGGAGGTTTGGGGGCGTCTGCTAAATGTGTTCTCTAGATACGAGGAAGTGTAAAATTGAAATTTAGTGACAAGCAGGATGGACCATGGCAGAATTGCTGTGTGTTAACGATGTCATTTCTTCTACCTCTTGGCAAACAGTGAGGCTGCTTTTCCCACTCTTGCTTTATGTGGTCATTTGATTGAGGTTTGGCCAATGCAATGCAGACCGACGAATGTCTGCCTCTTCTAGGCCTGGTCCATAAAAACCTCTAGCACAATCTCCTGTGCTCTCTCTTGTCACTTGGCTAGAAGCAAAACACTCTGAAGTTCTAAGGCAGGGGTTGGGCAAACTACAGCCTGTGGGTCAAATCCTGTCCATCACCTATTTTCGTAAATCAGGTTTTACTGGGCACAGGCAAGCTCATTGTTTAGGTATTGTCTGTGACTGTTTTCCTACTACAACAGCAAACTTGAGTAGTTGCAACAGGGACTGACTGTTCAGGCCTGCAAAGGTTAAGATATTTACTAGCTCTCCTTTACAGAAAGAGTTTTCTGAGTCCTGTTTTAGGGCATGGCAGATGGGAGGATTCTGGATTTCTCTATCACTTCATGGAAGACCACTCACTTGTCTCTAATTTAGATTTTACTAGAATTAATTCTGTTGTGTTAGGAATTGAGATCTTTTGGATTTACCTGTGCAACAACTAGAATTAACTTGACTGACCTGCTGTGACTGAGACTTAAATGTGGAAGGACCTGTTTTGCCTATGACCAAGGTCTCAGTGTGAGATTCATGTCTATAAACAGTAAAAATAGACCTAACTTTTCAAAAGGAAGCTTTGAAAGGAATTTTGGCTCCAATAAGGAAGAGAGATTAATGCATTCTTCCAATAAAATTCTGCTTACACCTGTATTTTTAAGGATTAATTTTTTTAGGGTGAAGAATTGTCTTGTGGTTTGCATTAATTTCATTTGTCATCACAAGAAATTAATGCATAAAATGCATACTCCAGTTGTCTTTTAAATGTTTGTTCTTATGGAGTGCTTAGTTGCAGACTCTCAGGCTGAGTGCAAGCTCTGTTTTGCCATTATATGGCCCTAGCAGAGCATCTGTGTGTCTGATAGCTTTTAACTGAGCTGCCTTTGCTTTCTTCTTAAAGTGGACCTTTACTGAATATGTTAAAAGATATAACCATGTTGCTTGACAGATCAACTCTACATTAATTGTTAACTTTGGAAAATATCCCATAGAAGTTAAATATGTAAAGCATATCTTCAGAAAGGTTTACACCAGATCCCTGGCTCATCCTGGCATGTGCCAGCTCCAGTGGCACCAGGTGGTCCTCTGGCACCAGGCTACCTGCATGTCGTACAAACCCGGGCTCCCAGATCACCACAGTGCTGGCTGGCTCCCACGGCTCCAGGCAGCTCTTATGGCCCCAGGTTCCCACTCAGTCCCTGACAGGGACCAAGTAAAGGGACAAAGTAGGTGATTAAATAGTTAATTCCACTAGGAGATTGTAAGTAAAGAAAAAAGTGTGAGAGACCCCTGTAAGTTAATGATCACTCAAGAAAGCAAGTTTGCTTAGCAGCAAAACCATGCAACAGAAACATGAAACATGCCCCCAAATAATAAAACAGTGGTGGAATGAGACCCATATCCTGCCCAGTGAGCTCAGTAATTTAACAGTTCTTAGGACATGCTCCTCTGAGCACACTAAAAACAAAAGTATAAGGGAAGGGTGACATTATACTGAAACCTGAGATGACTTGCCATTCTTAGTACGTGTTACCACCTTTTTGCTCATTTCCATTGCACCATGACAGTCCCGGCTTGACCATATAGGGACAAGAAAACTCCCCCACCCGACATGGAGGAGGAAATGATGTCTACTCAAGAATGAAGAAGAAGGTGGTCTTCTCCCCCTCCCTACTTTTCCTTTGATTATAAAACTGTAGCCCACTAAGTTCTAGGGGTGCAGCACCCTCTCACCTGCCCACTTGGAAGCCTTACAAGCATCCTATTCTAATAAATCACTCCTTATCTATCACTTTGCCTGTTGCTGAATTCTTTCTGTGCTGAGACATAAAGAACCAGAGCTCCTTGGAGCCCCCCGAGATGCATTTCTGTGATTTCGCCCCCCAAACCCTAGCTCCAGGCAGGTACCTGTGAACTCAGTTTCCAAGATACAAAAATTCTCAACAAACCAAATTCAATAGCACATTAAAATGATCATAAACCATGATCAAGTGGGTTTCTTCCTTGGGATGCAAGGATGTTTCAACATATGCAAATGAATAAATGTGATACACCACATTAATAGAATGAAAGATAAAAATCATACAGTCATCTCAATAGATACAGAAAAATTGTTTGAAAAAATTCAACATCCATTTATGAGAAAAACTCTCAACAAAGTTGCTATTGAGGGAACGTGCCTCAACATAATAAAGGCTGTATATGACAAAACCACAGCTAACATCATACGCAACAGTGAAAAGTCACTCAGACACATAAGCCCCTTCTCCAACCTGTATGGAACTTCTCCCATAAGTTCCCCAGCCCTCCTCCTCTTCTGACTAGTAACCCCTCCCCACCAACTATAGCCTTTCTACAGACTCTTGCTGTGAGGAATGTCCCCTGTTGTGCAAACCTGTCCAAGTACCAGCCAGTAAATATGTTGTGGTTCCTGCTTCTTGTGGTCATATTCTTTTCTTTGATCAGCCCCAAATACCTCAAAACATGACAGTTGGGTTTATTGATCATTGCTCTGCTGGGAAATGGCAGCTCTTTGGATTGAGTGACACCCCACTGGATTTTTATGCTTCTGCCTTATGTCCCAGCCTCCTCTGACAACCTTATTTAAATATAATACTGCAGTTGCTCTTTACATAATTATTCTGTTTTTTCCCCTTGGTATTAATAATCATATTTATAAATTTGTTAACTTCCTCTCTGCCCCACTAGAATGTAAGTTCCATGCAGAAGGAAATTTAGCTGTCTTGCCTCTTCAGTGCCTAGCACGGCTGCTCCACCTAGAACGTATCAGATAAATGTTGGTATTTGTTGTGTCTACTGAAATAAAAACGCACAACATAGAAGTTGTGAGTTAAGTTTTTTTTTTTTTATTGAAGTATAGTTGATTTACAATGTTGCGTCAATCTCTGCTGTACAACAAAGGGACATATATACATTCTTTTTTTTCTTTTGGTGAGTTAAGTTTTATTCAGAGGACTATAGCTCCAGAGACAGCCTCTCAGCACTGAGGAGCTCCTCTGAAGAGGTAAGGAAGGAGCCAGCATATGTATGAACTTTCTTGCTGGGAAAAACTTGTAGTCAAGTATAAAAAGATTACTGATAGTCGCAAAGAACAGATGATTTTAGTGCTTTTCTATGGGAAGATGCAGGAATCTGGGGTCATTGAACTTTTCCTGAGATATGTATCTAATCTAGAAGCCAGTATATCCAAAGCACGGAATGCTTCCTGTTTTTCTGCTTCCTGAATTCCCCTCAGGGTGCACCGTCGGTGGGTGACTACAGTGGCTAATGGCTTGATCCTTGTAGAATTAGAATGGCAGGCAACAGTTTTTTCTTTACAATTGAATGAATGAATGACTATATAAATGATTACCTCTATTAAAACTCGTGAGGTTTTTTCCACCTTTCATGGTACGCGCCTAGGTTCAGCTAGCCCTTTTATAAGTGTCAGTTTATAATCCAGAGTTTATAACCCAAACCAATAAATGATTGTCTCAAAAACTCGTTAAGCATGGATTTCTTAATTGTTCTTTTGGGTAAGTCTGTATTAGATTTTAAACTATATACATACAAATAAGGAGAAGCATATTGTATTAGTAATATGCTCTCAGCTACAACTAGTGGAATACCTCACTAAAAGTGCCTTAGACCATTGAAGTTTGTTTTTCTTCCATAACAAGGAGCTAAGAGGTAGCCCATTCCAGGTCTGGATCCATGCTCAATAATGTCAGAACATTTGGATAAACTTTTGCCTTATGGTCACAAAGTTGTGGCAGCAACTCCAAACCTCATGTCCTAAAATGGTGTCCTAAGCAGGAAGGAAGGAGGAGAGCACAGAACTTTCTAGTCTTAGTCAACAGGGGAGAATCCTTTCCAGCAGTCTTAGAAAACTTTACCTCAGATTCCATCGGCCAGCCTAGGGTCATGTGCCCATGCTTAGAACACTCACTGACAGGAGGGGATAAGATTTGTGTCTGGCTTAAGCTGATTTATCCTCTGCTGTGGGACAGCCTTCATGAAGAGAAAAAAATCTCTAACAAATCCTGAATTAAATTGGGATTTGCCAGTCAAGAAGAAGGGAGGAGGGAATTCCCTGGTGGTCCAATGGTTAGGACTGCACGCTTCCACTGCCAGGGGCCCAGGTTCGATCCCTGCGAGGAACTAAGATCCCTTTGGTTGGTCAATTGATAAAATCTGCTGCATATAACTGAGTCTCTAGCCCCCAAATTTTTATTTCTCCCCAGTTTTGCTTATCCTTTTTATTAGTTGAAAGTTTGGGGGCATCCAGTAATAAAAAATCTTAAATTTTAAAAGTATCTGGATTTGTGTGTATCATTCAATCAATCAATTTTTTTTTAAAGTCATGCCAGTTTTCTTTTTTTTTTGTAATATTTATTTATTTATTCATTTAATTGCAGCATGCAAACTCTTAGTTGTGGCATGTGGGATCTAGTTCCTTGACCAGGGATCAAACCCGGGCCACCTGCATTGTGAGCACAGAGTCTTAGCCACTGGACCACCAGGGAAGTCCCAATCAATCAATTTTTAAGTATTTACTGATCACTTACGATGGGCTCTGCATTTTGCTAAATTCTGTTTTCTGGTCTGATGAAGGCAAAAGGTATAAAAACACAAAAAGGAATAGAGAATGTAGTTAGAAAGATTCTATACCTAACTCTCAGTTGAGAACTGCTTTCTGATTTTCTGGAGACCGTCATTAGTGCTCACTTAACTGTTCAAATAACGATTAACTTTGTGTGCAAGGTGTTTCTTCCACAGAACCTTACCTGGCAGGGGATTGTTTTCACTGTTTTGGGATTTGTAAAAGGAAGGGGATGATCCAGATGTGACATAAAGCTTGTCTTGCTTCTGTGGCTTCTCCAGAATAGTTTCATGTTCATTTCGAGTAGCAACAAACAACTGTGGGGTTAGTGGAGCTAGGACAAATCACAAGGTTGTGACTCAAAAGGATGGCAGGTCTTTCTTAACTTACGAACAAGCATAAAACCCTGTGACCTGGGGTCTTTGGGACAGATTTACACAATGGCCTGTTTTAGTTTTAGTTTCTTTGGCATATAGACCATCCATGACGCCATTTTGCCCCTCATGGCTTTTATGAATCACTGCCCAGTGATACCTGACTGCCTCGATAGGTTATAGTGCTGTTTCTAGGAGCCAGTACTCTGCTTTTTTGCCTTTTGAGATGCTGAATCTTCAATGAGTTTGAATCGACTCTGCTTTCCTTAGTTAGCCACTTTAGAGAGTCTAGTGCCTTGCCACTCAAAGTGTCATCCATTGACCAGCAACACTGGCATTAATGGAACGTGCTAGAAATGCAAAGCCTCAGGACCCATCTCAGACCTACTGAATCAGAATCTGCATTTTAATAGGATCCCCAGGGATTTTTTTTTAAAAAATTAATTAATTTATTTATTTATGGCTGTTTTGGGTCTTCGTTTCTGCGCGAGGGCTTTCTCTAGTTGCGGCAAGCGGGGGCCACTCTTCATCGCGGTGCGCGGGCCTCTCACTGTCGCGGCCTCTCTTGTTGCGGAGCACAGGCTCCAGACGCGCAGGCTCAGCAATTGTGGCTCACGGGCCTAGTTGCTCCGCGGCATGTGGGATCCTCCCAGACCAGGGCTTGAACCCATGTCCCCTGCATTGGCAGGCAGACTCTCAACCACTGCGCCACCAGGGAAGCCCCCCAGGGGATTCTTAGGCACATTCAAGTTTAAGAGGCGCCGGTCTAGTAGACTTTATCCACGGTTATTGCTGTGGTTGCAGTCATCGTTGTCATAATCATCATCATCATCATTACATGTGCAAAGTGAGAGTCACAGGGAGCACTGTTAACGAAAAACAGACAAGCAGGCCACAACTCAAACATGGAGACTCCTTCTGGTTATCTCACACCTTTCCCAGCTGGCCCTATGTGAGAAAATCCTACTGAGAACTTGAAGGAAGGGTCCTTTAACAGGAGGGCAGTGTGAAAAGGGGTCTCAAAGGTTCTGAACATGACTCTGCATCAGATAGATTCGTTATACAACACACAGATTTCTCAATCCCACCCTAGATCTCTTGTATCAGAATCTCCTCTGAGGGCCTTGGAATCTGGACTTTTCAGTAATTCCAGGAATTCCTGTGCAGCCCTCCTGGCACCAGTTCACATAATAGCATTGGGAACAGCAGTTTGAGCCCCACTTGTTCCATTTGGTGCTGACATTTTCACTCCCACACTGTGACTCGTTGTCATAGACCTCAGATTAAACATGTCTACTATTGGAGGAATTACTAGAAATATAAATATAACTTGGATGCTCTTGTGGCCTCCTGAACTTCTACTGCCCTGGCCAGGTTTAATTCTTCTTTTTCCCTTTTGTATTCTGTGTGGAATGGTGGGAAGAACCCCAGCTCAGGCCCTGGTTCCAGCTGTACCATGGTTTGAATTCATTTTGGGCCAGAAGTATCATTTTTGCAGATAAGGTCTGAGGACAAAAAGTTTCAGGTAATTGTGGGCAAGCTGCTAAACCTTTCTGGTTTCTTCATCTGTAGAGTAACAGTGTTGAACTGAAGTTCCTTTTCCTAAAATCCACTGTGGGATTCTAGGAAGATCCAGGTCCATTTTCTCATCTTTCAACAATTTAATTGGCTTCTAAGTCTAGCACTGATGTTACTGCAGTATGAATTACCACATAGCAAGCTGAAACAGACCTTTAGTGACTCTGAAAAGACTCATGTACATTAATATTTACTTGGTAAGAATGACATTTAGAATGTATTTTGATTAATGGCCCTGGAAATAAACAAATTCCGTATACCAGCCAGATTCTAGGAGCCTGCATTTGTTTGGGGATGCAGAAAACCAAGACATATAATTTTTCAGTCTTGTCGCTGGGCAGTAGTTTTCTTTCAGGGATTTTCAGTTTATTTAAAAATTCCAAGTAATTCCTTTAGAATTTAGGAAATATCATTGATCATCATATGGGGCATATTTTAGGAGTCGAAATGGTATTACTTCAGTTGTGCATATTTTTTAAACTATGAGGACCCCTGTGAGGTGAGACCACGTGTTTTTAAGGAGGAACTTAAATCATCCGGAAAGTTCAAAGTTAGAGTCATAGGGACTCCACAGCTTGGTTGTAGAAATGCCAAGTGCAACTTAGAAGAGTCTTTGGCTAATATCAGGTCTGAAATGTACACTGAACAGGAAGCCACAGCAGGGTGAAAGAAGGCCAGGGAGGGGCAATTTGTTGCTCATGAGCCCCAGCTAAAGGAGACTGGGCTGGGAGGACGACCTGGCACTGCCCCTTCCCACAGATCTCAGTCTTACCGCTCACAGTGTTCTCTTTCCTATTCTTTGAACCTCACACAGCTTTCTGTTTGGGCCCAGGAGTTCTATCATTTCACAGTTAAGGTCTGAGGAGCCAGAAAGTGCTGGTGCCCCACGGTGAGGTCAGGACATGCAGACACACGTTTGTCTAACTCTCACAGTAGAATATTCTCAGAGGAATGTCTATGGCTTACCATGGTGCTGTGTTTAAAGAATTTTCCAATACTATGTTTTTCAAATCTTTAAAAAAATCATTAATATGTTTACTATGTTTTTCTAATAGAATTTTTTAATTGATGAAACCACAATATGTACAACGAAGCTGCTCTGGGTGAACTAGGGAAGGGACTCTGCCTTTTTGGTCATCCCTTCATTTCCTCTTCAAATCCTTATCAGTCCATGTAGTCCAGTGACACAAGTACAGTTTATTAACCCCTGCTTTATGATATCATCTTTGGAAAATTTGCTTTTGAAGTCTGAACCCTCACCCATATCCTTCAGCAGTCTTAGAAATTTTTAATTATCATTTTCTGGGTCTCATGTCATCCTAGTGAAAAACATATTCCCATTTTTCAAAAGTCAGCTCATAATTCTTTTCTTGGGGGCAAACTTTGCTGGCCCTTCAAGGCTGATTTAAATGCTTCCTCCTCTGTCCTCCAACAGTGCTTTCTAGGAGCCTGTCTGTATCCCCATGTAGCCACCTTGATAGAGGGAATCTCATGATTAGCCATTCCAGTCCCAAGTTCCTGTTTCTAGCGAGACAGTTAATGCTATGCAATGAGAGTTTGTTTTCAGATCACATTCCAGGCAGAAAGTGCCTTTTCCGAACCAAAAAGGGGTTTACACATTTCATTTCATCTCAACAGAAGAATAAAGCTCATTTTGGCAGAGACTCATGAGCCTCCAAATGGAGAGTCATGTCAAAAAGACAAAGCTGCAGCTTCGTCCAGGCTCTCCCAGGTTGCCAAAGAGCAAAGGCAACTGTAGGGGGAGAGAACTAAAACTTTCCAAAAGTGTCATTTGATAATAATTTAGTATTTAAACGTTATACTTTGGCATCATCCATTAGCAAAGGTAGAGCTTTTTCGGATGAGTAAGAAGGAAACTGAGGCAGGAACCAGGCATCCCTATATAGAGATGGGAAAAGAGAGGCATGGGACATACAGACGAGGAGCAGAAAAATTGCCGTAGCCACACTGGTTCCCCAGAGAACTGGGACTGGAAAAATGTTCCTAAATCCCCCCGTACTTTGTGGGGAAGTCATCATTTGCAAGTGTGTGTTGTGAACCATATACACAGAAACATGACCTGTGAGAGGATAAAGACTCAGATTGAGAAGAGCTGACCAGGGTGCTGACGTTCTCCTGACATGTCCATCAAGTTTTATGTTTCCGGTGTCTATCCTCCCATCAAAATCTTAACTGACTTTTCAACTCCTACTAGATTGCTTCCTCACTTTAGGAGCACATTTTGCACTGGATAAAGATGTGTCGAAAGAGTTCCATGAACAACTTTTTTTTCTAGTCTCCATTTAAAGCATGAGGAGGACTTGCTCATGTCACAGACCTGAGACCCTGCGAAATGTGATATTCTGTACTTCAGTGCTGGAAATCTAGCACTTCTTTATTTTGGTTAAAAGTGCCTCTTTCTTAAATCTCCTCACTTGAATGACCAGCACTAGCTAGCAGTTGCCTGTGGTTAGAAAAATCACGCTTACAGTGCAAATTACTGCATGCTGTCTTCATGAGACTAACTTCTGTCTGTGCATGCTTTGTGCTATACTGTCACCTTTCACATGCTGTAATTTATTGTCACCCATCTTCCTTTCCCACTAGCCTGTGTGGTCCTGGATGCAGGGACTAGTCTCCATTCATAGCTGGCTCTTCACATTTAGCATATATTTTGGCTCGTGGAAAGTGTACAGTAAAAGTTTGTTGAACAAATGATTTGTCTGAAATAAATGTTTTGAGAGTATTTTAAAAATATTCGTTGGTGTGCTTTGGTATTGATATATCTTTTTACCCTGTGGCTCGTCCTTTTCCTTATCTAGACAAGTGTGCTGCATTTGTTGCCTCCACTTATTTGGGCATGAAGTGACACACAGAAATAGGAAAAAAAAATCTGAGTCAATATTTTGCTTACATCTGGAGAAGGAGGAAGGGGAGAGACCTCAATGCATAGAAATTGATGGAGAAGAAAATTCTCATGAGGAAGAGTCAGGTTTCCCCCCACTCCCGAGGTTAGGAAGGATTCTCTGGGCTGGGGAGAAGGAAAGAGATGAGAGCACGGGCAGGTGTAAAGTTTGTGAGAACAGGGACCAGGGTCTGGACCTGGAGGGATACTGTGGGTAGGAGCAGTGCTAGGATCCAGACACACCTAGCTGGCCTTGAGTAACCTCCAGCCACGGTCTACACAGGAGCCTCTTTTCTGTACTTCTGTCCATGCTGGGTGAGACCATCCTTCAAAAGCAGCCTGTAGGTCACCACTGATTGTCCAGAGGAAACTGCACCCATCAGTGCCACAGAGACCTGTGAGGATGCCATGTGAATCCCAAGCTCAGAGTGAAATCATGGAAGCCAAATCCCTTCCAGTGGCCCCCAAGGTCTTGAATGCTGCACCTGTATTACTTCTCTGATGCCGTCTCCTATAGCTTCCCCCCTTGCTCCCTGCACTGTAGCCATGCTGGCCTCCTTGCTTTTCCTGGAGCACCCCGGGAATACTGTCAACTTAAGGCTTTTGCGCTGGCTGTTCCTCCTGCCTAGAAGGGCTCTTATCTAGAAATTCACCTGTCGTGGCTCAAATGTGACCTCCTCAAAGAGATCTTCACTGACCATTCTGTTTATAATTGCAACCCAACCCAAGCCCACCCCTGGCACTCCAGATCCTGATCTACTTTTTCTTTTTTCCATAGTACTTGCCACATTCTAACATACTATATGCTTTACTCATGTATTAAGTCTTTTGTTTACTGTCTATCTCGCTCTGCTAGAATACAAGTTCCACATGGGCAGAAATCTCTGTTTTTTCCACAGATGTATCCCAGACATCTAGAACAGTGTCTCACATACATTAAATGCTCAATATATATTTTTGGAATGAATGAATATGGTAAGAGACAACTGCTTTTTTAAAAAAATAATTTATATTGGAATATAGTTGATTTACAATATTGTGTTAGTTTCAGGTGTACAGCAAAGTGATTTAGTTATGCATATACATATATCTATTCTTTTTAAAATTCTTTTCCCATAGAGGTTATTACAGAGTACTGAGTAGAGTTCCTGGTGCTATACAGTAGGTCCTTGTTGATTATCTATTTTATATATACTAGTGCATATATGTTAATCCCAACTTCCTAATTTATGTAAAGGAGTACCTAGTCATAGGTTTGCCTCTGATGTAACCACAAAACCTTTATCACTCACAGCTGCAGAAACCTGAAATATGTGACATACAAGTGAGCATATCCTTCTGAGACCAGGCATCTGTGGCACACTGGACACAAGCTTGTGTTTTTTTTTGTTTTGTTTTTTTAAAAAAATTTATTTATTTATTTATTTATTTTTGGCTGTGTTGGGTCTTCGTTGCTGTGTGCGGGCTTTCTCTAGTTGCAGTGAGCGGGGGCTACTCTTCCTTGCGGTGCACGGGCTTCTCATTCTCGTGGCTTCTCTTGTGGAGCACGGGCTCCAGGCGCGCAGGCTTCAGTAGTTGTGGCACGTGGGCTCAGTAGTTGTGGCTCCCAGGCTCTAGAGCTCAGGCTTAGTAGTTGTGGCGCACGGGCTTAGTTGCTCCCAGGCATGTGGGATCTTCCCGGACCAGGGCTCGAACCCATGTCCCTTGCATTGGCAGGCAGATTCTTAACCACTGTGCCACCAGGGAAGCCCTTGTGTTTGTTTTTAATTAGACTTCTTCACTAAACAGAATTAAATCTTGCAAACCATGAATTCACAAATTAGGTCACACATTGCAGTGACTATTAACATTTTTGGGTAATTAACCTTTTTGAGAGTCTAATTAAACTTATACTTTCTCACTAGGGAATAGGTACATATAACTATACCAAATCTGCTCACATTTAGAAAGTGCTCTTTGATTTCAGTTTAGAGCCTTTCTCTAAGAGGAGCCAGGGTACGGCACTTGAACTTGAAAGAAGTGTTTCATCTTCTCTTCTTTTACTATCCCACTTCCACTCCCAAATGTCTTAAAATAAAGGTGTTTTATGAAACAGTACGGTGGCAGGAGTCCCCTTTGTAGACTCTTGCTCACAGTCTTTATTCTTTAATTTAAAGTTAATGATTCTGAGTATTTCCCAGAGAAGTCAGTCGAATTAAAAAACTATTAGTATTCTCAAATACTATTAGCCACCTGGGGCCCAGGCTGAATCAATCCAATAGTTATCTACCACCTACAGCTGACACCGAGTAGTCTATCACTGCGGTCCAGAAGCTCCCAGTAACGCTGTGTTCAGTTGATCCAGAGAGGTTGGCTTCATTCCTCCAGGCAGTGCGTGCTTACCTGTTGAAAATTATATCATACGTGTGGTGCAAGGAGAATGAAACTGCCATGGTGCCAAACTTTTAAAAGGCGAGTCTCACAATTCTTCCTGGAATTATGGAACTTTAGTGGGATTGCCAGAGTTTCCTTACTGCCCTAAAGGGTATGTTTTTCTATTTACAAAATAAACTGGTTTAAAATAAATTTTATTTTAAAAATTTGTTAGATTTTACAGTCATACATTTAGGTAATTAGAGAAAACTGAGATCTCATAAAACATGTTTCTGGCTTTTAGGACTAGTAAGAGCTCTGTTATATGTGGGAAAATACTGAGGCACTGCTATGCAGAACACCAGTTAGTTACTGTATCTATTCCATCAGGGGAATGTTTCAAAGAATTAGATATTTGTATTAAGTTTGTAAACAGAGGTTTTGGTGCACAGGAGCCATTAGATATCACTGTTTAACACTGTCATTGAATAGATTGTTGATTTGTCTTTTGCAAAGGAGTGTCAAGGTCACATGCTAATTGACCTAGAACTGTGATTTTTTTTTTTTTAAAGAGTAACTTTCTTTAGTCATGGTCTGAAATGTTCTTCCTGGAGTTTTGGAAAGTGTGATTGACACTCTGCTAAATTCACTCTAACTTGTGCATTAAGTCAGAAAATTTGGCAAACCTTACTTCTTCAAGTGTTTTGTTTCCTATTTTTCCTCAGTGTGTTCATGAGAAACTTGATCTACCCAGTCCTGATAGCTGCGTATCAAATCTTTCTGAAATTATTCCTTAGCAGTTTGAAAACAATAGAAAAGATTTGTGAAGAATGACTACATCCTCAACAAGCAACAAAAGTTTTATGTCTTACCAAAGGATTTAATTCAGTAGACTTTAAATTCATCAATCACACATTAGGGTTCTGTTATTAATTTCCAGTTTATCTTCGTTAAAAATATTAGTGGAAACACTCAGCCAGGTTACCTCTGCCGTAACGCAGGAGGAGTTCTCCTGTTTTATAGTTTAGACTTTGCTGACCTTCTTTTACTCCATATCATTCTTGTCACAGGTGTTTGGGTAGGAAGATTGTTATTTGTGTTTCACGTTCTTTTTACTACTGACCAAAAATTCTGTCTCTAATCTGCAAAAGTTCAAAGTTCATGTAACAGAAAATTTTAATGTACTGTATTACTACCAAGGATTATTTTCTTTCATATTCTGTGCAAAATGTCCACTGCTAATTCTTTATTAACGTGGAAATAGCATCTCTGTCTGGCTCCAAGTCTCTCCAGTGGGGCTGTCTGTGTCATACTGACTCTTGGGTGCAGCCTCTCCATCCTCTGTCTGTCTGTGGGCATAGAGAGGGAACAGTGAGAAAAAAAACTGAATTTTATTACTTCCCAAGGTAGATCTTGCTGTTGGTGAAGAACTTGACTTATTAGGAACTTTAGCCTTATGCTGATCCAGATCTGTCTTCTGGAACTTTCACTAGTCCCTGTTCTGATCTTTGAATCACACATTGTCTGACCTCCTTGTAGCCCTATAACCTATTGATGCAAACAATAACTGTGAACCATGAAAAAATGACTGTGGAAAAGCATTTACTTTGCGATTACTGTAAAAATAACATGCTCATTGTTTAACATTTAGAAAATATAGACATATAAATAGGAAATTAAGAATAATCTATTATTCACCTCAGTAGACGCTGAAAAAGCCATTTGATAAAATTCAACATCCATTCATGATAAAAACTCTCATCAGAGTGGGTATAGAGGGAACATATCTCAACACAATAAAGGCCATTTACGACAAAACCACAGTCAATGAAAGATGCACTGACGAAAAGCTGAAAGCCTTCCCATTAAATTTAAGAACAAGAAAAGGATGCCCACTCTCATTGCTTCTATTTAACATAGTATTGGAAGTCCTAGTCACAGCAGTCAGACAAGAAAAAGAAATAAAAGGTATTGAAGTTGGAAGGGGAAGAGGTATTTGTAGATAACATGGTATTCTATATAGAGAACCCTAAAGTCTCCACTCAAAAACTGTTAGAACTAATAAATGAATTCAGCAAGGTTTCTGGATACAAGATCAATATATAGAAATCTGTTGCATTTCTATACACTAATAATGAAATATCAGAAAGAAAAAAAATCCCATTTAAAATTGCATCAAAAAGAATAAAATACCTAGGAATAAAACTTAACCAAGAAGATGAAAGACCTATAGTCTTAAAACTTAACCAAGAAGATGAAAGACCTATACCTATAAAACATTGATGAAGTAAATTGAAGATGATTCAAAGAAATAGAAAGATCCTATGCTCTTGGATTAGAAGAATCATATTATTAAAATGGCCATACTCCCCAAAGCAATCGACACATTTAATGCAATCCCTTTCAAAATACTCCTGCCATTTTTCCCAGAACTAGAACAAATAATCCTAAAATATATATGGAACCACAAAAGATCCAGAATTGCCAAAGCAATCCTGAGAAAAAAGAACAAAGCTGGAGGTACAACCCTCCCAGACTTCAGACTACAAAGTTAAAGTAATCAAAACAGCATGGTATTGGCACAGAAACAGACACATAGATCAATGGAACAGAATAGAGAGCCCAGAAATAAACCCACACACCTATGGTCAATTAATCTATGACAAATGAGTCAAGAATATACAATGGAGAAAAGACAGTCTCTTCAAAAGACAGTGGTACTGGGAAAACTGGACAGCCATATGTAAAGCAATGCGATTAGAACATTCCCTCACACCATATACGAAACTAAACTCAAAATGGTTTAAAGACCTAAATGTAAGACTTGAAACCATAAAACTCCTAGAAGAGAACATAGGCAGGACACTGACATAAATCATAGCAGTATTTTCTTAACTCATTCTCCCAAGGCAAAAGAAATAAAAGCAAAAATAAGCAAATGAGACCTAGTTAAACTTAAAAACTTTTGCACGACAAAGGAAAGCGTCAACAAAATGAAAAGACAACCTACGGAATGGGAGAAAATATTTGTTGACAATGCCACCGACAAGGAGTTAATGTCCAAAATATATAAACAGCTCATACAACTCAATATCAAAATACAAACAATCCAATCAAAGAATGGGCAGAAGACCTGAATAGACATTTTTTCAAAGAAGACATACAGACGGTTAGCAGGCACATGTAAAAATGCTCGACACTGCTAATTATTAGAGAAATGTAAATCAAAACCACAATGAGGTATCATCTCACAGCTGTCAGAATGGCTATCTCAAAAAGTCTACAAGTAACAAATGTTGAAGAAGGTGAGGAAAAAAAGGAACCCTCTTACACTTACATTTGTGGGAATGCAAATTGGTGCAGCCACTATGAAAAATAGTGTGAAGTTTCCTTTAAAAACTAAAAATAGAACTACCCTATGATCCAGCATTTCAGCTCCTGAGTGAATATCTGGAAAAAATGAAGACACTAATTCGAAAAGATACATGCATCTCAGTGTTCACAGCAGCATTATTTACAATAGCCAAGACATGAAGCAACCCAAGTGTCCATCAACAGATGATTGGATTAAGAAGATAATATATATATGTGTGTATATAATATGATATATAATATGTGTATATATATACATATATATGTAATGTAATATTACTCAGCCATAAAAAGAATGAAATACTGCCATTTGCAGCAATGTGGATGGACCTAGAGAATATTATGCTTAGTGAAATAAGTCTGACAGAGAAAGACAAATACCATGTGATATGACTTATATGTGGAATCTAAAAGAACCCACAAATGAATGTATATACAAAACAGAAACAGACTCACAGACATAGAAAACAAACTTGTGTTTACCAAAGGGGAGAGGGACTGGGAGGGGGATAAATTAGGAGTATGGGATTAACAGATACAAACTACTATATATAAAATAGATAAGCAATAAGGATTTACTGTATAGCACAAGGAATTATACCCATTATCTTGTAATCACCTATAATGGAATGTAGTCTACAAAAATAAAAAATAAATTAAATAATCTATTATTATAATAATTATAATATTCACTTTCATTTGATAGAATTTCACATCTATGTGTATTTTCCAACAGTTTGATCCTATTGTATACCCAGTTTTGTTTTCTAAATATGAAATGAATTTGTAAATTCAGTCTCTTCATTGAAAAAGATCAGAAGACACACCTATTCCACGCATTACTTATGTTAGTGATTACTACATACATTGGGATGTTAGGATTTCATGGTCATGCCCAATATCATATTCTTCCTGTAAAATACATAGTGGGGAATGTGAAGAATAATTTTGCTATAGAGCTCTGCTGAATGTTAGTCTGTTTCAGAGTAAAACCCTGTGCTTTGTTCCTCCTGAGGCTGGCATGGGATTCTTGACATTCATTCTTCATGCTTGAATGGAGAGGCAAACAGTAAGAAGTGATTATTCCTAAAGATAGCAAAGAAAATTCCCATTTGTTTATTTTTCTCTCTCACAATAACCTATCTCTGACAAATTCCAGGACTTTCCCTGGCCAGTGCGTGACCAGGCAGGTTCTGGATTAATTACAGTTGGGGTAGTTTGCAGGTAGCCATGGCCAAGGCTTTGGGTAACTCTTGTGCCTTGACCAGCATCTTCCTTAGCAGCGTGGGTGAAGTCAGGGATCATTCTCTTCTCTTCATACTCATTTACAAAGGTTTTGATCAACATAAGACCCCTCAAACCTTGAGCTTGACCCAAAATGAATTTTTCCGGGATTCCTATGCAAGCTTTAGGCCTGTCCTAATTGTGTATAGCCATTGGAAAGATAAAAAGAAGATTTGGGAGTATGGATTAGCAGGAAGTGAAGTTAGTTGAACTTTGGATCAACTTTCAATGCAACTGAAGGCACAATCTGATAGTTACAGAGGCCTCGAACAGTAAGGAATTGGCTAACTTCAGTTCCAGAGAAGATGCTAGGAAAAAACACTCAGTAGATCTGCAATCATCTGGAGCAGATTGGTGTTGCTCAGATTATGCTTAGAAAACAGTGCTCAGTTTTGATTTCAACACTTGAAAAATGATGTGAAATAAGATCAGAGAAGAAAAACCTGATATTTTCTGGCATTTTAAATTGTAACTTGTACTATTTAAGTTAAAAAAAAATCCCCCCAAAGCAACTAACCAACAAAGAATGTGAATTTTTGGTCTGACAGATTGCAGTTTGAATATAGGCAATGTCTCCTTTAGCTATGTAACCTTGGAAATTAAAAAAATGCTAATATTAAATATATTAAAATATTTATAGTTATCATACAGGATGGCATGAAATATAGCAATAAAATGAACATTTTTAGTTCTGCTCTAGGAGGGTTGTGTGCAGACAAAATATCTGTCCGCTATACTATCAGAAATGGAGGTTGGATTATTAAAAAAGTTTCTCCGAGTTTGTTTTCTTATCTATTAATAGGGATAAGGATCCCTGATTCACAGGATTTCTGTGACGATTAGATGAGATAGATTGTGTGAAAACAGCAAGGAGAGTACCCTCTTAGGAGTGGTCCCACCCACTGCCCACATTCCCACGGCCCATTCAAGCCAGCACACACACCCTGGCCTCTGCCCAGCCCACCTCTGAACCAAAGCTCATCAAGAGCAGCAAAAGGGCCTCTTGGTTCCCAGCACTGATTTCAGGGCAGCCTTTGTCTCTTTTCTCCACTTTCTCTTCTTGAAGACGCATCTGCTGTTGTTTGTGCAGCGCTGCTTGCTCTCTGTTTTCCTCCTACTGTTCTCAGTAGTCATGCTTATTCTCCTTCCTCCTACTGTTCTCACTAGTCATGCTTATTCTCCTTCTCAGCTTCTTCTTTCTTTACTTATCCCTTAAATGCCAGTGTATCCCCAGGCATCTGTCCTTAGCCTCTTTTTTCTTTTCTCTATGTAGTCTCCCTGTGTGATTTATTGACTCGGTGTTCAAACTACTACTTCAGGCTGGTAATACAAATATCTATTGCCAGCCAGATATTTCTTCTGATCACCAATCAATTTCCTATTGGTCCTTTGCCCTTAAATAATTGACAACATCTCCCAAACAAAAGTCATTGTCAGGCATCTATTCCATATATATATATATATATATTTGTATGTGTGTGTGTGTGTGTTTGTTTGTTTCGTTTGCTTGTTTGTTTTTGTTCCATATATATTGATTGGGTGCCTGAGATGTGCCAAGCCTTGACTGTTTCTCCAACCCCATGTTCAGTCTGTTCCTCAGCTGGTGCCCTGCCTTACCGTCAAATGGCGCTATAGAGTCTCCCAAATCCATCATGCTCCCTTATGTCTCTGTGTGTAGAAAGAAGGAAGAAAGAGGCCACCTGATCTTGGACCAATAGAGAAAACTACTTGAGGTCCTGATTTTCCAGATTCCTGATTCCAGTGCTCATGAGACCCAGCTTTGTTCTGCTGATTCTTGACTTCTGTGAAATAAATACCCCTGTTATTTCTCCAATAAAATTTCCTTTAAGGTTGGGCTAGTTTGAATGGATTTATTCTTAAAGATCAAGGAGATTTGAAGTAAATGGCCTTTTCATGGAGGGAGCTTTGGTGGTGTTGTGGTTCCGATGAGCTAATCTGCTCCCTTAATGAATGGAACCAATGGTCTCTGCATAATGGCATGGCTGCAGATTGCTTTCCTTTAGGGTAATTTGGGATGATGGCTAAGAACCAGGTGCTTCTTCCGATGCCATGAGATGACACAAGGGACCCCAGAGAAGGAAGGGAGGGAAGGAAAGGATTGAATAGGGAGAGGCTGTACCCTTGAGGGTGGCCTCACTAGTGGCAGTTATGGGATGCTTTTTTGTTGTTGTTGTTCTTCAAGCCCAAATCAGCACTGAAATTGTGTTGAGAGTTGCAGGTGGAGAAAATACAGACTGAGTTGTGTTTGGGAGGGGGCTATTTGGAGAGGGCTGAGCAGCCAGTGGTCTTCAGAGGAGGAGGGCAAGCAGCCTGGAGTCAAATGCCTGGCTGAGGTGGAAAGGGACTTGGGGAAAGTGTGAACGGCGGACCCAGGGAAGGTGTGCACATTATCTGAGGATTCCGAGAAGTATCTGGAGAAAGAGAATTCTTTACAAACGAGGTTTGGTAAATAAACTTCAAGCATGGGTGATTCAAAAGTCATTAGAATTTGCATATTAAAGGAAAGGAGACTCCCTGCTAACACTTAAAATGAGGGAATAAAATTAGGTTATCTCTAAGTCCCCTTTCCTAAAATATACCTTTTAGTCCCTCCCTATCACTTTTTTTTCAATCTGAACAAGAAACAACTGTGACCAATCAGGGTCTTATGAGATTATTACTTTTTATGCCACAGAAACACGGGCTCCAATTCTAGCTACACAGCTCAATGCTGAGGGAGCTAAAAAATACTGAGGCCTGGGCATAGCATGCTGCCCAAGCAGAATTCTGGTTTAGTTGGCTTGGGACATTGTTTTTAAAAGCTCCCCAGTGGTTCTAATGCGTGACCAAGGCTATGAACTACTGCAGTGATGACTTTAGATCATTTAACATGTAGTTTTCAGGAAACTATCTATAATAGCATCTATGTCCCTTTAAATGGGACAGAAATCTATTGAAAAAGATTCCAAAATCATCAGTAATCAAAGGAAGAGAAAGGGGGATGTCATAGAAAGCTAAGTTTGGTCTTATCTGTCAGTCTCTCTGTGTCTGATCTTTTAGCTTGTGAATGACCCAAGCTCTTTCTGTATTGTCTTTTTCCCTTTGGTGGTCTGCCTTCAGGACATTTCATTTTCTTTAGCTGCTTTAAAAGAAGATGGATGAAAAGTCTATTTTGTTGCTTGTTTGATTAAAAAGTTTGGCTGGACAAAATTGAAAACTATTCACATATGATTGGGGGACAGGGAATACATTGTATTAATCTATACTATGAACAAACATGGGGGGTATGAAAGCTTTGCTATGCTTTCTTAATTTCCACTTTTCCATTTAATTTAGAATTGGAGACATAAAGTGGCAAATCTTAACCTTTTTAGAGTTAAAAAGTACCCAACAGGTATTTGTGTAATATCATTACCTGTCTCACCAGCTCTGGCCTCAAGGATGCGGCATGGCACAGGTATGGTTGAAGTCAAAGGATATAAGAGGAACCCTCCTTGAGAGGTCACTGAAAATTGTTGGCACCAGTGGCTGAGATTTTTTGGTTGTTGTTCATGTCTGGTACCATCTTCCTCACTATTTGGGCGGAAAGCTTGGCTTCAGCTCTTGTACATTTTTCCTTAATGTGCAGCTTTTTTCTACCTGACTACCTAGAAAAGGTTCTGATACTGTTTGAGTATTCTCGTTGTGGGAAGGTGCATTCTAGAGTGAAAGGCACTCTAGTACTTTTTTATGGCAATTAACTGCCAACTAGGCTCAAGTCTTTGTTCTGGAGAAAAATTAGAGATTATCTACATTCCATTAAAAATAAAGGCTTATGTAGCAATGCTCCTTACCACTTATTTTCAGTTGTTATTTCAGGTAGCTTATATGTTACTCTGTAAACTAGCAGAACTTCATGACTTTACAGATGTAATCTTTAAAACAACCTTGGGATAAAAGTAAATGTTTGCACATAACCTTATGAGTATCCAATTGTATAATTTTTCACCAGGTTCCAATGCAAGAGAATGGTAAGAGAGTATATAAAGAACTAGTTTGCAAGGAGAGTAATGTCATTTTTCTTGAATCACGTATATTACTTTAAGCTGTAGATATATCTTTATTAGCTTTCCACCTGGGGAAGCTAGAATTAAATTCCCAACAATGTAATCACAATCAGACTTACTCTCATTTGTTTTATCTTACAAAGGTTGGTATTACTACAAATGAAAACAAAATCTGAAGGTAGTTTGTGCTTTTTTCTATTCTTTGGGTTTTACTTTCTAGTCATAGGAAAATATAATATTATGGGCTACCAAAGCTGGTGAGGGCAAGAAGCAGACAGAGGAACACTATGAGTGAGATAGTGCAAATTTATATGGCTTTTAGAAAGCAAAGGTTATTGATATCTTTAAATTATTTATGCTATTTGATGCAGTGATTTTACTTTTATGAGTTTATATAAAAGAAACCGCCCTAAGTAATAATTTAGAAAATGTTTCATGTGCCTATTCATCATAATGTTATTTAAATGTAAGAAAGTTAGAAGCAATCTTAATGCCCAACTATAGGGGAAAAGCTAAGTAAACTATAGGGGAAAGGCTAAATAAACTATAGGGGAAAGGCTAAGTAAACTATAGGACACCCACTGGATGAAATATTACAGTGCCATTTAAAAGAAGGAATATAGATATATAGAAAAATATTTATGATATTATATGAAAACAGCAGAGTAAAAAAAATTGTATAAGATGTGCAAGCACAACTCGGTTAAAAAACAAAACCCAAATCTATGCATAAGTCCCTGTAAAAATACATTATATTGTTTATTTCTGAATGGTAAGATCAGGAATAATCTTTTTTTTTTTTTTTGGCTGCACTGTGTGGCATGCGGGATATTCGTTCCTTGACCTGGAATCGAACCCATCCCCCCCACAGTGGAAGCATGGAGTCTTAAGCACTGGACTGCCAGGGAATTCCTGGATCAGGAATAATCTTTAAATGTTTTTCCTATTTTATGTATATTTCCACATTTTCTAGGAAAAAGATAAATTTAAAACATTAAATATAAATAAGTAAAATGATGGGGTAACTGGTTTATGGGCTAAAGAGCTGCAGAGAAATTGAGGAAGAAGGGAGGCATCCTTTCCTTGGTGGGTGAATGCACCAGGGTGAATGCACAGGCTCCTTTGCAAATAATAAAGCCCCCATATATTTCTCGGTTTCCCAGTCTTTGTGAGCCATTGAATTGTTCAACTGTGATTTTAAAATTTGTTTTAACCAGAGACTTTTTGTTTAGAAGAAATGTCATATAGAAGCACAACAGATGGAAGCAGAGCTGCTTTGATTGAAGCGAGAGAGAGCAGGAGGGCTGGGCTCTGTTTACCCCACATCCTTCCTAGATCTCTTGCTGACAAGAGAGAGGAAGCTGGGGAATCCCTAAACTACTCACAGTATTTTGAAGACACCTTAATAAATATAATTTTTGAGTGACTTTAAAGTGTAAACCCCTTCTACATGTTCCCTCTATTACTTACAGAAATGCTGAGTTAGGCATTATTAGGTCCAATTTACAGATGGGAGAACTGAGCCTTATAGGAGTGACATGAGTTGCTGGAGGTCACACATCTCAATACCTGGAATTTGAGCCAGTGGCAGTCTGATTCCAAAATCTATGCTTTTTACCACTATGTCATGCTGCCTTTCATGGGCTTATAGAACAACACAGAAACTACTCTATGTTCACAATACATTATCCTGGGAAATAGCAGAAATCAGAAAGGAATTTGATCACTGACGAGATGTGCCTAATTTTCTTCCTTCCTTGTCTTCCTGTTGCAATACTCATGAAATGCGGAAAGGTGAGAAAATCTAGCTGTGATGGAGACTGAATATGTGATTGATAATCTGTTGGGCTGCGAGCAGTACTTCCACCACCAGAAGCAGATCAGGGGTGCAGTGGTAGAAGTCAGATGGTAGGGTGTTTTTGGTATTGCTGCCTCAAAGATACAGTGTCTCCAAAGGCTAATGGAAAGAAGTTACCCCTTCCTACAAATGAGTTGCTTTTTAAGTCCCAGGGCCGTTCCACACTTTTCCCTCCCTGCTTTCCTCTGCTCGTCCTACATTTCTTTGGAACCCTCAGCCTAATAATGCAGTTTGGTCAATGGGGAAGCAGAAGACATTGCAGTTGGGATGAAGGCCAGCACTAGGCAGAGATGAGAGTTGAAAGCACTCTGGGGGTTCTTTGTCCTGCACTGTTTGTATAAGAAGAAAATGAAAGCTTATTCTGGGATTCTACCAACAAGCAGACAACAGTGGGCACCAAGGAGAAGCTCCCCACCTGTTTGCTAGCAAACAACTGGCTCTGGGAGATTTCTCCTTGTTTAAGGCTGAAAAAACTAGATCTCTCCCTTTTGTCCTCCAATCACCCCCAAAGAAACCCAAATAGGAGTTAAAAATATCATTTATATTTTAAGTCACTTGAAGATGAACATAAATAAGGAAATTGTGGTTCATGTGGCAAAAGACAAAATAAAATATAGTAAGAAAAATAAAATAAGCTCATATAATTGATATCAGATTATTAATTTTGATAATTGATATGAATGAGTTAAAACCCCCATCGAAAATACAAAGACTCTCAGATTGGGTCAAAGCACAAAATCAAACTATACTCTGTAGAAATTTGAAAAGAAAGGTGCCCAGTAAGGGCAGGGGCTGCCAAGGAGACTCCATTCTCTGGGTTATCAGAAGACCTCAAACGTGCAGGCTAAGAAACTCCTGAATATGCTATTTATTGCATCCCAGTTCTAACTAAAGGAATCTGCCTCATGTGAACAAAGCTCTTCATACCAATTTATTAATTTACAACGTGAATATCAACCAAGTAGTCTGTCAGGACTCTCATACAGGTCTAACCCACACTCACTCTCCCTTCCTTAGCTAACATGTACTGAGGGGTACCTATAGCCAGACTCCATTTGATCCTCAAAAAAAACTCCACAAAATAGGTATGGTGAGTATCTCTATTTTACAGATGAGAAGCAAAGGAACACAACATTTATGTGAGTTACCCAAAGTCACAAAATGACAAGGTAGGTGGCAGGCAGCTGGGTGATAATGAAATCAGAGCAGGTGGAGATAGTTAAACCGTTCCAATGTTTAATGGCATCAAGGTCTCAAAGCCTTGTGTTGTCCATCTCCAAAGCAGACATCCTGTAGTTGGCCTGACTGGGGCTTGCTCTCTAGACAAAGACTGGATGCGATCTTCAATACTGTCTCCCTCTTCCCCAATCACTTGTGACTGACATGTTTTTAAGACAAGTTAGTACCTTCGATCAGGTTTTGGGAACATCATACAGGCCTGGATGCATGCCTTCTTTTTAAGGCGACTTTGCTATCCCTGCTCTGCATGTAGGTATTGATTTATGGTTTAACTCTCAAAAGGCAATCTCATTTCTCTCCTTTCAGTCTCTTAATAATGGGCCTACACTGAGCTGGAGAGAGGTCTCTAAAAATGCACCAGAGGGCTCTGTCCTTGACCAAATAATGGTGGAGTATTTTAATGAATGACTTCAGCAAGAACGTAGAGAGACTATTGATCAGATTTGTGGATGACATAATTTGGAACAAAAGATAATACATTGGCTACTAAAACCAGAACCCCCAAAGATCTTAGTAGCCTGGGACAATGGAACAGATTTATTTATTCAAGCATTTGTTTTAAAAAAAATGTATTGGGTGTTTATTATATGCCAGGAATTAAAGGGGAATTCAGTAGTAAATAGACAGACAGGGACTCTAACTTTATAGATTTATGGGTATTTCAGGAAAGATGAAATTTAATAAGAATAAACATAAAAGCTTTTACTTAGGTCTAAGAAAGAACAAAGCAGAACAAACCGATGACTTACCTGTCTCCAGTAGAACAAAAGCCTAATGGTAGAGCTGTGACTTAAAAGCTGTGCCTGGAATAAGATTTTTAGTTGACATTAAGCTGTATACAAGTCAATAGTGGGAGATGGTATAAAAAAGCTAATATACTCTAGTTAGAATAATAGAAATATGATGTGTCAAGGAGGTTTTATTGTCATTACAGCACATGATGATCAGATCATGCCTGAAGCATTGTCTTAACTTCCTTTGTAGCACACTTTAACATTGACACATTTAATGAGGTCCTGAAGACAGCAAAAAAACATGGTGAAGGAATGTGATGAACCTATTTGTAGGGCAGGAGTAGAGACGCAGACGTAGAGAACGGACATGCGGACACAGAGGGGGAGGGGGAGGGTGGGATGAACTGGGATATTAGGATTGACGTATATACACTACTATGTGTAAAACAGAAAGCTAGTGGGAACCTGCTGTACAGCACAGGGAGCTCAGCTTGGTGCTCTGTGACAACCTAGATGGGTGGGATGGGGGTGGGTGGGAGGGAGGTCCAAGAGGGAGGGGATATATATATACCTAGAGCTGATTCACTTTGGTATACAGCAGAAACTAACACAAAATTGTAAAGCAATTATACTCCAATTTAAAAAAATGGTGATGGAAGCTCTAGAGCACACTACAAAAAGAAACTGGCATGTTCATCCAGGAGAAGAGACATTTGCAGGTGACACGATGGTGATTTTCAAAAATGGGAAAGGCTGGAAGAGAAAGTAGATTTGCTCTCCATGACTGTCTGGTCCTCTGTGGAGAAGGAGTAGGTTATTGGGCAGCCAGGGTCAGCATCTATGCCTGAGCCATTGAACAGGGTAAGGACCTGCGGAGGCTAAATCTCTTTTCTTTTCAGACTTGTATGGGGAAAAGAAATAAAAGCCTCAGGAAACCATGTTTTACTGGCATTTTTGGAGAGTATATCCAAGAGAATAGCTTGACATTAGTGTTCCATCTCATTTCCAGACTAGCAAATCGCAGACTGTACAGTTTGGGTTTACTGTGGAGCAGCTGGGTTCCTATGTGATAAACCGCTATATAATCCACAGATTATCATTTTGGTTGGCTCACTTGAACAATTTATATTTCCCTCTGGTGTAATGACAAGTCAGGCATCTTGACAATTCCTTTCACTCAGTATGCCATGAAAATTGGGCATTAGGATCTTTAATTTCGGCTTTCATAAATGAGGAGGGATGGCTTGAGAGGACATTTTGTGCTTTCAACCTAGAATTAAATGCCAATTAGGGTGATCTCAGAAGAACTGCTGTGCTAACTGTGGAAGTAAAATGATCCTACAGGAATGGAGCAATTAATCGTTCAACATTTGCTCTCCATGCCCGGCATTCTCTACCCAATCAGACTCTAATCTGGTAAAAATAAATATTATGAGTGACAGACAAAAACTTTATCCCCATTTTTCTCTTTCCTGTAAAATATAAGACGAGACTACTTCTTACACAAAATAAACTTGAATATATGAAAAGACAAATTATGCCGTGCCCATCTTCTACAGAAAGCCAGTTGTAAAGAGCCTTCCACATATTGGACTTTGCGAAACAATTTCTTTAAATGTCACACAGTTCTTCATGTGGGTAAGGTTTAAGAACTAAGAACTTCAAGTTAATTATTTAGGGTGTGTTTGTCAACACGAACAAGTTACAGTTCCTAACAATTATTTTCATTTCTAATAATAATACATAATATTTCTAGATGCAGTGTTATATTTCAGAAATGAGATCTGGACAGGAGTATTCCTAAATCTGGCAATACTGAATCAAATAATTATAGAGTCAGTTGCAATAATAGCAATAACAATTATTAATGCTATTCAGGGCTAGGTAATGATGACATATTTATATGGGGTTTCTTACTTTCCAAAATTTATTATCTCATCTGATCCTATAAAGATTACCCCTTGAGATTTGTTTTTTATTATCATTATTACACTTTACTTATGAGGCAGCTAAGATTCGGAAAGGTTATACAACATGTTCAAGGTAGGCCTAGAAACTTGCACAGGTGGAATTTAACTCAGAGCTCCAAATTCCAAATTCCAGATTCTGTGTTTATTCTATTTTGCCAGGCTGCAACAAAACATATATATATATATATTTTTTGCGTGGACAATGCATTTTTCCCAGCAGCCACAGCGGGGCATGTACACTTTTGGTAGTTTCTAGAGTCCTCCCTGGGGCTGCACGGGCAGTGGCTGCCCCTCCCTCCCCATCTCAGCAGGTCCATCCACACCTGTCCCAGAACGGAGTTGGCCATGTGGTGCGGGTGCCCAGTTCTGCTCCGAGGCCACTCTGTCCGCTGAGCCTGGGTGCTTCGCGAGGAGCAGGTAGAGCCCCACTCGGGGCCCGGGACCCCTGTCCACAGTCCTCTGGGCGGCTACTCCAGAACCGCGGTGCCGCCCACTGCCTCTAGGGCTTGCTTGATCTTCTCGGCCTCGGCCTTGGCCACGTTGGCTTTGATTTCCTGAGGCAGGGATTCCACCAGCTTCTTCGCCTGGACGAGGTTGATGCCCTGGACGAAGTTCTTGATTTCCTTGATCAGCTTCACCTTGTCCACGGGTTTTGCCTCTGTCAGGCAGACGGTGAAATGCGTCCGTTCTTTTTGTTTGGGGATGTCTTCTTCTGCTGCCTCGGGGGCTGTTGCGGCAGGGACAGCACCAGGCACCATGCCACCCATCGGCATGAACCCCACATCCTGGATCTTCAACGTTTTCTGGCGAGGCGGAGGGCGGCGGCTCGAAGCCTAAGACATGGCGCCCATAGGAGGCTTGCGGCCGCCGGCAGCATCGCTCCGCAAGCGAGAAGGTCACACGTGGCTCCCAGTAGGAGGGACGCTCTAGCTGCCCGGACCGCCGAGCATACGCGCTGGGGAAGCAACAAAACATATCTTGAAGGAAGAGTTCAGATTGCTGAGGCCCCTGAGAGGAACATTACCAGTATTAACTCTCACAGGGAAAAATTCCATAAAAAGAGATCAAGGAACCGTAGAGCATAGAAGACACTAACAATGGTGATGCTTGGAAGAATTGGAAGAATCTGTTTTCATCACTAACTACGAAAAGGAAGGCTACATTCTGTTGTTAAGAATCTCATAAACTGCACTTTTAGGGAGAGGCTGAGATTACAGATCTTGAAACTCTGAAAAACATTGGGATATTGTAAGACTCTGAATGACTGGCCCAAACAATATAGGAGGGGGAGTGTCATTTGATTGCTGAGTTTGGAAGGAAAAACTAGATGAATGAATCCAGACCCTTCCTCTCTTTTCTTCTTCTTGGGAGTTGGCCTCCTCACAAAGCTATGTCCTGATCTGCTCCTCCAGACTGCAAGTTTTACAGATACGGGCACCAGTCGTGGAGATTTACAGATGCCTACATCATACATGGGTTTTACAGATGCAGGTATCATGCATGGAGTTTTATGAATGCAAGCGCCGTACTTGGAGACCCCTGGCAACAGGTATGCAGTTCTGCCTAATTCTGAGGCTTGCCCTACAGGTGGAAACCACATTCTTCAATATCGCCTGTACCAGTAATAAAGGTAATATCTTACCCTTCTTCCCATCTGCCTTATACTTTCATTTTATATCTCAATTGGTGAAAAGCTTAGGGAATGGAGTTGATGTCGATTGGGGCCCTTTAATTCCCACACTTAGGTTAAATATTAGGGGGGGAATTTCCCTGAGCTTTGCTCTCTTCTGTGATTATAGGTATTCTCAACCATAGTCAGAAATTACTTTAAGAAGTGCTGTACTTTAGTGTTTAAGAGCATGGACTCTGGAACCAGTACGTATTTCCAATTATCTGTAAAATGGGAATAATAATAGTGCCTGTCTCATAGAGTTGGAATGTGTAACTTAATGCATGTAAAGCACTTAGACCAACACCAGAACATAGTAAGCACCCAACAAATGTTAAGAGTCATTTGATAAATCCTTGTCAGTGCCAGGAGATGGACTGGGTGGAAGTAATGGGCTTGTAGTGGGCTTTTTCTTTCTTGAGGAAACACCCCAAAAGGTACAACAATATCAATAGCTTTGGATATAATTGGCTGCTTATTATTTAATGCTGTCATTAAAGTCAATTGTGTTTCAAGTCAATCTTTGTTATTCATGTTTCATGTTCTTTTCTTCCATTTTTTTTTTTTTTTGCTTCTAAACCAAGTGTTTCTTATTTTCAAATACTAACTTTATACCTGCTCAAATGGTTATGGCTTATTTCTCAATCACTTCTAACCACCCACTTTATATGTACTTGAAGGGAAGTCTTTGGGTAAAGCTTTTTGTGGAATTGCAAGGGTAATAGGACAAATTAAGGAGCTGTTCATATGCTGTTCAAAGGGATTGAGGAATCTTCATTGACAGAAATTCAAGATTTTGAGAAAAAAGAATGTTCATGATGGTTATTCAGTTCCAAAAGAATAATGAAATGAAAACCTGCATAATTTAACAGAATTCAGGAGGACATTTTTTTCCTTTATAAAACATATGACAGCTGACAGCGAAGACACAAATCCTTTCTGTCTGATGTTTGAAATTATCTAAAATGAGAGAAACAAAGCAGTTAAATATGCTTGTTAAGGGCAGACAGGACCTCATTGGTGGACTGTGAGATGACAAATTTTGGTGGGAGACTACACCAAGCACTCTGACTCCAGAGAAAAGAAGTTGTGTTCTTTAAGAAGTCAGGCCTCAGGTCATTCTCCAGAGTGGTTAATGATACAGCTGAGACAGAAACTAGAAAGTCTCTATGGGAACCCTGAACGCTTCAACTTTTCCTGGCTCACGAAAACCAGTTGAGGGATGGACAAACATTTTAATGATCTAAACAGTGAAACCAGTTTTTATGCCTTACACTTGACCTTGTTTAACTGTTTGAAATTTATCTCTTACAGAAGAAACCATCATACAGGCTAGGAAAACCTACAGGCAGCTCAAGTTAACTAAGTTACCCATCACTCATTCTTGATCTTGAAGTTGAAAACGGTAGCAGGAAGATAGTACCTAGGAATTTATTCCTGTTTCTTTTATCTTTGCCTCTTGATCCAGTTTCTAATTTTCTGACTGCATATTCCATGAATATAATCTATGTGAGTAGAATAAATGAAGACTGTTGAAAACTCACCAAATAATTCAGTGTAATAAAGAATTAAGAAGTCTGAATGGTTTGGCATGACAGTGTGAGGAGTTCCACTGACCTGCTCTCCAGTGTGAAACTGGTGAAAATAATTTTAAAAAAGCTACCCATTTAAAGTCCTTGCAAATATTCTTAATGGCATGCAGCAAATGAAAAAAATATTTATTCAAGAAAATCTACTAAAACTTGGTAAGAATAGTGAAAGTCTGTAGTATTTAAATCAAGACTCACACCCATCTCCCCTCTCTTGCTCAGTGAGACAGAAACTCCACGCCAGACTGGTGCAGCCGAGAACACAGAGGTCCCTCCCCGCAGCTCCTGGTCAGAGAGCTATCCTCTTGTAGGGGCAGGACTTCAGCATTTGCCACCCTGCCCCTCTCTACCTGTTGCTGATAAGTTCTGGGTGAATTTTGCCAAGAATTGCAGACTCCCTTCTTCCCATCCCACTTGTGAGATGGAGGACATACCCTGAGCAAGACACTGTTGAAGATGGTGGGGTTTTGATTGCCATTCCCCAAATTTGATCGCAGAGTCTATGGAGCAATTTATGCCCCGGGGCTTTGTTGAAAACAATAGAGCAATCGACCAACAATTACTAGAAAGAGGCAGTCAGAGGGAACCCCACTAAAACCACTGCTGTCCTAGGGTGACTGTGAGTGTAACCAAGGCTGTGCCCTGTGAGAATCAACATCAGAGTCTTCACACTGTGGAAGGAAATTGACTTCACTAAAATAATCCAGCCAGTCACTATATAAGTAAATTAGAAAATAACAACAACAAGCCCTGGAAGGTAGGGGAGGTACCCAGAGTTGGTATAATATATTATCTAAAATGACCAGTTTCTAATAAAAAATTATGAGACATGCAAGGAAACAGAAAGTTTGATCCATATACTGGAAAAAAGCAGGTAACCGAAACGGCCTGTGAGAGTGACCAGATGTTGGATTTAACGAAGACTTCAAAGTAACCACTATAAATATATTCAAAGAATGAAAGGAAACCATGATTTAAAAAGTAAAGGAAGGTATGAAGGTAATGTCACATCAAATAGAGAATGTCAATAAAGAGAAATAATTATAAGAAAGAGCCAAATGCTAGAAATTTTGATTTATTCCACTCAGATTTTATCATTGGGGTTTACAGATAGTAGGAGATCAATGTAAACGAATTTATTCACTGCTTTGCTAATGCATACGCTTTGATCACCAATATCCATATGGATGGCTTCTCTTAGAAATGGTGACACTAAGTAATACTGATGTCTGCCTCAGATACAAATGTCACAGATACAACTGGAAACAATATTTTACCTGTGATTATGCTTCATGGTACCAGACATTATCGACTAAACTACATGCCTGACACATGATATGTGTTCAATAACTGCTTCCCCTTCTCCTTTCTCCCTCCCTCTTAATGAAGACTAAAAGGGCACTGACTGCCTTTTTGCATAACCTTGAAAAATTGTTAGCAAATAATATATATTTATTGTAGAAAAATTAGAAAAAGAGGGCTTTCAGGTTGTGATAAGGTGAGTTTCTGGCTTTCTTTCCCCAAAGTGTGCATCAGAGAAACTATAGAATTGATAAGGAAGCAGAGATCTGGGGAATGAAGCAGAAAGGCAGAGAAACCTTGTGGCGGAGTAAGAGTGGGGCCAGTCTGGGGTTGAGGGCAGCTGCAGCAGCAGAGGGAGCTGGGTAGGAGATAGATAGCTTCATGCTTCTGCCCCGGAGGGTCCTCATCTCCCCAGGGCCACTGCAACCAGAACGGACAGCAACAACACAGGCCACCCAGGGGCTACTGATGGATAATCCAAGGCACAAGAAAGCCCTGCTAGGTGTAAGAAGCCAATGGAAATGGTGTGGGTGCCTGGCTATTCTTAGGCAGCAGTGCACTCCCCCTCCAAATCTGCAGGGAGCCAGTTTCCTCCAAGTGGGACTTCTTTCAAAGAATTAAAGTGAATTCCTGGACAGAGTAGTCTGATGGGGAGTGATGCAAATAAGAGGGCTCATTCTTCCTCTGTCTTTAAACTTATAGGAAGGGACCCAAACGAACACCTGATCTTTGCCTTCCCTATATCATATTATCTGATAGAGGAGTTGATACCTTTCAGGAACCACAAGCTCACCAGCCCAAATAACTGGACACCCGTGAGGTAGGATCATGTAAAAGTAAGACCACAAATGGATCAATATACGCTACACGGACACAGCGGTCCAAACGATTAAAATAAATCTAACAAATATCCTCAGAGAGATACGGGGATACACTAATAATCAGAAACAAGACCAGTAACAAGAAGTCATAAAAAGGTCCCACTAGGGATGAAAATGGAAGAGCTGAAATAAAGAACACATGGAAGAAATAAGTAGCAGGTTAGATATGACTAAGGAAGAAATTAGTAACCTGGAAGGTGTGATTGAGGAATTCATTTTGAAGAGAACTAGAAAGGATAAAGAGATAAAAATCGTAAGTAATAAAGACAACAGACATGGAGGAAAGAAGCAGAAATGCCAACATCTGGAAAATAGGAGTCCCAGAAGAAAAAAATATGGAGGAGGGGAAATATTTGAGGAAATAATGACAATAAACACCCCCAAATTAAAGAAATACATTTCAGATTGAATGTGCCCAATGAATGGGTAAGAGAGTAGGGAAGAGAAAATCTACACCTTGGTAAGTTAAAGTGAAATTTGATAAACCACAGATTATAGGAGAATTCTAAATATTTCCAGGTAGAAAGAGGAGAGTAGCTATTAAGGAAAAAATAAGACTATGACCGACCTCAGGGAGACAGGAATAAGGCAGTGACTGGTAGAGATAAAGAGAACACGCTCCAAGCAGTGTGAGGCTGGGGACCCCATGCTGCAGCTGCCGGGAATGGTCTCAGGAATATCAGGCCAATTGCTATTGGAGGGCAATTTTATGCGTTATTGGGCTTGGAATAGTGTCCACCACTTACACAGCCTTTCAGAGTTTACAGTGTACTCCTACATCCTTAATCTCATGACTAGACTGGTCCATAATGTTGCTTTAAGTACCACAAGGCATGTGTAACTAAGTAACATCACACCCTTACACTCAATTATATGTGCAAATATTATTAGTTAATTTGTTTTAGGTTTTAGTGATCTTTCTATTAAAAGAAATGTGCAGCTGTGCTTAATAAGAGCTAAATTCTGGTATGTACATTTCACACAATTTTTCGTAGTTTAGGAAATAGGTCATCAAATCATTTAAGCAAATCCCAGATTATTGGAACAGACAGAACAATGTTACTTTTTAAAGTGAATGTTGAAAATATATTAACAACTGCTTTTTTTGGCTGTTTGGGCATTTTATAAGCTTTAACACAATTTCCCTAATCTCTTCTTCCTGGTTGTGAGAGACTATAGTTGTTTTCTTCTAACTAATTAAAAAAACAGTCCCCAAATGTAAACTTCTCTCAAGAGACCGCTAAACTGTTTTCCAAAATATTTTCCATTTTCCATTTTACTTAGTGTATTAGTCTGGGTTCTCCACAGAAACAGAACAGATAGGATGTATGTGTGTGTGTGTGTGTGTGTGTGAGGATTGATCCATTTGTGGTCTTACACACACACACACGGAGAGATTTGTTAGAAGATATTGGTGATTACGGAGTCTGAGAAATCCCAAGATCTGCAGTAGGCAAGTTGGAAACCCAGGAGAAGTGATATATGGTTCCAGTCAAACCCCAAAGGCTTGGGAACCAGGAGAGCCAAAGGTGTCAGTTCCAGTTCAAATGCCAACAGGCTTGAAACCCAAGAAGAGCTGACGTTTTCATTTGAGTCCAAAGGCAGGAGAAGACCAATGTCTCAGCTCAGTCAGGCAGCTCTTATCCGAGGGAGGATCAGCTTCTTTTGTTCTATTCATGCCTTCAACTGATTGAATGAGGGCCCTCACATTAGGGAGGGCAGTCTTATGCAGTCTGCCAACTGAAGTGTTAATCTCATCCAAACCCCCCTCATCACAGACACACCCAGAATAATGTTTGGACCAAATACCTGGGCATTCCGTGGCCCTGTCAAGTTGACACATAAAATCAATCACCACATATAGTATCAACGATAATACGAGAATTCCAGTTGCTTTACTCTAAGACTTGGTAATGTCACTGTTTTTACTTTTAACCATTCTGGTGGGTATGTAGTGGTATCTCATTGAGGTTTTCATTAGCATTTTTCTGGGGACCACTGATGTTGAGCATGTTTTCATGTACTTATTGGCCATTCATATACTTTCATTTGTGAAGTATCTGTTCAAACCTTTTGTTCATTTTTATTAGGTTGTAGTCTTCTTTTTAATGAGTTGTAAGAGTTCTTTATATTTTCTGAATGCAAGACCTTTGTCAGACATGCACATTGTGAATACATTCTCACAGTCTGTGGTTTGCTGTGCCTGTATACGTGTCTGTGTGTGTGTATGTTTCTAAATATTAGCATATATGTGTATCTATAAATGTATGCGTGTATGTGTGTATGTGTTTCTATAGTTCTTTTTTTTTTGAATTTAATTTTATTTTTTTTTATACAGCAGGTTCTTATTAGTCATCAATTTTATACACATCAGTGTATACATGTCAATCCCAATCGCCCAATTCAGCACACCACCATACAGTTCTTTTTTTTTTTAAATTAATTAATTAGTTAATTTATTTATTTATTTTTGGCTGTGTTGGGTCTTCGTTTCTGTGCGAGGGCTTTCTCCAGTTGCGGCGAGCGGGGGCCACCCTTCATCGCGGTGCGCGGGCCTCTCACTGTCGCGGCCTCTCCCGTTGCGGAGCACAGGCTGCAGACGCGCAGGCTCAGTAGTTGTGGCTCACGGGCTTAGTTGCTCCGTGGCATGTGGGATCTCCCCAGACCAGGGCTCGAACCCCTGTCCCCTGCATTGGCAGGCAGATTCTCAACCACTGCGCCACCAGGGAAGCCGCCCACCATATAGTTCTTATACTATCACTTTAGCGGCATTTTGGGAGATGGCAGTGAATAAATGCATATGTTTATCTGACATATTTTGTTCCAGTCTATAATTGATTCTTCATCTGTGCTCTTTAAGTGCTCTTTACACTCTGTTTAGAACAGGGGTCCCCAACCCCCAGGTGGAAGACCTCTATGGTCCGCGGTCTGTTAGGAACCGGGCCGCACAGCAGGAGGTGAGCAGCGGGGCAAGCGAGCGAAGCTTCATCTGTATTTACAGCCGCTCCCCATTGCTCACATTACCTCCTGAACCATACCCCCTGCCCCCTGTCAGTGGAAAAATTGTCTTCCGTGAAACTGGTCCCTGGTGCCAAAAAGGTTGGGAACCGCTGGTTTAGAGCATATGTCACATTACATTACAGTGATTTACATGTTTGCTGGGCTCTGGGCTCCTTAAGGGTAAGATTGTGTCTTCATCTTTGTATTCCTAGTGACTAGCATAGACCCTGGCAGTTATTATGCAATTCAGTAAATTGAAACATGGACACTCCTTATCTTGGGAGAAGCTGGGGTTGTGATGGTTCCCTCTAGGACTCTTTTCTCTCCCTTTGTCATTGAACTAGTGTATATTTTTTGGAAACTTTCATTGGAAATATAAAGTGTGGAAAGTCTTTGTATTTTACAAATTTCTCTAATTAAATGACAATGGGCTTTAAATTAGAGCAGCAGTCTGCAAACTGTCTGTAAAGGGATGGAGAATAAATATTTTCTGCTTTTTGGGCCATACAGTCTCTGTCACAACTCTGCAACTCTGCTGTTGTAGAGCAGCCAGAGACGATACAGAAATGAAGGAATAGGGGTGGCTGTGTTCGAATAAAACCTTATTTACAAAACAGGCAGCATGCTGAATTTGGCCCACAGACTGCAGTTTACTGACCCCCAAACCAGAGGAACCTTGGGTGTATTTAGGCATGAATGCTACTTTAGGTGTTTTTACCTCCAGCGGGTACTTGGTTTAACTACTTTTCCAATCCTATGTGCAGTGGTAGGAATATATTTTCCCTGTATGTTTTGTGATGTTTCGTCTGGTCACGAGAATGTGCCTCTTAGATCTCCAACTGTAGACAGCGTTATCAACCAATGGCCCTGGATGCTGCCCTCTGAAATCCACCCCCACGTTGCCTCCAGTGGGCTGATCCCAGACAGGGACTGAGCACAGCAGAGGTAGCAGAGCAAGATTGTACCCTGGAGATGTGGGACTCTACTGACTGGTGAACTTGCCTTAAGAACCTCTCGGACAGCCTTGCTGAACTTCCTTAAATTGCACTGCACTGTAAGATGCTTCCAATTAACCTTATTTCCAATCATCTCCATTTCACCTACATTGCAGTTTGATGACTCTGGCTCCCTTTCCAGCTGCATCTCCATTTTATCTCACCAGTATGTTCCTGAACTTGGCATCGGCCTTTTGGAGCACCTGGACCAACATAAACTGTTTATTTTGTACTTTGCAGACTCAATTATCAAGAAATGGTTTGATATCTGTTATAACTTCATAAAGAGAATATAAAAGAAAGCAAGGGTGGAGAAGGAATGTAAAAAACAATACAGTTTTTAAAGATGAAAAGTGGATTGGGTAGAGCAGAGGGCATTTCCACCTAAGTGTCTGCCAATAGGGTTTATGAAGACAAGCAAGTTGCCACTTGACACAGACTCCAAGAAAGACTGAGACTTGGGTGTGAGTGGAAGGCAAGATTGAAGTTCAAATCCGAGGAAATAATACCCCAAAGTCTCTGGCCACAGGAAACACCAGGCACAGTAGAGGCTGGGGGTGAGGTGATGAACTCAGGGGGGTAGAGGGAGGGTCTGTACACTGAGTGGTTAGACTTCCAGTCTCCCGTTCTTTGCTTTATTTCCAGATCACTGGCTGCCAAGCATTAACCTGAAGACTAGGTAAAGCAAGAGAACTTTCTTAGTCCTAGAAGGATACTAATATTTGAAGATTATTCAGTTGAAGTCTGGTTTGGTGCCCTTCACTCCAAAGACATTCAAAAGCTCTGTCCATGTACCTAAAGTTTCCAATCCACTTTTCCATGCCTTAATTGGACCTAAGACTTGACAGGCAAGAATCATTCAATGTTTTAGGAAAGCTTTCCACATGAAAGGCAAAGACAAAAGCAACTAATTATATAACTAAACAGGAAATCATAGGAAACAGAGAAATTAGAGAGCAGAAGAAAGAGAAGATAAAAGAGAAGATATTGCGTGAAACAAGAACAAGATGATACGGAAAAGGAATAGTCAGAATATAAGAGAAAGCCCTTGAGATTTAATAATATGATCTTCTCCCCCACCAAAAACAAGCAAATAAATAAATAATTCAAAAGAAGGAGTGGCAGATAATGTTAAGGAAATAACTCAGAAAATAAAATGAAAAGAAAGATGATCAGGTGTTTGAGTATCAGACTAATTGGAATTTTGGAAAGAAAGAGCAGGTAAAATTATGGGTAGGGAATTATCTATGAAGTGACATAAGACATTTCCAATAATAGAAAGCCTAAGTCTAACATAAAGAATAAAAAGACACTGAAACATATATCATGAAATTTCAGAACACCAAGGATAAAGAAAAGGTCCGTTAGGTACCCAAAAAAGAGAAACTAGGTCACCATCAAAGGGTTGGGAGTCAGTATGACATGGCTTTTACAACAGCAACTGTGGTTGCTAGAAGAGAGTGGAGCAATGTTCCACGAAGTCATCATGCTGGAATAATCCTCCTAACACTTAAAATTGATCATGACACCCTTGCTAAAATTTTTCAATCATTTCCCATTACAAGGTGTTAAGGTCTATGATCCTCAGAATGGTGTATCAGATCATCTACAATCTGAATCCAGGTGTGTTCCCCATGTTTCTCATTACTTGTTAAACACATAGAAAACTGAGGTTATTATAGAAGGCAAGTTATTTGTCCAATATTTCCCTGAATATCTTGTTCATCAGGTCCATATCTTTAGCCTTAATTTAAACCTGAGGAAAGACACAGTGTTATAGACCTTTTCTCATTATTCAAGGCCCAGTTCAAATGTCACCACCTCCTCCTTGAAGTCTTCCCTTCAAATTCAGTAACAGAAAAAGGATATAAGGAAGAGATCAATTAAATGAAAATAGAGTCAGCTTATAGAATTTGTGCCCCTCTCCCTATCCAAATCAGGCAGAATTAATCACTATGCCATGCTTCCATAGTGTAAAAAAAATTAAGACAACCTAATACCTAATATCATCACAATATAGTGATTGAACATGATTTTTATCTTCCTCACACAATTTTGAAGTTCTTGAAAGCATGGTCCATGTTCAGTTAGTCTTTGCATCACAGTACCTAGCTTCGTGCTTGCAGTAATTGATACTCAGTAAATATCCCTTAAATTGTAATGAACTAGTAAACATTCTAAAGTGAAAAACAAAAAAAAATAGCCACAGTAGGGCTTATAGGGCATCTCTGAAATCTTTCCCAATATGACTACTAGTATGTAGTTGCTTGGTAGATTGATATGGAAATATTCTGATCTGTGAGCACTACATATCCTTTATTCAGTAGCCAAATGTGCTACATCAGCTAACTGGGGTGAAGGGATGTACATCTTTTCCAACAGATAGATGTACAGGGTGCTGGAGATGTGATTACATTCTCCCCTTGTGCTTCTTATTCTACGAGGAATGTTGCTGTCAGAAGGAAAATGTTCAGTAAGAGAACAAGGATGTAAGCATGAGATCAGTTAAATGAAAATAAGGTCAACTTGTGGAATTTTATAAAAATTATGTATCTTGATAAAAAACAGTGTAATTTCCTCCTGCTTGGCATAGTTATAATTCAAGCATCACAGGTATCAAAGAATTTATAAAAGAATTTTGGGGCAGTGCTCTGAAATTTCAAATGATAGGAAACATGCCAACTTCTAAAATGATAAAAATGCAGTTTCAGTTTTCTAAATCCAGAATTTAAAATAAAACCCAGGGGCTCTTTTCTTCAAGTGTTGAACAGCACCATGCTTGAAAGAAGACAGTTAATTTAAAACATTAAGGGAAAATTGATGGAGTTGTTAATAGAAAATGGAAGATTACAGCTTTTAGTGACATGTTAGACAAGCACATTTAAACAATTTAAAAGTACTTTCTCCCCACAGGATCGCTTATGTCTCATTGCTGAGTTGTCAGTTGTCTTTAATTCATTCCAGCTGCTTTTGATTAGTTGTTCATCTTTTTGAAGCAATGTAGTTTTATTGTGATTAGTGAGATGTATCTTTTCTAATGCACATGAAAAACAGCTCTCAGTAGCATCCATATGATGATGTCTATCACATTTATTAATCTAAGCTACCTTTCAGAGGATGAAACTCTGATCAAGTAGCTAGAACACCAGGGATGAGGTTTTCAAATGGCCAAGCATTTGTGTGTGTGTGTGTGTGTGTGTGTGTAAAGCACACTTATTTAAAGCAGGGAATAAGTGCCCCATATTTTATAAAACATATCCTTTTTTAAAAAATTAATTAATTAATTAATTTATGTCTGTGTTGGGTCTTCGTTTCTGTGCGAGGGCTTTCTCTAGTTGCGGCGAGCGGAGGCCACTCTTCATCGCGGTACGCAGGCCTCTCACTGTCGCGGCCTCTCGTTGCGGAGCACAGGCTCCAGACGCGCAGGCTCAGCAGTTGTGGCTCACGGGCCCAGTAGCTCCGCGGCAAAAACATATCCTGTTTTATACAAGTACCATGTCACCCCAAATGAAGGAAGAATAGTGCCCTGTGGCTGGAGTAGACCCAGGCAAGGAGTGACGGTGGCAGGGACGCCTTATCAGCTGGAGCAAAACATGCTGGGGGCAGTGAGAATTTCAGCCTCAGGTGCCCAGGGGTTGTGATGTGTGAGCTCTAGGACTAAGTTTTACTGGGTGAATTCATCCATATAGTCTTTACAGGACCCTTCCTGCAGGAGGTAACAGGTGGCTTCCAGGAGGTGGTTGTATTCCCTTACAGTGTGACATGGGATTTGGGAAGAAAGTTGGATTGCCTCTGGAGAAGAAAGGTGGCTATGTGAGGGATTCCCAAAGCTGGTGGGAGTACCAAAAGCAACATCAGGTCCTCCGAAATAGATCCGAATCGTTGTCCCAGTCTGTCAATCTTTAGTGCTACTGTCCTAGCCAAAAACTGGCATTGCACACCCAAATAACCAAAAATAGCCTCTTTCTTCCTTACAATCTATTCTCATAGTAATCAGAGGGATATTCTTAAAAACAAATAAAATTATGTCACTTCCCTGCTTAAAATCTTCCAGTGCCTTCCCACTTCATGAAGAATAAAATCCAAATTCCTTGTGATGGCCTTCGAGACCCCAAGTGGCCTGGCCGCGGATACCTCTCCAACATCATCCGCCACTCTCTTCTCTGGACACAATGATTTTCTTGTGGTTCCTTCCTAGAGCTTTGGAATGTGTTGTTCCCTCTGCCTGGAATATGCTTCCTGCAAGCTTTCCTATATTTGAATCCTTCCTCCTTCTTGTCCTTTAGGGCTTAGCTCAAATATCTTTATCTTATCTAAATTACACACCCCATCTCTCTCCATCACATCACCTTTCTAATTTTTTTCATAGCATACACATTTGCTATTATATTATCTATCTATCGATCTATCTATCTATCTATCTGAGTTGCCATTTAGTGTCTGTCTCCCTATGCCACCCATTAAAGTGTAAATTTTACTAAGGTTGTAGAATTATCTGTGAAACTATCCTTAGGTTCCAAACACTGCCAACCTCATGGTGGACACTCAGTAATAATCATTAAGTTGACTGTATGGGATATTTCACAGGATAATACATGTCTTCTGTGGATGTCTGACTACTCCCGAAGAGTCCCAATCATACTCAGTAATTTCACAAAAGGAGCAGCCCCTGGACCCCCTCCTCAGGTCAGTCTGACTTAGCAATATCTCTGCCTCTGTCTCTGTCTCTGTCTCTAGCTCTAGATCCCTAGCTGTCTCGTTTAGACTGTAGTTATCACACGACCCACACTCTGTGGGTGGAAATGTTGCCCTTTCCCTGATCAGATCAGGCTGACCCAATGCTCTTGATAACTCACAAGCTGCTAGACCAAGTCCACCTGCTCATCCCCCTTCATGGTCAGGGTGAGAGCAGTATTCATCTGGAGTGGGAGAGTCTTTGCCCTTTTTGTCCCCTGGGCTAGACTGACCCCTTTGCTTCCTGCTGGCTCTAGAGGGGCAAGCAGGTGAGTCTGTGTTCTCTGTGTGGGGATCATTTGGTTAGATAAAATAACCTGGTGTTTTTTTGTTCAATTTCATAACTAGAGAGTGAGCTTTAACCTGACTATAACATTGAGCAAAAGGTTGATCTTGAGTGTTTCGGCTGTATTTCTCAGACCCTTCCTATCAACGCTTCCCAAGGGTGGGATCTCAGGGAGACACCTGGTGGCCCAGGCTGAAGTAGAGGCTTCAGCAATAGGGTCAGAAGCATTTCTTGCTGAGTGACTGATGATGCATTCAGAGAAAGAGTCAGTGTCATTTGGTACTAAGATCTATCCAACAGCTCCGAGAGGATGTCTACTGCTCACTACCCTAGGAAACCAAATGCTAAACTCTGTGGGAGAAAATACAACCCACTATAAAAACAACCAATTAGAGCACGCACATATGGAATGTCAGAAGCTCAGTGTCTCTCTGCAGTTGTGAGACCATGCCAATCTTTTTCCTTCTTTTCCATAACCTATAATGACGGTGGCAGAGAAATAATCACTATAAATATTCCTGGATTATTTTTGGAGGTCCAGATGAGGTTTAATTTTCCAATATAACTTTTCCTTTGTGGCAAAATTTGGAAAATTATTTGTGTGAATGTGAATGCTGTAAAATTGCAACTTTTATATTTCTTAATGTCTATTTACCTGCTGCTTTTTACAGCAGTACTAAAGTGTTTCTCTTTGTTGTTTTTAATATAGTAACTGTTTGTGACAGGCTTCCCCATGGAAAGCTACCCTTTACCTCGCTTGATTATGTTTTTACTATGGCATTTTGTGTAATGAGAGAGCATGTGTGTGCAAAGACATCTTTAGTGTTGTATTAATGTTATTCTCATTGAGCATCACATTTAGGCTGCTATAAAGTTTAAAATAATTAAAATTTACCAAGTTGATGGTAAAATTAATTTTTCCAAAGCTAACGACCATGGCAATTTTTTACCACCCAAAGACTTAACTTCTGATCATTAATGTTTAGATCTCCCCAGATGATAAAAGCTAGTCAAGCGTCAGGACCAGCTCAAAAGTTGACAGTAAAGGCAAAAAACAAGAGTGTTGTTTAGCCCTTAGAAGGCATTGGAGTTGAGGCTTTCTGTGATCTCCTGGGAGAAACACGATGACAGAGTGTGGTCAGCTAGCTCCAGGATGCCTGATAAAATTGGGTCTCCTTGGATGTGGATAGCATTCCTCCCCTGAGCCCCATTTTTAATGACTTCTCTAGACTTGGTAGCACTAAATATCTCTGTAGAGAGGGTGCTTGGTTCCTGACTTTGAAATGAAATATTTATCAGTGCAAAGGAATTGTTAATGCAAAATGCAAAAACTTACGGCTATATAAGTACTGAGAGCCAGAGATGAAACTGGAACTCAGGAGTGTTTGACTCCAAGACCCATATTTGCTCCCCGATGCCCTGCTGCTTCTCTAATGATGTGTCTGAAGTGCTTTGTGGGAACTTGCTTGCCATGACTCAAGAAATAAATGCTAGCCGTGGAGAGGGACCAGGCAGGCAGCCACTGAAGGGATTGATGAGCTGCTGTGATTGTCATTTCTCAAACGCTGGTTTCTCTTCAGTGCTTAGATTTCTGAAATAGCAGCTGGGAGGTTTTGGCAAAATGTGCAGTCTTTATCCTTTGCTAAGGCTTGCTGCGTGTAATTTCCGTCTGCTCACCTGCTGTAATGAGGTAAGCAAAGAATGAATGCCCTTCAAAAATCTTCTTGCCTCCTCTCTTCAAAATCTAGGAAAGAGCTGGCTTAAGTAGTCCATTATGCATCCTTTTACATGACTCCAGTCCAACCCAACTCAATCATTAGAGATGAGAGGGTCTTCCAAATGAAAGGCATGGCCCAGCTTTTTTGTACTGCACTGGTGAAAGAAAATGGATAGGCTAGATACAGGAGCCGGGAAAGATTTTTTGTGTCTTTGCCCTTTCTAACAAAGGCTCCATCCTGTCTGTCAGGTGGCCTCATCATGTGCCACTAAGAATTCCATCGTGTCCTTGGTGCACACTGGGCCTACCTTCCTGGGGAGATAGGACGAAGGAAGGAGAACAGTAAAGGCATCTGTGCAGATAAAAGGAGCTGACATAAAACTCACGGGGAGGCCAGCTCTTCTTATGTGGACCCATGGATATATTCTCTATAGCTCTCAATGGGCAGGGGCTGGGATCCTATTTGCAGATTATTTCTTTATTCCTGTGGTGAGAAACTAGAGAAGGGTAAGCAGATATTTTAGCCTTAGTTCCTTAGAACGTCTGGCCTGAGGCAAAGGACTTAGGTGCTAATATTTTCTTAGGGAGTGCAGTTCCAGGGAGCAAGAGTGGCTTGGGACAAGGGGGAGTGAGGCAGGAGAGCCAGTACAAGCAGGCATTATCATCTAGTTGGCCACTGTTAAGTGTACCTGATTGTTTGAGTGCACGGATCTGTCATCCAAGAAGCCACAAAACACATCTGAAGATAGCTCATCCAGAATGAGAAAGAGGGAAGAATTTATTTAGTTAAAGGCTCACTCCAGGGGGTGCTAACTAATCCTCCTGCCCCCCACCCCGGATTGTACCCACTCCACCAAATGGGCTCCTGCAGCATACTCATGCCTTGATTTCAACAGGGAAGTCCCAGAGAGGACAAAATGTTGGAGCCATGAGCCTGAAGTAAAGCACTGTCAGGTTGTCCTTGCATGAAGTTGGCTCTGTAGAGGTGACGAGAGCAAGAGGCGGGTGAGGCTGAGGGGATGTGATGTGGTGTATGTGAATTATACGCACTGTGCACTCCTTGCATCACTCTTCAGATCTGCTCCGTTAATACAGACTTAATACAAGTTAACAAACCAAGCTCTGGTCTCCACTGCTGCAGCTGGCTGCAAGGTTATGGTGGATAGTTACTGTCTTCCCCACCAATCATTCTAGATTTCCGTCAACATCTGGCAGCACTTTGGCTGGTCAAGGTTGCCTTCATCATTGTTCTCACATTCTCAGCACTTCATCCTCAGGGCCCTGAACCCTGAGCTGTCTCGCCCTTGTTGAGCTCTGGTTGCTGTACTTGTCCATTCATTGTTATCACTGAGCATAGAAGCACCAAGAGATGCCCCAATGAATCCCACGGCTTCCAGAAATATTCTTCCATCGTTTAGCAGCAACCCTTGCTTCTCGTGTTAATAAGGGCTGATTATCCCTGTCAGTATAATAACTCATTTCTCTGCCTGTTGGTCCATGGCATGAGGATCCCAAGGTCACCAGGTTGGTAGTTATAGCTTCAAGTTTAGTGGAACTTTTTACTGGGTCCTGTGCTGGAAGTATCCTTTCTGGGAACCAGACCTATAACCAGTAGAGCCTAAGGACTTGGGGATAGGAAAGTACATGTCTAGCAAGTGGATCACTGAGAGTAACAGTGAAAGGGACCAATCTGTTTTTGCCCCTTGATTTTTAAGTTCGTGTAGTCTAGCTACTGGAGACATAGCAATGCATATTGACCACTAGTTCAAATTATAAACCCCATTCTGGAGAACAACACTTCAATCCTATAAGGTGTTATTCCTGAGCTGATACCTATTCTGTTCCAACCCCAACTAGTCTAATGTCAACTGGATGTACTGCAATCAATTCTGGCACTAACCACCCAGAGTCAGGACAGATCCCATAAGTTAAGGACTCAGTCCTCCACAAGAGTGCCCTAATTTCAGATGCTAGCTGTAAGTGGGGTCCTTAGACTACCCACACTACTGAACAAGTGGCTACAAATTTGGAGGTTCCCACAGCCTCCTCAGTTTCAATAATTCACGAGACAAACTCACAGAACTCAGGAAAGAATATCCAAATGAAGAGGCACATAGAGTGAAATCTTAGGGTATTCCAAAGTCAGCACTTCATGCCCTCTGTCCATGGACCCAGGGCATGTCACGCCACAGCACATCTACATGTTCACCAACTGTGAAGCTCCACTGACCTTCAGTGTCCAGAGTTTTTACTGGAGCTTCATTATGTAGGTACAATGATTGAATTATTAGCCACATGACTGAACTCAATTTCTAGTCTCCCCCACTCCCTCTCCAGAAGTTGAGGGCCTGATATCATGTGGCTCAAACCCTGGCTCCTCTAATCACATGGTTTATCTTTCTGGTGTGATCAGCTCCCATCCTGAAGCTATCTAGGGGCCTACTTTGAGTCACCTCATTAACATAACAAGGCCACTCCTATCACTTGGAAAATCCCAAGGATTTAGAGCCTTGTTTTGGGAACCAGAAACAAAGGCCTTCAAACTCTTTATTATAGAACAAAACCTTAGCTGAGTCTTTTAGAGACTGTCCCAATATTCCCAATGCCAGCTTCTTCTGGGTGACAGGCACATGGCAAATTCAGTGGCTCATGTGCCCAGTACCGTATTTCATCTGCTGTAAAATGGGTCCCTTGGTCTGAAGCAGTATGTTGTGGGACACCATACCAATAGATCAGGCATTCTGAAAGCCTTCAAATGGTGGTATAGGTGGAGGCACTATTGACAAGGGCAGGAAACTCATATGTGGAGAAGGTATTTGATATCATGAAGACAAATTTAAGCATCCTCTCCAGGGCATAATCAATTGGCTACCAAGTGGCTGGCTTATCTGTCTGAGGAAAATTTCCATATTAAAGGCTTATTTTTACTCTTTCCTGTTGGCAATTTGGGCACTCAGCAGTGCCGGTAGCTAGATTACCTTTGGTGAGAAGAAACCTTGCTGCTGGGCCTGAGCACAGCCTCCGCTCTTGGTTTCCATGCTGTGAGGAAGCCCAAATCCACCTGTGTGGAGGGATGACATGGAGAGAGACCATGGGCACCTGGAGAGGAGGTGCCCAGCCACCCCCACTGCGTTCGCCTTCCAGCTCCCGTGAGGTTTGGCAACAATCTTGTGAGAGATCCCAATCCAGAACTGCTCAGCTGGGCCCTTTTGAGTTCATGGCCCAGAGAAACTATGAGAGATAATAAAATGGTTTTTGTTGTTTAGAGACACTGAGTTTTGGAATGATTTAAAAAAATGTTTTTTAATTGAAGTATAGTTGATTTACAATGTTGTGTTAGTTTCTGGTGTACAGCAAAGTGATTCAGTTATATATATATATTCTTTTTCATGTTCTTTTCCTTTATGGTTTATTTTATTTTATTTAAAATTTATTTATTTATTTATTTTTGGCTGTGTTGGGTCTTCGTTGCTGAGTGTGGGCTTTCTCTAGTTGCGGCGCGCGGGTGTCTCATCACGGTGGCTTCTCTTGTTGCGGAGCACAGGCTCTAGGTGCGTGAGCTTCAGTAGTTGTGGCACGCGGGCTTCAGTAGTTGTGACTCTTGGGCTCTAGAGTGCAGGCTCAGTAGTTGTGGTGCACGGGCTTTGTTGCTCCATGGCATGTGGGATCTTCCTGGACCTGGGCTCGAACCCATGTCCCCTGCATTGGCAGGCGGATTCTTAACCACTGTGCCACCAGGGAAGTCCCATGGTTTATTATAGGATATTGAATATACCCTGTGGTGTACAGTAGGACCTTGTTTTTTATCCCTTCTATATATATATATATATATAATAGTTTGCATCTGCTAATCCCAAACTCCCAATCCATCTCTCCCCCCACACCTCTCTTGGCAACCACAAGTCCGTTCTCTATGTCTATGAGTCTGTTTCTGTTTTGTAAATAAGTTCATTTGTGTCATACTTTAGATTCCACATATAAGTGATATCATATGATATTTGTCTTTCTCTTTCTGACTTACTTCACTTAGTATGATAATCTCTAGGTCCATCCATGTTGCTGCAAATGGCATTATTTCATTTTTTTTTATGACTGAGTAATATTCCATTGTATATAGATACCACATCTTTATGCATTCATCGATCAATGGACATTTAGGTTGCTTCCATGTCTTGGCTATTGAAAATAGTGTTGCTATGGACACTGGGGTGTGTGTATCTTTTCAAATTAGTGTTATGGAATTATTTGTTATGCTGCTACAGTAGACAGTGGAACAAGCTGTACTAGACCAACAGTCTGTTTCTGGCCAGTATCAAGATATCATATCAGCCTACCAGTAAACCATAGTCATCGTTGCTCCTCTGTCAGCTGTCAGAGGGAATAAGAGGCCCTAGGTGTCATATGAGAGAAAAACATTATTGAAACAGAGGTGGGTCACATGTGAGTCTGGGCCAACTGCTAATGCTAGTCACCTGTGCTTTCTGGGCCCACTTGGGCCTGGTCTCAAATATATCATTTCAGTGAATAACACCTAGCTCATAATTATACCTACTCACATGGGTGATTCAGGTGTTCAGACTCTACTGTGAAACTGTTTCACATGCATAGTTCTCTGCCTCCCAAGGGCATGACATTGTTCCAGAACCGTAGTCTACTCTGCACCTGTCCTATTACAGTTTGCCAGAGATTCCACATAGCAGCTCCTTATTGGCTGTGGACACCTTTAGGAAGATGGGATCTACTGGATCATACTGTCTGAGTGAGAGAGAAGCTTGGGCCTGTTGTAGATCTCTCCTCTGCTCTGGGCACTGTTTGAAACTGACAGCCTTTCAAATCACCTGTTCGTGAATTGGAGCGTAATCCCAAGTGAAATACATATTGCTTCCAAAACCCAAAGAAGCACACCAAGTTATAAGCCTCAAAATTAGTAGGACAAGATGTAAGGTGCAACAGCTTGCTCTTTTGCCTTTGAGGCGGTGTCCTGGCATGTTGCAGACCACTGAACCTCTCCAGAGGTCACCACTGTGGCACATGTTGGACAGTTGGGGAGTTTATCTCCTATACTCTGGAATGTATGTGTTTTGCTAGGGGATCCAGGGCACTTGCCACTCCCTGCTGCTGCCCAGGTCCGACTGGCACAATGTCTTCCATGTGTGGGTCAGTGGGACTTCCTGCGGCATGCCTATCTGACCTAAGGATCTGCAGATTGTATTACAAGCAGAGAGCAGGAGAGGTCAATACAGCCTGTGGTAAGACAGGGAATGTGTTCAAACTCCTGATTTCAATCGACAGAGTGGTATAATATGTTCTAGAAACATTGTCATCAACATGGCCAACATTTTAATGATTAATAATTAACTTCAGTTTTGTGGGAAATTTTTTTTTTTTTTTTTTTTTTAGGAAAAATGTGCATTTAATGAGCTCCAGGGAACACTCGGCCTGTTGCTATACTAACTCATGAATTACAATGAACTGTTAGTAAGCAAGACAAGAAAACAGGGCACAAACAAAACAAACAAAAATCAAGACACTGTTTCTTACTGAACTCTTCTCAAATGAGATAAAGGAATTATGGTTAAATGCCACAGCTGTAAATCATTTCTGCTCCTGGAGAGGTTAGAAAGGGCTTATAATATTTACCCTTTTTTTTTCAGACAGAATTTAGGTCTGAGCAAAACCTTTTGTGTCCTTCAACCTCAAAGTTTATTGGGGATGGAAGTCCAAATTTGCTGTCACATACCATAAAAAGAATCTCATGAGCAGAGGGTCAAACTAATTTTGGAATAAATGAATTATGCCCAGTGTTATTTTAAATAGATTTTAAACTAAAATATATAAATAAATTTTTACTGATCTATACGACTCTGGGTTCTGAAACTTCTACATGTCACGTGCGTGATACATAACACACAATGTCAGCCCCAGGAGAGAGAAAACACTCCAATGAAGCAAGCCAAAGAAACAAGTTTCAAACAAGGTAAAGTGATGTGTAGACCAGGATTTTTCAATTCTTTACTGTCATGCTGAAGCTTCCAGCTCCTGAATAACAACACATGTTTCCCTTGCCCTAGACACCCAAGAGTATGTCTCCTCTCTTGGGCATAAGAATCTCTAGAGTTACATATGTGTAGTAAAGAGTGGACCCAGCTGGCATACTCACAATGACCAAATTGTGTTGATCGTACTTTAAACCAATACATCGCTCCACGATGAAGTTGCAATAAATGATATATTTGCTTTCCAGACATGAATGAGATGCCTTACTGGATATACTCCAGGAAGGCCAGAGAAACTGGAATAATTTACTGGTGAATTTCTTTCCGGATAGCCCATGATTTATCTAGAATATAATCTTTACATATCTGGATCCTTCAAACTAGACCAAAGGGAAAATCTGGGCTGCAAGCCTCAATTAGAAATGTGGGGTGCTGCTATGCTGACAACTGGTGCTCCATGACCTGTACCTTCTGAGACTAGAACCCAGTGTGGTGGATGACCAATTCATGAGTTGAACAAAAGAAGACCTCCTACAGGGCAGTGTATGTGTTCATTACACGTATGGCACTTAGGGCCAAGTACCATAAGGGCCACAAGAAAAAAAAAAAAAAGTAACACATGAAGCATATATGATAAGGAGGCACCACAGTCCAGAGCACGAGCTCTGGAATCACACAGGCTTGGTTTGAATCCTAGCTAAGCCAGTACCATCTGTATACCCTGAAGAACAGTGGAAGGTTTAAATGTGGTTTTACCAAATTTCGAAAAAGAAGTGAAGAAAGAACCTATCTGCCAGGAAGGGACATCGTGGGGTGCAGCACCCAGTCGGGTCAGGGCTCTGCATCCCCTGCTCAGAAAGCTTCGCCGCCTGGCTCATGGTGATGCTGGCAGCTGAGCAGCCCTGGAGAAGGTGCTCCCGTCATCAGGCCTCGCAGAGAAGCTGGGGAGGTCCCTGGAGGAGGCTGGCCACAGCCTGGCAAGCTCTGGGTGCCTCCTGCACTCAGCTCTGAACAGGCTCTGGCCCCTGGGCCCCTTGGGGGGGAAGGGCTGGCCGATACATACGCAGGGCTGAGGGGCCTGCAGAGCCGGTGCCCAGGCAGGGTGAGCTCTGGAGGAGAAGGCTTCCACAGTCCCCAACAGTCTCCGCATGGTGGCCCATCCGGTGCCAAACACCTGCCACCCACAGCGAGAAGTCCCAGCCACTAGAAAGTCCAGAAGGGGTCGGGCTCTGGGGCCCCGCCCTTTGCCCTTGAGCCGGGGTTTCTCCACAGGCTGGGCTTGCATGCGCCCCCCCGACCCGCGCCACCCCCTGCCCCGCCCGCCCTTTCTCTGTGACAGGTAAAATGGACATGTCACAAGCACCAGGCTGAGCCATCCAGTGTCCAGTGCGTGCTAGATCTTGAGAGGAGGTGAAGCTAAGGAGAAGCTCTCCCAGTTTCACACTCTGTTCTCGGATCGCTTGGCGCACAACTGGTCCCACATGGGAAATATACTATGCAAATTTCGTACCTGGCTCCGCTGCTGCCGCCCTGCCGTGGGGCCCTAGTGGGCTGTCACCCGCTGGTTTTGCCCTCCCGGGAGGGTGCCACATCTGACCGGGACCACCCCGCTGCTCCAGCGCCTGCCTTCTGCCCTGGTCACGGGCTGTCCCACCGGGATCGAGTGCCTTTATCGCCTGGCTTTTACATCTCACCAAAAACGCAGTATCCCATCCAGCAGGCCAGGTACTGGGTACTGGGGATGCTTCCCTTGGTGAACTGGAGGGACTCGCCAAAGAAGCCCGTGCTGTCTGCTCATAAGTCCATCATGTTCGGCCACTCGAGAGCCATCAAGATTCCTCCACTGGGGCGCAAATTTACCCTCCTGCGTTCACCACCTAAGCAGGTAGTCACGGTTAGGAAGCCGGTACCATCCAGTCACCTCCCACTTCCTTCCCCAAAGGAGAGGGAGGTGAAGGTCCAAGAAGAGCCCCGAAGAGGCATGGCAAAGATGGAGGATCACACAGAGACCAAAGGCGAGGACAATCGGAAGAGGGGCCACCGTAGCAATGGGGATATACCATTGACGTCTAGGCCCCAGGAGGCCAGTGGAGTCCTCACTTCCCTCAAGTGCGATCCTGAGCCTCTGGACCTCCTTCCCCAGCACCCAGAAGACAACTGGAGTGAGAACGCCCAGATGTCTCCAGTGAGCTCCTCCTCAGAAAGCCATGTCATCCGCTCAGATGGAGATCCTGGAGATGTCCTGCCTCCTTGAAAGCCTGAGTCCCATGCCATGGTGTTCTCTGCCCCAACCGCATGCTGCTCCCTGCTGCTGGAGAGGCCAGCTAAAGAAGTGCTGGGTGAAGACCACCGGCCCAAATCACCAGGCTCACTGATGCCTGGGAAGGAGATGCAGCGTGAAAAATCTTCAGACATCCCATCAAGAAGCTCCTCTTCCCTGGTATCTACCAGCAGTAGGCCCTGCAAGCGGAAGACTCCCCTGCCGCTTTTTCTGCTGCTGCTGGGACTGAGGTCGCCCCTGCCACTGTCAAGGGATTGAGGTGAGGGGCCCCCTCCTCCTAAGCTTCCGTGCTTAGCTGCTCCCAAAAACCCAGGCACCTGGCTTCAGAGAATCTCCTGCCCTTGTAGTCAGAATTGCCTCCCAGAAGCAGGGTTGATACCCAGTTTGCTTCTAATAGTTCCACACCTTCTCTCTGTGGTGCCTTTGTTAGCATAGTTAAAGTCTCTCTCTCTCAGAACTAGCCCATTTAGCTCCAGGTTCCTTAGCGCACCCGACGCACTTACACAGCATTTAAAAGCTTTACACAAGTGGAAGGTCACATCTTTATTTCTTATCGCAGGAACACAACTTCTGTAAACTTTATTTCTGTCAGAACACTTGAATGGGATGCAAAGGATAACCTGACTTCTAGGGGATGAGTTGAATTGTCCTTGCAGAAGAGATAACAGATGGTGTGAACCCCAGATCCTGTCTCGCCAAGCCGTGGCTGGAAGAAGCTCTGGATACAGATCAGGGGCAGAGGGTGCTCAGGAGCGGTGCCCATTCCACCCCGCGGAGGCGATCGGCGTTAAGTCCAGCAGGCCCTCCCGCAGGGAAACACGCGCGGCGGGCAGAGGCAGCAAGTCCTGCAGCGCGCACAGGTCCTCACAGCGCCAGAAGAAGTCGGCTGCGCTGTCGCAGCGCAGCTTCACCCAGTGATCATGGCCGGAGCATGGCCTCGGGGACGCTGGCTGTGGACATGATGCCCACACCCGCCTGGGGGCCCCGGCTCGCCTCCTGGCCCCTAGGGCGCCCACCGCCCGGCGGCTGCGGCCCCGCAGCTTGCGCAGGACCCGTGTCGCAGCCAGAAGACGCAGGGCCACAGGCCCCAGCTAGGCCGGCCCCTCAATGCTGCGCTCCCGCGCCGCCTCCAGCCCGCAACACCGGCCGGCCGTCGGCGCGGACCTCATCGGCCTCCACGCCGCGGGGCTGCGGTTCAAGCCTGCGCAGTTTTGTGGGAAATTCACACACTATGTGGAATGTCTTGCTTTCCGATAAAGTCAGCTATATAAAACGTGTAAATTTATTGATGAATTTTTATTTTTTATAAATAGAATAGTCCATGAAACATACATATGAACTGAGCCATGAAACATTTTCCAAGGATAAATATTTTACATAAATACTTAAATATTTTAAAGATATTTATTCCCAAAGATAAACAGTTTTGAAATAAATGTATTTTCATGTTAAGGGAGGAAAAAGGGATGGTTGACACATATATGTTTATCAGGTGAGAACCATATAAATTCTCAGCTAAAACTATATAGACTCTTGTTATAGTTTTGGTACAGACGAGAGAAAGAACAGGCAGGTATTTCTCCCACTTTACAGAAGATGAAACAGGCTGTGATAAGCTTAGCTGGCTCAGTCAGTAAGTCAGTGACATAATCCAGATCAGAAATAGGGTCCTTATTTAATGCTCTTAACAAATATTAAACAGAAAAACAAAATAATACAATCTTGGTCCTAATCCAGTCATAGGCAAAACATAAATTTTATCTCTTTGAGTATAGGTACCTAGACTGTTGATATTTAGATGCCTGTTAACCAATATGGTTTGTGTGGCAGGTATGACAGCCTTATATTTCTTTTTTTTTTTTTATATAATTAATTTTCTTTTCTGCCCTCAACTTTTCAATGATTGTGACAGCTCCATTTTTTTTTTTAATTTTTATTTTATTTATTTATGGCTGTGTTGGGTCTTCGTTTCGGTGCGAGGGCTTTCTCTAGCTGCAGCAAGCGGGGGCCACTTCTTCATCGCGGTGCACGGGCCTCTCTCTATCGCGGCCTCTCTTCTTGCGGAGCACAGGCTCCAGACGCGCAGGCTCAGTAATTGTGGCTCACGGGCCCAGTTGCTCCGCGGCATGTGGGATCTTCCCAGACCAGGGCTTGAACCCGTGTCCCCTGCATTGGCAGGCAGACTCCCAACCACTGCGCCACCAGGGAAGCCCAGCCTTATATTTCTTTACTCAGTTTCACCTCTACCTCCAAGAGCTTTCATTTGTAAATAGCATGGCTGGTCAATGAGATGAAGATGAATTAGATTGCAAATCAGGCAGTTACAACCTCTGGATTGAAAAATGCTGCTTTAAAGTGCTCTATTCTAAAGGTGGTCTTTATTGTGAGGCTTCTTTCCTGAGGCAGTGGTAGAGATTTCAGTCCTGGACAGTGCCTTGTGAAACCCACTGTGCATTTTGGGGACAAGTTTGACCTTGTCCCTGGGGAAGTCATTGTCACTTATGAGATAATTCTCCCATTCAGTCATAGCCACTTGCAGGGGCCCTACATCAATCGATTACATAGCTTGAATGTTTGTGCTCGGGTCAGGAAAGGGTTTGCTTTAAGGTCATTGGTCCTTTTTTAATTTTTAAATTTTTTTCTATTTTTTATTTATTTATTTTAAAATTAATTTTTATTGGCGTATAGTTGCTTTACAATGTTGTGTTAGTTTCTACTGTATAGCAAAGTGAATCAGCTATATGTATACATATATTCCCTCTTTTTTGCATTTCCTTCCCATTTAGGTCACCACAGGGCACTGAGTAGAGTTCCCTGTGCTCTAAAAAGGTTCTCATTGGTTATCTATTTTATACATAGAATCAATAGTGTATATATTTCAATCCCCATCTCCCAATTCATCCCACCCTACCTCCCTCCTTGGTATCTATAGATTTGTTCTCTACGCCTGTGCATTGGTCCTTTTTTTAAAAGGGAAAACCACATAAAAATTGCATTATGTTTAAATACATCACTCAGTCTAGAGAAAGTAAAAGAGATGGGAGAAAGCTTAATGGCTAAGAAACTAGATTTTGAAGTCAGAGACCTTTGTCTGGGTTTAAATTTGTGCTCTGCCAATTATTGGCTGAATGACTCTGGCCAAGTTGTCAACTTCTCTAAACTCAGTGTCCTCATCAGTAAACTAGGGATAATAACAGCATCCATCTGACAGTGCTGCAGTGAGGGCTGAGCAGATCATCCATGGAAGAGCAGAGCTCGGTACTCGATGGATTTTAAGAGCTCAGCAAGCATTTATTAGGCACCAACTGTGTTCTAAGCACTGGGTCCACAGACAAATGAATGAAAATCACTATCTAGAGGAAAATGTGGACAAATGAGTAGAAGGTGCAGGGAGAGGCAATGATAATGGGAGACCCATGATACTCAAGGTGGGAGGCTCCTTGGGTTCCATGAAGCCTCAGCTTCCTCCTGAAGGATGAGCAGAGTTTTTTAGGTGAAGGAGATAGAGAGGGACATTTGGGGCAGAGGAAACATTAGGTGGCTCACATCATTTTTACAGGAAATATAACTCACCCTAAGTGTGCCTCTTCTACTTTGAAAACATTAATTTAACCAAAATCAATCAAGCAGCCATCCAGCTCTGCTGTGTCCTGAGAGTGAGGGGGGTGGAGAGAATAACTTTCATGAGAAAAGACCTCATCCCACCAGACCAGGGTCTGGTTCAACTGTCTTCATTCAGCACCCTCCCCTCTTTGGAAGTTGACATGATTTTTGTAGCATCCTCTCCTCTTTCTTCCCCAATCCTCTGTCCATCCCCTGGATGTTCTGTCCCCTTGGCTGCATCCCTGCTTCTGGTTTAGTCTCTCCCATCTCACCCCCATTCTTTCCTCTGGTCCAATCCCAAGCCCTTCAGCATTAATATCAGCTCATCTCCAATGACTTTAATCTCGCTTTTAAGCCATTTGTTAGTATTTCCTTTAAGTTGTCACTTGAAATCTTTCTGTCCCCAAGTTTGATTCTGAGAAGAATCCAATAATCTAAAAAGTTTGTTTGGGACGTGATCCTGGAAGCCCTGAGTGGAGTGAGCAAGTGATACAGGGAAGGAAAGGAAGCCAGTAAAGGAAGCAGAATGGAGCAGTTGTCACTGTGGGTAACTAGGGCTTGACCCCGCTGGGACCTCTGGAGACAGGGTAGAACAGGTCTCAGAGTGTCTCCTGAGGAGTGAGGAAACGGGGGTCTTCCTGTACCAACTCCAGCCTGTCATTGCTTGGGGCCACCCACACAGTCTTAACTTCCCCGGGACCTGTGGCCACCAAAGGAGCCCTCAGGCAGCAAGGGGCAGCTGCCAGCACAAAGAAGCTATCCATGCGCAGTGCACGGAGAGGTGAGTCCTAAGGACACCGGCAGCACCTGCTGCACTAAGCTTTGGTCATCTGGCCTTTCTTCTTGCCTCTAATCACCTCCCTCCCTTACACTTAACGTACTTTTGTTGCAACCACCAATCCATTTAAGCACAAATGTCCGTGCAACTGGGAACTGAAGGCTTAATACCCATATGTCACCTTTGCAATGTCTCATGCACCACTTCCCTTGCCCCTTCCCTTCTCAGTTCAACCTTATCACCTCTTCCTGGACGACAGCGCTAGCCTCCTAATTAGTCTCCCTGTTCCTGGTCTCTCCGTGCTCCGCCTCATCTTACATACTGTCGCCAGAGTAATGCTCTGAATGCAGAGCTCACACTTGTATTCCCCCTGCTCTCCTTCAAAAAAAAAAAAATCTTCTGGAAGTATGAAATTACTGCTCAGCCTAGCATTTCAGATTCTTTAAAATATGGGCCATATCTATATTTACAGCTTTGTTTTCCTACTGTTTTCTTGAAAGTTATGTGCATTCCCTACCACTACCTGTTGCCTGAACTTGCCCTGTATTTCCCTGTCTGTGTGACTTTGTCCCCTGTTTTTGAAATACCTGCCCCATATCCCACCTCCCACCATTTGTTTGTTGAAACTGTAACTGTTTTCACAGTTTACTTCAAAGGGCAACTCCTCCATGAAACTCCCCTGAGTTCTCCCTTCTTTGCCCCTTGTATTCTGACTTTCCTCCATGGCTCTTGCCCAGTTTTGCCATGTATTGTTGTCATTCCCTTGCTGTGTTATAAGACCCCAGAGGAAGAGAGGAACTAGCACACGGTGCTTTGCACATGGAAAATATTTCTTGAATATAATATATACATAAACTTTATTGCCAGAGGGTATATTTTCAAGATAGATTCAACTTATCAATAAATTTTAAATACATACACATGAAATATGTTTTGCCCAGATATAAATGGGATTGTCTGACTTGTCTCATTTAGATGACAGACACTCACACAATGGGTATTATTGTAAAGCACTAAGCGGGAGTCAAAACATTATTAAATATGCCACAGATTCCAGGTGCTGTATCAAATGTGTGACAGACATGATTAGCTCAGGGAAAGGTAAAGGCTAATTTGCTTCTTCTGAGTTTAATTGCAGGAATTAAAATACAGAACGTCTGGTACAGACAAACCCTTCTCCCCCACTCACAGCCACCACCACCCTCAGCTGCCAGCTGGAATCATATCCCCAAGAAAGAGCAATCCTGCCTCAAAGACCTGGCCAGGGGCAGCCCTAGGGCATGAGTAGGCTCTGCCTTGGGCACACATGCCCTTTTATACCACTCTTTGGACATCCTTCTTCCAACATTGCTTACATAGGGGTTTCTTAACATGTAGCGTGTGGACCACCTACATCAGAATCACTTTATTTGGAGGAGTACTCACTAAATATTCAGATTCCAAGCCTCTACTACCATGACTATGAGATAAAAATCTTTGATGGTAGCATCTGGGGAATGTTGTCTTATTTTTTTTTTCAGAATAGCCCTAGTGATTTTTATGCCCACCAAGATTAGAAAACCCTTGCTCTAAAGGTGTCTTACTTTGGGAATGGGACCACTGTAAGCCTGTTTCTTACCTGGCTGGTTGAACTTCTACATATGACTGTAAGCAAGGTCTGTGATAAGTGTATTGTCATTTTAAGAAAATCCGCAAACATTTATAGAGGAGTTTTGATCACCCACATCATTATATAGATTCAGAATGGAAACAAAATAATTAGCACTTGGTGAAATATTAAAGTGGAGGTAGCTGGGAGAGAAGTTAAAAAGGAGCAAAAAAAATAAGAGAAGGCAGGTCAACAAATAAAAAGCCCGCCGTTTCCAATGGTCTCAGGGTACTTCCATTGACCAATTTCGGAACCTGTTAATTCATAATGTTAGCTTCATATCACAGGCAGCTCCTTATCACCATGTGAGCTAGACATGCTCCTTTATATAAGTGACTCGCTTTTACACATCACAAGCCATGTCTTTATCAGCCTTTGAAGAGACCCTCTTTAGCTACTGATGCTCAGAAGTCAGAACTATTGCTGGCTGACAGCTCTGCCACCTTCTGCCTCTGTAAGATTCCTTGTCCCGGCTCCTGCACAGATTCTGCAGACCCTTGCAGAGCCCTTCTCATCTGATACTGCTTCTGTCCTTTGTAAATTGTAGGAACAGTCACTATGGTAGAGCCTTAACCCCTTATCATAAAGCACTGTCCCTTAGAAATTGCTAGAGGTTCTAGCTTCTTCTTTTTATTGAGACTCTTCCTTTTTTAGAGACGATTCTGCTATCTTTCATCTCTGTCTCTTACTAGAGGTAACTTGGGAATAAAGTCATTGCAGGATCAGGAAGGTGGGTTGGTGGAAATGATTTTGGTTTTAGAGCTCGGCTGGGGAAAATGCCTCTTTGCACCCGCAGTTCACATTTGGAACATGTGGTTCTAGAAAAACAACTTTTAATACTTGCAGAGCATCTATATATAGTTTAGACTGGCCACTGAATACAAGTCATTATTTCTGTGGGAAATACAATCTGAGTTCTAGAGCAATGCTTCTCAAAATTTAACATATACATATTGATTAGGGGATTTTGCTAAATACAGATCTTGATTCAGTAGTTCTGGAGAAGAGGCTGAGGTTCTGCAGTATTGACAACCTCTCATGCTGCTAGGCTATAGTTTGTACTTAGAAAAGAGAAGTTCTAGACATGATATATATGTGAATTTGGTGGATGCAGTCTATTCTTTAGCTTGCAGGGTAGTGTGCTGGAATGAACACTGGGCTCAGCCTCAGAAAGGCTGACCTCTGGTCTTGGTACCATGGCTTGCTGGGCCAGCTTTGGCAGTTCATATTATCTCTGGGCCTCATCCATAAATTGAGGACATTGACCTGGAATGATCTTAATGGTCCCTTCCAGCCCTCTGGCTCTATGATTAGTTTTCTTGTCATTTGTATTAAGAGCAGCATCTATGGGCAGAAGAATTATTGTAGCCCACTCTAGATAGTAAAATGACATGTTGTGTGCTAGCACCCCTCATCAGAGGTAATCAACAATGATGAGCGCAAATGAATGCAAAACTTTTCTCCACATGCAAGCTAATTATGAACATCTTTGACAGGTCATGTGTTCTGTAGGAAGGAAGTGACAAGGATTATTAATTAATTAATTTATTTATTTATTTTATTTATTTTAATTAATTTATTTTATTGTATTTATTTTATTTTTGGCTGCGTTGGGTCTTCATTGCTGCACACGGGCTTTCTCTAGCTGCGGCGAGTGGGGGCTACTGTTCGTTGCTGTGCGCGAGCTTCTCATTGCAGCGGCTTCTCTTTGTTGCAGAGCACGGGCTCTAGATGCATGGACTTTAGTAGTTGTGGCACATGGGCTCAGTAGTTGTGGCTTGCAGGCTCTAGAGCGCAGGCTCAGTAGTTGTGGCGCCCAGGCTTAGGCACTCCGCGGCATGTGGGATCTTCCCGGACCAGGGCTCGAACCCGTGTCCCCTGCATTGGCAGGCGGATTCTTAACCACTGTGCCACCAGGGAAGCCCAGGATTGTTAATTTAAATGTGGGGTCAATGGCTCAGTTTTCTTATTGTCATTGAATATTCATATGATGCTGTATATTACCAAAACCTTTAAAGTAACTTCACCAAGACATTTTTGTGGCTAGTAATCTTTCCTTACCTCTCAGATCACTCATTTGCAATCTGCCTTTAGCATCTTCTTTCTAGAGCCCACCGTAATGGTTGGCCTTTCATGGGGTTCTGTTTTCAGACCTTTTTCTACTCATCTACACCCTAACCACCCAAGCAGAGGCTTTGTGCTCCTGATGACTTCATGACTGTAGCATCTTGCACAGGCCTCTCCCTGGATGCTCTACACAGACCCTCAAAACCAAGGCATTCAGAAATGAATTCATGTTTCTTTCCCTCTGTGCTAAAATAGAAACAATTTTTAAGAGATCCTCCAAGCTTCCCATCATCCATTCAATCATCCTGACCAGATGATTTCTGAAACCTCTACTCCCATATCCGGTGAGTGGCCAAGATGCATTCTACCTCGTAAATAGCTCATCACACATCTGTTCCTTCCTCTTCATCCCCACTGTCACTGCCTTGATTCAGACTCTCATCATTCATCACCAAGACCATTGTAATAGTCTCATCACTGCTTTCACCACTCTCTCTGCCTCAAGTCATACCCCACTTCCCTTCGATTTCCTGTCTGTGGAGTAATCTTTATCAGACCCAAATATGATTATGCTACACCTCTTGCCAAGAATCACAGCCTCCGCATCACTAACATGATAGGAACATCAGTGTTCCCTACCTGGTCCCTGCCTGCTTTCTGTAGCACCGTCTTCCTTTGCTCTTTTTCAGGAGCCTAGGCTCTGGCCACACTCAACCAGTTGGGCCATTGCCTGATTGAAAATCTCCAAGCTTTTTCCCTCTTTCCTACTTGAAGAGCTCCAACTCTTTCCTTGTGTCCCAGTGTAAATATGACTGCCCTTGAGAAACCTTACTTTTATTTTTTATTGAGTACAGTTGATGTATAATATTACATAAATCATAGGACAATATAGTGATTCGCAATTTTTAAAGGTTATACTCCATTTATAGTTATTATAAAATATTTGCTATATTCCTCATGTTGTACAATATATCCTTGTAGTTCAGTTTATACCTAATAGTTTGTACCCTCTAATTCCCTACCCCTATATTGCCCCTCCCCACTTCCTTCTCCCCACTGGTAACCACTAGTTTGTTCTCTGTATCTGTGAGTCCGTAAGAAGCCTTTCTAGATAACCTTCCTCTCCCTCAGCTAATTAGGCCCTCCCTCCTCTGTGCTCTGATATAACCTATGTAATGACTTCACATGAGTGTTGGATAAGTAACCACATTATCACATAACACATACTATTAGAATGTGAACTCCTTGCAAGCAGGGACACTATACCATCCATCTCTATGTCCCAACAACCAGGCCAGGCTAGTTGATGATGCTAGTTCCTAAATGTTGACAGAGTGAATAAATAAACAGGAATATTTTCAAGGAGCTTCAGACCATACTAGGAAGGGCCACGTTAGGTGGTTGAGCACTGCATGAGAACTCCTGGCTGAGAGCCTGGTGGCTTGATGTGGGATTGCATAGGCATGGGTAGGGAGAAGGGCGTATGCTCATAAAGACACGGTATAGGCCAGCAGCAGCCCTGATACCAGGAGAAGGGTGAAAGAATCATTCAGCCATAGGCTGGAAGCTTGGCCATTCTGGAGGTGAAATTACAGGAAGACAGAGAACATAGCGATAGTTCCTTAATAAATCAGTGGCAGGATAAATGTGAACCTTTTGGGAAACATATTGACGGTCACGAAGAGTATGCTGAACCACGCAGGGAATACATTACTAAATAATGTTGCATGGGCCACACACTGTGTTGGGATATTTTATGTATTTTATCTTCTTTCATTCTTATAGTAATCCTAGGAAAAAAGATAATATTCCCATTTTACAAGTGAGTAACTTCCTCCAGATCAAACTGTTAGTAAATGACTGAGCTGGGGTTTGGGTCAGTTTTCTAATTTATATCCAGATGTCTTTCTACCAGAGAAAAGAAGGAAATCTGAGTGCTAGTTATGACTCTTATTAACTAGTGTGTGAACTAAACTCTTCCTCAATTTTTCTAATCTGTAAAATTCTTTGATTTAATTGTGGGTTGTCTGTTGTTTCCAATATTTCATGGTGCAAAAATAGTCATTATATCTGCCACTCCATCCATCTAGCATATGGTAAACATATGGCATATGGCACAGACCAGACGATAGGCAGTTATAGACTCTATAGTCTCTAAGAGCCTTCCAGCTCTGACCTTGAACCTTCTCTGCTCTATGACAGCTTAAGCTTTTTCCAGTGTCAAGTGGAGGAGAAATCTTCCCATGCTCAGGTACACTCATGCACAAAGCTTGAACTCCAGCTTGTTTGATTGCTAAAACACTTTCGGTTAAGTAAGTAAAAAATGAAGGACATAAGATGCAAAGACCTGAGACTCAGAACATGGGCTATGAAGCGTTTTCTTTTTGCTGGTGGGGAAAGTTTAGAAACTGAAGGCCACTTAGTCTCTGATGAAGTAAGAAGAGCAAAGGGACACCCCAGGAAAAGAAACGAGGAAAGCATGGACCTCACAGTTCTGCCTGCAGCTGCCTGTTTATTCTCTTTTGTGCCAAATGGGCTGTGTGGCCGGAAGATAGGATGCATTGGTCTCATGATTCAGTACACCTAAGAATGGGCCTGACTACAGCTGGACCTAAGTAAGAACCCTGAAGGTCCAGTTTTGTAGGTGTTTTCTTCACTAATTCTTATTTCTGAGGTGGATTTAGAGCTTAGAGTTTCCACCAGTTAAGCAATAGATCAAGCATTTATTCCTTTTCTAAAATATTGTTATACAAACTTTTAAATGTATAGCAAAGTTGAAAAAATTTTGCAGTGAATATCACTATACCCATCTCCTGGATTTCACTATTAACACATTAACTCACTAACTTAGAAGAGAGGTACTCCTGGCTGTCGGAACCTGGAACCTACTAGCCAGCCAACTAGTTCTCTTTTTTTTTTCGGCAGAGGTTTCTCTTCTCACCAGGGGCCTGAGGGTGTATATTACATGCAGGGACTCTGAATACAGCCAGAGTGGGAGGGAGGATAGCTCACCGAGTCTCGCTAATAGAGTCCAAGCTTAAAAAGAATGTATAGAGCTATCTGAATGCCCAGAAAGGAACCAGCCTGATTTTTATGAGGGCAGGAGACCTGTCTACTCTCAACAGGGGGGAAAAGATGACATGTGAAGCAGCAAGGTTTTTCTGAGCTTCAAAACGTGTTTTGCTTTTTCTATTAAACCCATTTATCTTCTCAAGTTAAACTTAATAAAAACTTATTTTCAGAGAAAAACATTTAAAAATTGGATGAAAAATAGGATTCAAGCTAGCCGGATATCTTAAATAAAGGACTACTGCCATTCCTTAGTGGGTTTTGGTATTAGTAAGTCAATTCAGAAGTGAAGAATTCTCATTTAAAAATGGATAACCAACAAGGACCTTCTGTACAGCACAGGGAACTCTGCTCGATATTATGTAACAACCTAAATGGGAAAAGAATTTGAAAGATAATAGATACATGTATATGTATAACTGAATTGCTTTGCTGTACACCTGAAGCTAACACAACATTGTTAATTAACTATACTCCAATATAAAGTAAAAAGTTAAAAAAAAAAAAGAAGGTTATCTTTGGAAATACAGGCTATCATTGCTATTATTAAAGGTTTATATGAAATTTCAAAAAAAAAAAGAAGTGAAAAATTCTCACTGTAACATAATCCTGCCGATAAATTACAGGGGTAGTCTGTGATAGTAATACTTGCCATTTATGTCTTATCATGTGTGACATTGCTATGTATGTGAGTGTTCCTTGCGCAGGGAGAGCCTGCCAGTTGAGGTGGCCCCCTCCTGCACACATGGCTTAGGAGAGACCAGCACTGGACCCAGTGGTTGCTTCCACAGTGTGTCCAAGTGTGTCCCAGCACTCCAGAGTTAGGAGGAAACTGACACAGGAAAGCAATGACCACTTCCCGGATAACAAAGCTTGTGCTGTTGCTGAGTTTATTTACTTGCCAGGTGAGGAAACGGAGTCTATTAAAGAAATTCTCTGAGTTGTTCACTGAGAGGGAACAAACAAGACGATTTACATGTTAGAAAATGATCAAAAGTTTACTCTTTGGACAGGGCAGGATGAGTCCTAGAGTCTGTGCATGTCTGATTCAACAAAGTCTATTGCGCACTGGTAAGACTCTTCACTTGGATCTAGGAAGATTCTGGCATATTGAGCATTCCAAGTTCCTAATCATTTATCAGCTTAGGCCAGTGGGTGACTCAAAGTTTGTGGTTGTTCAACAACTTCAGCTGTGGTGAAACAAAGCATTCCATTTTGTTATTGCCTGGGCAAGTTCTGTTCTAAGTGGAAAGTTTTCCTTTTAAAAGAGCATGGCCCGTCTAATGATTCTTGAGTTGACTTACCAATTTACTTTCCCCAGACTCCCTTGAATTAATCAATCCAAAGTGTTCTTTACTTTCGACACCACTTCTCCTTGTCCTTCCTGCTGACAGAGCACGTGGGTGCAGCCAGTGTCCTTGATTTTAGGAAGAGCAATTAAGGTCAGAGTGGCTCTGTCTGGTCTTTTAGCCAAAACAGGGTTCATGTGTAGCTGTTGGGAAATTACCCAAGTGCTGTGGCTTCTTCCTCTATGCCCCCCAGGCTGCCACCCAACTTTTACCTCTTCTTCTCTGCCACTGTTACCTTATTTTATTTTCTGAACTTCCTTCTCTATCCAGCCTTGCTACAAAAATGAACTATTTTCACTCCTCCCTGCTGTTTCTGAAATAAGCAAAGAAACCCCATTTTGATGATAAGCGTTCTTAACAGCTGGTCACATCAGAGAAGCCAACAGAGTTGGCCAAAATGACAAACAATGGTGAGGGTTTGGAATAGTTTACAAATTCTGAAATTGTTTCAGCCTTCCTCTGAAATGTTAAAGACCCTCAAAAAATAGTTTTGTCTTCTTCCCTAGGGAATCATCTGATTCCCTTTCTTATATCACCTAACTTCTTCTATGTTTTTAATTCTATTTCATGAAATAGTTCAGCGGTCCTGCCCAATAATCCAGAAATCTCTTCAAAGTCTCACTATTTTTCATAATTATTGATTTTTTGCATTCTATTAAAATTGTTTAAAAAAAGTTTCCTACACTAGGCGATAAACTCCCAGAAAGCAGGAAACAAGACTTTTATATATCTGTACTCTCCATCCTCAACCAGCATATTATTAACACTTAATAAATATTTAACCCTATGGAATATGTGAACAACACACAAAAAATAAAGGCATTTAATATTATTCATGGATATGCTCATTGTAGTGAATTTCGAAGATATAAAAAAGAGTATAAAAATATTACCAATAACACCTTTCAGAGTCTTTGCCTTGAAAATCAGCCCACTTGATCCCATCTAGTTTTATCTTGGTCTAAGTGACACAGTCCTTAGACTAAGGTAGCTTTGACAGCTGTGACCACTTTCTGTGTGTGTGTGTGTGTGTGTGTGTGTGTGTGTGTGTGTGTGTGTGTGTGTACTGTGTTTCCCTTCCAGAATCTACTTCTGATAGCCTGTGAAGACTTGGCTATGAAAGGCTTGTCCTCCCCTGACATCCTAGAGTCCTTTCCGGGGCATCAGGTCCTGGTGTCCCCATCACAGTCCTCTGTGTTACACGTCCTGGGTATCTCTGTCCCTTTGTTCCTCTCCTCTGTTCCCCTCATGAAAAGAACAATTCCCCCTTTGAGTTCAAGCTGATCTGCAATGACCTGCCATTGCTTTCTTTCTCATTCCTGATGGTTTCCAGCATGTGAAGTCCCCTGGCCCTTCTCCCTGGTTGAAATTGATTTTTTTTTTTTTTTCTTTTTTTTTTTTTTGCCAACAGCCAGGAGCCAGTTTCAAAGCTAATTTTTTTCTTATCTGACTTTGGTTTCTCCACATGTTATTCTAGTGATTTTTTTTTTGCTTCCTCTGATGTCCGTTTAACGTCATTTTGGTGTCTGCCTTTGTGGAAGTGACTCTGCCATGTGTGCATCTAACCCCTTTTCTATTTCTTCTTTCTTTCTCTCCTACGAGAGCCCCCACATTCCCTCTTCCTCTCACCTGCCAGCCCGGCGCAGAGGACCCAGGAGTCTCAGGATGGAGGGATACCTGTGTCTCTATGTCTCTAAATGACTGCAAAGAGCAGAGATTTCCCCACCTTCACCCCACTGATCACCCACAGTGGACTGTAATGAAGGAATAAACCTTTATTTTGTAAACTACTGAGTTTTGTTATTGTTTTGTTGTTTTAGCAGTTAGACTGTCTGACTAACACAGCCTCCAGGAACTCCAGCCAACCTCTCCCCCTGCTTCACAGTAAGTGCCCATTGGCGAGTCTCTAATAAATTCCTGCTTCTGCTCTGAGTGAACCCTCTAGCTCTCAGCTCCTTCTGGAGCAGGGGTGGTGGTCCATTTGTCGCAGGGAGACGAGCACGTGCCAACTTGACTCACTTCCCAGGTTTTCTCCGTTATCACTGCAGGCTCGCCCTCCTATTCCTGCCTCCCCAGCTCTCCATCTCCCTGGACTCATCCTTCACAGAGTCGAACTGCTGGGATAACAGAAGAACCATTAATGCCGTGACTTCTAAATGGAGAGGCAGGCATTGGTTCTTATTCTTTCGTCTATACTTAGAGAAACTCTAGCTTTTTCCCGAGTCTTCACTGTCAGCCCTTAACCAACCTATACTTCGTCCTCCTTAAGATCATAATGGTACCTTCAGCTCCTTAAGTAACTTCCATGTGACAAGTACTATTCCTGATCTTCATTATCTCAGTTAGTTCTCCCAACAATCCTGCAATGTCAATATATTTATCCTCATTTTACAGAGAGGTTAAGTAACTTGCCTGAAGTCACACAGCCTGCAAGCAATAAAACCCAAGGTATACCCTGGATGGATCCAGGTCTTTTACTCCATTATCAACACTGTATTGTTCATTTTACCACTCACTTCTGCAGGCACTGGAGTCTTTTTATTTGTGTAGTCTCTAACAACCACTAGGAAAAGAATAGAAGTATAAAAAAATGTTTGGTAGCAATAAATCTCTAAAGCTATTAAAGAGCAATTGTATAAAGCGGAAAAAATAGGCTATATGTTTATGCTAATAATTTTCAAAATTGAGAATAGCTTAGGCAATATATGTCTATATAACTTGCTACCATGTTCTGCTTCAATTTTTGTTGCAAAATTCATTGTGAAAGATCTCTCTAAAATATAATTTTTAAGAAAAAATAATTTTAGATTCATAAGCTCTTAGGTAGAATTTCAGTAGGCTTTGTTTGGTGGCCTGATGAGTCAAAAAGGGCACCATTTGATCATTTTAGGCTTCACCATACAGTCTTCAGTGTTTGTGGAGCATTGGTGGCCAGAAGATGAGCATACTTCAGCCAGAAAAGTTCATTAATTGCTGGAAATAACTGAACTCATGCTCTACTTTCTGGTAGTTTATGGCTGTCAAAAACTCAAAGGCACAAATACTAGTCCAGAAACACAGAGTCCCCTGGCATAAATAATAATCATTCTCACTTAACTAACACAATCTTTAGTCACCAGGAATTAAATCTAATTTAATTAGATTTACCACCACTCTGTTAGGACTTTCAGGAATGCATGGGTGAAAATTCACTTGTTTCTGGAACAGGAATGGCAGATTCATGGTGCAAGCGGGGCCACTCATTACTCCAGAGCCCATCTCAGACATAAATACATGCTTATGTAATTCCTTCCTCCTCACCTCAGCTCTCTCCAGGCATCAGCACTACCAATTGATTAGGGTTGGTATACTGTTCATTCATCTGACAAATATTTATTAAGCATGTACTATGTGCCAGGTAGTGCTCTATAAGAAGAAACCAACTTGCTCTTTTGACCATTGTCCAAAGCTGTCACCACACACCCTGAATCTTTCCTAGTCAGTCAAGAAAGTCAATCAATCCCATTTGCAGCCTGGAGCTTAAATGTCTTCAGGTTTCTGTGATCTCTACTACAGTGGAAGAGCCCACCTTGTCCTAGGGCCTAGGGTATGAAATAAAAGTCAAATGAATAAAGAATAGACTTAGCAGCACTCAAAACAGATTTCTCTTTTTTAACTAAAAATTTTTGTATTGAGGTAACATTGGTTTATAACATTATATTAGTTTCGTGTGTACAGCATTATATTTCTATGCACTACTGTACACACTGCAGTGTGCTCACCACCAAATAGTTTCCATCCATCACCATACAGTTGATTCCCTTTATCCATGTCACCCTCTCCCCCACCCCTTCCCCTCTTGGAATCACTACTCTGTTCTCTATATCTATGTGTTTGTTTTTGTTGGTTTGGCTTGTTCACTTATTTTTGTTTGTTTGCTTTTTTATATTCCACATATGAGTAAAATCATATGGTATTTATCTTTTTCCATCCGACTTATTTCACTTAGCATAATACCCTCAAGGTCCATCCATGTTATTGCAAATGGCAACATTTCATTTTTTTATTTATGGCTGAGCAGTATTCCATTGTGTATATATATCTGTATCTATCTATCTATCTATCTATCTATCTATCTATCTATCTATCTATCTATGTATTTTTATCCATTCATTTGTTGATAGGCACTTAGGTTGTTTCCATATCTTGGCTATTGTAAATAATGTTTTCATATTCTTTGGATAAATACCCAGAAGTGGAATAGCTGGATCATACAGTAGTTCTATTATTTTTTTGAGGACCCTCCATACTGCTTTCCATAGTGGCTGCACCAGTTTACATCCCCACCAGTAGTGTATGAGGGTTCCCTTTTCTCCACATCCTCTCCAGCATTTGTCATTTCTTGCCTTTTTGATAATAGCCAGTCTAACGGTGTGAGGTGGTATCTCATTGTGGTTTTGATTTGCATTTCCCCAAGAATTAGTGATGCTGATCATCTTTCCATGTGCCTATTGGCCATCTGTATGTCTTCTTTGGAACTATCTCACACCATACACAAAAATCAACTCAGAAATGGATTAAAGACTTCAATGTAAGACCTGAAACCACAAAACTCCTAAAAAGAACATAGGCAGTATGCTCTTTGACATTGGTCTTAGCAATATATATCTTCCTGGAAATGTCTCTTCAGGCAAGGAAAACAAAGCAAAATAAACAAATGGGACCACATCAAACTAAAAACTGCACAACAAAGGAAACATCAACAAAACAAAAAGACAACCTACTGAATGGGAGAAGATATTTGCAAATCACATATCCGATGAGGGGTTAATATCCAAAATATATAATGAACTCATACAACTCAACAACAACAAAAAAAACAACCTGATTTTAAAATGGGCAGAGGAGCTGAATAGATATTTTTCCAAAACACATTCCTGACCTATATGACTTGTATGCCTCAGCTAAGTCTGAGTAGGAATGGTTGTCATAAATCAAAGGCATGAATTTCATGAGTAATTTAGCAGTAATGATTCCTATTCTTGAAGATAGGGTGACATCTCTAATGATTAGAAACCTAATAACACTTGTTTGCCACTACCTGCAATCTTCCTTTTTTAGGCATCCTTAGCCTTACGTCAGAAATTTCCTTTAGACTTAACTAGTGACAGTTCAAATAAGCGGTCGGTATATACATTAAAAAATACAGTTGAAGCAAAGACTGGCCTTTCGTCAGAGGATGTCAGGCAATCAAGCCAACTGTTCCACGTGACTGTGCAGGGCTGTGATTGTGGCACTGGATGTTTAATACCTGGTCAAAGGCTCTTTGAGGCATGTTGAGAAGAGTCCTGCAAAGTTGGTATGGGTCTCTGACTAAACTGTCTCCCATCCCTATGAGCACCTAAGAAGAGTCAGTTGCTGCCTGGAAGGAAAAATCACTAGGAGTTAGTGGAAATGAAGAAACATTAATTGAAAGAAATTCCAGGGGTTTTTTTCCCCCAGTAGGCCAAGTCAAAAAGAGAGCAAAAAACAGGAATTCGAAGAAAAAAGTATATTAAATTACTGGTAATAATTTTTGTGCTAATGGATAACTTCACATTTTTTTTTCTGTTCATTTTCTCAAAGTTGTACATCAGGTCACTCAGCTGCTTATCCAACATGTGAAACAAAAACAAAACCCATTGAATCAAACAGTGTATGGTCTTTGTAGAATATTTGGAAAGTGAATAATAATACCAAGAAAACATAGAAATTAAGCAGATATAATCCGAGTGACCATTTTGGCAAATTTTCTTAAATTTAAGTACATCTATATGTATTTTTATTTAAATTAGGATTGTGTCACAACTTTACCTTCTATTTTTAACTAGAACTGTATATTTACCATTTCTACATTATTAAATAATTTTACAAATCATAATTTTTAATAGCTGCATAATAGTCCACAATATGGATATATGATAAGTTGTTTGACTTGTCCTCTGTTATTGGACATAAGGAAATATCTAGGTCTTTAGTCTCAAAATAGTGTTGCAACAAAACTAATTATATATTGCTGTTTGTCTACATCTGGATTAAACTTGTTAGGATGATTTTCAAGAATTTAATTTAGTTGGTCTCAAGCTATAAACCTATATCAGACCCCTAATGTGTGTGGACTAGATTTTCCAGAAGCATTTCACAAAATTATGAGAAAATTACTGACTCATCATACCTTTCCCAACTCTAGTATTAATTTTTAAAACATTAATCAGTTTTATAGGTGCAAAGTAGTATTCCACTTATAAATATCTTTAATATTATAGTGTCTCATAAGCAATTTATAGTTGGGTATTACATTTTTATTCTTTTATTGAAGGAGCTAAATCTCTTTTTAAAAATTGTAATACATTTAGTATTTCCTCATTGTTTTCTTCTTTGTATGTTTTTTTTTTTAAACATCTTTATTGGAGTATAATTGCTTTACAATGTTGTGTTAGTTTCTGCTTTATAACAAAGTGAATCAGTTATACATATACATATGTTTCCATATCTCTTCCCTCTTGTGTCTACCTCCCTCCCACCCTCCCTATCCCACCCCTCTAGGTGGTCACAAAGCACCGAGCTGATCTCCCTGTGCTATGCGGCTGCTTCCCACTAGCTATCTATTTTACATTTTTGTATGTTTTTTTTAAAAAACACAAAGAAGAAAACTTTTTTACTTCTAACTTTTGTCTTCTTTCTTGGAGATTTGAACAGTTTTTATTTACTTTTAATTCTACCACTGATTACCCTGAAAATGTTTTAAAATGTATTTGTCTTCATCTTTAGTACTGTAAAAATGAAGGATAAATATTTGAACTCCTCTTTCTTGCCCTTGTAGGATGAGGAATTTAGTGTTTTTTCCTTATCCCAACTTCTCTTTATCCTCATCAGTTTTTGTTAATATCCTGGAATTTTTTCATTTAAAATTACTGTTTTTATACTATCTTCTCTTTCAAAAATCACTTTAACATATGAATTTAGTTTTTATTACCATTGTTACAGTAGCCACTTAGATTTAACTTTATGGTTTCAGTGGTCCTTGAAAGGCTTATTATTTATTTATACTTTTTATTGAAGTATAGTTTACTTACAATATTATATTAGTTGCAGGTGTACAACATAGTAATTTGATATTTTTATAGATTACACTCTGTACATAGTTATTATTAAACATTGACTATATTTCCTGTGCTGTACATTACCTTCTTGTAACTTATTTATTTTATACCTAGTAGGTTGTACTTCTTAATCCCCTTCACCTATTTTGCCCCTCCCCCCCAGCCTACCACCCTCTGGTTACCACTAGTTTGTTTTCTGTATCTGAGTCTTTCTGTTTTGTTATATTCATTTGTTTGTTTTATTTTTTAGGTTCTACATATAAGTGAAAACATGCAGTATTTGTCTTTCTCTGACTTATTTCACTATGTTTAATACTCTCCAGGTCCAACCATGCTATGCAAATGACAAAATTTCATTCTTTTTTATAGCTGAGTAATATTCCATTGTCTCTATATACTATATCTTCTTTACGCATTCATCTGTTGATGGACACTTAGGCTGTCTTGGCTATTGTAAATAAAGCTGCTATGAACATTGGGGTACATGTGTCTTTTTGAATTAGTTTTTTTGTTTTCCTTGGATAGATACCAGGAGTGGAATTGCTGGATCATAGCATGTGGAAAGCTTATTAAAAGTATAATTTCTGTATTGGGTTCTTTTTTATAAATTTATTTATTTATTTATTTTTGGCTGTGTTGGGTCTCCGTTTCTGTGCGAGGGCTTTCTCCAGTTGCGGCGAGCGGGGACCACTCTTCATCACTGTGCGCGGGCCTCTCACTGTCGCGGCCTCTCCCACTGGGGAGCACAGGCTCCAGACGTGCAGGCTCAGTAGCTGTGGCTCACGGGCTTAGTTGCTCAGCGGCATGTGGGATCTTCCCAGACCAGGGTTCGAACCCGTGTCCCCTGCATTGGCAGGCAGATTCTCAACCACTGCGCCACCAGGGAAGCCCTGTATTGGGTTCTTAATTTTTAATTCATGTCTTAGTTAGCTGGAAAATGACTTCAAGTAATTAAAAAAAAATAAAGACCTCTCAGTGGTTTATATTTTGTGACTGTGCACATATGAGAATGACTTTGTTTTCTTTATGCATATGAATAACAAATTATTTGGGATTCAGATTCTTTAGTCAAAGCCTTTTAACCTAAAACCTCTGTTGATATTGCTTCATGGTTTCCTGACACTTAGCAATAGAGAGAACACTAATGTTTTTCGTATAAAATTTGTAGAATTTTTTTCTATATACTTATAATTCAATAGTATTATAGAAGGTATCTTGGTGAGGGTCTCTTTTAATATCTTGCTTGGTACTTTAAATACAAGTCTTTGTTTTGGTTCCAATTGTAGTGATTTATTATGTAGGTATACCTATAATTCTCATGTGCAATTTATCTTCTCTGTCTTCTCTTTCTTTATTCTCTATCATAATTTGAATACCTTTGTCTTTTTCCTTCACATTCTTGGAAAGCACTTCAGGTTTGTCCTTCATAAGCAAAGATTGTGTTTTCATCCACAGTGCTAAACCTCTCTTTTTACTTTCAATGCGAATTCTAATTCTGCAACTGCTTTTCTGCTTCCTCGCAACCCTTCTCTCTCACAACCAATTTTCATCCCATGACATTTTAAAATCTCATTATTTCAATTTTTTTTTTCCATGGAAGCATGTCTGCTTGTTCATGGTTTCTGACTTCTGGTGAATACAGAGGGAGCTCTGTGCCAGTGTAATTTGCAGGAACACATTTTTTCTGGTGGGCCAGCAGGAGCTTCTGCAGGTGAGTCTTGGTTGCATGTTTCATCACCAATGGCTTGTATCGTATTTTGATCACTTCGAACAGGACTATTATCCTCTTCACTCCCTGTTCTAAAGCAGATTTTCTCAAGCATGGCACTCTAGAAATTTGGGCAGGGTAATTCTTTGTGGCAGGAGCTGTCCTGTGCCTTGTAGGATATTTAGAGCACCCTGGAGTCCCACCCACCAGATGTCAGTAGCATGTCCTGGCCCCAATCCCTGACCCCCCATATCTGCAGACATTGTCACATGCCCCCTGGGAGCAAAATTGTACCTGATTGAGAACTATTGCTTTACGGAAACTTTACAAAGTTAAACTCAATTCAAGAAAGAAAAAAGAAGGTTGTTAAGTAGGACAGAGATCAAAGTAAGTCAAGAAATCATGAAAAGATACACTTAAAATGACTTTAAAGCAGTACTTACATTCATAGAAACAGTTTGTTGTTTCTAAGAATGGCAGTAGGCCATAAATTCTGAAAGTGGTGGCTCGTTTTGTGAATAATGCCATTAGTCAGATAATAACATGACAGTAAAGACAGCAAGAGCTAAGAAGTGACAGCCAAGCCGCTGTTCCCATCTTCACTGTGGGACTGACATGGACCCAAAAACCAAATGGTCAGCTGTACAATAGATAAATCAATATTCTGTCCCAGAACACCAGTTTCAAAAGTAAGACAGTACGTTTCCGTGTTTCCAGATACTCTGAAAATTAAGAACTGAAGGGAAAATGCTGGTGGATGTGATTTTTAACGAGCAAGGTAGCTTGATATGAGTCATTTATATCATTTGATACAAGTAGGTATTTTTTCTAGGCAGAAGTTTTATGTCCTCATAACAATGTAATCTGAAGCTCACCCCATTTGAAATAGCTTTCATCGTCTGGAAAAAAAAGTTCATTGTTTTAATTCAAGCAGACATACAATATGGCACAACTAATATGATTATATAATTTTTTGGCAAGTATCTTGTATTTTCTCCTTTTATACTTAAAGGCGATAATCCACACGGACTTAATTATACTGTCATTTAAACGAATTTATATCTATTTTGGAATGGGTTCAATGACTGTGAAAAGCATTTTGCCATTGTTTTCTTTACTGTTCTGGTTCAGAAAGAAAATGACTAATGTCTTCTGCTAATAGCAATTACAGGAAAAGATGGTTCATGTAGCAACAGAATCCTTCATGAACAACGTTCAACTTTTTCCGGCAGAACCTTTTTTCCTTGCAAGGTCTGTTTTGCTTGAATAGCTTAATTGTGTGTAAAACATTGTCCAAATTTTAGATTTCGGGCAAAATAATCAAAACACTGCACACTGGTTGCTATTTCGATAATAAGTGCCTACATATTCGTCATCAGCCAAAACGTATCTGGGAATTCAAAGAAACCATGAGCTTAAAAGGCTAAAAGCGAGTTTGAAGAAAACTTTTTTTCCCATGTGAAACTATATGTTGAATAATATAACTTGTCAATATTCTCACCGTGAACAAAAGCCTTTGCATTTGGGAGCAGGCTTCAAGAGTATAAGACCACAAACCTCCCTCTCCCACTACCCTCCCTCAGGAAACAAAGCCAGAAGATTCTTTTGGCTTCTGCTTGTCTGCAAAGTATTCTGGTCTTTGACCAAAGGTGCATTAAATAGGCCTGTTTCCCCCTCTTCTCCCGCCCCATGTGGCTACCCCTCCCCACTCCTCTGGAAAGGAGTTGGCCAGCACAAATAAACTCTCCAGTGTACAGTCAATTTCTAGGCTGTATGTTCTCTTCTACCCAAGTCCTCATGGAAGAACCCGCTGTCCTCTGCACAGCTGGGGAGAGGCGAGGGCTAGAGATCTCCGTATCAACAGTGAATGCAGCTGCCTTGTGCCTTTGGCTTTTCAAAGGCACTGTAACAACTGGGCTTGCATGGTTGAAAGGGCATCTTAATTTCTTAAAATTGAGAGCTACTTTTCTCAGAATAGCTAGATTCCCACTGCAATAAAATACTTTTCTTCCGTCTTGGTTTCGACAGTCACCAAACTAAGAATTACTCATGAATGAAATGCAGTCATTCATGAAACCTCAGAAGATTCTAGGAAGAGAGAACAGAAAGTGACGTGGGAGGGGTGTACTTTCAATCTTCACAAAAGACTTCCACAGGCAGAGAGTACAACCAGTGACTGAAGGGTTTGAGCCATTACGTTTTAGGCTCTTCTGAAACTATTACAACCATAAAGACACTTTTTATTCATTTTACAGTCCTTTAAACATTTTAAAAATCAAAGTTACACATATACATAGTTTAAAAAGCTGATTAGTTCTATGAGGTTTATAATGAAAATCAGCATTTTCTTCCCCACCTTTTCTCATTCCCAATTCAACTCTTTTAACCATTCTTAGCTTCTTTTAAAAGCTCTTCCACATTTTCAGAGACTGAAGATTATGTTCATTTTCTGATGTTGCTGAAAATGGTCTTCGTAGACTTTTTTCCATCTGTTTGGCTTTATTGCTTTTGTACACTATTCAGGAGATGAGAAACCCATAATGGAAGTTCATGATCATTTTTACTAACACCTGAAAAAGTGCTAAGACAAAAATATGCAGGTCAGTACACAAAGTGACCACGTAAGCAGCGTCAGAAATAGAAAGTTGCACCTCAGAAACTCCCTCAGTGGTCCTCTCAGTTATTACCACCATCTGCATTTGGAAGTGCAGCCATAATGTTAATTTTTATTAATATTAGTTAAGAAGTAATGCTTTTTGTTAAAAATTTGCTTGATTAAAGAAATAGTTTTACTCTTTGATCAAGCATTCCCAAACACCACTGATTAATTTTGCATGGTTTTGAATTCATATAAATGAATTATACAGAATGTCCTTTCCTGTGGCTGAATTCTTTTATTCACTATTATGCTTTTAAGAGTCATGCATGTTATTTTTGTATAGCTGTGTTCATTTTCATGACTATACCACAATTTCTTTATCCATTCTGTTGAAGGACATTTGGGTGGTTTACAGTTGCACCAATAGTAATGTTATGTACATTTTTCATGTTTCTTAGTGCACATGTGCATATATTTCCGTATGTAACACATTTATTGCTTTAGCATACCAGGTTCGTCATTCCTCCCTGTATCTACACTCATCCACATATAACTTTGTTATACAATTGTCCTCTGACTCTGGACTCAGCCATATGACTTGCTTTCACTAAAGGGATTTTAGCATTAGTAGTATAAGTAGGGGCCTAAAAGGCACTTGTGCTGTTGAGCTCTCTTGCTCTTGCTTCTGTGCCATCACCATGAGAATAACGCAAGTTTAACTTAAAATAAGATGACAAACATGTGGCTCATCATTTCATTGCTCTAACAGAGAGAAACACATGAGTGAACCCTGCTGAGACCCAAAGATGAGCCCAACTGAGCCCAGCTACATCACCATCACTGGCTAGTAGACTTATAAGCTAAGTAAATGTTTAGTGTATATCACTGAGGTTTTCTGGTTGTTATCAAGCTTTTTGATGGCAACAGATAACTAAGACAGAGTGGAATTGCCAAATTCACCCTCCTATCAACAGTGTATGCGGATGCCAATTGCTTCATATCCTCATCAACGTTTGGTATTGTCAATCAGTTTAATTTTAGCCATTCTGGTGGGTGGATAGTGATATCTCATTTTGGTTTTAATTTTCATTTTTCTGATAATTTATGAGATTGAGCACCTTTCCATGTTTATAAGTTATTTGGATATGCTCTTGTGAAATGCCTGTTTATTTTTCTATTGGATTTTCTTCTTATTGCTTTTTAGGAATTTTTAATGTATTGTGGATATAGATATAGATATAGATATAGAGGGTGTTTATATATATTCCAAATTTTCTTCTAGTCCACGGCTAGCCTTTTAGAAATCTTAGTTTTTCATAATGCTCTTGTCAAGTTTTTCTATCAGTAGTATACTCAGAAAAAAATTGGGAAGTGTTTGGTTTTTTATAATTCTCTGAAACAATACATTCAGATTGGTTTTATTTTTTCCTTATATGTTTGTAGAATTTACTGGTAAAGATATCTAAGCTTATAGTTTTTTTGTAGGAAAAACCTCATATTTCAGATACAATTTAAAAAATATAGGATGATTCAGATTTTCTATTTCTTTTTGTGTGAATTTTGATCAGTTGTTTTTGTTATAGGAATTTTTCAATTTCTTCTAAGTTTTGAAATTTATCGGTATAACGTGTTCATAATACTCTCTTATCATTTTATTATACACAGGATTTGTAAGAATGTCTCTTTTTTCATTTTTAACATTGTTTATTTGTGCCTTCTTTCTTTTATCTTGTTTCATGATTTTACTAGAATAAATTTTTCACTTTGGTGATCTTTATTTTCTCTTTCATTAATTTCTGCTCTTCTCTTTTAATTCTGTCTTATTGGGGTTTAATTTAATATTCTCTTCATAAATGTCTTGAGACAGATGCTTACATCCTTGATTTCAGCCTTTTGTCTTTTATGAATTTATGCAGTTAAGGCTGTCCATTTCCCTCTAATCATAGATTGCACTGAATTGCGCAAATTTTGACATGTGATTTTTTTCTATTATCATTTAGATTCTCAACCACTGCACCAGCAGGGAAGCCCCCCAGCTTAACACTTTAAAAAACATAATCCAAATTCTTTAGCTTATTACTTCATCATTTATTGACTGTTCAAACTCTCCTCCATATGCTCCAAAGACTTCCTCCTAACAAAGCCTTCCTCCTATTCCATGTACTACTTTGCCCATTTCTGAGGTAACCTGGAGTGTAAATGCTCAGTTTAGTCTCAGTTGTATCTTCTGCATCATTTGGTCAAATTTTAAATGTGTTTTATTTTTTTAAAAAATTTATTTATTCATTTATTTAATTTTTGGCTGCATTGGGTCTTTGCTGCTGCACGCGGGCTTTCTCTAGTTGCAGTGAACGGGGCCTACTCTTTGTTGCGGGGCGCAGGCTTCTCATTGTGGTGGCTTCTCTTGTTGCAGAGCACAGGCTCTAGGCGCGCGGGCTTCAGTAGTTGTGGCACACGGGCTTCAGTAGTTGTGGCTCGTGGGCTCTAGAGCATAGGCTCAGTAGTTGTGGCGCACGGGCTTAGTTGCTCCGCGGCATGTGGGATCTTCCCGGACCAGGGCTCGAACCCGTGTCCCCTGCATTGGCAGGCGGATTCTGCGCCACCAGGGAAGCCCCAAATGTGTTTTATTTTTATCTCGTACCATTCTTAGAGTCACCGATAAGGATATACCTCATATGTATTTGATGAAGTGTATGCTTTTCCCTAAAATTATCATAAACTCGTTGTATTTTTATTAACTAAACTTGATATCTTTTTTCATACAATGACTACAATATAATATAGTCATATTATATATGACTATAATGCCATACAATGCAATACAAACGTCCTTTGATCAATACTGCCCACTTAATAAATTGGCGAAGATAAAATTCCGGAAGAAGAAGGTTAAAAAAGAGTAGTAACAAGAATACAGGTATAAAGGTTAATCTTGAAAAGGAAGGTGCATGTCTTTCTCTAAGACCAGAGGAAATCTTCATTTGCCATTTTTGATGCTCTTGTTTGAGATAGCTTCATTAAGGTGGAACTGTGACTGCACCCGCCATTTTAACTGCTATCCAACATAGAATGGAATTTGGCCTTATTAATTTTAGTTAAACTCCCCCTTTTTTCATATCATATTTCATCCAGATGACCTATGGAAGGCCCTTTGGGGTATATTGTGACTGTTGCCATACTTTCAACATAGACTTACTGTGTGATTAATTGAGCAGCAACCCCGGCCATATTTGAAGACATCTAAACCCGCTAATATAAAAGGATCTGTCTTTCAGGGCTTTTATGGAGAATACACCATAAAACAAAGCACTTCACATGAATGTTCAGTGACAAATGGTATGATTATGAAATGAAACATAATAATTAATCAGGAAGGCAATAAAGTTATGAAACAAGGGAGAAAAATACACTTTTCAATTAAAAAAATCATTTTTTTAAAACATGTTAGAAACATCTTTATTACAAGTCTTAAACACTTCACTATTTGCATTACAGAATGGATATCACCTCCATTCACTGAAAGAACAGTATGCTGAATACAGCTTGTAAGTAGCTTGACAGAAACTATTACAACCTTCTTAAACACTTTACTGCATGCATTACAAAATGGGTATCACTTTCATTCACTTAAAGAAATCTGTGCAAAACACAGCTTGCAAGTAGCTTGTTAGAAACTAATGTATTCCAAGTCTTGTGAAACACTTCACTAAGTGCATTATAAAATGAGTATCACTTCCACCCACTGAAAGCACCCTGTGCTGAACACAGCTTGCAAGTAGCTTTTTAGAAACACATTTATAACAAGTCTCGTAAAAGCCCTAACATTTTTTAAAATTTTATTTTATTTATTTATTTTTTATACAGCAGGTTCTTATTAGTTATCTATTTTATACATATTAGTGTATATCTGTCAATCCCAATCTCCCAGTTCATCCCACCCCTCCACTTTCCCACCTTGGTGTCCATATGTTTGTTCTCTACATCTGTGTCTCTGTTTCTGCCTTGCATACCAAAAACCCTATCATTTTTAATCAGTAAAGAAGTTTTGGGCTACCTCAAAAAAAAAAATCACTGATTTCTTTCCTTGTGGAATGACTGTGAAGATTCTCTCTCTCTTTCCAATCAGGGTAATAGCGACCATTCTTTCACACTCTCTTTCTGTTCTTTTTTGAAATCTGACACAATCAATTTCTCTGGACTCTACTGAAAGGGATTCCTTGTATTCAATTTGTCCAATGTGAAATTTGAGTCAAGAGCTTTCTAAGAAATTACAAAGATGTGATTCGCAAAAAAAGATGTGATTTGCGTTTCAAAGTTTTTTTTTTCCATGTGGACACCTTAAACCGAAAAAAAAAAAAAAGAATAATACTTTGTCAATTGGATTGAGGTGCACCGAATTCTTCAGGTGTTTGGCTGGAATTCTCAGGAAGACACTGAAAAGCCCGAGAGTTGTAAAACCAGAAAGGTTATAGTGATGCATGAAGGAAGCAGGAAAGGCTATAATATCACTGACATTTTCAAAATTTTCAGCAACTATCTCATAACCAAGGACAAACAATCTTCTTCCTCTCAAAAGCTGCTCATGTTTCCATGACCCCATCTTTTTTTAAAAAAATTATTTAATTATTTATTTATTTTTGGCTGTGTTGGGTCTTCGTTTCTGTGCGAGGGCTTTCTCTAGTTGCAGCAAGTGGGGGCCACTCTTCATCGCGGTGCGCGGACCTCTCATTATCGCGGCCTCTCTTGTTGCGGAGCACAGGCTCCAGACGCGCAGGCTTAGTAGTTGTGGCTCACGGGCCTAGTTGCTCCGTGGCATGTGGGATCTTCCCAGACCAGGGCTCGAACCCGTGTCCCCTGCATCGGCAGGCAGATTCTCAACCACTGCGCCACCAGGGAAGCCCCCATCTTTTTGAATGACATCATTTTCCTCCCCATCACTCAGGCACAAAGCCTCTAATGTTTGCCAAGAGCCATAGTTTCCACCTCTGAAATGCCTCTGACTTCTATCACTTCCCCTTTAATTCCATTACTACTGCTCTAGCTTTTCAAGGTCGAATAAACTCAACCCTGAACTATAGCTTCTAAGTCTATCTATATCAATCACTCCCAACTGGTGTGTCTTTGGCCTCTCTTCATGCCGATATATCTTCCACACTGCCACCATACAGTATTTCTTATTGCTACTGTGCTCTGCTCAAAAACTTCCAATGTCTCTCTATTGCCAACAGAATAAAGTAAAAACTCCTTAGCAAGTAGTCAAAGCCCTTTGTTATCTGGCTTCAATTTAAGTGTGTTTCTTTTTAATACCAGGAACAGTCTACTTCCTTGCACTAGACATTCTTCAGTGCTTTAACTTCCCCCCTCCCCAAAGAAAGCCTTCTATTTCTGTTGAAATCATACGCATCTCATGTTTCAGCTCAGATGATACCTTCTCTACGAATCATTCTTTAATTCCTCTAGTTGAACTTAGTCTTCTTCTCCATGGTTCTCTCAAAGCGCTTTCACGTTTTATTAGCAGTGCTTCTCAGACTTTACTGTACCTCAAGTCTCCTGGGGGTCTTGTTAAAATGCAGATTCTGAGTCAGTAGCTCTGGAGTGGAGCTGAGATTCTGCATTTCTGATGATCTCCCAGTGGATGCCTGTGCGGCTGGACTTTGGACCTACTTTGAGAAGCAGGGTTCCTGTGTTTATCACAGTGCAGCCTTGTCACCACTCTGCCTTGTATTGGAGTCGGCTGGAAACACAGCTTCCTTCTCATAAAGGCTGCGCTCTTTCAGAGCAGGTTCTAGGTTATACCTGTATCTTACACACTTCCTAGTCTGGTGCCTTGTTGGCAATTTTGGTGAAAGATTCAGCCAATGAACCAATCGAAACAAAACTCCAAATTTAAATCTAGATTATGGCTTATCTCAGAATTTATTTCCCATTACCCTTGATTGCAGAGAACTCTCTAACAGTGCAGAGATCCTATGCCTTGCTGGGTAGGCACTCTTATTCACCATCTGATTTATTGCTCTGTCCTTCAAGAGGACGTATGAAGGGGTTCCTTTGTTTTACAGTACTATGGTTTGATTCCCTGAAGGATGTCATGTGCTGGTCTGATGCCCTCTGATAATATTTCCATTTGTCTCTACATTAAATGCCCCAGGTAGCAATATCACTGGTAATTGAAGCAATCTCTGCTATTTCTTCAATTGTCACCACCAAACACTGTCTAGTATATCAACTTTTAGCATCTCTTTTTTTCCTCCCTATCATCTTTAATCTGTTACCTCTTTTATATAACTAGAACTGAACTTTTCTTGGGAAAACCACCTAAGCTTGTAAAATCAGTAAGCTTAATTTTAACCATTTTTTTCAAGTGAGCTTGGCTTTTTTTTCCCTATAGGTTTGAGGGTAACTTCATCTGTTTGTTAAGAAGGGCAAATGCTTTGGAAGATCTCTCTCCTTTGCTGCTCCTTTTGCAGGCTTTGGCTTTTATGACTATATCACAAATGGCTGAATCTATTGGAACGCCGCCAGCTAGATCTTTGGGTGTGGTAGGCAGCCTCTACAATGGCTCTCCGTGATCCCCACCTCCTCGTTATTCATGTCCTTGTATGGTCCACTCCCCCTGAGTATGGCTGGACCTACTAACTTGCTTCTAATGAATAGCATATGACAAAAGTGATGGGATGTCATTTCTGAGTACATTAAAAAGCACAGTGACTTCCATCTTACTTGGCATTCTCTCTCTTTCTTTGACTTTTCTTACTGGCACACTTCAGTGAATAAATTGCTGTGTTGGAGAGGGCTCATTGCAAGGAACTGAGGGTGTTCTCTTACCGAAAGCCAGTGAAGAACTGAATCATTCAGTCCAACAACCCGTGAGGCACTGAATCATGACAACAACCATACGAGTGAGTTGGGAAGTGAGTCTCTACCCAGTCAAGTTATGAGATGAGAGAAGCCCTGTTTGTCACCTTGACTAGAGTCTTGTCAGACACCTTGAGCCAAAGGACTCAGCGTCCTCAGAAACCGTGAGATAGTAAATGTTTGTTGTTTTAAGCCACTAAGTTTAGAGGTGATTTGTCATGCAACAAGAATTAGCTAATACAGTGGGTCTCATTCTTCATGCATTTATAATAGATCTCTTTATCAACATAATTTTCACTATGCTTTTTTCATTAATAGTCACATTTTAACCTAGGAACCCCTTAATAATAATAAAATACATTTGAGAAAGCTATCATGCTAAACACGATTGGTTAAAAAGTAAAACAAACATATATAGACTAAATGTCTAGAAAAATTCTGCTTTCTGGTCTCTGTAAAGCCAAAGATACAGAAAAGAAAAAAGAGGATGGGTCATTGGTGTTTCTGAATGGATATGTGTTATGCACAAATAGGCCAATGACGTGAGAAGGGTGAGGGTGCTTAAAGAAGGCAGAGACGAACGATATTTTTCATAAGACATATTCCTAGCAGGCTGATATTTTAAACTGATATGTGAGCCATTGAGTATTGCCTCCCCACCTGGGGTTATATTTTCGCTAAATAAACTATTGCTTTTGGAACATTATAATGCCTCTTCAGTATAGCTGAGACCAAATTTCCTTGAAATTTCTATTAAATGCAAACTACTGCTTATATAGCCAAGACTTCTGAACAATATTAGTCAACGGAAGTCTTTTCATATCATAGTCGAATCCATTCAGGATTTATTTGACAGCTGGCTCTGTCCCAAGGAAATCTTATTCAAGTAAATATTAAATAGGAGTAGAAGTCACTTCCAAATTTGGTATTCTAGGACAATTTAAGAAGTTGACGGAGTAGCATTTAAACACATAATCATTATTATGCTTTAGTCCACGGGTCTAAAAATGCTTAAATGGTATTAACATTCTCTTAGGTGTGAAGAAAAAGGCAATAGAGGTATACTTAGGGTCATTTAGGTCTACAAACTAGAAACTATAAAGCGATCCAGTTGTTGATAAAAACTGAAAATCAGTTTTTTATAGGACAAGTGTATCAGGCTCTCAGAGACCGTCTTCTGAACTTGTGATAATGGGTCACATATAGGGCCTCAGTGTCTCTTTATTACTTATTTGTTAAACATGCATGAAATTTACTGTTCAATTTGGACTTGCCTAGAAAAGTTCTTGTAAGCCTTGATTTGTGTCATAATTCTCACATCCTACTGAAAGACCACATTCCTTTTCTCTGGTTTTTGCTTGATTAGAAGAAACCATGGTCGGAGCCTAACAAATGTGGGCCACACTTAACACTGATATGTACTTCTAATCATGAATTTTTTCCAATCTTTGGCAATGAGGACCAAACTTTGGAATGAAAACCAGAATAAGAAGTGTGTGGAGAATAGTACAGGTAAAGAGAAAAGGTATCTCACCAATCACAGGGCAAGGTCCAACTCTTGAAAGAAATGCAGATGCTATAATGAAATCAAGACCCAGCCTTCCTCTCTTGCCTTTATAAGCTTAGAGATTTCCTAGAACCCAATGCTTGTGTGGGTAAGTGATCTAAAAGCAGTCCTGATTCCATGTTCTAATCAATCAATGTTGCATACCTTAAACATGGAATCCTTTTATTCTTTTGGAAGTATGGAAATAAGAGTGCATCATAATAACAGAATGCTAAGTGTACCTCTCTGTCTTTGCAACCTGTTTTCACAGTGGTGACCTCACCATAACCCTGTAGATAAGGAGCTGTGCCCACTTTATCCTTGGTCTCATGAAGGGCAAAACCAGCTGAAATTATGTGAAAAAAATCACAATCAACCCAGACAAGTTGATACCCGGGGCTCCTCACATTGTACTCCAGTCTCTTTCTATGGGCTGTTCTCACAATATTTGCTACTGCTTTCTGTGCATTAAAGTGGGAGCTGAGAGATGGGAGGTTCAACCCTGTAAGGAATGCTTCTTGTAGGATATCACAAAAACCAAATTTACTTAAAAAATATAGGACTGGGTATCAGGTATACTGGCCGTGTCCTGGCTTTGCTGCTAGTAGCCTGGGTGGTCTTGAGCTGGTCACTCAAACTCCCTGAGGCTATAACACGATTTGGGTGACCTTAAAAGTTTTTCCCAGTTCTAAGGACCCTGAAGCCTCTGAAGAGGTTTCAGAGAGCTTGTCTGCATCCTAAACAACATTAGTATTCTGGAAAGTGTGGACAAATCATAAACGTTTATCTCAGAGAAGAAGAATTGATGGATTTTACTTTCTGAGAGCACAGAAAACCCCGGAGGAGACAGCACACAACTGAAATGTCAGCAGATACATGATCACAAACCCACTAACATCTGTACCATTCTTCTTGCTGCTGGGATGGCAGCCTAAAGGGACTTTTCTGTGCACTCGAGAGAAAGGACCAGTATAATCATGAAAGTATGCTCCATGCCAATGTTTCTTTCCAAGAGACAGAATTAAATGAACCCTTATTGAAAACAAATTAGCCTCTGGAATTAATTACAAAATGAAAATGGTATTTATTAATTTCTGGTCCCATATACACAGTTGAATGAGAACAAAATCATTAGGCATGTAGAAGGTAAGTTTTAAGGCTCTGCTTGGCTATGGAACGCTGCAGGGAAGAACAAATTAGTAACTTTTGTTTTTCAAGTTTAGGTACACACAGTGGGATAGAGAAATGCCTCATAAGTCTATAAATGAAATGTGGTTTCTAAGTTACTGACCATACTCCCTTCCTGAGTCTCAGGGTGCATTATCCTAACCTTAGACTTCTCCCCACTATTGAGTGAGTTCTCAGACATCAGGGCTCAATCAGGAAGACATTTACCTGGTCCCTTTGGGTGGAGGTTGGAGGAAATGTAAGGAGTAAGTACTAAACAATTAAAATGAAAAGAAGATGACCATTTATACAAGACATAATACTCAAAAGCCACAAGGTGGATGTACTGAGAAAATACGTTTTATGAAATTGGGACCAATTTTGTCGTCTTTTCAAATGTGGTACTCTGGGATAAAAATGTTGAAATAATGAGGCACATAGTCCAAAGCAGATTTCCTTCATGGTCGCCACATGACTCGTGTCCCAGGCTGGTAGATGAGACATTGGCAGCTTCCCTTTGCTTTGGTGAGATTGGGCCAGTGTCTATGAACCAGATGAGTGTAGAGCCATGTTGGGGTGTGTCATTGTGACCCGTCTGCACAGGATTGGTTTACTTGGGTCTTTTTTTGCCCATGGCACCCAAGAGTCTCCTATGAAGAATTCAAACTAAGGAAAGAAAAGTTGATACACACAAATTTGGTTCAAGGCCAGTGGACCAGGAGAGGGGGAAGGTGATTTTACGGACTGTGTGGAGACCGTACTGTCAGCTAGTCTAATCTGAGCCCTTGGAAGAGGAGCTTTTATAAAAGTGATAGTAAAAACTAAGTAATAACAAAAAAGCCCACCTATTTTATTAATTAAATTCTCCGATATACATTTTATTAAGAATATATTTTTTAGAGCAGTTGAGGGTCACAGCAAAACTGAGAGGAAGGTACAAAGATTTTCCCATATACCCACTGTCCCTGCACATACACAGCCTACACCATCGTCAACATCCTCCACTACAGTGGTACATTTGTTTTTCCACATCTTTATTGGCGTATATATGCTTTAAAATGTTGTGTCAGTTTCTGCTATACAACAAAGTGAATCAGCTATATGTATACATATATCCCCTTATCCCCTCCCTCTTGAGCCTCCCTCCCACCCTCCCGATCCCATCCCTCTAGGTCGTCACAAAGCATCGAGTTGACCTCCTTGTGCTATGCGGCTGCTTCCCACTAGCTATCTCTTTTACGTTTGGTAGTGTATATATGTCAGTGCTACTCTCTCATTTCGTCCCAGCTTCCCTTTCCCACACTTTGCCCTCAAGTCCATTCTCTACGTCTGCATCTTTATTCTTGCCCTGCCACTAGGTTCATCAGTACCACTTTTTAAAATTCCATGTGTATGCATTGGCATACGGTATTTGTTTTTCTCGTTCTGACTTACTTCCCTCTCTATGACAGATTCTAGGTCCATCCACCTTACTGCAAATAACTCAGTTTTGTTCCTTTTTTATGGCTGGGTAATATTCCAGTGTATATATGTGCCACCTCTTCTTTATCCATTCATCTGTCGATGGACATTTAGGTTACTTCCATGTCCTGGCTATTGTAAATAGTGCTGCAATGAACATTGTGGTACATGACTCTTTTTGAATTATGGTTTTCTCAGGGTATATGCCCAGTAGTGGGATTGCTGGGTCGTATGGTAGTTCTATTTTTAGTTTTGTAAGGAACCTCCATACTGTTCCCCACAGTGGCTGTTATCAATTTACATTCCTACCAACAGTGCAAGAGGGTTCCCTTTTCTCCACACCTTCTCCAGCATGTATGGTTTGTAGATTTTTTGATGATGGCCATTCTGACCGGTGTGAGGCGATACCTCATTGTAGTTTTGGTTTGCATTTCTCTAATGATTAGTGCTGTTGAGCATCTTTTGTATGTTTTGGCCATCTGTATGTCTTTGGAGAAATGTCTACTTAGGTCTTCTGCCCATTTTCGCATTGGGTTGTTTGTTTTTCTGATATTGAGCTGCATGAGCTGCTTGTATATTTTGGAGATTAATCCTTTGTCAGTTGCTTTGTTTGCAAATATTTTCTCCCATTCTGAGGGTTGTCTTTTCATCTTGTTTATGGTTTCCTTAGCTGTGCAAAAGATTTTAAGTTCCATTGGGTCCTCCCATTTGTTTATTTTTGTTTTTATTTCCCTTACTCTAGGAGGTAGGTCAAAAAGGATCTTGCTTTGTTTTATGTCAAGAGTGTTCTGCTTATGTTTTCCTCTAAGAGTTTTATAGTGTCTGGCCTTACATTTAGGTCTTTACACCATTTTTATGTATGGTGTTAGGGTGTGTTCTAATTTCATTCTTTTACATGTATCTATCCATTTTTCCCAGCACCATTTATTGAAGTGGCTATCTTTTCTCCATTGTATATTCTTGCCTCCTTTATCAAAGGTGACCATATGTACGTGGGTTTATCTCTCGGCTTTCTATCCTGTTGCATTGATCTATATTTCTGTTTTTGTGCCAGTACCATAATGTCTTCATTACTGTAGCTTTGTAGTATATATAGTCAGAAGTCAGGGAGCCTGATTCCTCCAGCTCCGTTTTTCTTTCTGAAGATTGCTTTGGCTATTCAGGGTCTTTTGTGTTTCCATACAAATTGTAAAATTTCTTGTTCTAGTTCTGTGAAAAATGCCGTTGGTAATTTGATAGGAATTGCATTGAACCTGTAGATTGCTTTGGGTAGTATAGTCATTTTCACAGTATTGATTCTTCCAATCCAGGAGCATGGTATATCTCTCCATCTGTTTATGTTATCTTTGATTTCTTTCATCAGTGTTTTATAGTTTTCTGAGTCCAGGTCTTTTGCCTCCTTAGGTAGGTTTATTCCTAGGTATTTTATTCTTTTTGTTGCAATGGTGAATGGGATTGTTTCCTTAATTTCTCTTTCTGATCTTTCGTTGTTAGTGTATAGGAATGCAGGAGATTTCTGTGCATTAATTTTGTATCCTGCAACCCTACCAAATTCATTGATTAGTTCTAGTAGTTTTCTGGTGGCATCTTTAGGATTACCTATGTACAGTATCAGGTCATTGGCAAACAGTGATAGTTTTACTTCTTCTTTTCCAATTTGTATTCCTTTTATTTCTTTTTCTTCTCTGATTCCTGTGGCTGTGGCTTCCAATACTACGTTGAATAATCGTGGCGGGCGTGGACATCCTTGTCTTGTTCCTTATCTTAGAGGAAATGCTTTCAGTTTTTCACCATTGAGAATGATGTTTGCTGTGGGTTTGTCGTATATGGCTTTTATTATGTGGAGGTAGGTTCCCTCTGTGCCCACTTTCTGGAGAGTTTTTATCATAAATGGGTGTTGAATTTTGTCAAAAGCCTTTTCTGCATCTATTGAGATGATCATGTGGTTTTTATTCTTTAATTTGTTAATATGGTGTATCACATTGATTGTTTTGCATATATTGAAGGATCCTTGCATCCCTGAGATAAATCCCACTTGATCATGTTGTATGATCCTTTTAATGCGTTGTTGCATTCCATTTGCTAGTATTTTGTTGAGGATTTTTGCATCTATGTTCATCAGTGATATTGGTCTATAATTTTCTTTTTCTGTAGTATCTTTGTCTGGTTTTGGTATCAGGGTGATGGTGACCTTGTAGAATGAGTTTGGGAGTATTCCTTCCTCTGCAATTTTTTGGAAGAGTTTGAGAAGGGCAGGTGTTAACTCTTCTCTGAACGTTTGATAGAATTTGCCTGTGAAGCCATCTGGTCCTGGACTTTTGTTTGTTGGGAGATTTTTAATTACAGTTTCAATTTCATTACCTGTGATTGGTCTGTTTATATTTTCTAATTCTTCTGGTTCAATCGTGGAAGGTTGTTCTTTTCTAAGAATTTGTCCATTTATTCCAGGTTGTCCACTTTATTGGCATATAGTTGCTTGTAGTAGTCTCTTATGAACTTTTTATTTCTGTGGTGTCAGTTGTAATGTTTCCTTTTTCATTTCTAATTTTATTGATTTGAGTCCTCTCCCTTTTTTGCTTGATGAGTCTGGCTAGTGGTTTATCAATTTTGTTTATCTTCTCAAAGAACCAACTTTTATTTTTATTGATCTTTGCTATTGTTTTCTTCATTTCTATTGCATTTACCTCTGCTCTGATCTTTATGATTTCTTTCCTTCTACTAACTTTGGGTTTTCTTTGTTCTTTTTTTTCTAGTTGCTTTAGGTGTAAGGTTAGATTGTTTATTTGAGATTTTTCTTGTTTCTTGAGGTGAGCTTGAATTGCTATGAACTTCCCTCTTAGAATTACTTTTGCTGCATCCTATAGGTTTTGGCTTGTCATGTTTTCATTGTCATTTGTTTCTAGGTACTTTTTTTACTTCTTCTTTGATTTCTTCAGTGATCTCTTGGTTATTTAGCAGCGCACTGTTTAGCCTCCATGTATTTGTGTTTTTTACTGTTTTTTCCTGTAATTGATTTCTAATTTCATAGCGTTGTGGTTGGAAAAGATGGCTTGATATGACTTCAATTTTCTTAAATTTTCTAAGGCTTGATTAGTGACCCAAGTTGTGATCTATTCTGGAGAACGTTCTGTGTGTACTGGAGAAGAGACTGTATTCTTTTGCTTTTGGGTGGAATGTCCTAAAAATATCAATTAAGTCTATCTGGTCTATTGTGTCATTTAAAGCTTGTGTTTCCTTATTTATTTTCTGTCTGGATGATCTGTCTATTGGTGCAAGTGGGGTGTTAAAGTTCCCCACTATTATTGTGTTATGGTTGATTTCTCCTTTTATGGCTGTTAGCATTTGCCTTCTGTATTGAGATGCTCCTATGTTGGGTGCATAAATATTTATCATTGTTATGTTTTCTTCCTGGATTGATCCCTTGGTCATTACGTAGTGTCCTTCCTTATCTCTTGTAACAGTCTTCATTTTAAAGTCTATTTTATCTGATATGAATATTGCTACTCCAGCTTTCTTTTGATATCCATTTACATGGAATATCTTTTTCCATCCCCTCACTTTCAGTCTGTATGTGTCCCTAGGTCTGAAGTGGGTCTCTTGTAGACAGCATATATATGGGTCTTGTTTTTGTATCCATTCAGCCAGTCTGTGTCTTTGGGCTGAGGCATTTAATCCATTTACATTCAAGGTTATTATTGATATGTATGTTCCTATTACCATTTTCTTAATTGTTTTGGGTTTGCTTTTGTGGGTCTTTTTCTTTTTTGTGTGTTTTCTGCTTAGAGAAGTTTCTTTAGCATTTGTTGTAAAGCTGGTTTGGTGGTGCTGAATTGTCTTAGCTTTTGCTTGTCTGTAAACGTTTTAATTTCTCCGTCAAATCTGAATGAGATCCTTGCTGGGTAGAGTAATCTTGGTTTTAGATTTTTCCCTTTCATCACTTTCAATATGTCCTGCCACACCCTTCTGGCTTGCAGAGTTTCTGCTGAAAGATCAGCTGTTAACCTTATGGGGATTCCCTTGTATGTTATTTGTTGCTTTTCCCTTGCTGCTTTTAATATTTTTTCTTTGTATTTAATTTTTGATAGTTTGATTAATATGTGTATTGGCATGTTTCTCTTTGGGTTTATCCTGTATGGTACTCTCTGTGCTTCCCAGACTTGATTGACTATTTCCTTTCCCACGTTAGGGATGTTTTCGTCTATAATCTTTTCAAATATTTTCTCAGACTCTTTCTTTTTCTGTTTTTCTTCTGGGACCCCTATGATTCACATGTTGGTGCATTTAATGTTGTCCCAGAGGTCTCTGAGACTGTCCTCAATTCTTTTCATTCTTTTTTCTTTATTCTGCTCCCTGAAAGTTATTTCCACCATTTTATCTTCCAGGTCACTTATCCGTTCTTCTGCCTCAGTTATTCTGCTATTGATTCCTTCTAGAGTATTTTTAATTTCAGTTACTGTGTTGTTCATCACTGTTTGTTTGCTCTTTAGTGCTTCTAGATACTTGTTAAACGTTTCTTGTACTTTCTCCATTCTGTTCCCGAGGTTTTGGATCATCTTTACTATCATTACTCTGAATTCTTTTTCAGGTACGTTGCCTATTTTGTCTTCATTTATTTGGTCTTGTAGGTTTTTACCTTGCTTCTTTATCTGTAACACATTTTTTTGGTCGTTTCATTTTTTTTTTTTTTTTTTTTGATGGGTGGAGCTGTATTCCTGTCTTACTGGTTACTTGGCCTGAGGTGTCCCACACTGGAGTTTGCAGGCAGTTGGGTAGAGCTGGGTCCTGGTGCCAAGATGAGGACCTCTGGGAGGCCTCACTCCAATTAATGTTCCCTGGGGTCTGAGGTTCTCTGTTAGTCCAGCAGTTTGGACACAGCGCTCCCACCACAGGAGCTCAGGCCGACCTCCAGCCTGGGAACCAAGACCCCGCAAGCTGTGTGGTGGGGCAAAAAAAAAAAAAAAATAGAAAAAAAGGAGCCATACAATAACAAAGAATAAAACATAAAATTAAATTAGAAAGATTAAAAAATATATTAGGAAAAATAAAAATATAATTGAAGGAACTGCAACAAGGTAAAGCAAAACCACAAGAGAAAAAAAAAAAGGAGGGGGAGGGAACAAGCCAAAAGGAGCAGAACAATAACAAAGTATGCAGAATAAAATAAAATTAGAAAAATAAATGATTTATTAGAAAAAATAAAAATATAAATGGATCAATAACAACAAGGTAAGACAGAACCCCAACCTAAAAGAAGAAAAAAAAAAAAAGACCTTGGTATGGGAGGCGGAGTTTAGGTGTGTGGAACTTAGGCAAGGGCAGGGTTTAGGGTGGGGCAGGGCCTAGGGGGTGACGTTTCAGCATGGGGTGGGGCCTAGGCCAGCGATGTTCATGCGTGGGGTGGGGCCTCTGCTTAGGACCTGCGTGGAAGGGGAGAGGCAGCACGTCCAAAGTGGGGGGGTCTCCACAGTGTGGAGTTCCAGAGTTTGGAGGTAGGGCCCTGGGTGGGAGTGCAGGGGCGGGGCTTGGGATCTGCATAGCAGGAGGGAGGCTCCGAGGGCAGAGGATTAGGCCTGGGAGCCCAACAGGCTCCCGGGCACCTAAGTGTACAGGGAAAGCGCTGGCGGCGTTCCCTTCCCTTCCTTTGCACCCCTCCCCCACCATCTCCCCCAGGGTCTCCCCAGTCGCTGCTGGACCCCTAACCGTGGGTGGATCCTGCTGAGTGTAGGAGCTCCTCCCCTCCCCCAGCTGCCCCTCAGGGTTGCCGGTCCCAGAGGTCCGGTTTTTACTTTTGCTCCCCCTTCCATCCCTCCCACTCCCCCAGGACCTGCGTGGCTGGAGGGGGCCTCGGTGGGCAGAGGTTCAGGCCCGCGAGCTCAGCAGGTTCCTGGGGGCCCAAGTGAGCAGGGGAAACCTGGCCACACTCCCTTTTCATCCTCTGCCCTCCCAGTGGTTCCCCAATTTCCCCCTTCAGGCGTGGGATCCCTTCCCTCCCCCAGCTGCCCCTCAGGGGCACCAGTCCTGTCCTGCCTCCACTTCTCCTCCCCCTTCACTCCCCCTCATGCCCCACATCCTACTCAGTCGTTGGGGGTTCCTCCCGTCCCCTTAGCTGTCCGTGGTCCCCCACCAGTGCCTGGTAGGTGCCCTAGTTGTGAGGAGATGCGAATTCCATGTCTTCCTCGTCCACCATCTTGACTCTCCCATAGTCTACAGTGGTACATTTGTTACAATTGATGATTCTACACTGACACATCATAATCACCCAAAGTCCGTAATTTATTTATGTTTCACTCTTGGTGTTGTATATTCTATGAGTTTGGGCAAAGTTTAATGACATGTATCCATCTTTATGGTATCAGAGTGTATTCACTGTCCTAAAGGTCAGATGTTTTTAAGGTGGCAGGTCTAATTGCTTCAGATCCTGTGTAAAGTGGCGTAAAGATAAAAAGAGTGCAATTGAACTGTATTAACTAGACTGATATGCAAGTGGAATAACAAAGATGTAGGGGAGGATGTACAATTGGTTCCACTGTATGGGCTTCATGGGTCAGTCTCACTGGCTTCAGCAAGAGGCCTTTGGGAATCCAGACCGGAAAGGAGGAAAGTGGTATCCGTCGCATGGAGGCCTAAAGAACTGCTTCATAATTCCAGGAAAGACACCCTCTAAGGATTCCTAGAGGAATCTGAAAGGGCTGGAGTCATAGAAATGCTTTTTGGGTTACATTAAACACAACCAGATTTTTACCCTAAACTGCTGTGTTTACATAAGCAAAGAGCAGATAAACTTTATGCAAGTTTATGAATTGTTTCCTCCTTGATGCCAGAATCCTGTTGCTTTTTTCAGCAAAGTAATAAAATAGTTTTAATGAAACCAATAGAAATGATTCCCCCTGCAGACATGTGGTAATCCTCAGCTTGTGACCCAAGGCTCTGCAGTTCTGGGTTACTGAGTAAGGGAATTATTTCATATTATGTTAGATGCAAAGGGGATTCCCCAGTGTTCTGTGATGGTGACAGAAACATATTAAGAACCCCAAATAAAAATAGCAGCATAATTAAAATATAACGTAAAAGTTAAGAAGTTCAAACCTCAGCTTGTTCTATCGTTCATCCCGAGACCTCTTGACAGAAGCGTGTCAAAAATTTTGCTTTTTGAAGAAATCTCATTTTAATATTTTAAATTAAAGGCAGACCATTTTTGTGGAACTAGCACAACTTTGAAGTAATGAGAATTATGCTACTTTGATTTGCTTTTTCCCTGAAGATTAAAAAAATAAAAAAATCTGACATAACTACATTACGTTACAGGCACCAGGTCATTCATCCAGTGCCAGGGGCTTGGGGCAGTTGAAAGGGACACAGAGACCCCCGTGTGTATCACATTACCTACAGAGTGTCCTGTAGAGTGTCTACCATTCTGTGGACTCTGGTCAGGACCCTGGTTCAAGCCCGACTGACAAATTTCACAGGATTTTATTAGTTTCAATAATAGAATATCTTCTTTTTCGCTTCTCTGTTTCACCTACTTCCTATCATCAGTGCCACACACATAACTAACAGGGCAAGAGAGGCGATCCTGATGCTTACCTGGTTCAGGAGGCTTGTCTTGTTTGATGTATTATGATACGCCAATAAGTTCCGCATTCTGCATTTTCCCCCTCTTTTTTTAACTGAGGCATAAAATGCATAAAATGAGGTATATTAATTGAAACATATATTTTAAGGAGTTTTTACATATGTATACACTTGTGTAACCACTACACAGATTAAGATATAGAATATTTCCAGGAGGTTTCCTGATGCCCCTTGCTGGTTAATGCCACCATCCTAGAAGTAACCATTTTTCTGACTTCTCTACATACAGAACGCTTTCCTTTGCATCTGGCTTTTTTTTTGCTCAACACCAGGTCTGTGAGATTTATCCAAGTGTTTCATCCATGAGCAGTTTGATTTTTTTTTAATTGCCATGCCATATTCCCCTGGATGAATCCACCACATTTTATTTATTTATTCTCCAGCTGATGGATTGTTTCCAGTTTATGACTTTTATGAGTAAACCTACTCTGAACGCTCATGTATATATCTTTTGGTGGATGGACATAAGCATTCACTTCTCTTGGGTATATGGCCAAGACTAGCATTGCTAGGGTATAGGTAGGTATATGTTTAGTTGACTAGTTACTGTTTCCAAAGTGTTTGAAACTTTTAACTGATCCTAGTTCTCACTAACGTTTAGCATTTTCCTTTTTTGATTTTTAATTTAAAAATTATTATAGACTTACAGGAAGTTACAAAAATTGTACAGAGGGGTCCTGCCTACCCTTTAACCAGTTTCCCTTAGTATTTACATGTTACATAACCATAGTACAATATCACAACCAGGAGACTGACGTTGATACGATGTGTGTGTATAGTTCTATATCATCTTATTACCTATGTATATTTGTGTAGCCAGCACCGCAGTTAAGATTCAGAACTATTCCATCGCCACAGAGATCGCCCTCCTGCTATCCCTTTACAGCCACGGCCAACCCTTTTTCCTCCACCATCCCTAATTCTTGACACCCACTAGCCTGTCATCCATCTCTAAAATTTTGTCATTTCAAGAATATAAGATGAATGGAATTATACAGTAGTGACCTTTTGAGACTGCCTTTTTTCACTCAGGATAATGTCCTCAGGATCCATCCAATTTATTGAATGTATCAATGATGGTTACTTTTTATTGTGCAGTAGTGTTCCATGACATGACATGACCTCTGGTTCTCGGGCAGGGGTCCCCAGTCCCGGGCTGCGGACTGGTACCGGCGAGCGAGTGAAGCTTCATCTGCCACTCCCCATTTCTCCATCACTCACATTACCGCCTAAACCATCCCCCCCCGCCCCAATTCGTGGAAAGAGTGTTTTCCACGAAACCAGTCCCTGGTGCCAAAAAGGTTGGGGACCGCTGTTCTAGGGTATTTGTCCAATGGAGGAGAGAAGCTGTAGTTGCACATGATAAATGTAATCTGACTGGATAATTTTCATCAAAAACTCATAGAAGTCATGACAAATAAGCAAAAGATGATGATGATGATGATGACAATGACAATCAGAATATGTTCAATTGAAGAAAAATCTGTTACAAACTCCTGCTGAGTTGTTGCCAATGTCCTTATCAAGAAACGAGTAGGCGTCCAGTTGCCATGTGAGTCCCTTTAATCAACGTTCTTTTTTCTTTTTTTAGATTTTTAAAAAATTTTATTTTTTCCATTTATTTATTTTTGGCTGCATTGGGTCTTCATTGCTGCACGCGGGCTTTCTCTAGTTGTGGCGAGTGGGGGCTACTCTCTTCGTTGCGGTGCGCGGGCTTCTCATTGCGGTGGCTTCTCTTGTTGCAGAGCATGGGCTCTAGGCGCCTGGGCTCAGTAGTTGTGACTTGCGGGCTTTAGAGTGCAGGCTCAGTAGTTGTGGTGCACGGGCTTAGTTGTTCCGCGGCATGTGGGATCTTCCTGGACCAGGGCTCGAACCCGTGTCTCCTGCATTGGCAGGTGGATTCTTAACCACTGAGCCACCAGGGAAACCCTTAATCAATGTTCTTGACATTCCTAGAAATAAAGCTAAAGAATAAGAAGTGGAAAGAGATTCTCAATGAGATATCAGGTATGAGGGTGCTCCTTAGCTTACATTAGATTGCTGGCAAGGTTTATTAAGTAAGAACAATGTGGCAATGGCAAATTTATATATTGGTTTGATGAAACCTACTCTGTTACGAAGATGCTTTCGATATTTTATTTCCCTTTTATCAATAACCAATAAGGAAGGTGTTATTATTGTTGCAGTTTTAAAATGAGGAAATTGAGGCACAGAGGATTAAATAATTTACCCCAGAAATATAAATAGTAAGTGGTAGTGTTAGATTATACTATAAGTGGTGTCAGCTGGGGCTGTGATTATCTGGAGACTGTATGAGGCTGAAACTACCAAAAGGGCTCACTTACAGGTCTCCCAGTCTGTGCTGGCTTTGCTAGGAGCTCAGCTGGGACTGTCAACCACAGTGTCTCGATTTTCCTCCATATGGCTGCTTCATGGGACTTGAGATCCTAACAGTACGATGGTCAAAGGAAATGTTTCAAGCATGAATGCAGAAGCTGCAGATTACTTAAGGTTCAGCCTTTGAAATTAGACAGCATTACTTCCACTGCATTCCATTGGTGATAGCTGTCTCAGGGCCAGCCAAGATTCAAAGGAAGGGGATATTGACAGGAGGGGCAAAGAATTTGTGGTTGCCTTTAATCTACCGTAAGTATTGACTAATTCAAACAAGAAAAATGATGTAGGGCAACTGTTGCTTTAATAACTGAGGTCTGTTTTCGGTCCTTGCCTCTGACCTGATATTTGGTATCACTTCATTTTGTCTTAGCCGACAAAGTCTGATATTTAAACATACAGATTTAATTGATCAATAGAATTTCATGAATAGATTAATATTTCAAAACGTATTATTGTCTAAGGTGAATTTTGGAAAAATCACAACTTCACAATTATCAGCTTAGGTGGTATCAGGTATGGACTTCTCATCAGTCAATCCTCTACTCCCTTTAGGGGTACTAGAGTCCTTGAGGGACCTTGTAATGTTTGAAGCAGGGCCAGTATGTATTGGAACTGATTTTTGAAAAACATAGAACTTAGTCATGCAAATAGTGCTGTTCATATCTAAAACATTATCTTGGAAGCTTCGCAATTATTCCAATAATACTGCCTTATTAAAAAAGAATTTATGGAACTATTACTTTGGAATTGCTTTCCGAGTCTGTAACACTCACTTTGAAAATCCTGGCCAGTTATCTTTTTTTTTTTAGTGTGACTAATTTTTTAAGTGCTATGAGCTGAACAGACCTAAGTCTGATGAATGTGGCATGGGGGTCAAACTAGGACTGCTGGTTTTGATGCTAAAAAAGATTTAATGGCAAACTAATTAGGATTGATTTTCTTATTGCTTATAACTGGCTTCTGATAGCAGTTCCAGGAAAAAAAAATCAAACATATTTTGAGTAGTAGCTTCCTATTAAATTAGTGTGCCTCTCAGGGAATCCTCTTTGAAAAAGGTAGCACATATTTGGATGTATAAATTCTGGCATATGTATTCAAAAAAGCAGATGAGTTACTTTATCTTCATCTTATATCACTTATAGTCTGATCTCATGTTTTTCTGATGTATGTACCATGTATATAATATTAATATTTTATACATATATAGTGATTTTAACTTTTAAAATATTTTATGAACTTTTAAATCTTCACATGAGGTCATGAACATATTATTTCATGAATATATTGTTCAGTTTAGAAATGAGGAAATCAAGTTACAGAGATTTAAGAGACTTTTTAAAAAAAGAAACAAAAATAAATAAATAAATAAAAATTTAAAAAGAAGCAATATATGGTAAATGCCAGAACTGCAGTAAAATCAGAGTTTTTTCCTTCATAATGCAGTAATAGTCCTTTTTATGACATGGTATCAGAAACAGTGGAAGAAGACAGCTATTTTGTGAAGGTGTTTGGATCTCAAAGAATAAATTAAGGTAAAATAATATTTTTTCAGAGAAGCATTTAAAAAAGTTTTTGCAGGGCTGATCTGAACCATTAATTTTTCTCATAAGAATCTCAGTTGATTCAGTAAATAATTCCATTCCCATCACTTTGGGTTCAATGGATTTTCTCCTTGTTTCTAACTATAGTATCCTAAGCACGATGCTTTTGTGGCACTTTAAAGCGGTGCATTGGATTTTTCTAACACTATACCTAAGATCAATGGTACCCGAACTGCGTGTCGGTCTGCAAACTCACTGCTGTTCAATTAATGCCTGTGGAAAAAGAGGTCCATACTCCTGATAGAATCCCAGGAACAACAAGCCCCTTCCTCAGGAGGAGAAATTGCCTGTGACCGTGAGTGGGTGGGCTGCCGTACAATCCTTGGGCCTATCCTAAGTATTTCGACAACTGCCCACAAACCTCTGCATGATTCTCAGCAGAGTGAAGAATACAGTTCATTGTAATAAGCCCTAGGCCAGAAGATGTCCCTATAATCATGGATGTGTAGCTCTTCTCCGAGCATTGTCTGCAATTTCCTGCTTTAATTAAAGGATGAGAGTTTCTGAAGAATGTTAGCCTACAAGGACTGCAATCGGAGAACTTTGTCTCTCTCCAAGTGCCATTTCAGCTTTCTATCAACCTTACAGGTAATCCAAGACTGAGATCTCAGAATTCTGCTGGGCCTTGCTTTTGCTTCTGGCATGAATGAATAATTTCTGTCTTCCATCCTATCCTCACTGATAGCAGTCTGTCTTCCTGTTCAGTCCAGCAAGGTTGGGCTTTCAGGTGTAGTAAAGGGGGACAAAGTGAAGAAGGTGGTCTTTTTTTCCCCCTATGAAAATGTTCCAAAGGTGGGAAACTTTTGCAAAATTGCTGGTCTTTTTCTTTTTTAAACAGAGCAAAATTCTTATATTATGAGAAATTCTAGTTTCTAGATTATAAATAATAGGGGGAATTTCTCAGGTTGACTGACGGCAGAGACATGTGCAGCCTTCTTCTTTATGACGAAAACAGCAGACAGATTCCAAAAATGGGAAAAATAGCTGTAGACTATGCCAGAAAGGGTTCCAAAATTCTATTCTTAAGCCCCTTGAAAGGTCAGAGCTCCAAACTTTGTTGTTCAGTTAAACCAAGACTTGAAGGAGCAAGAATTTCTAAAATAGAATTCGTGACATTGCTCTGTGTAGATCAGAGGGTACGGATCTCCAGAAATGGGAACATATATTTACATGTGGGTACATCTAGGACATGTAGACAAGGCTTCAGAGAGGAAGATTATTAAAATACAACAATTTCTTCTAAGCCTTCAGTGGATCATGTAAAAATTAAATTAGTGGGTGACGTAAGGTATTGTATAAAACCAAATCACAAAATAAGTCCTATACTCCTGAGATCCAAGTGAATAAGAACTCCTTTCACACATATCCAGGTTCTTTATCAGAATGAAATGTTGTTTTTAAGGGAAATATTTTTGTTTTTTAAGAAGTATGCTGAGAACAGGGTGGAGAAATATGAGAACACTGAGAAATAAGAGTGATGACCCAAGGTTCTATGGTTGTATTAACCTTATTTTTTAATTTTATTTTTATTTATTTATTTATTTATTTTTGGCTGTGTTGGGTCTTCGTTTCTGTGCGAGGGCTTTCTCTAGTTGCGGCGAGCGGGGGCCACTCTTCATCGCGGTGCGCGGGCCTCTCACTATCGCGGCCTCTCTTGTTGCGGAGCACAGGCTCCAGACGCGCAGGCTCAGTAGTTGTGGCTCACGGGCCCAGTTGCTCCGCAGCATGTGGGATCTTCCCAGACCAGGGCTCGAACCCGTGTCCCCTGCATTGGCAGGCAGATTCTCAACCACTGCACTACCAGGGAAGCCCCTTATTTTTTAAATAAATTTTAAAAAGAAAAAAAAAGGAGAGATTAAATTAGTGACGACTGGAATATTTAAGTATATTAAGTAGGTGGAAGATAGGAGATGAAGAAAAGATAGAAAGAGGTCCTGCTTCTGTCATATACTCCATGATAATTAGCCATCGTTCTAGACTGAGACAGCAGTCCCAACCAAATGGGAAGCCATGGCCTCAGTATTGCAAACATGCCTCTCACCAAGGCTGCTGATAAAAATTGTTAGCATTCAGAGATTAAAAATTCCTTTTTTGTTTTTTTTAGAAGAGCAAGTAACCAGTTAGGCGGGGCTAATTCTCCTAATTTAGTTCTATTACAACATGCCTAAAGAGAGAAAAAAAGATGGGTAGGACCATGGTGTTTGTCCTTAAAGGACTCCTATGGCACTACACTTTATTTCATTTTTTAAAACTAGTTTTAAAATTTAGGCTTTTATACATGGGTTGAAAATTACAGAAACCGATAGGAAAATACCATGAAATACTCTCCAACCAGTGGGGGAGAGGGGCTCTTTTTCTTCCTCTGCTTCATTCTTCCCATCCTTACTGGGGGAAGGATTTTTTAGCATAACAGTACACTGCAGGACTTGCCTGGTAATACCTTAAATGATTGTGACCTTGACATCCACAGTTGGGCAAGAAACCCTTGTTCTAAGTCTGAGGTTCTCACTTCAGGCATATAGGTGGACCAGGCTATGTAGGTGTGGAGAGGCTGTGAGGTATCGATGAGGAAAGCATATCATGCACGCCTGAAGCTCTGTGGTCATGTGGCCCATTGTACAACCCTGAGACTGATGGTGTGTAGCTGGCTCAGCTGGGGTGGTCTTCTGCACATTTCCAAGCTAGACTCCATACAGAACTGTTCCAGTCTTATGTGTACCTAAGTTCTGTTGTATATAACTTTGGCCTTGAAGGGGGCCAGCTGAGCTTCCACAAGTCTGATTTGGTGCTCAGTTCTTTAGGTGTTAGCTTCCAGAACTGCGTACTGTCTTCCTTCTTTGTATTTTCAATAAGTAAACCTTATATGATTTAGCCAAGGTTGTGTGTCTGTCATCAGTGCAATCCTACTCCTGATGGTGGTCAATATGCTGATTACCCACACATCTGAGTTTCTCTACAAAAGGTAATAAACATTAGCAAGAGAGACGTTGGCTTGTCTTGTTGGTACTCTGCTTTGAAGAACGTGGGGATCCACATTCTCTTCTAGGATAAAGCCAGGAATATATCTCCCCAGCCAGGGTCATACCAGGAAATAGGTCCCCTGGGTTATAAAAATTAAGGGAAATATGGAGTAGAAACCCTGAAAGGAAGTTTGAGTTGTGAAATAGCAGAGGGGCCGCAAGGTCAATGGGGAGAGAATTCCAGGTGCCCATCAGAGGCTGACTCTGTGAATTGAATTCATCCTGATGGAAATGGCATTAGAATATTTTGCATCATCCTGAAACCCCTATACATGTTCATGTCGAGCTATAGATTCTTCTTCTAATCACTGAGCCAGTATTTTCTTTGAGATATTGGAGATAAAATTAAATTAGAAAATATTAATCAGTTCTGTGTACTCTATGTGTCTTTAACCTCGTTTAGCAATTTTACTAGAATAAACTTTTTACTTTGTTGATCTTTATTTTCTATTTCATTAATTTCTGCTCATCCAGCATGTGGCTTCATTCTTTATATACATGCTCTTTGGTGGTTGTTTCCCTTTTCGCATCATGACTTGTCCAGATCTCTGGGGCTCATCCAATCCTCTGGTACAATGCAGTACCCAGCTCTTACTTGCCACTTGCTCTTCAATATGTTAAGGTATCCAGCCTTTTTGCAGAAACACATATTGCTGCCATTTGGAACTGTTCTCAATTAACAGATTCCACAAGACCGGAGTCAGGCTTTTGCTGAGAAGATAGTATTGATCAAAATACATTTTTTTTTTTGACAGTGCCTAAAATGTGGAGCCCAAAGACTGTACTTCCACTGTATCTTAGAATATTATTTCATCAGAAGGGATATTTAGGTGGACTTTTGAAGTGTTGGCACTTTTGGCGAGTTTGGAGGATCCCCGCAGAAAAGGCAGGGAATATTTTCTTCTGATGCTAGTCCTTGAGTGGTTCCCAGAGTGCTGCTTCCTCTCTCATATACATATGTTAAAGTTGCTTCAGTGAAGTGGTGAGCAAATTCTTGATTATTTCCAATTTTCTCATTTTTCTTCAGGTTATTTACTTTACATCACTTTGGTATAAAATTCTCTGTACTATTTTGAGGACATGAAAGATAAACTATTTGTAAATTCCCAGTTCTCCACAGAGATGGACACCAAAGTCAATTCATTTTCTGTTGTTACTGTGTTCAATGCACACATGCCATGGGGTTGTGAAAGAATAAGCATATGCCGTCCTTAAAAACTCATAATCTGTTGGGAAATAGTTATGTAGATGACATTAGAAGTGTCAAAGAAGATAAACAAATTGCTGGGGAAAAAACTCCATGGATTGTGTGTGTCCGTGTTTGTGTGTGTGTGTGTGTGCACATGCACACGTATACACATATATGTACTCTTGTCCTGGGGGTAGGGCTGTTGAAGATGATATGCAAGGGAAGGACTTCGGTTCTTCTGAAGGATGGATGATGTTTCACCAGATGAAGTTGGAGGAAAAAGGCTTTTCAATGGAGAGAACAGGGAGCTAAAGCCAGGAATGGAGGAAGTATGGTTCTAGAGATTGCATTTTGTTTATTCTCATGATGTTGACATAACTGCCTCATTACAGACTGCAACACAGAGATTAAATATCCTCATAAAACACACGTGAGGAAGCTAAGGAAATGGAAGTGGAAATCAGTTCTTCCAATTCATATACTACCTTCCCATCAAATTTCTAAGGAAATAATGTGTGAGCTGTCCCAGCAAAAATTTGGAGGAGGTATTAAGCCATATGCAATGCTCTCTAGGACCAACCCTGGTCCAGTGGTAAAGGAAAGAGAGAAGTGAAGTAATACTTATGGAACATCTTTCCATCAGATCTAGATACCTACTGACATACTTCTATTTAACGCTCATAATGATTGGTTTTATAGGCATCAGGGCTGTGTTTCAAAAGATTAACTTTATGTTTATGCTGTTCCCCACAAAAAATCCACCAAGTAAGGATAAATAAACTTCATTTGTTCATTTGAGTTGAGAATTAAAGGGTAAAGTGGCTTCCCCTAGGCAAAGAGACAGGGAAGGAATGCTTGGGCCAAGGAAGCCAGTTGGAAGAGACAAAGGGATTGGAGAGGCATGATGAGGTCAGATAGCTAAGGCCGTATCAATGTGCAATTGACACTTATTCATCCATTTATCAATTCATTCATTGCACAAATATTTATTGAGCTCTCGCAATGTGTAAGACACACTGCCCTGTGGACTCAGGTTACAACAGTAACCAGATAGACCAGATTCTTCTTCTCATACAGTTTACATTCTTGTGGGTAGTTGCACACAAATAAAAAGCCAATGAATAAGAAAAGAAAATATTAGATAGTGATGAAAAGTGCTGTACAGAGAAATATAAAAAACTAACCAGTATAGCTAGATGGCTACTTTAGATTGGATTGGATGGTTGGATGATCAAGGAAGATAATGTACATAGGCTGAAGTTTGAATGGCAAAATCAAAACGAAATACCAACCAAAAACACACAAACAAACAACAACAAACATCTAGCTATATGAAAGTCAGGAAAAATAGAATTCTGAGTGCAATGTTCCTGAACTTAGAATCCTACTATAAGCTCAAGGAACTTAGAGAAGCTAGGGTAGTTGGAGCATAGTGGAAAAAGGGAGAATGATATGAACTGAGGCCAGGTGAGTAGGCAGGGGTCAGATCATTTATGGCATTGTGAGAAGTTTGTATTTTATTTTATGGGTAATGGGAAACCATTGAAGAGATTTAAATTAGAAATTATCTCATATAACATTTTAAAAGATTTTTAAAACCTCACTGACTGCTGTGTAGAGAGTGAACCTAGAGGCTCAAGAATGAAATCAAGACCAGCTGGAGATCGCTGCATCATATGAGAGATAGTATTGTCTTGGACGTATAGGGTTGCCTAAGAGGTTATGAGAAGAGGATGGACTCAGAACTGAATTATTCATGCCAATGAAGACTTATGCAAAAATCTATGAGATATGATGGTATAAAGAGTGACGAGCTGCCGATCACTTGGAACACAAGCATTTGTGCAGCAATGCTTCCGGATGCAAAGTGCTTCTTTTTACTCCCCAACTTTTAAAAGACACTGATAGCCTTTGAAGTTTCTGAAAAAGGCTCATAAAATTGAAAATTTTCTTTGATGTTATCAATGTGCAAATAATGATTGAAAACCAGGCACTGCCTTCATAGATAGAGCAGAGTTTCATCTAGATCCATGCTGAAGGGACATTGTGTAACAGCCGTTTCTCCGTGATGTGCCACAAAATATTAGAAGAAATGTAAGCAACTATGAGTATTTATGGACTGCATAATGTCACTTGACAAAGGCATGGCTTCAGTTTTCCTCTGCTGCTCTCCCAAAGCCACAGAGCATTTGGATAATTGCAAGACACATTCAGCAAGGAAGTAAATCAATGGAAATCTAAACCTCGTTGTATTTTCTTTTCTTTGAAATCTTTTATTTTAAGCTAATGTAAGCTTGATATAAATCAAGACAGCTCTTATAATAACAACATACATTTTCCTTAATCACCATCAGTTAACAATAATGTTTGACTTTAAAACCTGAAGAAGATAGTAACTTCATTTTACTTGTGTACAGTAGGATTTGATGTCATCTCACAAACTTTTGTAGTGAAATAATACCTAATTCAGACTTACATAATTTTTATGAAGACACTTTTTGATGCCTAATTCATATTTGATCCTCTCAGTAAGTTTCTGTCAATACTTTACAGCCTAGGGTGAGCTGGTAAGAAGAATTTCCCCCACTACAATTAGCTTGAAGTCAGGGCACTTAGAGGATAGGAACTTTAATTAGAATTAGGGAAGCAATAATTTGGGTGACTTTAAGGAAGACTTTCTGAGTGGATAACCACGGACATCAAGTAGGTACTGGGTACATCCTAGGGAGATCTTGGAGAGCAAGACCAAAAGACAAGAGGTTGGCATCACCTAGATGGTAAAGGTGCAGCAAATTAGAGGCAAGAAGTTGTAGTATGAATAATGTGGGTGGTTGAGTCAGAGCTATCTCAATTACTGTTGTAAGGTTTTGGGGAATGTTACATGCAAGAGAGTTTCATAATTAGTAAAGGATTAATGTAAATGTTAGGTATTTTTATTTTTGAGAAGATGCTAGGAAGAAAATGATTGCACAGATGGTTCACTAGAATTTGAGAGCTACTATTCCAGTGAAAGGACAAACAATATCACCCAGTCCAATACAGAGTAGGAGAACCTCCGACATCCACACAGACTCAGGGACACCGCTGGACCACAGTATTAGAGGGTGGCATACAGTGAAAAAGCAAGAAATATAAATGGGCCTAGATTCCAGAGAAATTCTTGTTAGCTTAAGTTTAGCTCTCTGTACATTTTATCATCAGAGTAGCAAGTTCTCAAAGCCCGGGGTGGAACTGTAGAAATAGGGTTAAGGTAGGTTACAAAACTCACCAAAATTTAGTCTTGGTGCATTAATCTAAAAGTTGATGTATATCTAACAGTTATTTCCTACTTTTCCCCTACTAACAGACTCTGATTTTCTTCATAAATTGGATAGATAGATTATTCTGGGAAACTGATCACATCCAGACTCAAGGAGTGACTCCTGCTTGCTAGTCTAAATCAGTTATGGCAATTCCATCCCGCTTGCCAATAAGTCGTTTAGAAATGGCAAGTGACCCAATTCTATTTAAAAAAATGGAAAGCTAATGCCAGAGGGATTTGAAGCTGATGGTACACTGGCAGTAACCATAGCAACAACAAAAAACAAATCTAGCCCCTGGCTAAATTGACTTAAATTTCCAGGCATAAATATTATTTACCTCAGTATATATTTTAGATACTCTATGTCTGAAAATCATGAAATTATGAAACACATAAAAATAGAGGAAAAAGCCCACTGTGAAGAGACAAAACAGTGAACAAGTCTAGACTCAGAGATAATCCAGGTATTGAAATCAGACAGGGATTTTAAAATAAGTCTGATTAATATGTTAGATGCTCCAATATGGAAAAAGTAAAAATACGCAATAGCAGGTTGAGAATTTTAACAAAGAGATGGAAGGTATAAGAAAGAGTCAAATGAAAATGCTAGAAATAAAAAATACAAAGATGAATAATGCCTTCAGTAGGCTTATGAGTAGTTTCCATACAGCTGAGACAAGAATTAGTAAACTTGAAGAAATTGCTCAAACTGAAATTCAAAGAAAAAAAGTGAAATGAATATAAGCATACCTCAGAGATATTGCAGTTTGGTTCCAGACCACTGCAATACAGCAAATATTGCAATAAGTGTGCCACACAAATTTTTTGATTTCTCAGTGCATATAAAAGTTATGTTTATGCTATGCAGTAGTCTGTTATGTGTGCAATAGCATTATGTCTAAAAAACAACATACATACCTTAATTAAAAATACTTTATTGCTAAAATTGCTAACCATCATCTGACAATGCAGGATTGCCACAAACTGCGATAAAACAAGGTATGCCTGTAAAAACAGAGCACCCAAGAGCTTGGCATAATATCAAACAGTCTAACACAGGTATAACTGGACTCTCCAAAGGGGAAAATTGAGAGAATGTGGTGTGATAATATATGAAGATATAATGTTGATAATTTTCTAAGAATTATGAAAGATATCAAACCACAGATCTAAGAATATTAGAGAACCACACTGAGGATGAATATTGAAAAAATCACTCAGACACATCATATTCAAACATCTAGTAACCAAATATAAAGAGACAATCTTGAAAACATCCAGAAAATTTAAAAACACAGAGAGACACCTTATATTCAGAGGAACAAAGGAAACATTATAATTACAGCAGACTTCCTTCAGAAACTCTGCAAGCCAGAAGACAATGAATCAACATCTTTAAAATACTGGGGGGAAAAAACCCAACAACAACCACCAAAAACCTGTCAACCCAAAATCTATACCCAGCAAGATTGTCTTCAGCGTTAGTCATGATGTCACCATGCCTGCATAGACAGATTTTGAAATCTTTCCTGACTGCTCCAGTCAATTCTGACCACACCCTTCTCTGAATTTCTATAGCTCTGATCTTCGAATCTGTTAGGTGTTTGATTCTTTCCTATAGTGTCTGTTCTTTAGGAATTACATGTCTGGAAGTCTCCAGAAAGTTGATAGTTTTCAGAAGGAGAGAAAATTCTGCTGCACTTTCCTATCCCTAGCTCAGTGCTGGGCTCATGGTAGGAAGGTGACACATTTAAATCAAGCTTCTTCATTGGTTGCTTTTGACTAGAAGATGGCATATTTTTCTCATGTATTATAATTGATTTTTCTCATGTAATAGGGGCAAGGAGTCTATCTGATAAGCAAAATAGAAAAAGAGGGGACAGATAAGGCAGTTACTTTTTCTATGCCAATGTTGCTCTTTATTTTCTTATAAGCAGAGTCTCTCCCTGCTGTAAGCACTCCCTACCTCACTTCTCTCCCTCTACCCCCAAAAGATATGCTTTGTCTGGTGAAATCTTGGATACATTGTTTGGAGACGGAAGAGCAGGAACCTTCTCACTGGACCCACCCTCATCAACATCGATAATTTGAGAACTGCTTTCTTTGGAGCAAGGGGATAAGGAATGTCGGCCACAGAAGGCTTTGTTTTGTTGAGTGGAGTACTGAAATTGAAGATGCTTGTGAGAATAGACAGGGATTAAAGGGGGGCTGCAGGGGAGACATGAGGCTTCTGTAGTGGGAGAAGAACTTTTGCAGAGAAGATAGTAGAGATCTAAGGAGGAGAATTTGGAAGTTTTGCTGAGGTGTGTTAAGTAACTCTGTATCCCCTGACATTGCCAACACTTCAGAAGATGGATTTATTAGGAGGGGAGGGAAGAGGGTAATACTGCAAATGCTGACTCTGGCCTCACAGAGTGTGCTGGGTAGGGTCAGTGGCAACCACAGGAAGTCTACCCTTCATGGATTAATTAAGTAACATTGCCATGGTGAAAAGAACAGCTGCAATTCTGAGTTTTGTCAAGATCCGCCGGGACACTGCAGAAAAACAACACTTCAAAAAATCATTTAATTTTTAAAGTGGGCAGGTGGAAACTTTATTTTTGCTTCCCAGTGGGAATTATGTTTTGAGCCTGGGAGTAGATACGCATGCTAAATTTTGCTTATCAAAATGGAAACTATGGGCAGACCTTAAATGATTACCTTAGTAGTCAAAGAGGCCTATGCAAATACAGATAATCTCTAAATACAATGTACTTTAAATATAAACAACAAACTTATAATGGTACTGAGAGACCACAGCGGCAACTAGATATATTTTAACAAGCCTGTGTGCCTCCTTTTCCACACATCTTCCTTTAATGGGCATTCTCCTTTCACAAGTACCTGCCTGCACACACTAGGTCTGCTTCTTTCTAGGTGTGAGTCCTTTACACCTGGCCAGCAAAGCTAGCCAATAAGCAGATGCTGTACGTTAGCTTTGATCTCCATTAACTAAATGAGGCTGAAATTGTGCTCATTATGAAAAGATTCTCAAATCCACATCCAGAGCTACTCCTGACAAGATGCAGCCAGACCACCCGGCAGGACCCTGCTATAGCACAAAGTAGAGGCTCCTGCCCAGACACTGCTGCTGAATACATAACTAGATGAGTCAATAGCTGATTTAGAAGGTATTTTCTAGATTTTCTTGTACAATGTGAAGATGGGTCTGGGTGTAGTTACCTGAGGCTATTTCTGAGAAAGTGTACAGAAACTGTGGTAGATTGTTTCCAAAGGCGGCCTCACAATTCCTCCCATCCAGCATGCAATTTTATAAGTGACTTTGTCCTTTCCCATCAAGAGATGGAGTTTATTTCCTTTCCCTTAAATCTGCCTGGCTTCAAAGGCTCCTTTTGAATAACAGAATGTGGTAGAAATGACATTCTAGAATTTCCAGGCCTAAGCCTTAAGAGACCTTGCAGCTTTTGCTTTTGCCCTCTCAGAGCCCAGAGCAACAATTTAAACAAGTCTGACTACCTTCCTGAAGTGGGTGGCCATGTCGAAAAAGACCTTGAATGATGCGGGATTACAAAGAAAGAGAAACTCAGCCTTTCCCTGGCCATTCCAGCCACCCCGGTGGCAATCCCACTGGGAGAAGTGGATGTGAATCCATCGTGGGTTCTCCAGCCCATCTAAGCTCCTCCAGCTGACATCTTGTGAGGTGCAGCCTTGCTCCCACTGCAGAATCATCAGCAAATAAATGCTTTTTATTATTTTCAGCCACATTTTTTGGGAGCAATTTGTAGCAATAAATAACCAATACCTAAGTAAACTAGCAGTGTAATAGTAATAAATATCAATGATGGTGATGACAGCAGTTAACATTTATATGATACCTCATATTTGCCAGCACTCTTCTAAATACTCTGCTTAAATTACTAATTTAATTTAAATGGCCCTATGAGGTAGGTATGATAACTTATGTTCATTTTAAGAGATGAGAAACTTGAGACCCAGAAAGTTTACAAAGTCCAAAGTCACAAAGTAAGTGGTAGAGGTGGGACTACATGAACACCTCTTAGGTGCTAGGTACTGTCTCAGGTCCTTTCCACATATCATCTCTTAATTCTCGTACAACCTGACTCATGACGTAAATATTAGTTCCTCTATTTTATAGGTGAGTAAACTAAGACTTGGAATCTGGTTAATGCGAGAGACAGCTTTTAAACCCAATGTAGCTGACTCCAGTGCCCAGTCTCTTTTCACTCTATCATGTGGAGTACCATCCACAAACATTCAATTGGTTGTTCAAAATCATCTACAGGATGTCTTCCTGAAAACCTTTATGAATGTTGGATGTGTAACAAGGTAAGGATGTCCCCTCTCCTCACTCTTATGCAATATTGTATTATAGGCCTTTGCAGTGGGCAAGAAAAATAAATGAGTCACACTAAAGGAATAACTAAAACTGTCCCCATTTACAGACAATGTGACTTCCTGTATATAAAAAAAGGAATGAGAAAGGAATAACTAAAACTGTCGGCACTTACAGACAATGTGACTTCCTGTATATAAAAAACTCCCACCAGTAGAATAAGTGAATCTAACAACGTTGCAGGATTCAAGGTCACTATGCAAAAATCAATCATATTTTCATACACTATGAATAAATAATTAGAAATTGAAATAAAAAGTATCAGTTTTAGTAGCACCAAAACCATGAAATACTTAGGTATAAATCTAACAAAATATATGCAAGATCTGTATGTGGAAACTAAAAGACACTGATGAAAGAAATCAAAGACTTGAATAAGAGATATATCATGTTCATGGATTGGAAGACTCAATATCGTTAAGATATTAATTCTCTCCAAATTGATCTATAGATTTAATTGCAAGTCCAACCAAAATTCCACCAGGATTTTTTATCTTAATCTTTTATTGTGGGTGAAATTCACAAAACAAAATTAACCATTTTAAAGTGAACAATTCGGTGGCATTTAGTACATTCACAGTGCTTTGCAATCACCTCTGTCTGGTTTTCATCATCCCTAAAGGAGACCCTGTACCTGCTAAACAGTCACTCCCCTTCCCTACCTTCTCCTCAGCCCCTGACAACCACCAGCCTGCTCTGTCTCTGTGGGTTTGCCTATTCTGAACATTCATATAGGTGGGATCATACAATATATGGCCCTTTGTGTCTGATTTCTTTCACTTAGCAAGTTTTTGAGGTTCATCCACACTATAGCAAGTAAAAGAGCTTCATTCCTTTTATGGCTGAATAATATTCCATCGTATAGATGAACCACAATTTGTTTATCAGTTTGTCAGTTGATGGGCATTTGGACTGTTCCCACCTCTTGGCTATTGTGAACAGTGCTGCAATGAACATGCATGTCTGTGGGCTTGTTTGAATCCCTGTTTTCAATTGTTTGGGGTCAGATGAGTTTTGTAGTCTCTCAACACACCTTCCCTGGGTTTTCTATCTCACGTCACACTTTACTTCTCTTTGTCCTTCTGTTTAACAGATCTAGCCCCAAGGCACTGAGAAGCTGATTCATACATTTCTTTTTCTTTCTTTTTTTTTTTTTTTGAAGATTTTTTTGATGTGGACCATTTTTAAAGTCTTTATTGAATTTGTTACAGTATTGCTTCTGTTTTATGTGTTAGCTTTTTGGCCGCAAGGCATGTGGGATCCTAGCTCCCCGACCAGGCATCGAACCCGCACCCCCTGCATTGGAAGGTGAAGTCTTAACTGGTGGACTGCCATGGAAGTCCCTGATTCATACATTTCTTAACCTGAGCGGGGGCTGCATTCACTGTGTGAAAATTTTTCAGAGTTCTGGGTGCAGGTACTGTGGCGGTAATTTTTCCTTATAAGCATCTGGACCAATCAGGGTTATTGACTATAAATACCAGAAGCAAACTCTAACCAAGCAGAATTAATTCAATGAGGTAATCCTGTCGCTCACAGAATTCACAGGGATCTGGACAATCAGACTTGAGAATATGCAGGAACTGTGGCGAATATGCAGGAACTGTGGGGTGGTGGGTACAGTGGACATCCTAGGACACCCCCCGGCCACACCCTAGGAAGAGCTGTGTCAGCAGGCTGTCCTGGGTGTCCAGACTTTGAACAGAATCCACAGGCATCATTAAGGTGGGATACACACTGTTTTAGCTCCCAGCAGACACACACAGACATACACAGAAACACACATGCAAACACAGACGCGCACAGACACAGAAAAATATACTCACACACCACTCTTATGCCCAGGGGCAGAGCTCTTCATGTAAGCCTAAATTATAACAATTTGAAAAGTCTAGAGAATTCCCTAGCGGTCCAGTGGTTGGGACTCCGTGCTTCCACTGCAGGGGGCACAGTTTCGATTCCTGGTCAAGGAACTAAGATCATGCATGCCATGGGGTGCGGCAAAAAAAAAAAAAAAAAAAAAAAAAAAAATCTAGCTGAAGACTTGATAATATCTCCTGTCCCAGGTCCTGCGAAGGCTGGATAAGATCCCTTCACGCAAAACTACCTTCCTTCCCCTTTTCTGTGGAGACAGGCCTTGTCTCCTTGTCTGAAGAAAACAGGATACCTTCTTGAATAAGATGAAATGGTACTGCTCAAACTATCAATTTTCACAGACTGCTGTTGTTCCTTCCTAATTCACTGTTGCTTCCTTCTGGAGGCTATGAGAGGAATTTTTTTCCCCCTTTTTTCCAGTTCATATATTTTTGTTTGTTTGTTTTTATATGTATGTATGTATATATGCGTGTATGTATTTATTGAGATATAATTGACATATAACATTGTGTTTGTTTAAGGTGTACAATTTAAGGTTTGATACATTTATATATTGCAATATGATTACCACCCTAGCATTAGCTAACACCTCTATCGTGTTACATAATTATCATTTCTTTTTTGTGGTGAGAACAATTAAGATGTAGTCTCTTAGCAACTATTAAGTTTATCATACAGCATTTTTTTTTAACTGTTTATTTTGGAGTATAATGGATTAACAATATTGTGATAGCTTCAGGTGCACAGCAAAGCGACTCAGCCGTACATATACATGTATCCATTCTCCCCCAAACTCCCCTATCATACAGTATGGTTGCTTATAATCACTATGCTGTGCATTAGCTCTCCAGAACTTATTTGTCTACTAGTTGTAAGTCTGTACCTTTAAACAACATCTCTCCAGTTCCCCCACCCCATAGTCCCTGATAACTACCATTCTACTCTCTGCTTTACAAGTTAGGCTTTTTTAGATTTCACATATAAGTGATATCATACAGCATTTGTCTTCTCTGTCTGACTTACCTTACCTAGCACAATGCCCTCAAGGTCCAGCCATGTTGTAGCAAATGGCAAGATTTCTTTCTTTTGAATGGCTGAATAATATTGTTTTGTGTGTGTGTGTTTATATACATATATGTGTATATGTATACACACACACATATACATAATCTCACATCTTTATCCATTCATCCACTGACAGACACTTAGGTTGTTTCTATATCTTGGCTATTGTGAATAATGCTGCAATCCAGCAGAATTTGTGTTTGAGTGTGTGTGTGTAAAAATCAACAAACTGATTCTAAAATCTATACAGAAAGGCAAAGAAGTAGAATACCCAAAATAATTTGGAAAAAGAACAACAGAGTCAAAAGACTCTCACTACTCTATTTTGAGACTTACTAAAAAGCTACAGTAATCAAAGTATTGTGGGGTTGACTAAAGGATATACATACAAATCAACAAAATAGAGACCAAAAAATGACCTATATATGGTCAATAGATTTTAAACAAAGGCAATTTGAAGGTGATAGTTGGCTGACGCTCCACAAAAGAGTACAGTTGACCCTTGAGCAACATGGTTTTGAACTGTGCAGGTTCACTTATACATGAATTTTTTTCAAGAGTAAATACTACAGTCACGGGGAGGAAGAGGAGGGTGGGATGACTTGGGAGATTAGGTTTGACATAAATACACTACAATGCGTAAAACAGATAGGTAGCGGGGATCTGCCGTATAGCACAGCGAGCTCAGCTTGGTGCTCTGTGATGACCTAGATGGGCGGGATGGGTGGGGGGATGGGAGGGAGGTCCAAGAGGGAGGGGATATATGTATACATACAGCTGATTCACTTCATTGTACGGCAGAAACTAACACCACATTGTAAAGCAATTATACTCCAATAAAAAAAAAGAGTAAATACTATGGTACTACAGGATGCATAGCTGCTTGTATCTGTGGATGTGGAATCAAGGACACGGAGGGCCAACTGTAAAGTTACATGTGGATTTTCGACTGTAGGGTAGGGCATCCCTACCCCCGAATTGTTCAAGACTCAACTGTATATCCAAACAGTTAACAAACACATGGAAGATGCTCGTTCTTATTAGTCATCAGGGAAGTGAAAATTATGAAAAATATGTATGTGTATAACTGAATTACTTTGTTGTACACCTGAAACTAACACCACATTATAAATCAACTATACTCTAATATAAAATAAAAATTACATTAAAAAAAACACAAAAAGCAAAAAACCAAAAACAAAATAGGATAGCACTACTCAACCTTCCAAAGGGTTAGAATTAAAGACTGAAAATTACAATTGTCAGTGATGGAGTAACTGGAGCTCTTAGATACCCCTGCTGGGAGAATAAACTGGTACAATCATTTTGAAGAACTATTTGACTGTTTCTACTAAAGCTGAACATTTGCATACCCCATGACACAGCCATTCCACTTCTAGAAATATCCCAAGGGAAATGCATGCCTCAGTGCCCTAAAATACATGTTCAGGAATGTTCATAGCACTATTATTTCCCATAGTGGAAAAAGCCCCAAATGGCCGTTAATAGAATGGATGAATAAATTAGAATATTCATACATGGAATCCTGCATAGCAATGAAAAGAACAAGCCACTGCTATATACTATGGGATGGATGAATTTCACAAAAGTAATGTTGAAAGAAGCCAGATATAAAAGAATATATACCATATGACTCTATTTACATAAAGTTCAAAACAGGAAAATCTGTATTTGAAATCAGATACAACTATCTGATCTGAGAGAAGAGATGGGGCATGGGACACAAGCAGAGACTTCTGAGATGCTGGTAATATTTCATTTCTTAACCTGAGTAGGGGCTGCCTTCACTTTGTGAAAATGCTTCAGCTTGTATGACTTTGATTTGAGCACTTTTCTCCATGTAAGTCTTTCTTTAATAAGAAATTTATTTAAAAAATATATATACATATTTGGTTTTGCCTTTTTTTGATCTTAAAATGGAATCAGACTGAACATATTCTTACATGATTTGCTTTTTCATTTAACATTCTTATTTTGCATTTATATGTTTATATATTTATTTCATATGTTGATACATGCAACTAGAGTTTAGTACGACCATAACTGTGTTTTAGAAAAATCATTCTTGCTGTTGTGTAGAGAATGGATTTGAGGAGGAAAAACCAGTGGCAGGGAGACAAGTCAGGAGATGATTGCCAAAATTTTGGAGAAATTAGGGTGGCCAGATCAAAGGCAGTGGAAATAACCGTGACAATAGGGCCTGAAATTTAAGAACTGATCTTGTGGCATTCCCATAAGATCTGGTGACTAATTGGATATTGGAAGTAGCAGAAAGTACGAGGTCTAATGTAACTTCCAAGTTTCTTTTTACATGGACCATAGGCTGGTATTCCAATATACCAGGCTTTTCCAACCCTGGCTACACATTAGAATCACTTAGAGGACTTTTAAAAAAAATAACAGTGTGCTTTCCCCTTCAATAAAGATCAGTTAAATTGGAATATCTAAGGGGAGGGACCATGCTTTGGTACATTTTCAAGAAACCAGGTGATTTCATTTGTGGCTAGGGCTGAGAACTGTTGCACTAGACTTTAAATTTCTTGTGGTAACATCTAATTTGTCATTGAATCCTGAGAACCTGGCAAATGTTTGGCATTCAGTGTATGTTTAACAGAGTTCATAGATAAATTAAGGAATATAGGAAAGAGGACCAGGTTCTGTTGAATTTGAGATGCTGTGATACACCCATGAGATGCTGTGTAATGGATTCATAGGGCTCTATGGCTCTAACTACAGAGAGAACTTGGGGCTGGAATGTAAACTTAGGAAACATGACAATATGACTGGTGGTTTAAGCCAAAGGTGTAGATATAAACATGGCTCAGGAGGGCTGTGTAGACTGAGAAACAAGAAGAAGAGAAATCTAGGGGAATAGATGAATGAATAATCCAGTCCTTGAATTCATGGCCCATAACCTTGGTGCAGGAATTGCATTGTTTATACTTCTTCCTCTTCTACCATCCCTCCGAGGACTGGGACCCCACTTCCTATGAACAGACATTCTTGGTACAATGTCTTTCCTGCCTGGCTGTCGGTGTTTTGACTTTCTGCACCTCAAAGTCCCAGTGGGTGCCCCACTGGCCGCGATTGCATCTAGTTTCAATTCCCCGGCTTTCTAAGTCTTTGGTATTTTGCTGCCATTACTTCCTTTGCTGAGTCATATTTTGGAACATGATTACTACAGCTGAGAGATTTTTGATGCCTATAGAGTTCTCTACAATTTTTAAAAAATATGCATATATCTTCTTTTTTTAAAGATTTTTTTTTTGATGTGGACCATTTTGAAAGTCTTTATTGAATTTGTTATAATATTGCTTCTGTTTTATGTTTTGGTTTTTTGGCCGCAAGCCTTGTGGGATCTTAGCTTCCTGACCAGGGATCTAACCACCCCCTGCATTGGAAAGCTAAGTCTTAACCACTGAACCACCAAGGAAGTCCCCAAAATATGCATATATCTTCTTTTTGGTAAACATTTGGTAAATAAAAACCTTATTGAGATTGACATATATACACTATTGTGACTATGTATAAAATAGATAACTAATGAGAACCTGCTGTAGAGCACAGGGAACTCTACTCAGTGCTCTGTGGTGACCTAAAGGGGAAGGAAATCCAAAAAAGAGGGGATATATGTATGTGTACAGCTGATTCACTTTGCTGTATAGCAGAAACTAACACAACATTGTAAAGCAACTATACGCCAATAAAAATTTTTTTAAAAACCTTGTTTAGATAATTTTAACCTTGTGATCATCCTTAAAACCAGTAAATATGTGTTTTTTACTATCTTAGAGAATGAAAGGATAAAAACATCCCACTTACACATAATAATATGACCCATTTCAAATGTGTTCACTAGTATATTTTTCATCATAAATATTCTCTATTTACAATCTGGAATAATCACCACTAGTCGGGTGCAAACAGCTTCCTCTTTGTGTCATTAAAAATACAGTGAATGAAAATGTTTTCAAATTTAAATTTTGCAAGGTTTAATTTTAATTTTATGCAAAGGGATCAGACATAGCAAATTCTTATATATAAGTTTATCTGATTATGGCAGAAAATATTTCTAGACAACAATTCATCTTACTAATATGTTATCAAGAAACTCTGTGCATTAGCTAATTGCCATTTTGTTTTGGTGATCATTGCATTTAAAATAATACCTTACTTTTGTTGAATGCTTGAAAATTTGCCAAAGAAATATTTTGAATTTAATAACTTGTTGAGAACTTGCTACGTTGAGTGATGTGCTTGATGCTGAGAAAGTTGAGATAAACAGTTCATGTTTTTAAGAAGAGGATGCTGTATCAGTCAGGGTTCCATTAGAGAAGCGGAATCAATAGGACACATTTTTATCTATCAGTATCTATATCTATCTACTTCTATATCTATATCCATATTTCTCTCTATATGGTAGTGGATATATTCTAGAGATTTGACCTTATGCAATCGTGGAAGCTAAATAGTCTGTGGGAGATTATTTCTTCTGTATGCGAAGCTTCATTCTGGAGGCGGCAGTGCAGGCATTTGAGAGGGGCAGATGGATGTGAAGTGGGGCAGCAAGGAATGGATGACCTGTAACCCACAAGGATGGACTGGACTTCTTGTCAGTGTCTCCCTGCCTTTAAGCCTTGATGGTGGAGTGTCTTTTGGTGAAGCTGGGGCTCTATATCATGAAGTTTAACAAGCTCCTGGCCTAGGACTCAGAGAAGCTGAAGAAGCAGCCAGCACGACCGTGAGCGCTGCGGGCGCTGAGGCCCGGCTGCTGCCCCAACCCCTCCAGGGGGCTCTGCAGAAAAGCAACACGGAGTGTGAGATGCAGCACGGCATCATGTTCTGCACCGAGCCTCCGAAAAGATGGCTGCTGCTTCACTTCCACCTTCCACATCCTTCCTAATGCCTCCTGCAGCCCAGACTAACCCAGAACTATGCAGGGAAGGGAATTCTGGGAAATGTAGTTGCATTCTAGCTAAGTTGATGCAGTGCAGCTACATGTGCGTGTCCATTCCTTAGTAATGAGACACTGACAGCGACCCTGGGAAGAAGTGAAGAAAAATATACCCATTTTACTGATGAGGAAGGGCATCGAGACTCTGAGAAGTCATGCACTGCCAAGGCCTACGTAATGAGAGAAGGGTGGAGCCGAGGCGAGGTCAGAGCACACATCTCCTGATTCCCGACCCTGTGCTCTTCCAGCGCTCCCGCTGTCTTTAGACTGCCTCCATGCCAAGTGTATATTGCTCCCCAGTCGTATGTATGTAGATTTGATGTCTGATTTTTTTCTGATCTCCCACAGATGAAATTCATATTGAAATCATCACCTTTTGCTCCAGTAAATCCAGGAGGACTAGATAATGAATTGTCCTTTATGAGAGGAACACTAACAAAACTTTGAAAGAACTGATTTAAATTTTAAAACAATTGATTTTGCTTTCCTCAATTCTCTTTTTCTCCTCTCTCAGATTTTCTTCTCTGATAATTGCAGGGAGACCTATTTCAGGAGTGATTTGTAATACCTGAGTGGACTGCTTTCTGGATGGAATGCTGGGACTCGGTCTCCCCAGGGCTGACTCATTTCATTGCAGCTGGCTAACAATGTGCTATTACTTCCAAAGGTCAGTCTCCAACTTCTCTAAAGATTACATTGTGGGTAGAAGCAAGAAAGGAGGGGTTGAGAGTAATGGGTGTATTTAACAAATTAATCCTCAGTAATTGAGAGCTAAAGCTGTACAGATGGTCTAATAAGAATTCATTTTCATTGTTGAAAAATGGTAACATCCAGGGCATAAATTCTTATAGCTGCAAGTTAGGTTTAATTTGGTATCAGTTACTGATGTTCCGTTGAAGGTTAAATAAAAAAATCATTTAACTTCTCTTTAGCTCCGCTTCCTTTGATATAAAATGGGAGTAATTTTCCCCCCATATGCCCTACAAAGACATAAACTGAAAATTAATAGCTAGTAATATAACAGTTTGGATGAAATGACAAGCTTCAGCTTTGTAAGTGCAATCTTATATTTAATCTTGGCTTCCAATCAAGATTTCTGATTCTGATGACGATAAGTCCTCCAAGTGCTGAAAATCAACTGCAATCTCATCTCCAGTAATCTCACTTACTGCAACCAGTTCAAATCACGTTTTATTTCTTTTTAGCTTTGTAGTCAATAACTCATGAAAAAAGCAGCCCATTAAATGATACTCTTTTTCAAGTTTTTAAGAATTAGCATTTTGGCTTGTCATATGTCTAATTCGTCCTACTAGAACTCTGCTTTGTGGAAAATTTCTAGCACAGTGCCTAAAACAGAGTATTTTATAAATATTAGTTTTCTTTTCTTTTCATCAGTCTGAAAAATATATCTGTGCTTTTCAGTAGAATCTTCATTTTATACCTGGTAAAATCATAGAGTTTCTTTTTGGGTTGGAAGCATTGTATTGTCAAAACTAAGCTTTGTCCTTATTTCATAATTAAAGAGTTATTGACATTTATTTATTTTATTTTTATTTTTATTTTGGGGACGGATTTGGGGAACTGATACATTTAGTGTTGAGCAAGAGAAATCAAGAAAGAGAAATACTCTATTTATGCTGCACCCTTTGGGGCTATATTTTCAGAGTCGGGTTCTCTTATTCTAATGCTACTGAAAACTTGATTGGGGATTTTGTTCTGGATCCAACTTTTCAGGGACAGAGTATCCATCTTTGTTGTTCCCCTAGTTTGGTAGATACATCTGGCCCCAAGTGTCAAGGGTACAAAGGTCTCATTAAAGGTACTAAAATATGTTTGCACACTCCTTCTCAGTATGTGGATGTCAAGCCAGACACTTCACTAGCTACTACCTAAGGAGCCATTTCACTGTCTGGAGAAGCAACCTAACTTTTCCACTTTTGCTTCTGATCTGGACAAAAACATATTCTTCTTAAGGAAAGGAAGAAAGAAAGCTAGGGCATCACAGTCTGGGTGTGTTGGGGGCTTGCACCATTAAAATAAATAGAAAATCCGGGTCAAGGTTGAGGGAAAGACAAACAGGTTAATTCTTAAGTCATGGGACTCTCTGTCCTGGTGATCAAACAATTCTATCATCCAGGTTTTTTATAAAAAAACCTTTTCTACCTTTGGTAGAAATGGCAGAACTAAAGAAAACCTGAAGAAGCCAACCAGATGGGTCATGGGTGCAGTGAAACCAAGGGGGATGTGGCCAGGCAGAGAAAGGTTTGTCTTCCAGGTATCACTCTATTTGCACTGGAAGAGGTAACGTGACCTTTCAGAGATGCACCTGAGGGACAATTACAAGGAAAGGACACCTGTAGAGGGGAGAGCAGGGATTTCAGAGAGAGAAAAAAACAGCTTCCTAGTTTTGCCTCATACTGGATAAAAAAGGTTGGAAGAGGTGGTGAGCAGAGAAAACTGACTAGTGTTGGTGAGTGTGGACCTTTTAGTTCCTTCTCTCTCCAGGTCCCTTTGTTTCTCCACATTGACTCTTGTTTTCCAGCTGAACCCTGTGTCCCACTCCAACATTCATAACAACGTTGTTTCCTTTTTCTATCACTTAACAAGTTCTCCCTAATGTTTTTCATAAACACCATGAGGCCAGGGCTTTGTCTCTCTTGTTCTCAGTAACATTGCTGGCATCTGGCAGAGTGACACATATGAGACACTTTACTAATATCCGCTGAATAACTTCATGGTATCACAAACCTCCCTTCCAGTTACCCGCACAAAGCTAGGGGGTGGTCTCTGATGTATGTCATTGATTCACACCTTGCTGTATTTTCCTGCTTCCTTCCCACTCCCCTACCCTGGTTTCCAATACCTTCATTACCTCAACCTTGGATTATTGCCATTGCTTTTTAGCTATTCCTCCCCCTTCTGGTCTTTTCTAGCAAACTGACGTTTTATTGCCTTAATAATTTTTCCTAAGCACTATTTTTTTTTAACTTATTTTATTTATTTATTTTTGGCTGCGTTGTGTCTTCATTGCTGCACGCGGGCTTTCTCTAGTTGTGACGAGCAGGGGCTACTCTTCGTTGCGGTGTGCAGGCTCCTTATTGCGGTGGCTTCTCTCGTTGTGGAGCACAGGCTCTAGGCACCCGGGCTTCAGTAGATGTGGTACTCGGGCTCAGTAGTTGCGGCATGCGGGCTCCAGAGCACAGGCTCAGTAGTTGTGGCGCACGGGCTTAGTTGCTCTGCTGCATGTGTGATCTTCCCGGGCCAGGGCTTGAACCCATGTCCCCTGCATTGGCAGGTGGATTCTTAACCACTGTGCCACCAGGGAAGCCCCCTAAGCACTATTTAAATCATAATACTTTCCTGCACACAGAATGACTCCTCTTCACTTACCTCTTATCATCTAAACTGATCTAATTGGGCTCTCTTAGTTGGGCTTACTTCCCTCATTTAATGGGGGAATTAAATGAGATCATCTACAAAACTCCAATCTTGCATTAACACCCACATAGTTCTACTTCTCTTTATGATTTTTTTCAGAAGGAAGAGGTTTGGGACCCTTGAAAGTGTCTGGGTGATCATCTTGAGTGAGAGAATTAGGGCATATGGTCTGATGCACTTCTCTTTGAAAAGGCATGGGTCATTGGGGAATAGGAGAACAGATACAGAAGCATCTGTGGTTTTGACCCAGTGGCCCACTAGAAGACCATAGGAAGCTCCCCAGGGCAGGTGGTGGCCCTGCGGAGGCGGCAGATGGCACTAATAGGCGTGGGTGTCAACAAGCATCTGAGGAAAACCAGCCTGCTTTAGCCTATGGCTGAGAAAGCTAACAAGGATGCAGCTAGCCACTATTTAATTAACAAGGCACACAATTTGAGTGTTGCATTGTAATTTCAAATAGTTGTAGTTTGCATTTTATAAGTAGGGAGTAAGTAGTCTTCACTCATCCCTATGGTATTGGCTAATAATTTTTAAGTTAGAGAAAAGTATACACAAGAATACGAAATAGGTAAAGGTTTCTGTGATATTTATTTTATTTGTTTATTTATTTTTTATTTTATTGGAGTATAGTTAATTTACAATGTTGTGTTAGTTTTAGGTGTACAGCGAAGTGATTCAGTTAAACATATACATGTATTCATTCTTTTTTAGATTCTTTTCCCATATAGGTTATCACAGACTATTGAGTATAGTTCTCTGTGCTATATAGTGGGTCCTTGTAGGTTATTTATCTTATGTAAGTTTTCTGTGATTTATATTTGAAGTAAATCTGATAGAGCTTTCCTAATGCCGTGCCACATAGTTTCCAGTGAAGGAAAGAGAGCACAGAGGAATTTAGAATTAAAAGGACATTTTGTGGTTCATCCTGAAACATTACCCACTAAAGATGGGAAATATGAGTGGCCACTCTTTAAGTTTCTACATTATAGTGGTCCTCATTTTTGTTTGGTTCATCTTTAGGCTCCTAGAGCTAATTCCATCTGGGGAACTGGGGTTCAGGGACCAAACATGTCTGGCCTCTACCCAGCAGCACCATATTTCCATGAAATTTTTTCCCTGGAATTGTCCAAATGAAGTGTCTATCCCAGACCAAGTGGACTTCTAACTGGACCCTCTGTTTCCCTAAACCTAGATGGCAGACTGAACATCAAGGTGATTCAGTGATAGAACCATGGGTTGGGGAATCAGAAAGAAACCTCACAGACCTGCTAAGAGGCCAAACATCAGCTCTAAACTAGCATTGTCATCTTGCACAAGTCAGTTATCCCTCATAAGTCTCAAGGCCCTCACTTGTCAAATGTGGACATTAGTTCAGAAAGCCCCAGATCTTGAGGGTTACATGATATAATGTACAGGCAAGTTCTTTACACATTTTAAAGTGGGACATGGCTCTGAGCTGTTATCCCATCTTGTACTGTTCTCTGATTTCATGTATTTCTCCAAGGAAGAGGCCGTAGCTTCTCATTTTGTCTTCCCTGACACATCTTTTGTTCTAGAGATACTGTGGGACAGAGAGCAGAAATTATACAACTAAACTGTCATGCGCATCCAGATAGGTGCTAAAACCTAAATTTGGTGTCCCCTCTTAACTCCTCACAGGGCTTGCTGCAGCCATTTGCCACAGCTGACCACTGAAAAATCTTATTTTAAGAATACATGGCTAAATGGAAATGCTTTGAAAGTAGGACCATTAGGCTGTAGGGAAACTTAGAAAAGACAGAGACTTTCTGATGTGGGATTTAGAGCCAGACACACAGCATATACTCTCTTTCGTTGGGAGCCTTAGATATTTTGCTTTATTTGGTCACTTGTATACAGCTGCTCAGGACACAGTTCTCTTTAGGGGCAAACACAGCTGAAGGATGTACAATCTTCAGAAGACAGCTGGGAGACAAAACCTTATGTGATTATGTCACCATTTGCCTCTTAATAATTGAGCAACATTACGGTCATCCCTTTTTATACAAGGGGCATTTGTTCCAAGACCTCCATGAACACCAAATCCACTGATGCTCAAGTCCCTCATGTAAAGTGGAATGGTACAGTCATCCCTCCACATTCACGGATTCAACCAAACATAGATGCAGAACCTGCAGATAAGGAGGGCTAGCTGTATATAATTTGACATGTTTGTACACGATCTATTTTTTAACCCATGTAACAGGTTTTTAAGTGTACATTATTGTTGACTGTAGGTACAATGTTGTGTAGCTGATCTCAAGAGCTTATTTTTCTTGCTTAACTGAAACTTAAGCAATTAATTAATCAATACCCATTGATTAGTAACTTCTCATTTCCCCTTTCCTTCAGCCCTGGCAACCACCATTCTACTCTTTGATTCCAGACATTTAACTATTCTTGAAACCTCATATAAGTGTAATCATGCAGTATTCGTCCTTTCATGACTGGTTTATTTCACTTGGCAAAACGTCCTCCAGCTTCATCCACATTGTCACATATTGCAGAATTTCCTTCTTTTGAAAGGCAGGGTAATAGTCCATTGTATGTGTACACCACATTTTCTTTATGCATTTATCCATTGATGGATATTTAGGTTGTTACCATATCTTGGTTATTGTGAATAGAGCTGCAATGAACATAGAAATGCTAATATCTCTTCAAGATCCTGATTTCAATTTTTTTGATAAATATGCAGAAGTAGAATTGCTCTGTCATATGGTAGTTCTATTTTTAATGCCTTGAAGAACTTCCATACTCTTTTTCATACAGCTACACCATTTTGCATGCTCACCAGCAGTTGTATTGTTGACCCTTGAACAACATAGGGGTTGGGAGTGCTAACCCCATTTCCCACGCTGTTAAAAATCCACCTGTAACTTTACAATTGGCCTTCCTATCTGTGGTTTTGCATGTGGATTCAACCAACCTCAGATCATGTAGTACTGTAGTACATATTTATTGAAAAAAAAAATCTATGTATTAGTGTACCTGCACAGTTCAAACCTGTGTTGCTCAAGGGTCACCTATATACTGTATTTTAATGGCTATTATATTCCCCTGGTTCAAAGGTGCTTTGTCCTTGGCTAACCATCTTCCAGAAGGAGGCACCAGAGGGTACCTCTAAATGTGTTTATAACTTCATACTTATAAGCGTCTTCTTTTCCTTTTGCTGTGATAGATAGACTCAGCTAGACCTGCCAAATACAGAGAAAAAACTTCAGCAAGAATGAAGTAATCTGAGTCTCTGACCAAACCTGCTTAATATTAATTAAAAGTGGATGGTCACACAATTTTAAAAGATGAAGTCTTTAAGAGCTCTGAGCATAAGACATCTGATCTTACTCTTTTCTTAAGCACCATGGTAGATGGACAATTTTAGCAGGGGGAAGAAAGACTCAAAATGGTAAAACTAGCACTTACCATTTGCAAGGTGCTAGTACTTCTACACCCCCTGTATCCATGAACTCAATTCAGTAATTCTCTCAACATCCTTCAAGGTAGGGACAATTATGATCTGTATTTTATGAAAGCTGATTAATGGAGAAGTGAAGAAGCATGCCCACGTCACATAGACAGTAACTGGCAAAGCTAGAAGCTAGCAACTCAGCTGCAGTAGGTGAATACAGAATTATTTGTGCTGGCACAGACCCAGTGTCCCTGGAGTGAATCCTGACTGTCCCCTGCCATCAGTCTCGATTTGAGCTTTCCCTAATCTTTGCTCTATTGGCCTTGGCAGCTGGATGAGGCTTCAGCTCAATTCTCCAACCCAAATTTTATATCCCTGAGACTGGGACCGCTCTGAATTCCAACCAGCTTCTCTGCAGCTCTGGGTTTGGCCTAGCTTTTGCAAGTCTTCTCAGGATGGAAGGTGAGAAAAATCAGATCTTTCTCTCAGTGTCCTCAGCCACTGGCTGGGATTCTGCTATGAATAGCTTGGAACCAATGTTAGCCTTTAATTATCCTGGCTGCTCACAACCTACCATAGCCATTTGGCCCTATTGATGGATCAGTTAACTTGCTCTGACAATGTCTTACAGACGAATGCTAGTATAGGAGGCCCTCCTGTAGCTGAGGTTAGATTTTCCAGTCCACTTCCAACTGCCTGTGCCCCCTCTTTCCTATCAGCTTTTGTCACAGCTTGCCTCATGCTCTGACCTGCTTGAATGAGGATAATTCCCTTTATACAGAACCCCCGGGCAGAGGTACTGTCAGTTCTGTGCAGCTACTCAAGTTCCACAACCAAGACCAGCCTGGAAGACTGTGAAACCAGAGGTCTTGGATGCCACCTGGTGCCCTCACATTACCCAGATACCCTCACTCTCTCACCCTTTCCACCAACCTCTTTCTCACATGTTAGGGCCCAGCTGGTAACATTAGTGACAATGAATTATTCAGGTAAACCGCTCAGAGACAATGCAGAGGGTTATGAAGGACTCCGTGGATAATGCAGCAGCAAAAGCATTTTTAAAGTTAGAAAAAAAAATCAAACCAAATGTTTGCAAGGAAACGAACATTAGCAGTATTCCTTTAAATTTATAATATATCTTTTTTGTTCGTTTGTATGTTTTGACCACTTTCATCACCATACAAAGATATTATTGACTATATTCCCCACACTGTACATTTCATATCCATGACTTACTTATTTTGCACCTGGAAGTTTGTGCCTCAGTCTCCCTCACCTGTTAACCTCATCCCCTCACCCCCTCTCCTCTGGCAACTACCTCTTTGCTTTCTGTATCTACGACTCTGTTTCTGTTTTGTTATGTTTGTTCATTTGTTTTGTTTATTAGATTCCACATTCCAGTGAAATCATGTGGTATTTCTCTCTCTGACTTATTTCACTCAGCATAATACCCACTAAGTCCATCCATGTTGTTGCAAATGGCAAGACTTCATTCTTTTTTTGGCTGAGTAGTAGTCCATTTTATATATATAATATATAAATATACATCTCACATCTTTATCCATTCATTTATCGATGGACACTTGGGTTGTTTCCATATCTTGGCTATTGTGAATAATGCTGCAATGAACATAGGGGTGTATATATCTTTTCGATAAATATTCTTTTGGATTTTCTTTGGATAAATACCCAGAAGTGGAATTGCAGGAACATATGGTTGTTCTATTTTCAATTTTTTGAGGAACCTGCATACTGTTTTCCATAGCGGCTGCACCAATTTACATCCCCACCAACAGTGCATGATGATTCCCTTTTCTCCACATCCTCACCAATGCTTGTTATTTCTTGCCATTTTGGCGTGGTTTGTTATGCACCAAAGCTGACGGATGGATACATATTATCTCATTTGATCCCCATGATTGCCCTACAGTGAGAACAGGGCTAAGATGCTTAACTTGTAAGTGGCAGAGCCAGGAACAGGAGCTGGGTAGCTCTCAACTCCTGTGCACCTGCGTTCTCCAACGCACCCCTTCTGCTTCTCAGTCGGCCCGAGGAGTATCTGATGAGATCGAATGGAATAGTGAAACACTCGATTGGAAAGAGCCTTAGGGATAACCTGTACTCCTCTCTTATCACACACTTGAGGCATCTGAGGCCTGGGAGGGTTTGCCTAGGTTCTTAAAGCTCGGAAGGTACGTAGCAGGGATGCTGTCCCCAAGTTTTCTCACTCCCCTTCTCATGCTCTCTGCTTCATGAACCTCTCTACTCCACCTTCAGGCCCCCCAAAATTCACTGTCTTAAAGCGAGATAGTGACAGTAAGGTGGTATTGTGGTGGGGACATTTTCGGTTTATGACAAGCACGAGTATGTGTTTGTGTGTTTGGTGTGGGCTGCTGCTTTTAGAACTCTGAAATTAACAAGAGGTAGCCAGCTGCCTCTTTGCCTGCCTAAAGTTTACCATCATCATACCTGGTGGTTCCCCTTCTCAGAGAGAGCAGATGGCCTCCTTCTAGAAGCACATTACTGGTAACAGTTTCTCCCTATTGTTTAGCAGTAGCGCTGCCTAAAAGCCTGGTGTGAAGGAACCTCTGGAGAAGAGGTACCTCTGTCCAGAAAAGGAAAGGGAAATAGACCCTGATTTTAGACAAGTTACACACAGGGGCATACAGAGAGCAGAACTTAATTCTACTGTGGCCTCCTGGGCAGAGGGCTGCCACTTCTACATCTTTATTTATTTATTTATTTATTTAAATTTTTATTTATTTATGGCTGTGTTGGGTCTTCGTTTCTGTGCGAGGGCTTTCTCTAGTTGCGGCAAGCGGGGGCCACTCTTCATCGCGGTGCGCGGGCCTCTCACTATCGCGGCCTCTCTTGTTGCGGAGCACAGGCTCCAGACGCACAGGCTCAGTAGTTGTGGCTCACAGGCCCAGTTGCTCCGCGGCATGTGGGATCTTCCCAGACCAGGGCTCGAACCCGTGTCCCCTGCATCGGCAGGCAGACTCTCAACCACTGCGCCACCAGGGAAGCCCTACATCTTTATTTCTTTTCATCCCCATAAAGACCTTTCTTTGCCAATCTGTATGTATTCAAACAGCCATCCACCAACCTTTGGGGTGCAAGTGAAGCACCTCAGCCTTACCCCTGCCTTGCCCCAAGCCTGAACAGAGGCCTGAAAATGGGGGGTACCATTATGAACCAGCATTTTTCCTCTGTTAGTGTTGATTTGCAGCCCTTCCCTTTCAGGTCTACTACTTTAGGTATATTGTTTCTATTCTGTGAAATGTCTCCCTTTAGAGAATTGTTTCTAAGAAGGTAATTAGATAGGCAGACAGAAATAGGATGTGCAGTAATGAGAGTAGGCTGTATGGTCTGGGAAGATTTTCCATGCCTGTAATGGGCAGAGGGCAAAAGCAAGATTACTGGTGTTTAGTAAAGTGGCAGGTACAATTGTCTCTTTTCCCTTATCAAATTACAACCCTCTTGTTATTCCATTTCCTGACTTTGAATTCTTTCTTTTGTAAAGTTATATACTAACTGGAGAAATGGAACACCTTATCATTGCCATACATAGATATGTATATATATAATATATATATATATATTTTTTTTTTAAAAATAAGAAAATAGGGGAAATGTACTTGAATCATAATCACTTGTCTTTTTTCTAGAGCATTTCTTTTGTGGTTTTCCTTTCTGAGTCTTAGGTGACTTATCTGTGTATCAGAAGCATAGCGAGAGGGAGAAGGGGAAGAGCAAGGCCATGGCCCTGGGGACTCAGGCAGCAAGATAAAGGCTCCTTTCCTCCCCCCACTGAGGGAGGAAACAGGAAGTGATGGGGATGGCCTGACTTTAGCCCTACAGAGACCTTTATTTTATTTATTTATTTATTTTTTGATAGTAGCCTTGGACTTGGGTGTGATCAATAATGATATGTGAGTGGAGAAACAAAATAGGGATGAATTAACAGAAGTATAGTCTCTACAGCAGCCTTTAAATCATTTGATTGTAAGAGGTGAATTCTTTTAAATAATTTAAAAAGAGGAATAACAACAGATGGCATTATGCACACTTCTTAGACAAGATACCACTAATTTGGCTAAATATTAGGTAAGGGGAGCTGACAGCCCCAGGGAAAATTCAAGTGACTGGTTTCATCCAAATCTTCTATATATATGTGGGCAATAGCTCTCATTGTCATATTAGGAAAATTGAGAAGAGAAAGTAGATGTAATTATCTATTCTTGTCACTGTGTTGCTCAGAATCCTTGAGTAGCTTCTGAGTTTTACTCTAGATATCCAATGAAAACTTCTAACCCTGGCCTTCAAAACTGCACACCAGGCTTGCCTTGCTTGTCTGCTCTCATCTCCAGCATCCAGCAGGAACCCTCTTCTGCAGCACAAGCAATCTCCCTGTAGGATCCTGAGGTCAGATTTTCCATTCTCCCTATTCATTAGGTTCATACTCTGAGCAGGTGCTCAACCAGCCCTGGAGATTTTGGTCGGGTTCCTTGCACACACTGGAGTCTCCAGATTTCTCATCTTGTCTGCTCTTACCCAGGATCAAGTTAGTGTTTTTGTTTGTTTGTTTATTTTTTTTCTTTTGGCTGCACTGCACGGCATGTGGATCTTCCAGGACCAGGGATCAAACCCCTGCCCCCTGCAGTGGAAGTGCAGAGTCTTATTTTTTTTTTTTTTAACATCTTTATTGGAGTATAATTGCTTTACAATGGTGTGTTAGTTTCTGCTTTATAACAAAGTGAATCAGTTATACATATATATATATCCCCATATCTCTTCCCTCTTGCACCTCGCTCCCTCCCACCCTCCCTATCCCACCCTTCTAGTTGGTCACAAAGCACCGAGCTGATCTCCCTGTGCTATGTGACTGCTTCCCACTAGCTATCTATTTTACATTTGGTAGTGTATATATGTCCATATATACACTACCACTCTCTCACTTTGTCCAGCTTACCCTTCCCCCACCCCGTGTCCTCAAGTCCATTCTCTAGTAGGTCTGTGTCTTTATTCCCGTCTTGCCCCTAGGTTCTTCATGACCATTTTTTTTTTTAGATTCCATATATATGTGTTAGCATACGGTATTTGTTTTTCTCTTTTTGACTTCACTCTGTATGACAGACTCGAGGTCCATCCACCTCACTACAAATAACTCAATTTCGTTTCCTTTTATGGCTGAGTAATATTCCATTGTATATATGTGCCACATCTTCTTTATCCATTCATCTGTCAATGGACACTTAGGTTGCTTTCATGTCCTGGCTATTGTAAATAGGGCTGCAATGAACATTGTGGTACATGACTCTTTCTGAATTATGGTTTTCTCAGGGTATATGCCCAGTAGTGGGATTGCTGGGTCGTATGGTAGTTCTATTTTTAGTTTTTTAAGGAACCTCCATACTGTTCTCCATAGTGGCTGCATCAATTTACATTCCCACCAACAGTGCAAGAGGGTTCCCTTTTCTCCACACCCTCTCCAGCATTTATCGTTTGTGGATTTTTTGATGATGGCCATTCTGACTGGTGTGAGGTGATCTCATTGTAGTTTTGATTTTCATTTCTCTAATGATTAGTGATGTTGAGAATCCTTTCATGTGTTTGTTGGCAATCTGTATGTCTTCTTTGGAGAAATGTCTATTTAGGTCTTCTGCCCATTTTTGGATTGGGTTTTTTGTTTTTGTGATATTGAGCTGCGTGAGCTGCTTGTAAATTTTGGAGATTAATCCTTTGTCAGTTGCTTCATTTGCAAATATTTTCTCCCATTCTGAGGGTTGTCTTTCGTCTTGCTTATGGTTTGCTTTGCTGTGCAAAAGCTCTTTAGGTCCCATTTGTTTATTTTTGTTTTTATTTCCATTTCTCTAGGAGTTGGGTCAAAAAGGATCTTGCTGTGATTTATGTCATAGAGTGTTCTGCCTATGTTCTTCTCTAAGAGTTTTATAGTGTCTGACCTTACATTTAGGTCTTTAGTCCATTTTGAGTTTATTTTTGTGTATGGTGTTAGGGAGTGTTCTAATTTCATTCTTTTACATGTAGCTGTCCAGTTTTCCCAGCACCACTTATTGAAGAGGCTGTCTTTCCTCCATTGTATATTTTTGCCTCCTTTATCAAAAATAAGATGACCATATGTGCATGGGTTTATTTCTGGGCTTTCTATCCTGTTCCATTGATCTATATTTCTGTTTTTGTGCCAGTACCATACTGTCTTGATTACTATAGCTTTGTAGTATAGTCTGAAGTCAGGGAGCCTGATTCCTCCAGCTCCATTTTTCTTTCTCAAGATTGCTTTGGCTATTCAGGGTCTTTTGTGTTTCCATACAAATTGTGAAATTTTTTGTTCTACTTCTGTGAAAAATGCCAGTGGTAGTTTGATACGGATTGCATTGAATCTGTAGATTGCTTTGGGTAGTATCGTCATTTTCACAATGTTGATTCTTCCAATCCAAGAACATGGTATATCTCTCCATCTGTTTGTATCATCTTTAATTTCTTTCATCAGTGTCTTATAGTTTTCTGCATACAGGTCTTTTGTCTCCCTAGGTAGGTTTATTCCTAGGTATTTTACTCTTTTTGTTGCAATGGTAAATGGGAGTGTTTTCTTAATTTCTCTTTCAGATTTTTCATCATTAGTGTATAGGAATGTAAGAGATCTCTGTGCATTAATTTTGTATCCTGCTACTTTACCAAGTTCATTGATTAGCTCTAGTAGTTTTCTGGTAGCATCTTTAGGATTCTCTACATATAGTATCATGTCATCTGCAAACAGTGACAGCTTTACTTCTTCTTTTCCGATTTGGATTCCTTTTATTTCTTTATCTTCTCTGATTGCTGTGGCTAAAACTTCCAAAACTGTGTTGAATAATAGTGGTGAGACTGGGCAACCTTGTCTTGTTCTTGATCTTAGTGGAAATGGTTTCAGTTTTTCACCATTGAGAACGATGTTAGCTGTGGGTTTGTCATATATGGCCTTTATTATGTTGAGGTAACTTCCCTCTATGCCTACTTTCTGCAGGGCTTTTATCATAAATGGGTGTTGAATTTTGTCAAAAGCTTTTTCTGCATCTATTGAGATGATCATATGATTTTTCTCCTACAGTTTGTTAATATGGTTTATCACATTGTTTGATTTGCATATATTGAAGAATCCTTGCATTCCTGGGATAAACCCCACTTGATCATGGTGTATGATCCTTTTAATGTGCTGTTGGATTCTGTTTGCTAGTATATTATTGAGGATTTTTGCATCTATGTTCATCAGTGATATTGGCCTGTAGTTTTCTTTCTTTGTGACATCTGTGTCTGGTTTTGGTATCAGGGTGATGGTGGCCTCGTAGAATGAGTTTGTGAGTGTTCCTTCCTCTGCTATAATTTGGAAGAGTTTGAGAAGATAGGTGTTAGCTCTTCTCTAAATGTTTGATAGAATTCGCCTGATCTTCACCATTTTTAAGTGTATAGTTTAATAGTATTAAGTACCTTCATATTGTTGTGCAGACCTCACCACAATCCATCTCTAGAACTCTCTTCATCTTGCAAATCTGAAACTCTGTACCTGTTAAACAATAACTCCCTATTTACCACTCCCCCCATCCCCTGGCAACCACCATTCTGCTTTCTGTCTCTATGAATTAGACTACTCTAGGTACCTCATGTAAGTGGTTCCTTTTTGTGAATGGGTTATTTCACTTAGCTTAATGTCCTTAAGGTCCATCCATGTTGTAGTATATGTAAGAATTTTCTTAAAAATAAGGCTGAATAATATTCCATTGTGTGATGTAAAACATTTTGCTTGTCTATTCATCTATCAATGGACATATGGGTTGCCTCGTTATTATAGTTATTGAGAATAAGTCTGCTATCGACATGGGTGTACAAATATTTCTTCGAGACCCTGCTTGCAATACTTTTGGGTATATCCCAGAAGTGGAATTGCTAGATCACGTGGTAAATCTATTTTTAATTTTTTGAAGTACCACCATACTGTTTTCCACAGTGGCTGTGCTATTTTACATTCCCACCAACAGTGCAAAAATGTTCCAATTTCTTCACATACTTGCCAACACGTCTGTGATCTATCCTGGAGAATATCCCATGTGCACTTGAGAAGAACATGTATTCTGTTTTTGTTGAGTAAAATTGTCCTCTGTATGTCTGTTAGGTGTAGTTGTTTTATGGTGTTGTTCAAGTCCTTTTTTTTAAAACATATCATATGTCTGGTTGTTCTATCCATTATTGGGAATGGGGCATTGAAGTCTCCAACTATTATTGTGGAATAGGGTTCCCTTTTCTCCACATCCTCACCAACACTTGTTATTTCTTGTCTTTTTTGATGATAGTCATTCTGACATGTGTGGGGTGATATCTCACTGTGGTTTTGATTTGTATTTCTCTAATGATTAATGATGTTGACCACCTTTTTATATATCTGTTGGCCATTTTTATGGTTCCTTTGGAGAAATGTCTATTCAGGTCTTTTGCCTATTTTTTTTTCAGTAATTTTTTTTTTTAATAAAAGGTATACCTAGGACATATTTTTTTTTCCCTAAGACATATTTATAAGGATTTCTTTTAACATAAAGGGATAGAAAAAGATATACCATGCAGTTATAAATCAAAATATAGCTGATATAATGATATTAATTTAAATTAAATAACCCTTAAGACAAGATGCATTATTAGCAAAAAGAAAAAATATCATTACATAGAAAATAATTTGCTAGGAAGATATAATCAGAAACATGTATTCTTTTAAGAAAATAATCCTCAAAAATATAGAGAGTAAAAACTGAATGAATTGCAAGGAGAAATTGACTAACATGTAATTTAAATGGGGATTTGTTTTTTTTTAATTTTTATTGGAGTATAGTTGATTTACAATGTTGTGTTAGTTTCAGGTGTACAGCAAAGTGAATCAGTTATACATATACATATGTTGACTCTTTTTTTAGATTCTTTTCCCATATAGGCCATTACAGAGTATTGAGTAGAGTTCCCTGTGCTATACAGTAAGTTCTTATTAGTTATCTATTTTATACATAGTAGTGTATATATGTCAATCCCAATCTCCCAGTTTATTCGTCCCCCCCATCCCCTAGTAACCATACGTTTGTTTTCTACATCTGTGACTCTACTTCTGTTTTGTAAATAAGTTCAATTTTTTAACTCTATATTTGTATGTATTGCAAAATAATCACTAAAATGTCTTTAACGTGTCACCATACAAACTTGCAAAATTTTTTCTTGTGACAACTTTTAAGATTTATTCTCTTAGTAACTTCCAAATATGCTATACAGCATTATTTTCTTTATTTTTAAATCAGGTTAAAAAAAATCTTTTTGCTATTTAGTTGTATGAATTTCATACGTATTTTAGAATGCTAACCCCTTATCAGATGTAAGACTTGTAAATATTTTCTCCCATTTCACTGGTTATTTTTCTTTATTTATTCATATGGCTTTGAGTTACTGTCTAGTGTCCTTTCATTTCAATCTGCAGGGCTCCCTTTAGCATTTCTTGCAGGGCAGGTCTAGCGGTAATTAGTTCTCTCAACTTTTGTTTCTCTAGGAATGTCTTAATTTCCTCCTCACTCTTGAAGGACAGTTTTGCTGGACATAGGATTTTTGTTTGCCATTTTGAGTATATCATCTCACTACCTTCTGCTCTCCAAATTTTCTAATGAGAAATATGCAGATAATTTTATCGAGGATCCTTTGTATGTGATGAGATGCTTTTCTCTTGCCACTTTCAAATTCTCCCTTTGTCTTTGTCTTTCAATGGTTTGATTACAGTGTGTCTCAGTTGGATCTTTTGAGTTCATCCTACTTGAGGTTCATTGAGCTTCTTCAATATTTATATTCATGTTTTTCATGAAACTTTGGAAGTTTTAGGCCATTATTTCTTCCGATAATCTCTCTGCTTCTTTCTCCCTTATCCTTCTGGGAGTCTTATAATGTATATGTTGGTCTGCTTGATGGTGTCCCACAGGCCCCTTAATCTCTGTTCACTTTTCTGTAATCATATTTGTTTCTCAGCCTTGATAATTTCAACTGTCCTATCTTCAAGTTCACTGATTCTTCTGCCTGCTCACAGCTTCCTAAAAGGAATCTTTTATTATAATGCTCAATTGATTTAAAAAAATATTCTAGTCTACAAGACCATTACCCTCACTACCTTGTTGACTGTTCCTCATTCCCAGGTCCACAACTTCATAGTTCAAAATATGGTCAAGGCATGTACTAATCCTTTCTTGTAAAGACTGGTGTCTTTCAGCAGCCCTTCTTTTACCCTTTCTCCAGAACCAACTTTTTAAAAACTTACATTCCCATCTTGTGTCTGCTTACCCCATTTAACCTGTTACAATTCCTGCTTTCCAGTAATTATTAAAAAATAAAAACCTTACATTGAATCACTTTTTGTTATGTTATCTTACTACTTACAGGAGCCCCATTTGACAGGGAGCTTGCAAGTAAAATAAAATATCCCTGGTGAATTGAGCTGTATATGGAAACTGTGGTGAAAATTCAGATATCTGGGTTTTGAAGGCGTCCTTTTCTCACTCTACCTGACAATTTTACATCGAAATGACCACATATCACTGCTCCCAAGATATAAAATCTGAGCCTTGACCTAGAAAGATGCTGAAGAGTGTGAAGTGTCATTTTTCTCCACTCTGATATCTCTATTTAGCTTCCATATCTTCCTATGCTCTACAGAAAATGTACTACAATATAAACAGCATTCAGTTGGACAGCCCAAAGTTGCTGCTATTTTTTCCCTATATGCTAGGCAGTACAGAAGGATGTAAAGCAAAATTAGTCTCCCTGTGGTCCTGAATTATGTATCTTTGAACAGTGCAGAACTGAAAACCCCATTTTTGAAATTAGTCTGCCTGGATATTCCTCTCTGATCTTGAGATAAGGAAGAGGACTGACCTTGGCAATCCAGTTGGAAGAGAAAAGTATTGCTATGACTTCTACCACCAGTGTGAAAAAGGCAGGTTTTATCTGCTACCTGATTGTTTATGGTGCTACCATCTTTAGCCAGCTACTTATTTAAAACTTCATAACCTATATTTTTAAAAGTATTAAAGACTATTTATAATGTAAAACGCTCGAAGTACAGTTGACTTTGTGCAGAATAGTTTTAGTAAAAAAGGCAAACAGTACAAATCGGTACAGTGATTAAAGGCAATTTGATCAAATCTTGATCAAAATTTTAAATGTGCATTTTTTTGACCCAGAAATTCTACTTCTGGAAATTGAGCCTACAGTAATACTGGCACAGTTGGAATGGATTTATGTTCAAGGATGTTTATTGGAGCATTATTCACAATAACAAACAACTAATGTGTGTATATTAAGTGGACACACATAGGTGAATAGTTAAATAATATGACACAGCCAATTAAAGAATGAGGTAGATCTGTACTACCAATAAAAAAGGTTGTCTATTATTTACTGATTGGAGGAGACAGCAAATTGCAAAACTGTATTTATAGGATGACTTAGCTCTCTTTGGACTATCTGAGGTATGCAGATGTTCTGGGATATTGCCTGAGAAAAGAGACTCAAATGTTTTAGATCCTGGAGGGAGTTAGGGGCAGGGTTGGTATTATGCAGTGAAAATTAAGGAGATTGAGCCTGTCGTGAAGGCTTTCAGCATTTTCTTTACTTAGTCAGTGAGTATATAATAAATATAAAAAATCTAAGTAGGCTGTATAATAAAGACATAACAACAGATAGTATAATAAAGAGTCTGACTCCATTTTTGATGCTTGATGGCCGATAATGTTCAAGCCCCATCTCCACCTTCCCCTTCTGCCCCACATCTGGGTAAGCCAACACGAGAGCCAGTGTGCTCCCTTTCATAGCATGGATGAAAGTTCAAATCATGCAAGCCCCAGCCTGCACCTCTGCCCATTACAAAAACCAAGACTACCAGCTCCCATTCTCTCTCAAGCTGCTCAAGCCATTTTCAGACCAGCTCGAGTGCTTGTCCTGCTCTCCCCAGAAAGTGTATGAGAAATGAATCTCTTGTTACCTTCTTGGAGTGCATGTGGGCTCATCAGTCTTGACAGTGGAGCCAAGTTTGGATAGGGATCCATCCTACTTCTGCGGGGCAACTATGACACATGGCCGTGCTCTTACTGGAAAGGCTTGTCCCCCTCATTCCTCCTTGCTTGTCCAACTGTGTGGTCTGATGATTGTGCCTAGATCACAGTCATCTACAGATTACATGTAGGTGTGTCTCCTTGGTGAGATCTTCACTGGTTGGTATCCTGTTGATAATAGTGATTTTTCTATAGAAAAATTACTATTATATAGCTGATGTTGTAATAATTTGAAAAATATCAAAACATTGCTTTTGGAAAACAATACACCTATTTGTAATGCTTGTTGTTTTTGAGGCTTTGAGGTGCTGGTGCAGCCACCAACATTATTTTTCTCCATCCTGATGCTTCTCTCCTTTCATGATCCTTCACTTCTGCTGAACGGTCTTTGTCCAAAAATAACAATAGGAATGCTCAATACAAATGTTAAAAATTCTTTATTGTATTTTACATGTAAATGATTTACAAACGTATTATTAATTCTTTCCCCAAAAGCTAATAGAAGAGATTTTATTATTACATCTTGTAGATGAAGAAACTAAGCCCCACATGTTACACAGATGAGTAAATTTTAAATCCATTGCTCCTTCCATTTTTTCATGCTAAATCCTTTGCTTGGTCCTTCAGAATCTTTTCCATGCTGTGGTCAATCTGAAACATCCAGCTCATCAGATAATGTGTTATCCCTCATGCCCCAAATTTGCATATTTTGCAGGAATATTGATATCTTTACGTAAAAGAAATGACTAGCAATAAGATTTCTAGACCACTTGCATAGTAATGTCATTTCCAGTTATAACTGAGTGGAAGAAGTCTCCTTAGCCCCAGCATTTAAAATTGAGTTATTGCTGAGATTGTAAATAAAAGGCTAAATGTGGTCTGTCCACCTTCCTCAACACCTGTGGTGTCAGGGTGCACTATTAACTGCAGACAGAGGTCACAGGTAAAGTCACAGAAGGCCAGTGCTAGGAGAGACCTTAACAACCATCCAGCCCAGAGCCTCACCTAGGGCCAAGGAAGATGAGGCTGGAGGTGGGGCATGGGGGTGGGATGGAGAGCCTGCCCAGATCCTGTGATTAGCTGGCAGGAGAGTTGAGGCTAGGGCCTGGGTCTCCCTTCTTATGTTTCATCAGAAGACTCTCAATTGACACATTTGTACCTAAATCCAGAACAAATTTTCTACCCTGTGAGGTGCTTGTACAAATAGAATTTCAGAATAATAAGGATGCTAATAAAAACCAGTGCCTGCCAAGAAGAGCTATCCTAACATTACTACTGATACATGTGTACATTATCCTAAAAAGGTACATTCCTCAGCAAGGTGAAAAGGATTTGCAAATGACAGAGTTCAAACAGGTTCATTGTCTGAACAAGAACACAGTGCACTATTTTGAGTCTTGCCTGTGGGCAGGATGCATATTTCAATTAGTCAATCAGCAAGTGATCACTGTATGTGCCCAGCACTCTGCAAGGCCTCATGCAGGATGCCAAGAAGGTTTCCTGCCTATGGGGAGCTTCTAATGGAGTTGGGAGGCCCAATTAACACCCACAGAATAATTAGGAACAATTAAATACAACACTGAAAATTATCGACCCAGAGTTCAACAGATGAAATCTGGATGTTGAGACCTCCTCTGCCACCGCCTTCCCCCACCATCAGTACAATCGCAACTTCAGCTGGATGTGATCAATAAGCAAAATGGGGAAATGTCAGCAGCTCTTGCACAGGTAGGATGGTGTTGTATGGGAACAATTCTTGGCACAGTGGGATAAGATCCCTGATGTAAACTCAGAACTAACTCTTTGCCCAGCCCAGCCTTATATGTTTTAGCCATTCTGTGTTCCCTTGAACTTCTGGCCCACCCTGATAACCAAGGCCTGAGCTCTTTTGCCACATTCAGGGTCAACCTTTTAAAGAGTTTGAACATGTTCTGTCTCGAACTCTGCATCTTGCTTGTTTCTGCAGAGCCCTGGCCTTTCACCTCTTCTCCCGACTGGACCTCTGACTTGCCCTTCTGCTGGAGTCTCAGTACTATTCCTCTGGTACTAATGGTGGCCATTTTAGTGGATATATTTTATATCCACCCATTGTATTAGGTTATCTCTCCACTGAGGGTAACATCTAACTCAGTCAAGCCTCTAGCCTGTCACAAAAATGCTTACCTGTGGGGCTGGGATTTCCTTGCAAAAGGCATCTGAACTATTCATTCAATCCTTCCTTTTTTAACTTTTCAATCATTTGCTGAGAAATTACTAAACTGGGCACTGTGCTAGTTGTCAGAGTTACAGAAACATTGAAACATGGTCCCTTCCGCAAGGAGTCAGTTCTCGGTCTAGTGTGGGAGACAGATAAGAATATAAGAAAGTTCAATGTCCTGAGTTAAAGTTTTGAGAGATATAATCGCAGGGCACTTTGCAAATACAGCTGTGGAATGTTGATCCATACTGAAGCATGTGTGTTGGGGGAGTGACAGTAGGACGAGGTCTCAGGAAAGATTTCTGAGCAGAGCTGAACTAACAAATAATACCTGCTGAAATTTTTGAGCAGCCATGAAGATTACTGTCTTCTTACAAGGGGCTGGAAGATCCATACACATTTTTGTATTTGCGAATGAGTCATTTCAGTCCCTTGTCATCTCAGTTGAATTGCTTGTGAGTAGGTGCAGGGTTAATAGCCATGCCTCTATTAAATGTTAGCAAGAGGAATACATTTATGAAAAATGCCTAGCATTTTGCTGGAATTGTCTCAGAAACCACCAAACTTTGCTGATTCCTACCTGAGCCAGCACCTCTGGGGAAGCAAAATAGGATCTGAAGAGATGCAGATGTGGTGAACTTGTGTACTTCTTTTCTAAAGACGTAATTAATGCATGTGGCACAACATTCAAAAAAAAGGTGGTATGGTATGAAGGGAGTCTAATTCCTTCCCTGGCCCCCCATTCCCTAGTACTCTCTTTGGAGGCAGTCCATGTTACCAGTTTCTTATGCACCCAAGATGGTCTATGCATTTAGAAGTGTGTATGAGTGTATGTATATATATATTCATATTTGTATTCATATATCTTATATTCATATATATTCATATTTCCCCACATATAATAATTGTAGCACACCATTCTGTGCCTTGCTTTTTCTCACTTTATTACCTCATCAAATATTTGTTGCAAGTCTAATGTGTGCTATACATTGTTTTATGTGTTAGGAATATAACAGTAAGCAAAAGAAAAATCCATGCCCTCAGGAAGCTCATATTTCAAAATATCTTTCCATATCACTACATTTGTTCCTGCTTCTTTTTAATAGTTTCATAATCTGTTTTTGCATGGATGTGCCATAATTTATTTTACCAGACCTTTATTTGTGGATACTTAGTTTGTTTCTAATCTCCTATCTAGTGGCTATCCTTGTATATAGAGTGCCTGGAAGAGAGCTTTCAATAGAGTAGGAACTCATTTGTTGAATGAATGGATAAATCCTTTCACACATGTACTGGTATATTTGGGGATAAATGACTAGAGGTTGAATCCATAAGTCAAAGGGTACGTGCATTTTAAATTTCAAAAGATATTGCTAAATTTTCTCAATTTATGTTTGAAACAATTTGTACTCTCACCAACAATATATTCGAGTAAAGTCCTGTTTCTCCTTACCACCATATGTCAATCTGATGAGTTAAAATGCTATGCCGTTTAATTTTAATTTGTATTGCCCAGAATGAAACTAAGCATCTTTTCTTATGCTGAGAGGTCATTTGCTTTTTTTCTGTGACCCATCTATTCACACCCTCTACTCTTCTACTGCATCGATGGTCTTCTACTTATTGGTTGTAGAGCTCATTATATATCAAAAAAAAATTCCTTTGCTGTGATATGAGTTGCAAATATTTTTCTCAGTCTGTTAGTCTTCTTTTGATTCTGCCAATGAATTTTTGCAATGTTGTATACATTTTCTTTATTTTTCTGTAACTGAGTTTACATAAAATTCAATCATCTGTTTCATGGCTTTTACCTTTTGTGTTAAGAAAGATCTTCTTCCCTCTGAAAAAATTTTTTAAATTCTATGATTTCTTCTTGCACTTTTATGCTGTTATTTTTTACAGTTAAGTCTTTGATACATATGAAATTTAGCGTGAACATGTGAAGTAGGGATCTCATTTTTTTCAGATGGTTATCCCATCCCATTTCCCAATAACATTGATTGAGTTGTCTATCTTTTATTTCCTGATATGAAAACATCACTATTATCATTTTTATCACATATCTTCTTAACTAAATATTGTAATATTTTCATCTTTCTTTTAGATTTTTCAGTCTGCTCTACTAAGCTGAGATTCAGTTGGGCTTTAATCTGGCTGCCTGTAAAAGAAAACCCAAATAATAGTTGTTTAAACAAGACAGGATTTTATTTCTCTCTCACGTAACATGAACGTTGGAGGAAGCAGTCAGCACTGTAGCAGTGGTGGTACAATATCATAAATATACCAAATTCTCTCCATCATTCTGCTGTGAAAACTTTAGTGCTGGCTTCCAGCCTCAAGTGCCTCATGGTGACAGTGTGGCTGCTGTAGTTCCAGCAATCATATATAAATTTTAAGCAGGGTACAGCCACTGTGGAAAACAGTATGGAGGTTCTTCAAAAAACTAAAAATAGAACTACATATGATCCCCTTTTGATCCCACAACTCCAATCCTGGGTATACATCTGAAAAAAAAAAAAAAGAAAATGTAATTCAAAAAGATACATGCATCCCAACGTCACAGTAGCATTATTTACAATAGCCAAGATATGGAAGCAACCTAAGTGGGATGAAGAAGGTGCGGCATTATATATACACAACACACACACACACACACCACACACACATATATACACAATGGAATACTACTCAGCCATAAAAAATGATAAAAATTTGCCACTTGCAACAACATGGATGGACTTGGAGGACATTATGCTTAGTGAAATAAGTCAGACAGAGAAAGATAAATACTGTATGTTATCACTTATATGTGGAACCTATAAAATGAAACAAACTAGTGAATATAACAAAAAAGAAACATGCTCACAGATAAAGGGAACAAACTACTGGTTACCAGTGGGGAGATGAAGGGCAGAGGGGCAAGGTACAGGTAGGGGGTTAAGAGGTACAAACTACTATGTATAAAATAAGTAAGCTGCAAGGATATATTGTACACATTGTACATTAGCATTCTCACCTTGGCATCTGGATAAATCAGTAGTTGAGATGAGAACTAGGAGTCAGAGGATGGGCTTAGCACAACAGCATCTCGATGCCTCCGCCCGCCCTCTCCTCTCCTCATTGCATCCTCAGCCATGCGCTCAGTCTGTTGTTCTTCCCCTTACTCCTTATTCATGCATTCATTCCAAAAATAACCACTGAACACTTACTGCATGCCCAGCAATGTGCTAGCTTCTAAGGATACAGCAGAGAGCAAGACAAAAGGTCTACCTTTGTGGAGCTTAGTAGTAAGCAGAGAAGACACGCTGTTAACTAACCAAATTACAATAAAGTGTCTAACTGTGTCTACCCCATCTCACTGTCATTCACCTCCAAAGTCTACATCTTTTCCCCCCCCCCGGGCATATGGAAACTAGGGGTGAGGGAGTAGACGAGGAACAGAGGAGGTGACACTTTTCCTATGTTCTCCGAACCTTGTACTTTTGGGGGTAGAGTACTCACTTTTCAATTTAATGTTAAAGATTTTTTTTTATTTCCAAACTTAAGTTACAATTCACATCATAGTGTCATCTTACAAATTGTTTAGCATTTTAGAGTTTGCAAAGTCCTTTTACAGTCATTACCACCTTAGACTTAAAACAATACTGTGAGATGAATGATCCATTTTATGGAGGAGAAAACCAAGGCTCCTGGAAGCTAAGCTACTTGTATCATTAGTGGTAGAGCTGAAACTTGAACTCTTCTGTCTGATTTATAATGGTTACGGGCATATTCTAGATTTAAACCTGACTTTGCCTCAATGATGCTTCATAGACCATCTATTGCTCTAGGAAAATGTTAACAATCATAGCTTGTGTTACTTTAGTAAATCATTACAGAGACAGTGATTATATTTTATCTTGGCTGTTTTCAGGAATTACACTGCAGGTGGCACACTGAAATATTCAAACACAGGAATGCGTTTGCCAAGTGGTTTCCTAGAAGCTGCCTGTTTTTGATTCCCCTTGCAACACTAGTAGTGGCTGGAGGTCAGCAAGAGGGGGCAGGACAGGAGACTATTAGGAGACTGCAGGAGCGAGGGCCCTAACATACCTGCAGCACTCAGAGTTCCATGACATCAAGTGGGTTAAATCTGGGAGATGGTAAGAAAAGGTGTCAAGAATCCCAGGGCTCGTTACAGTGAGAGTTAACCAGCAGGAGGATAAAAACCAACAAGACTGGGCCTCAGGCTGGCTTCGTGGGCCTGTGACCTGTGCAGTCCCTTGAGGAATAGCGCTTAAAAGGGACCTGTGATCAAAAGAGCCCCAAACTGGGTTTAACCTTCTGCTGTTGCTATCTTGAAATTCTTGATAATTACATCTTTATACATTTAGTACAATGGGGCGATGAAAGATGCAGAGGAAGGAGATATGTGAAATATGCTTGTGGTCAATCATTTCCCTCCTCACTTGCTTATAGCACTCACCATGGCCCATGAGCACAAGATGCCTGTGGGCACAGGGTGTCTCTGAAAACAGGGTGTCCATGAGCACAAGGTGTCCATTAGCACAGGATGCCAAAACACTGGATGCCCTTGAGCACAGGGGGCCCTGTGAGCACAGGATACAATGACCAGAGGGTGCCCACGAACACAGGATTCTACGAGCCCAGGGTGCCCATGAGTACAGCGTGCTATCAGCACAGGGTACCCATGATTAGAGGGTGCATGGGAGATCAGTGAGACTCAAGGCGGGGACAAGGTAAGCCTGTTACATCTAGGATTGAGTGGGAGGAGATGGTGACAATCCTGATAATCCATGCTTTCCATTCTAACCAGAACTTGCTTCAAGCACAGAAAGAAGGCAATAGCGTCCTAAGAAACACAAAGACCAAGGATCTCTATCACCTTCTTTCCCACTCCTGTACCTCCCTGCATTAGCCAACCACTTATGCCGAAATGATGGCATAGAAGGAAAGGGAAAGATGGGGTAACCCAGAGTTTCTTATCATTTCGCTCCTTCCTTTCTCATCAGCAAGCCAAAAAGACAGTCACATATATGCATATATGCATATATAAACAAGTGAAAGAAAAACAGGTGATTTTGTTTTGTGCAGTTTTCCCACTCTTCTGGTTAGAAAAACATACATATGCTTGTACCAGTTCTGATATACAAATCGTGTAATTTTGGTGATGCTGCATATGAAGTAAGTGCTCTTGTATTTTCATTTAAAACTGGCGTTGCACAATATCAAGATGAATGGTCAAATTCAGGCTATAAATTAAAACTAAAAATATTTCTTTATTTATAATAACATTAAATACTAAATTTAAAAAAACTCCATGATGGGCTTCCCTGGTGGCGCAGTAGTTGAGAGTCTGCCTGCCGGTGCAGGGGACACGGGTTCGAGCCCTGGTCTGGGAAGATCCCACATGCCGCGGAGCAACTAGGCCCGTGAGCCACAACTACTGAGCCTGCGCGTCTGGAGCCTGTGCCCCGCAACGGGAGGGGCCGCGGTAGTGAGAGGCCCGCGCACCGCGATGCAGAGTGGCCCCCGCTTGCCGCAACTAGAGAAAGCCCTCGCACAGAAACGAAGACCCAACACAGCCAAAAATAAATAAATAAATTTATAAACAAACAAAAAAAAATTTCCATGACGAGTGAAGAGAGAAGCCATGGAAGAAAGGCAAAGTTTGTATACAAGCACTTTTTTAAAAAAAATTAGGTAACATAGCATTTACATTTTTATTTATTTATTTATTATTTTTTTTGGCTGTGTTGGGTCTTCGTTTCTGTGTGAGGGCTTTCTCCAGTTGTGGCGAGCAGGGGCCACTCCTCATCGCGGAGCGCGGGCCTCTCACTGTCGTGGCCTCTCATTACGGAGCACAGGCTCCAGACGCGCAGGCTCAGTAGTTGTGGCTCACAGGCCCAGTTGCTCTGCGGCATGTGGGATCTTCCCAGACCAGGGCTCGAACCCGTGTCCCCTGCACTGGCAGGCAGACTCTCAACCACTGCGCCACCAGGGAAGCCCACATACAAGCACTTTTAGAGCACGTTTTCTCCTGCTTTTGGAATAAGGTTCCTGCATTTTCACTTTGCACTGGGTTCCACAAATGATGTAGCCAGGCCTGGTCCTCCCACACAGGGTAGAGAAATCTTCAGCACCCTGGAAGACCTGAAAAGATCAGGGAGAGCTCAAGAGTCAGTGATTTTGTGTTTGGGTCAAACTAGAGGATATTCATTAAAGGAGGCCCAGGCAAGTGCATCTGGAGCCTGGGGGACAGTCAAGTCACCTTGATACAGACCCTAACTGGCTGCAGAGGCGTGTAGTACCCAATGAGGCTTCCTAGTCATTTTCTGGCCTTTGGGTGGCTTCTGTGAGCACCCTGGAGGGAACGGGCCCAGGAAGAGGAAACGGCGGCTGCTAGCAGCTCCAAGAACCAGGTGGCTGTGAGGTTCAGTGTCTGAGTCGAGGTGTTTCTGACAACCTGTCAACTTCTTGTACTAAACATTATTGATTGCTACACTTGAGCGCCGAACACTTGAGGTCAGCCAAATCATGTTTTGTGAGTTTTCAAGTAGCCCAAGGAAACAGTTCTCCTTGTACCAGATGTCTAAGCAATAAAACATCATGAAACCTTGGCTCTGCCAACCCCAGGGTACATGAGTGCAGTGAGACAGGAAAGCAAAGCTGTTGCTGGAGATTGGATCTGAACCGCCAACCCCAGGGTACATGGGTGCAGTTAGACAGGAAAGCAAAGCTGTTGCTGGAGATTGGATCTGAACCGCCAACCCCAGGGTACATGGGTGCAGTTAGACAGGAAAGCAAAGCTGTTGCTGGAGATTGGATCTGAACCGCCAACCCCAGGGTACATGGGTGCAGTGAGACAGGAAAGCAAAGCTGTTGCTGGAGATTGGATCTGAACCCCATGTGGGCAGCAGCTGGCAAGCATGAACGCTAAATGCATCTAAACCTCACAGTTCTCTCTGTTTGCATCTGGCAAGTAGGGCGAAATTCATAGGCTTTCCCAGACAGAATGCTCCTTGCTTCCCACCCTCAGCTTCTGACTTGGAGCCTGTCCCCATGGACACTTTCCCTCCTTCCTTCGTGCTGTCACATAACCGACAGGGAGAGGGATGTATATCCATGCAAAACCAACCGTTATGGCAAACTGTCCTTAACATCTTTCATTTGCCTCTTGTTGAGCTTCACTAACAATGCTAACAGCCTACAATAATAAATACACACCATATAAGGATTTTCGCCAAATTTAAATAACGACTCAAGAAGTCTCAGAACTTCTTCTCCCCACCCTTATTTGTACCCACACGTTGGATACTCCTTTGGGAAGATACACTCTTTTTAAACCTTGGGAGTAACCAAGGCAATAGTGTGCTGAGTAGGAAATACACTGCATTTAGTATCAGAACTTGCCACTAGGGCACCTGAAAAAGTTATTTTACATCAGTGAGCCTCCTCTATCAAATGGGGAAAGAAGTTCCCTTCCTCTGTAGATTGTGTGGGTATGGCTTTGTTAGTGGTGGGGTCTATGCAAGTGTTAGTTATCGTTATTACAGTTGGTACTTAAATTTCTGTTGAATTGTTGAATCTTCAAGGAAACCTGGTGAAGAAGCCCCCTGAGTCATTACTCTGATTGTCCTAACCTCTGCTTGGCATTAGATGTCCCAAAGGCAAAAAATGACCGAGGAGAAAGGATGAGGGCCAGCGGCTGGAACATCCTGGCTAATTCTCAAAACAAATTTGACATACTCAAGACTGACATACTTGAAACTGATTAAGAGGTGTGTTGGTAGCAAACAGAATCCAACAACACATTAAAAGGATCATACACCACGATCAAGTGGGATTTATCCCAGCGATGCAAGGATTCTTCAATATACGCAAATCAATCAATGTGGTACACCATATTAACAAATTGAAGAATAAAAACCATATGATCATCTCAATAGATGCAGAAAAAGCTTTTGACAAAATTCAACACCCATTTATGATAAAAACTCTCCAGAAAGTGGGCATAGAGGGAACCTACCTCAACATAATAAAGGCCATATATGACAAACCCACAAAAAAAAAAAAAAAAAAAAAGAGGTGTGTTGGGACATGGCCAGTAGCAAAAAAGAAATACTAAAGACAAATTTACAGCTCAAAGAAATCCCTTCACCTTATGCAGTTCACATGTGTTCTTTTAGAATTGTAAATACTTTTAAAATCAGTCTGTCTTCATTCTGTAGGTGGCACAAAATTCTATTAAATTCCATAGCAAAAAATTTGACAAACTGATTGTTAGAAAGAGGTAACAGTAATTAATGTTTGTAACATGCCTTAGTCTTTACAAAGCACTTACTTAATCATAATGCATTTGTTTCTCACAGTAACCTTGTGGGAGTAGTAATTATTGTTTACCTGTTTTATCGGTGACAATACTGGGCTCAGTATCTTATCAAGAAGAACTAAAAATTGGCAGGACCGCAACTTGAACCCAGGTCTTTTCACTCCAACATCCATGGAGTTTAATAAAAAGTACAGTTAATAGTCAGATACTGTGACTAGAGACGGAACTAGCCCAGCACTCAGGGATGCTGGTTCCACCTCTTGTCACGACGTAGAGTTGCCTCAGTGTCTCCCTTTCACTAGGTCTCAGTTTCTTCACCGGCAAAATGAAGAGGCTCAGTGGAGCACCCCGGAGTTGTCTCCCGTTCCTTCATCACTTGATCGGTGTGAAGAAAAAAAAAATGCAATTGAACAGCATTGAAAAGAAATGACTGCGATGCTGTCTGTTTCAGAAAATGTGTTTTTTGTTTGGCTTATGGGAGGAGGAGGGCAAATAGGAACAGCCAAGCAAGTGCCAGGACTAGTCCAGGCAAATTTTCTCACCCAGCATAAGTCCTGCAGGGGAAGAAATCCCACCGGGCATTTGGAATTCATGGCGGACCTGAAGAGGAAGCAGCTGTCGTTGTGTACCCTGCACACACTCCAGTCTCTGAGCCTGAAGATAGGAGGAGGCTCCATCAGGAGGGTGGGAGTTGATCCCCAGCTAATAAATGAAGGTTTCAGAGGCACTGAACCCGCTCCACATGCATCGTGCCTTTCCCAGAGGCGTGCATACTCGTTAGTCGTAAATAAGTCCTGTGAAATGCCTCCCACGTTCCATGTGACTATTTCAAACATCGTGCTTAGCCAAGACAAAAGAAAGAAGAAGAACAAAAACAAAAGAGATCTTTACCTTTTAAGCTTTAAATTTGTTTGCTTGTTTATTACCAGATTTAATCTCCTGAAAGAAATTTTGGCATGACATCTTTAAAATTGCTCCTCTCTGACGTTTATAGGCAAGGCCCAAATAGTCAGGCCAAGACTGGGGCTTCTGGGGCTCCGTCTACTCTTTATATTTCTTCCCCTTCCAGGTACTGGAGGTCTTCTCATACTGGAGGTCAGGCAAAGTGCTGTGAGAGAAATCTGTGGTGGGGAAGCAGGTTTCCCTAGGGCCGTGAGCACCCAGGCATGCAAGTCGTTGGGATGTATTTCTACAGCTGTGTTACTCCCCATTTATTTATGCGGCAAAACTTTACTGAGCAGCCCTTAGGTATCAGGCACTGTTCTACACATTAGTGGAGGCAGGAGTGGGAAGACGAATAAGATACCGTTTAACTAGTGGTTACCAGTGGGGAGAGGGGCAGGGGGATGGACAAGATAGGGAAAGGGGATTAAGAGACAAAAACTACTAGGTTTAAAATAGATAAGATACAAGGATGTAACATACAGCACAAGAAATATAGCCAATATTTTATAATAACTTTAAATGGAGTATAATCTATAAAAATATCAAATCACTGTGTTGTACCCCTGAAACTAATGCAACATTGTAAATCAACTATACTTCAATAAAAAAAGGACACAGTTTTGTCTCAAGGAACCCTCAGTTTTAGTGAGAGAGACAGCTAGGTAAAGGCATCTAAGGAAACATTGCAAAATGTGTGCTTGGAGAACATAAAGGGGTCAGGCATACAGCAGAGGACAGAAGGCTGCCTGAGAGAAGGGAATTCCAAAAAGCCTCAGAGAGCAGATGACATTTGAACTGGGTTTTGAGGGAAGAGTTTCACCTAAAGAGAAGGGATAGGCGAGGAGAAGAATCTTCTAGAGAGAGATTAAGGCATGTTCAAGGCAGGGAGGTGAAAGAACATGGTCTCTTCTGGGAGCCTGGCCCTCCCTCCTTTGCATGGCAGGCGCCCAGGGTTTACGTGTGGAAGAGTTGTGATATTAGCCTGACAGTTTGAACAGCAGCCAGAAGGTGAAGGGGGGCTTGTATTCTACCAGGCTGGGGGGTTGGATTTTTTTCTCAAGGCAATGAGAACCCTGCTTTTGGATGATCATTCTGGCAGAAACACTGAATTGGCCAAAAAGTTCATTCGGGTTTTTCAGTAAGATGTGACGGAAAATAGAAAGGATGGATTAGAGGGAAGACAGGCTAGAGAAACTTAGATCGGTCATATAGAGGCGAAGGAGGGGGCACATATGAGAGAGATACAGGGGCCAAATTGGGAGGGCTTGATGTCCTGCTGCACAGACCCAATAAGTCACACGGTCATGGGGCTTGGGAATGGGACGTGATCATGACCGGAGAGGGTGATGAGCCTTGCCTGTCCTTGATTGTTGGGTTAACAAATCCTAAGTGAGTGATTTGTTGGTATGGGGGCCTGGGGTCAGGGGTGATCGGGGAAGTGGGTGCAGCGGTGGTAAGCCTTCTTCCCTCTCTCCAGGAGCTTGTCATCTGCCTCACTGTTCAAGGGGTGACCTGAGGTCTGTGGGCCGGCAACGTCAGCATCGCCTGGCACCTTGTGCAGCATCTCGGGCCCCACCGGCATTACCGAGTGAGACGCTACTTTCTAACAAGATCCCCAGGTCAGTTACACACACGTCAAAGTTTGGCCAAGGCTAACTCTTAGAACTTTTTCCATTGGCAGGAGGATTGTAGAGGGAGTAACAGCAAAGAAATAGCATAAGGCATAAAACAAAAGTGCCAAAAATTCCAATGGTTCATCACAAGATTGTGGAGCCATATGTTGATGTTTCTCTTTGTCCTGAAGTTTATACCTGCTGGGAACTATGCCTAATTACTAATCATGACTCTCTGATGTTTTTCCACTTCACTTCATATTTCTACTGCTATCCTTTATGTACATGGGACACTTAAAGGTACTTAAAAGGTTGTAAAGTGAGTTAAGCTATTTTGAGAACAACTAAGATAACAAAATAAACAAAAAATAACAAACTTGATCTCTGGCATCTTCAGAAACTTGTTATTCCTGGGATATAAGGAGCTGGTGAGTATGGCTTTAATAAAGACTGAGCTAAACTCTCCAACTTCTAGGTCAGAGAAGAGATTCACAAAGTCAGGGTCACATGGTACCAGGGCTTGGTTGGGAGCCGCGCAGCTCCAGGCAAGGAGCAAGAGACGGAATCATTGTAACATCTCTATTAAGCCTCAGGAACTGTGTTTTGCTCAAGGCATGAATTTTGGGGGTTGGCTGTGGCTCTTGCCTTTTCAGCCTCTCATCCATTTTGTTAGGACGGATTTACTGGGGTGAAAATTTGATATGGATCCAGAAATCTACGGACAAATAGTAATAACATTTGATGGAAGTTGTAAAGATGACTAGGGCCCGTAAAAGAAAAGGGCTCTGCAAAATGCCTAAAGCACACCAAGATAAAGAACAGAATATGTTGCCTTCTCATAAGCTTAAAATGGCATTCAGCTCTAGGAACAGGCTTAATCTAAGCTTTGACATGCGCCATCAAACTCAAGACTTCCAAAGTCTGATGATGTGTTAGTTGTACCAAGATCATGGGAGAAGGTAGATCACATTCAATTGCCCCCATGATGACTGGAATGATTATGTGTTGGAGTGGAGAAGTGACAAAGAAGAATGCATGAACTTCAGAAGCGCTGAAGTGATGCAGTCTAAACAAATCACAGGTGACTTTAGTGACAATGTGAAATTGTTTTTCCAGTACATCATAAACGATAGGGATATTCTGTTCTGAACTATTCTTGTTTCTACGAGCCCCAGTTGTGAAGAGAATGTATTTATTAGGGACAGGACAAAGACCTTGAAACAGTCAGAAACAGCAGAGTCCATAACTACTTTGACAGAATGGCTAGTTTCCATTACAGAAATCACTTTGGGGTGGTTTTTAATAGCACTGTCCTGGGGGGCACTTTGCACTTAGTTACTTCACTCAGTTTTCTCATCTGTAAGGTGAGATGCATCCTAGAGTAGACTGAATGGATCCATCAAACCATCCTGTGGTTATTTCTCCAGTTCCTGGGTGTACAGTAAATAATTATGCTCCTATTTTAGCTCCTTAAAGGGTGGAGTTTAGGATACTGTGGTAGCAAGAGTGGAAAGAAAGTCTCCTCTCTCCACCCTCCCGTACCAAAATTGCAAAGACATGGGAGGAAGGCGGAAGGGTGGTGAATACCATCACATTTTCATTTTATCCACTTGTTTGACCTGTGCAGAAGATGTGGGATTAGCAATGAATTATTCCAAGTTTAATTAACTGGTGGCTTGAATTATATTTTCTTCCCTAGATATAATATTTTCACCAGCATAAATACACAAATTCTCTGACACCTGTTTGGTAGCTACAGACCTGGCCACCTCCAAACTCATATTTAACCCTACTTCAGGGAGTGGGATCTAACTTTGTGAGAGAAGAACAAAGAGAAAGGGCTGGATGTTGCAAACTCTAAGTAGGGGAAAGTTAATTTCTCATGGTGAAAACTTTGACCAATGGGGAATATTTGACAGGAGGGATCCAGGCAGATCAATAGCAGACCTCAAGAAGAATGTCCTATGACTTGTAGATATGTGCATCCAGAGTGAGGGTGGAAAATCTTTGTGAGAATTCAAGGGCATACCTCCTGTTTCTTTTAGGAAAGGAAGGCTATAACTGGTGGATAGACTTCCAGACCAGACCTCGAAAGTATTTAATCCATTTTGTAGCTACTCTGAGAGATCTGGCAGGACTGGAGATTAGCTAGGTGCTAAGCCTGAACTCCCCAGGGAGCCCCTAGAGCCCCTGGGCTGTATGTTATCCTCTGGGCCTGGCAGCCAAAGCTGGGAGTGCTGGGAATGGGGAAGATGGAAAGGACACTCAGCCTGGTAGTAAGAGAGGGCGTGGGGAGGGGTGGGCAGATGAGGAGCGCCCGTCACTCCATGTGAAGGCTTGCCGGGCAGCAGAAAATCTTCAGTTGTCAGCTTACTGCTAGTGAAGACCCAGTAAAGCAGATGCTTGATTTGCCCAAAAATAGAAAGGTGAACGGGAGGGAGATATTCTAGGGTAAGGAAAGCAGTGAAGTGGTGTTTTGTTTTGTTTTCCTTCTCTTTTTTTCTTTGTTTTATAATATACTTGTCTCAATTGACATTATTTTTAAAGAGACTGCTTCTGTGCTGGGAAAGGAGAGTGTTCTGATGTGCAGATTTGGGCCATTAAATGAATAGAAAGGAAGGCCATTTTCATCCATCCCCCAAGCTCCTCAAATTTTTAAGTTCTTATTTTTGTTCTTATTTGAAAAGAGGTGACTCTTTTCCCAGATGGACTTATTACCTGTAGAAGAAGACACAGTGGAGGACATTGAGAATTTGGAAGGAAGAATATTGATAACTTCATAGAATGTTTGCTGAGGAAATACATATATATGTAAATATATAAATATAAATTTATAGAAATATATATATATATATATATATATATATGTTTTTAGGTAAGTACCAAAAGGAATGTTTGGTTTTCTTCCTTTACCCTTCAAAGTACATTCTTATTAGGTTTTCTGTAAGATTAAATAACAAGGGAATGGGCAAGGTAAACATAGGGCTTGGAAAATTACTTTTTGTTGGAAAAACTACATTGGCTTAATCCTAACCTGCACTTAAACCAGGGCAGCACACAGCTACACAATTTAACATCGTAAACTGTGTCCTGATGCTTCTGATGTCCATAACAGCCCTTTCTCATGGCCAACACATATTTTAGCTTCTCAAAGCTTTTTAATTACAAGGATGTTTCTATGCTATCTAGTAAGAAAGTCTCCACTAGAGAAAATGTGATGCCCAGATAAGAAGCATTTCTTCTTTCCTTTTATTGTTCTGGTAAGTATTCCAGAAGGATAGCTCAAAAATCAGTGACAGCTGCCTGTCAAGAAGACATTCTGTCAAATTAAACAATATAGTGTTTTGCGTTGTGACGGGAAATTCCTACTTTTAATAGAATTGTCACAAAATCTCATCACCAACTACAGACAGGTACATGGTTTAGTTGTGAGTCACCAGAGTTAGCACTGGCTAGAGACCTTACCTGAGGGACCAGACTTAGTAAGAAGAGAATGAGACACACTTGTGGTTTTGGTGGAATGCCCATGTGGGTTCTGTTTATGCAGGACTAGAGTGACTTGAAGGTCTGCTTTCTCTGTTGATGTTTTACATCTATCTTAGTTTTGCTAGAATCTCTTGAGGTTATCAGTTGATGTTCTTTTGGCCAGGGATCTGTGTCAAGCAACGTTTTGTAGTTCTCAGGATATTTGGTAACCTACAAAAACCTTTCTATGAGGAAATGTCCTTAGAAAAACAATCCTGTTTAAATTCTTTGGCAGAAAATTTCCATCAGTACACTCATAAATGCAGACTCCCATCTACTCTAATCTGTTTACTCATTTATTTATTAATATAAAATAAATTCCAAGTTCAATATTATTGAATTATCTTTAATATTATAAGAATTATCTTTAAATTCTTATGTTTATTACATTATTACAATCATTAAATTTTTATTATTTCAAATGTCATAAATAATTCATAACAGTGGAAATAATCATTAACTGCTATTCATTTCACAGCATCCCAAATTTCACATGGTTTTGCTGTTGTTAAGTCACCCTTGAGCATCACTTTTATATTGTTTTGGTAATATGACCATCAACCTGTATTTATTTTTCTATCACATAGCTCTCATAACTAAAATATGGCAGCTAAAACCAACCTCTCCCTGGATTCATGGTTCCTAAGAAAGTCAAAATCTTGTATGAAACCAACTCTCTGCTTTCTCTGTTCCTAGGAAAAAAACACTGAATAGTTCAGGTTGGGTCCTATATTCATGATCAAAGTTGGAAGAGTACTTATTACCCACTTTTATTTTCCACAAAGAGAGATATTTTCCTTAACATCCCTTACTCTGCCCTACCCAGGGCAAGAGATTTGAGTTTTCCAATTCTAGAGTTTGAGGGTAGAATCTGACTGTGACCCCTGGCTCGGTCCTTTCCTCTGCCCTTTCTTGTTGTGATGTGTCCAGCTGCAGAAAGCACACATTCTGCTCTGCTCCTCTAAGTTGTCTAAATTTCAGGGGGCAGGGTCAACCTTTGTAGGGAGATGGTGAACAGAGGTGTCCTTAAGTGAGCCTCCCCAGATCCCAACATCTGGTACATGGGCTGAGGATCTTGAGAAATAAACAAGGAGTTGAACTTGGGGAGAAAAGTAACACTCACAGAGATTGAGACTTTGGAATGGGTCAGGCCATGTTTTTATTGTGTCCAGTTTGGCATCTGCAGGTGTCTGTATTGTGCGATGCTGCTAGTTACTACAATTGTGGATGGAGTTGGATGTTGGTGAGATGGGCTTTTAACTTGTGTGGCCAGGGCAAGTGAGTTTAGGTTTTAAAGTTTGGCCTGCTTCAGTTTGGCTTGCTAATAAAGAAGGCTGGGATGGGATTAGATCCTTCATGTGTTGGTTAAACAATCAGCATGTACTGCATCAACAGTATTTTTCATCCGGGTTGATAGGCAGGAGCTTTAACTTTCATGGGATCTAAGTTCTGCACACCTTACAGAGCACTCATGAGGCTCAAGATTTCAGTTTTTCCTGCCAGGTCGAAGGAGGCAGTCTAAATTCCATTTTGCACTCTAGACCAAGGAACACAAAGGAGGCTCTAGGCTAAGTTTGGGTGAATGTGGCTTATTCATAAACTTGGGTTATTCCCTGTTGTGTTATTTAAAACTGACTCTGGATTTCTTACTGACAGTATCTCTATCCTTAGCTTTGGTTTTCAGACAGCCAAGCTCTAAGTCTAACCATAGAAGTGTGGTAGACTTTATTAATAAAATAATAAAGAGAGTTTGGAAGCTCTTATTACAATAAAAAATATGCCATATTTTTCAATGGATATAAATAAATTAATAAGTTTGTTGTGGACCCAGAAGCTAGGCAGATAATGAAAAAGGTCCTTTCTAGGTATTCTCTGTTTCCAAGGATCAGATTTACTTAGAAAGTCAAGAAGGAGCTGGAGGGATCTCAAAATCGTTCTTCAAAAAGACAAAGAGGGCTATGTGCTCTCTGAGCAGCAGGAAGAAATGGGAGCAGGAAGAAGTGCGACTGATGGAAACTAAGACATAGAAGCTCACGTATAGCTTGGTGACATCTTGGGCTGCTGGATGAAACCCTCTGTTGCATTTAAGTGTAACCAGGGCGGAGTCAAGACGGCATACTAGGAGGATGCAGAATTCGCGTCTCCTCACAACTAGGGCACCTACCAGGCACAGGAGGGGGACCACAGACACCTAAGGGGATGGGAGGAACCCCCAGCGAGTGGTTGTTTCAATTATAGTTTTATTTTTCCTAATATAATTTTTATCTTTCTAATTCTATTTTATTTTTTATTCTTTGATATAGTACTGCTCCTTTTTTTCTTTCTTTCTTTTTTTTTCTCTCTTTTTTTTAACCGAGCCATGAAGCTTGTGGGATCTTGGTTCCCAGGCCAGAGGTCAGGCACGAACTCCTGTGCTGGGAGCTCTGAGTCCCAACCGCTGGACTAACAGAGAACCTCAGACCCCAAGGAATATCAATTGGAGTGACACCTCCCGGAGATCCTCATCTCAGCACCAAGACCCAGCTCTATCCAACTGCCTTCAAACTCCAGTACTGGACCGCTCAAGCCAAACAACCAGTAAGACAGAAATACAGCACAACCTATCAAAAAAACCAAACAAACAAACAAAAAAAACGACAAAAAAATATGTTACAGAAGAAGGAGCAAGGTAAAAACCTACAAGACCACAAATAAGGAAGAAATAGGCAACCTACCTGAAAAAGAATTCAGAGTAATGATAGTAAAGATGATCCAAAATCTCGGAAACAGAATGGAGAAAATACAAGAAACATTTAACAAGGATCTAGAAGAACTAAAGAGCAAACAGTGATGAACAACACAATAAATGAAATTAAAAATTCTCTAGAAGGAATCAATAGCAGAATAACTGAGGCAGAAGCATGGATAAGTGACCTGGAAGATAAAATAGTGGAAATAACTACTGCAGAGCAGAATAAAGAAAAAAGAATGAAAAGAATTGAGGATAGTCTCAGAGACCACTGGGACAACATTAAACACACCAACATTTGAATTATAGGGGTCCCAGAAGAAGAAGAGAAAAAGAGAGGGACTGAGAAAATATTTGAAGAGATTATAGTTGAAAACTTCCCTAATATGGGAAAGGAAATGGTTAATCAAGTCCAGGAAGCACATAGAGTCCCATACAGGATAAATCCAAGGAAAAACACACCAAGACAAATATTAATCAAACTATCAAAAATTAAATACAAAGAAAAAATATTAAAAGCAGCAAGGGAAAAGCAACAAATAATATACAAGGGAATTCCCATAAGGTTAACAACTGATTTTTCAGCAGAAACTCTGCAAGCCCGAAGGGAGTGGCAGGACATATTTAAAGTGCTGAAAGGGAAAACCTACAACCAAGATTACCCAGCAAGGATCTCATTCAGATCCGACAGAGAATTAAAACCTTTACAGATAAGCAAAAGCTAAGAGAATTCAGCACCACTAAACCAGCTTTACGACAAATGCTAAAGGAACTTCTCTAGGCAGGAAACACAAGAGAAGGAAAAGACCTACAAAAACAAACCCAAAACAATTAAGAAAATGGTAATAGGAACATACATATTGATAACTACCTTAAATGTAAATGGATTAAATGCTCCAACCGAGACATAGACTGGCTGAATGGATACAAAAACAAGACCCATAATATATGCTGTCTACAAGAGACCCACTTCAGACCTAGGGATACATACAGACTGAAAGTGAGGGGATGGAAAAAGATATTCCATGCAAATGGAAATCAAAAGAAAGCTGGAGTAGCAATGCTCATATCAGAGAAAATAGACTTTAAAACAAAGACTATTACAAGAGACAAAGAAGGACACTACATAATGATCAAGGGATCAATCCAAGAAGAAGATATAACAATTGTAAATATTTATGAACCCAACATGGGAGCACATCAATGCATAAGGCAAATGCTAACAGCCATAAAAGGGGAAATTGACAGTAACACAATAATAGTAGTGAACTTTAACACCCCACTTTCACCAATGGAAAGATCAACCAAAATGAAAAAAAATGAAAACACAAGCTTTAAATGACACATTAAACAAGATGGACTTAATTGATATTTATAGGACATTCCATCCAAAAAGAACAGAATACACTTTCTTCTCAAGTGCTCATGGGACATTCTCCAGGATAGACCATATCTTGGGTCACAAATCAAGCCTTGGTAAATTTAAGAAAATTGAAATCGTATCAAGTATCTTTTCCGACCACAGCGCTATAAGACTAGATATCGATTACAGGAAAAAAATCTGTAAAAAATACAAACACATGGAGGCTAAACAATGCACTACTAAATAACCAAGAGATCATCGAAGAAATCAAATAAGGAATCAAAAAATACCTAGAAACAAATGACAATGAAAACACAACTACCTGAAAACTATGGGATGCAGCAAAAGCAGTTCTAAGAGGGAAGTTTATAGCAATACAAGCCTACCTCAAGAAACAAGAAAAATCTCAAATAAACAAACTAAACTTACACCTAAAGCAATTAGAGAAAGAAGAACAAAAAAACCCAAAGTTAGCAGAAGGAAAGAAATCATAAAGATCAGGTTAGAAATAAATGAAAAAGAAATGAAGGAAATGCTAACAAAGATCAATAAAACTAAAAGCTGGTTCTTTGAGAAGATAAACATAATTAATAAACCACTAGCCAGAGTCATAAAGAAAAAAAGGAAGAAGACTCAAATCAGTAGAATTAGAAATGAAAAAGGAGAAGTAACAACTGACACTGCAGAAATACAAAGGATCATGAGGCATTACTACAAGCAACTCTATGCCAATAAAATGGACAACCTGGAAGAAATGGACAAATTCTTAGAAATGCACAACTTCCTGAGACTGAACCAGGAAGAAATAGAATATATAAACAGACCATTCACAAGCAGTGAAATTGAAACTGTGATTAAAAATCTTCCAACAAACAAAAGCCCAGGACCAGATGGCTTCACAGGCTAATTCTATCAAACATTTAGAGAAGAGCTAACACCTATCCTTCTCAAACTCTTCCAAAATACAGCAGAGGGAGGAACATTCCCAAACTCATTCTATGAGGCCACCATCACCCTGATACCAAAACCAGACAAAGATGTCACAAAAAAGAAAACTACAGGCCAATATCACTGATGAACATAGATGCAAAAATCCTCAAGAAAATACTAGCAAACAGAATCCAACAGCACATTAAAAGGATCATACACCATGATCAAGTGGGGTTTATCCCAGCAATGGAAGGATTCCTCAATATACACAAATCAATCAGTGTGATACACCATATTAACAAATTAAAGGATAAAAACCATATGATCATCTCAATAGATGCACAAAAAGCTACTGACAAAATTCAACACCCATTTATGATAAAAACTCTTCAGAAAGTAAGCATAGAGGGAATCTACCTCAACATAATAAAGGCTATCATATATGACAAACCCAGAGCCAACATCGTTCTCAATAGTGAAAAACTGAAACCATTTCCACTAAGATCAGGAACAAGACAAGGTTGCCCAGTCTCACCACTATTATTCAACATAGTTTTGGAAGTTTTAGCCACAGCAATCAGAGAAGAAAAAGAAATAAAAGGAATCCAAATGGGAAAAGAAGAAGTAAAGCTGTCACTGTTTGCAGATGACATGATACTATACATAGAGAATCCTAAAGATGCTACCAGAAAACTACTAGAGCTAATCAATGAATTTGGTAAAGTAGCAGGATACAAAATTAATGCACAGAAATCTCTTGCATTCCTATACACTAATGATGAAAAATCTGAAACAGAAATTAAGGAAATACTCCCATGTACCATTGCAACAAAAAGAATAAAATACCTAGGAATAAACCTACCTAAGGAGGCAAAAGACCTGTACTCAGAAAACTATAAAACACTGATGAAAGAAATCAAAGATAACATAAACAGATGGAGAGATATACCATGCTCCTGGATTGGAAGAATCAGTACTGTGAAAATGACTATTACTACCCAAAGCAGTCTACAGGTTCAATGCAATTCCTATCAAATTACCAATGGCATTTTTCAGAGAACTAGAACAAGAAATTTTACAATTTGTATGGAAACACAAAAGACCCCGAATAGCCAAAGCAATCTTGAGAAAGAAAAATGGAGCTGGAGGAATCAGGCTCCCTGACTTCAGACTATACCACAAAGCTACAGTAATCAAGACAGTATGGTACTGGCACAAAAACAGAAATAGAGATCAATGGAACAGGATAGAAAGCCCAGAGATAAACCCACGCGCATATGGTCACCTTATCTTTGATAAAGGAGGCAAGAATATACAATGGAGAAAAGACAGTCTCTTCAATAAGTGGTGCTGGGAAAACTGGACAGCTACATGTAAAAGAATGAAATTAGAACACTTCCTAACACCATACACAAAAATAAACTCAAAATGGATTAAAGACCTAAATGTAAGGCCAGACACTATCAAACTCTTAGAGGAAAACATAGGCAGAACACTCTAGGACATAAATCACAGCAAGATCCTTTTTGACCCACCTCCTAGAGAAAGGGAAATAAAAACAAAAATAAACAAATGAGACCTAATGAGCTTTTGCACAGCAAAGGAAACCATAAGCAAGGCGAAAAGACAGCCCTCAGAATGGGAGAAAATATTTGCAAATGAAGCAACTGACAAAGGATTAATTTCCAAAATATACAAGCAACTCATGCAGCTCGATAACAAAAAAACAAACAACCCAATCCAAAAATGGGCTAAAGATCTAAATAGACATTTCTCCGAAGAAGATATACAGATTGCCAACAAACACATGAAAGGATGCTCAACATCACTAATCATTAGAGAAAGACAAACCAAAACTACAATGAGGTATCACAAAAAATCTACAAACAGTAAATGCTGGAGAGGGTGTGGAGAAAAGGGAACCCTCTTGCACTGTTGGTGGGAATGTAAATTGATACAGTCACTATGGAGAACAGCATGGAGGTTCCTTAAAAAACTAAAAATAGAACTAATAGTTGACCTAGCAATCCCACTACTGGGCATATACCTGGAGAAAACCATAATTCAGAAAGAGTCATGTACCACAATGTTCATTTCAGCTCTATTTACAATCGCCAGGACATGGAAGCAACCTAAGTGTCCATCGACAGATGAATGGATAAAGAAGATGTGGCACATATATACAATGGAATATTACTCAGCCATAAAAAGAAATGAAATTGAGTTATTTGTAGTGAGGTGGATGGACCTAGAGTCTGTCATACAGAGTGAAATAAGTCAGAAAGAGTAAAACAAATACCGTATGCTAACACATATATATGGAATCTCAGGAAAAAAAAGGTTCTGAAGAACCTAGGGGCAGGACAGGAATAAAGACGCAGACGTAGAGAATGGACTTGAGGACACGGGCGGGGGAAGGGTAAGCTGGGATGAAGTGAGAGAGTGGCATGGACATATATACATTATCAAATATAAAATAGATAGCTAGTGGGAAGCAGCCGCATAGCACAGGAAGATCAGCTTGGTGCTTTGTGACCACGTAGAGGGGTGGGATAAGGAGGGTGGGAGGGAGAAGCAAGAGGGAGGGGATATGGGGATATATGTATACGTGTAGCTGATTCACTTTGTCATACAGCAGAAACTAACACACCATTGTAAAGCAATTATACTCCAATAAAGATGCTTAAAAAAAAGAAAGAGTAGGTGATTTCGATACAAAGCCAGCATCGTGATTCTCTGTACCCATGTAGGATAAGGGTACATGCAGGTGAACTGGGTGCTCCTATCCCTTAACAGAATTAGCTAACATGATAGTAGGTTGCTTTGTAAGAAGCACAACATGATAATATGGCCCGGAAAGGAATAGGAAAAAGAGCTAGTCATTTCCTAAACAGTAAAATGGGGATAATAATACTGTTTTGCGTGGTTGTAAGAATTCACAATAATATAGGAAGTTTTGGGCCTTGGTCTGTTGCAGAGGTGAGTCTCCACCTGGGGTATTTTAATGTTATTCTTGGCAGATAGGATTGTTTAAAGACAGAGAGGAAGAAGAGTTAGTACTCAACCTTTCCCCAACTCCTCTCTGCATTGCCCTGTTTTTTCCTACTTTTTGCTTGGAGTACTTGGAAATGAACTAGGCTTGCTACCATCAGTTTTGTTTTGTTTTTTTTTGAGAGATGAATAAATGCTTTATTTAGTTCATTCATTCCCAAAGCTTCACACCTCACCATCCCACTTTCAAAATAAGTCACGAAGAACAGGGGCGCACAGTCTCCACCACCTCCCCACCTGACGGAGCACCGCAAGGACAGTGTCACCTTGATTGAAAGCCGTGTGTTACGGACACTTTTAAGGGCACACTCTCTGCAAACTAGAAACCCCACCAAGTAAAGCAGGCTCACCCATCAGTTTAAACCTGTGCAACATTTTGGGTGCCTTCGTAGAGCACCAGGGTCCACCAGCGCAGTTTAAAACTCCTGTTTTAGATAAGCCCTTCTCTGCGAATCATTAGGAACTTTCCAGAGAGCCAGCTGCTACCTCAAGTGCATATACAAAGATTTCACATGATCAATTCTTCTATCCATTGAGATAAAGAGTCCACAAAATTAAGCTGCCTTCAGTTTTGCTGCCCTGAACCTGTTTTCTGTTTGCAACCAGGGAAAGCTTGCTAATGCTCACATCTGATCATGTCACTGTCACTTCACTTTATAGACCACGGCAAAGCCTACCTTGAGTAAGAGATGAGGTTTGTATAGTTCAGCACAGTTAAAAGGTCTGGGGTACACTGGGTTGTGCCTACCCTGCAGCCTCCTGTCTCACCACTCGCTCACCTCCCACCTTTGTGCTTGTCACTCCTGTCAAACCAAACCCTTCCCACCCCAGGACCACATACATTCCTGCTCATGAAATACCTGCCCCCTTCACAAGCCCATCTGCACCTTAAATACTGAGCATCATACACTTACCTTAGACAACACATCCTCCAGGCCGCCTTCCCTGGCACCCAAGATTAGGGCAGGCTCTCCTAGGGCCTTTAGTATCCTGGTGTTCCTTCTATCATCATGTTTGTTGCACTGTATCTGAGCTTCACAATGTGTTCATTGAGGTGTTGCTTCAGCAAATTCACAGGATATTTTAAAATTTTGAAATTTAGACCCAGAGAGCTGTTGGACATCACTTGGACCACTGTATTAAGTTACTTGGACCTAGCTACTTAATAAATTGAACTGTTAGGTATTTCTTTTAACCTGGGGCACATGAAAACATTAATGATACATAAAAGACAAAGTTTGGAAACCTCTGCCCTATTGCAATTTCCTCTTTACTTGTCTGGGTGTCTCAATAGAACATCTTTTATGTTATGAAACTTTTTTGGAATCAGTGGAAACTTTTTGTCCCATTTTCTAGGAAAAAAATTGCATATGCTCCTGCATTTAAGAGATTCATGGGTCCTTGCAGCTCATCTGTGGACCTCCCAGAGTAAGAACATCTAGTACAGGGTTTGACATAGGCTGAATGAATGAATGAATGAATGAGAGGCTTAACCTATCTGATTTCACATCTGCGGAACAGTCAGAGGAAATCAGAGCACTGGAAGTAGGCCTTAAGAAGCGAGAAGTGTTTCAGTTGTTTGCCAGAAGAAGAAAGTAGAGATTTAGCTCTACACTTTGGGGATTTGAGAGTCTAATTAATAAGATCTCTCTTTCGGATTCTGAATCAATTGATAGCAGACACAAGGGGCTGAATAGGACCGACTTATCAGTTCTATTAATGTTGTGGATGTAATAGACAAGAAGCTGAAATTGGACTCTAACTGGGGAGGGGGCTCTGGTTATTATATGGGCAATGGGAGGCATTGAAGAGCTCTGGCTTTGTTGATCCATAAGACAAGAAACACAAGATAGATCATAAGAGATGGAGTTACATGTGAGCAGTGATTGCTGATGCATGCCTGCCCACAGGAAAAATGCCAACCCATCGGTGTCAACCTCTCAGTGGTTTCCCTAGGTGAATCTGTCACCCCTTCAATATGGACAGGAAATGGCTCACCAGGTATGTTCCCAGTACTTCCTCAAGAGAGTTTAAGTGCTGGAAGCTCTTATTTTTAGGATCCAGGCAGGATCTCGGGGAAGGGAAGACGATTACCCTTATACTTACCTATTTTCATTGTGATAATTTTTGTTGTTTGTTTTTTGGTCTGTTAATAGACACATGACCCTAAATCTCACTCAGAAGATCCCAAGAGGTCTTTAGGCATCAGGGAGACAATTAGTACACCTTCAGAAGAGGTTCAAACAGACCTCATATTTTTAGAGGTGTGTTCTTCTTTATCTCTCTGTCTGTATGTCTGTGTCTCCTTGGTCACCCTCTACCTATGTCCGTTTATATTAATTGTGAGCTTCACTGCCCATTGCAGCCAGTGACCTCTTCCATTTGCCACGAGACCACCGGATTCCCCGCCCCCACCTAGCACCGGGGCTGTCTCTCTCTGGTCTCTGCAGCGCCTTGCCTTGACTTGGTGACAGAATCATCCTATTTCAATTACAGGTGCTGTTGATGACATTGTTATAAGAGCACAGGACCTTGTCGTTTCATGTGCTAGATTTATTTATTCATTTATTTTTACCAGTGAAATGATTTCGTTTGTCATTCTGATTGCTTTTGTCTTTAATTTCCTGAAAGGATGATGACTTCTATTTAAATTATTAGAAATATTTCCTCATCTGGAATGAATTACCCTTTTTTAGAACAAACCCTTCCCCTGACAATTTATTATACTCTGTTGTAAATCTGAAGGATGAGCTTTCTTTCCCTGCCTGGGGAATAAGCGGGATAGAAAAGATTTCATCTAAAGTGTCAATGTCAAAATTATGGGTGAACGGGGAGGCACCATTCCTGAGCGGCTGGGTAGGTAGTTAATTCCTACCCGGCTGATCTCACATCACTGATCTGATTGTTTAATGCAAAATTTGGGAGGGGAGGGGGAGGGAGGTTACAGAAGGTTGGAAAGATTCATAGAAATTGTTCTGTGCTATGTTTGAAGGCAGGACTTCTGATTAGCATATAAACAGTATGCTATCTCCTTACCTAGTGGTTACATTTTTAGTTCTACTCTTCAGTTATCCAAAGAAAATCAGTAAGTATGAAATAACCTAGGACCTGGCCTTTTGGAATTAGAAATAGATAAATTGGGGAGGAAAGACTGAATTGAGGATCAGTAGAAGCACCTGCTCCCACTCCATGTGGTTGATACAAAGTCATGGGTGATTGTGGCGTCAGAAATAGAAGATGATTCTTTGTTCACCTGGGCAAATGGAGTAAGGTAAAAGTCACAGAGCTGAAAAGTACAGACCATTCTCAGAAATGATTAATGTAAGAAGACCCTAGATGTTAGATGTGTGAACTCGAATGCCCTCAGGATCCAGGCAGGGTTTGGAAATGAATGAGAAATGAATGAGAAAGGCAAGCGCAGCTGCAGACATCAAAAGACAATGGGGGGCTTCCCTGGTGGCGCAGTGGTTAAGAATCCGCCTGCCAATGCAGGGGACATGGGTTCGAGCCCTGGTCCGGGAAGATCCCACATGCCGTGGAGCAACTCGGCCCGTGAGCCACAACTACTGGGCCTGCGCTCTAGAGCCCGTGAGCCACAACTACTGAAGCCCGTGTGCCATAACTACCGAAGCCAACACACCTAGAGCCTGTGTTCCACAACAAGAGAAGCCATCACAATGAGAAGCCTGCACACCGCAACGAAGACCCAATGCAGCCAAAAAATTAAATAAATTAATTAATTAAATAAATAAAAATTAAAAAGAAAAAGACAATTGGAAGGGAATTCCCTGGTGATCCAGTAATTAGGACTCCACGCTTTCTCTGCCCGGGTTCGATCCCTGGTCAGGGAACTAAGATCCCACAAACCACCCCGTGGGGCTCAAAAAAAAAAAAAAAAAAAAAAAAGACAATGGGAAAAGTGGAGACCATCAGAAAGCTCGGGCCTCGTGTGAAGAGACAGTTGCTTCTTACTCTCCATTTTTGCCATGTGAGGTTATGAGCCCAGCAGTGCAAGATCTGGCAAGATTTTAAAGAAATTATTCAAAGAATTATTTTATTCTCCCTTGAAAAAGTTGTTTAAAGAAGATTTTGTATGAAATCGCTCCATTTCTAAATGCCATCAACTAATTTAAATTTTTAAAACTTTGTGCAGTTTAGGCAACACGTTTCTATCGCTTGAATTTAGCCCATGGGCCACCCAGGCACACTTCTGCTCTCTGATGAGAAGCCAAGGAAGAGTTTTTGAGCAAAGGGAATGGCATTCATTCTTTTTTCATCCATTTAACATCTGTCTGTCAAGTGCCTGCACTCTGCTCGGTCCTGTGACGTGGTACCAGCCTTCATGAAACTTATACTCTAGTTGGGGAGGCAGGTGACAAAATAGGAAAAGAGACTGTGTGACATACCATTCAGGTAGTGATAAATGTTGTGGAAGATAGAAGTTCAGTTAAAGGGCACAGAGGAAGGTAGAGGGCGCTGTTTTAAATGTCACTGGCGAAGGTCTCTCTGAGTAGACTCTGTTGGAACAGAGAGCCACACAGAGTAGGGGGCACACTGTGTAGTGGGAGGGGTGGGGTAGGGGAGAGGGGAAGCCCCAGGCTGAGTGCAGAGGCCCTGAGGCACGAGGGTACTTTGCTGTGTTGCATCTGGAGGAAAGAGGCCAGGATGGCAGAAGCAAAATGAGCAAAAGGGAAGTTTCAACAGGCGAGTCAGAGTCTCAGAAGTAGCAAGACTTCGTATCACATGGGGCCAGGTGGGGCTGCTGTTAAATGCTGCCCATCCTTCCAAAGGGGGATAAACAATAGGGAAACAATAGGGAAAAATATTGATAGTCGTTGGAGCTAAGTGATGGGTGGATGGGTTCCCAGGGGGTTTGTTGTATCTTCTACTTTTGTGTAAGTTAAGTGGTTTTTATTTTATTTTTTTTAAACATCTTTATTGGAGTATAGTTGCTTTACAATGGTGTGTTAGTATCTGCTGTATAACAAAGTGCATCAGCTGTATGTATACATATATCCCCATATCCCCTCCCTCTTGCCTGTCCCTCCCACCCTCCCTATCCCACCCCTCTTGTGGACACAAATCACCGAGCTGATCTCCCTGTGCTATGCGGCTGCTTCCAGCTAGCTATCTATTTTACATTTGGTAATTTACATATGTCCATACAACCACTATGGAGAACAGTATGAAGGTTCCTTAAAAACTAAAAATAGAACTACCATACGACCCAGCAATCCCACTACTCATATACCCTGAGAAAACCATAATTCAAAAAGAGTCATGTACCACAGTGTTCATTGCAGCACTATTTACAATCGCCAGGACATGGAAGCAACCTAAGTGTCCATCAACAGATGAATGGATAAAGAAGATGTGGCGCATATATACAATGGAATATTACTCAGCCATAAAAAGAAACGAAATTGAGTTATTTGTAGTGAGGTGGATGGACCAAGAGACTGTCATACAGAGTGAAGTAAGTGAGAAAGAGAAAAACAAATACCGTATGCCAACACATATATATGGAATCTAAAAGGAAAAGAATATGGTTCTGAAGATCCTAGGGGCAGGACTGGAATAAAGACGCAGATGTAGAGAATGGACTTGAGGACACAGGAAAGGGGAAGTGTAAGCTGGGACGAAGTGAGAGAGTTCAGTAGTTTTTAAAACAAAATTTTAAAAAGTTCCATTCACGTTTTGTATTTCCCCTTCTTATTCTGGCTGTTTTTCTGAACTTCCAAAATACCTTAGTTTTTGAATAATTCAGTCAAAAAGTGCCTGGGGGCTTCCCTGGTGGCGCAGTGGTTGAGAATCTGCCTGCCAATGCAGGAGACACGGGTTCGAGCCCTGGTCTGGGAAGATCCCACATGCCGCGGAGTGACTAGGCCCGTGAGCCACAATTGCTGAGCCTGAGCGTCTGGAGCCTGTGCTCCGCAACAAGAGAGGCCACGATAGTGAGAGGCCCGCGCACCGCGATGAAGAGTGGCCCCCACTTGCCGCAACTAGAGAAAGCCCTCGCACAGAAACGAAGACCCAACACAGCCATAAATAAATAAATAAATAAATAATTTTTAAAAAAAGTGCCTGGATTTTGTAATTTATCCATCATCCTGTTGTGTGTCTTTTCTTCTCAATTAATGTGTAAGTACCTGAAAATCAGGACCATGATTCACATTTCTTTTCAGTCTTAGCAGTTAGCACATTGCTAGGGACACAGAATTTACTCATTAGTATTAACTGATGGGTGGATTAAACAAATATGTGAGTGTCTAGTTTATGCCTAGATGTGTGATAGATAAGGGTGGGAGAAGGGATGCTAAGATATGGTTCTTGTTCTCTAGGACCTTCCAGTATTCTGGTAGACACCGATGTTACAGGGCAGAATGTTGAGAGTTTGTTACAGAGAATGAGATAAATGGTAAAAGTGGACTCTAATGGTCAGATAAGCAGAGAAAATATTGATTATTTCACATAAAGCTGCTCTGTTTATACTCCCAGGCTTTACTTGCTGGATACCAAGTGAAAGCAAAATGAAACAAACGCAAACATAAAAACTTTTATTCCAATACAGTAACCTTAATTTGATGTGAAAAACTTTTAATATTTCCTTTGGGCAACTCTCAATATCGTTAAGGAAAAAAAAAACACTAGTGTTTTGGAGATTTTTTTTTTCCTTTTGCTCTCTCCACTGTCAAAGCAAAAATTGCACTGGACAAAGGTAAACAGGCAAGCCAGACTTAAGGCTATTGCAGTAGAGGAAAGAGGTTAGAACTCAGTCTGAACGCAATTCTGCTGAAACAAAGAGTAGGAGGATTTTTAAGCACCTGGGGGAGAGAGAGCACCAGACATCAGTGTATGCGCATTTGGTTTTACCCAAAGGAAAAGCAAACTTTTTTGTGTGTCTTTATGACAGGAGGTAGTTTTACAAATTGGAGCAAAGTGCCTGCTGAAGTTAGGCTCACAGAAACTGGGAGATAAGGGTGCTATTTCCCTTGAGGCTTACATTTCAAAGAGATGGCTCCAAATCCTTGAGAAAGACATTTCTAGGTTGTAATACTGGCAAGAGGCTTAAAAAAAAATGTATATCGGGACTTCCCTGGTGGCACAGTGATTAATAATCCATCTGCCAGTGCAGGGGACACGGGTTCAATCCCTGGTCCGGGAAGATCCCACATGCCGCGGAGCAACTAAGTCCGTGCGCCACAACTACCGAAGTCCACATGCCTAGAGCCCATGCTCCACAACAAGAGAAGTCACCGCAATGAGAAGCCTGCACACCATAAGGAAGAGTAGGCCCTGCTAGCCGCAACTAGAGAAAGCCTGTGCGCAGCAATGAAGACCCGACACAGCCAAAAATAAATAAATAAGTAAAAAAATTAGAAAAATATGTATATATATCTCAAAGAGGCAGAGAAAGAATTTACAATGATATATTTACTGGAGTAAATGCTATAAGAAAAAGGGGGTCAGAGTCTAGAGCTGGGGAGAAGCTGGTCTAAAGTTTAGTCAGGCTGAGGGCCATCTTGGTCGCCACCTTCTCCTCTCCAAAATGGCATCTGGGGGTGTGAGCAGTGGTGTGGCTTGCATGATCTCCTGGTGACTGGGAAGATGTGGTCCTCAAATATTGTGGTTTCTCTCTTTCCATGGTGATGTTCCTTGTCTGCCTGGCTGCTGCTCATCCTGGTAGCCCTCATGGCTGAGTGTGCAACATGTGTGATATTGCCCAGTCTCTCTTGGCTTGATAAGAGTCTGAAGCAGTGACTCTCAATCATGGCTGATCCCTCACTTGCCGGTAGGGAGAATGGAGATGAGTAGGCATGGATAGTGTGTGAGATAAAGTCTTCCATGAGTCCAAACATGAAATGGGACAAAATCCTTTGCTCTCAAGATCTTTTTCAATGTATCTAACATTCTCCTTTTTTAAAAAAAATTTATTTTATTATTTTATTTTATTTTTATTTATTGTTTCTGGCTGCACTGGGTCTCCGTTGCTGCATGCGGGCTTTTCTCTGGTTGCGGCGAGCGGGGGCTACTCTTCATTGCGGTGCGTGGGCTTCTCATTGCAGTGGCTTCTCTTGTTGTGGAGCATGGGCTCTAGGCACTCGGGCTTCCGTAGTTGTGGTATGTGGGCTCAGTAGTTGTGGCTCACGGGTTCCAGAGTGCAGGCTCAGCAGCTGTGGCACACGGGCTTAGTTGCTCCATGGCATATCTTCCCGGACCATGGCTTGAACCTGTGTCCCCTGCATTGGCAGGTGGACTCTTAACCACTGTGCCACCAGGGAAGCCCTCTCCATTTTTTCTTGGTTGAAATCTGAAAAGGGTGAATGGGAACATACATGACTGACTACCTCTACCACTTCTATTTCCCTTTCTCTGTCTCTCTTCTTCCTACAGGCTGGCTGGACCAGGGTTCTCTTTTTCTTCCCTTAATTGATGTCCTCATCTTTCCATAGGACAGGAAGCCTTAGGGTCCAGCTTGCATGGGAGGAAGGCTCAAAGTTCTTAGAAGAGACAACTCAATTATCAAGGCTTAGTACTCAATAAGCTAAAGGAATTTGGAAAATCTTCTCTCTAGTCTGCTATTTAAGCTTACAGTTTTGTCCTGGGACATAAACCTCAAGATTTGGCCTCGGAGGGTAGAAGGCTACAAGGCAATAAGATTTAAGAAGAAAGTTAAAGTTAGTTTAATATTTGCAAAATATTATCCCTCTTGCAAATGGTTTACTTCTATTTAAAAAGTTGTTACGCAAAGTGTGCTGGGGTAGGTGAACTGTGAGCTCAAAGGAAGAGTATAACAAGTGTAAAAAATGAATAAACAGAAACCTCAATTACATAGAGTCAGGAGACCAAAAGGGGGAGCACTCACATCCTGCAATGATTGCAGAGCCCAACAAGAAGAAAGACTCCTCTTCTTTCCTGGCAAGGACTTGGCCAATGAAAAGCCATGGACTCCCTGTTTAATACAGGTCTCCTGACTTCCTTTTCCCCTCTGTAAAAGGGGTCTCCTTCCCTTGCCATGCAGGAACTTGCACATGGCTTGCCATGGTTGCAGACCCCAGGTTGCAATTCTCAGCTGGTCCCAAATAAACACCCCCCCCTTTTTTTTTTTCTGGGGAAATAACTGGCAGTCTGTTTTAGGTCAACATTTTGGTGGCCCATATGAGGACCAGAGAAGACCCCTGAAGGCTCTGGGGCTGGTGAGCAAAGAAGTGAGGTACCCACATGGAGCTCATTGTCTCTCTCACCGCTTTTCTTGCTGACCCTGGTGCTTGAAGCTGTCTTTTCTCCTCGATCTGAGCCTCCACCGTCTTTGTGTTTGAAGATCTCTAGGTTTTATTCTGGATTTATTTTAAGATTTCGTCCTTGCTGATTAAGGCCTTGTTCTGCATGCAAGTACCGAAGTTTGACACTTCGGTCTGATTTTGAGATCAGACTCTTTCAACTGAAACTGGCTGATAAGGCTTCGGCCCATTCCTTTGGGAACAGGGATTGCTTCACTGAAACTGTGCCTAAGTTGTACAATACTTGGGAATAGAGGCTGTTCTATGGGAACTGGCTTAGAAGGCTTCAGCCTGGCTCCTCCAGGACCAAGCTGTTCCTTTAGAACTGGCTGGTATTAAGCCTGCATGTTGTTTGTTTGAGTCGCAAGCTGTTTGAGATACTTGAACAGTTTAAGCTGCTTGAATTTAATTGTTTGAGCTGTATTAGCTGTTTGAAAATTATTCTTTTATTCTATAGAATAACATCTGAGAAATGGGATCCCAGTTTTCCAAATATTTTTTGAGGGATTTCAGGGACTCTGGAGATTATGTTTAAAGACTGAGGTCGTTCCTCATGTGCAGATGGGATGGGAAACTGTGTCCACTCCAGATTTAGTTGATCTGGCAAACCGGCTTTCTCAAACTCTAGATGAAGTCATCTCAAAGCAAGACAACCAGAATTCTTAATCTTCAACTCCAGCAAACGAAGGCATCTAAAGGAAACCAAAATGCTTCTAGTTTCTGCTATTATTGCAAAGAGCCAGGGCACTGGAAAAGAGATTGTTATCCATTTAAGTGCTTCAGTGCCTTCAGACCTCTAACCAGCCTTTCCAGTGTCCTCCCAATTCTCAATGACAAAGCTCCAAGGAACTACGGGGGCCCTTCCCAATCCTCCCTCTTAATCAGCTCAGAGAAACATTTTTCCAGATGGGGGATGAATCTCTTCCAGTCCTAATTGACACTGGAGCCACACTCCCAGTGTTCAATCCCACTACTATAAAGCAGCCCCTGCCTCAGAGAGTACTAAAACAGTTCAAATAGTGGGGTTCTCCAAGGAACCTCAAGAGGTTCCTGTCTCTGAACCTATTTCCTTTTGTTTAGGCCCTTTGAGAGATACATACCCTTTTCTCTTTAGTTCCTCCCTCTATCCATTTATTAGGCTGAGATTTCTTAAAGAAGTATCATGCCAGAATTTTTTTTCTCCCAAAAGGGAGAAATAATTCTAGAACTTGATGGCAATCATCAAAAAAGCTAACCAGGTGAATTAAATGACCCTTTGACATCTTTTATTTGTTCTGTCTCTGATGGTACTAGAGCTGATTCTGGAAACACTGATCATTTGTCCCTACTGAGTCAGCTACCACTTTCCTTATGGGCAAGATCTCCAGCTGGTGTTGGCAAAGTTCACAGGGCACCTCCCATCAAGATTCAGATAGATACTTCCAAACCTCTTCCCAGAATTAATCAATACACTTTAAGTGAAGAAGCCCTCCAAGGCATAAAGCCCATAATAGAAGATTACAAGGCTTCAGGCCTCATTGTCCCTTGTACTAGCCCTTGTAACACTCCCATTTTACCAGTGAGAAAACCTAAGGGCTTTGTCCAGGACCTCCAAGCAATAAACAGCATCCTGTTTTTCCTAACACTCATACATTACTAACGTTCATTCCTTCTGGGACTAAATTCTTTACTGCAATTCATTTATGCATTTCATTCCTTGGTATTCCAGTTGATGAAGCTACCCTATGCCTTTTTGCCTTCACTTGGGAAGAAACAAACAATTCACCTGGATAGTAATGAGTCCAGGTTTTACCCAGACTCCTTATTTTCTCACCAATCCTGAAGGCTGATCTGGATGATATAAGGTTCCCTAGAGGTTCAACTTTGTTGCAATATGTGGATGATTTGCTTCTTTGCTCTGCTTCTCAAGCCTCCTCACAGGAAGACAGCATTCGCTTGCTAAAACTTTCAGCCTTAAAGGGATTTAAGATTGCCAAAGGAAAATTGCAGTTAGCCCAAACCCAGGTTCGATATTTAGGACTTCACCTAGGTCCAGATAGATTTCACGGTGTCCTAAGATTCTCGGAATCCAAAACTAAGTGCCAACTGTGAGGTTTTCTCATGCTAGTTGGTTATTACCGAAATTGCCTTCCAAATTTCTCTCTTCTGGGCAAATCTTTGGTATGTTTTACTCAACAATAACAACCCCGATCCATTTTTATGAGAAGGACTGGATGACATAGTCTTCAAGGCCTTAAAGGAAAGTTTGATAGACCTACCTGAACATGGGCATCCCAAATCAGATTCCCTTTTTCCTTTTTGCCTATGAAAACAAAGGGAATGCCCTTGGGGTACTCACCCCAAAACATGGGGATTACCGTTGACTCATAGGGTATTATAGACAGCAACTGGACCCTGTGGCATGCAGATAATAATACCCCCCCCGCCCCCCTTTGCCTTAGAGCCATTATGGCCACTGCCTTTTTGGTTAAGGCCACCAAGAAAATGGCTGTGGGATTCCTTTAACCATTTTGTACCTCGTGCAATAGAAGTCCTCCTGCATTCTCCTCACACTCAATGTTTCTCAGTCAGCTGCCTTACCTCCTGTGAAGTCCTTTTGTTAACTGCTCCTCATATAACTCTTATTATGTAATAACCTTAATCCTGCTGACTCTTCTCCCCTCCATCACTGACAAAGTCCCTCATGACTGCTTAATGTTGTTGGATCACCACCTGACTCCTCTGGTAATCTGTAGGAAATTGCTTTGGGTAACATTGACTTCCAATGGTTCACGGATGGTTCCTATTTAAAAGGTAACAATAGCAAATATAGCGCTGGGGATACTATTGCAACTCCTTTTGATGTTGTTCAGGCAGCATCTCTGTGGCTCCTATAGCCCAAGAGGCTGAATTACACCCTCTTAAATAAACTTTTTCTTTAACCGAGGACAAAACTGCCAATATTTACACTGATAGTATGTACGCTTTCAGAGTAGCTAATGATTTTGGAATGTCACGGAAGCAACATGACTTCCTTACTTCCAGCAAAAATAAAACTTAAAATGACCTCTATGTTCAGGAATTATTAGTGTAATAATTTTACCTGCCGCCTTAGCTACTCTTAATATTCCAGGGCACTCTAAACTCGACTCTCTGGAGCTAAGGGAAATCACCTTGCTGACATTTCTGCAAGGAATGCTCCCTTAAAGTAACTAGTGGCAACCACACCTCTGTCATAGTCTAAAGGAGTCTTTCCCCAAATGATAACTTAGAAAAACTGGCTGAAGAAGCCCAACCTTTGGCACCAGAAAAGGAAAAACAAGATTGGAAATTCAACAATTGTTGGTTTAATTAAAAAGTTCTCTGTTTACCTTGTCATGCAGAGAGTTGCACCGTGGCTCACCATGGTTACAGACCCCAAACTGCAATCCTCAGCTGATCCCAAAAAAAAACCATTTTTGCTGGAGAAATAGCTAGTAGTCTATTTGCTTTAGCTCAACACAGGAGATATGGAAGTTTGACTACAAGCTGGATGAGGAAGGAAAACCTAGAGAGAAATAAAAGTTTCAAGTGAATAGATCAGATTTAAAAATCTGAAAATAGTACTTACTAAAGAGGGGGAGTGGGAGACTCTTCCCAGGAGAATTTAAAATTTTAGAGTTTGAGCAGTTCCAGATCGCATAATTTTTCAGATATATCTCTCAGCTGGAGAATGAATTCTAGTTTTCTTTCTGAAGAGCCCACGTATTCCGGACATGGTAATATGCAACGCAATTGGGTAACCAAGACCAGCACCATCTTCAGGCAAAGGAAATTTTGCCGCCCTAAGTTTTAAGTTCCTTCTCCCTCATCTGCTTCTTCTCCCTCTCCCTCTTCACCCCCTATCCACACCCACACCCATTCTAATTAAGCTCAGCCTGTAGGTTATCAAGGTATAAGTAAAACCTCACTGTATGTATAGGAAACTATTTCAGAAGCTTGTTTTTGAGAGACTATGAAAATGTCTATGCATCAATGTGTTGACATTTTGTGAGACAGTGTGATGAGAAGCCCCAGGATACAAATTTCCTCAAATAGCTTATAGTCACCATGGATCTCCACACACAGAGCCTGCAAGGTTCTCCATCTGCACAAACAGCCCATGATTCAGTTATTCACACCACACTTCTCTTTGAGATGCCTTTTAATGTACAAGGATCAATTAAAAGTGAAACAGTACTTTTATTTAAATGTCATCTCATAAAGGCAGGCAACACAAATAACCTTTTCCTGGAGCGATTCTATTCTAATGTACTCCTCACAGATGGCAAAGCCTTCTCTTCATCCCAGACACTTGACCAAGTCTGCTCACATTTATTTTCCTTAAAGTTATTTATTGCCAACTGGAAAAGAAAAACATGCAGAAAAAATTTTATAAGAAGAAAAACATTTTGGAATACACAAAAAAATCAAGTTGTTTTTTCCCTCAGCTGCCTTCTTTTCGAGAGTTTATCCCTTGGACTTTGAATTTCATGACTAGTGGTCTGTCAGTGGGACAAATAAGGTAGAGCCACATGTACATACTGTGAAGTAAAGTTGAAGACTGAAAGGGGAAAGGGCATTTTCTAGAAAGTCCATTCTTTATTCTCATTTTTTTTCTCATGGCTTTTCAAAAGATAACTGGCCCTGAAAACTAATTTTCTTTCATGGTATTTTGTATTTTTAGACCAAGCAGGGTGAGGGACAATGAAGCAAAATAACAATGGCAGCAATCATGAAAATTAGTATCTTCAACACGCTGCTTACCCTTATTTGCCTTTTGAAAACACCTGCCTACAGTGTTTCTTTCCACTCATTATGGGCTTGTCTGATCAGTGTTTTGCATGTCATGCAGACAACTTGATTATCTGAAAACTCACAAATTATAATTTCTTCTTATTATAACTGTTGTCCTAATGTATGAAAGAGGTGGAATCCTGAAGTCGTGCAAGTTCAAAGAAAGTTTTCAGATTTTTCTCCTTGCCTCCTATACTCTCACCTTCCCTTTCCCTCCCCCCGCCTTCCTTCTATGGTTGAAATAAGAAAACTTTGGCATTAGCTTGAGTTGGCTTTAAATGCCTGCTCTCCCAGGCACAAGCTATTATATTTAGTCTTGAGTAAATCAGTTAATTTTTTAAGAACCTCAGTTTTCATATCTGGAAAGTGAATATGATATTGCTTTCCTTGTATGACTTTTATGAGATTTGGAGATATTTGGGAAATATTGGGTTGGCCAAAAATTTCATTTGGGTTTTTCTGTAAAATCTTTTTTTTAATTTAATTTTTTTTGTTTAACATCTTTCTTGGAGTATAATTGCTTTACAACGGTGTGTTAGTTTCTGCTTTATAACAAAGTGAAGCTATACATATACATATATCCCCATATCTCCTCCCTCTTGCACCTCCCTCCCACCCTCCCTATCCCACCCCTCTAGGTGGTCACAAAGCACGGAGCTGATCTCCCTGTGTTATGTGGCTGCTTCCCACTAGCTATCTATTTTACATTTGGTAGTGTATAAATGTCCATGCCACTCTCTAACTTCATCCCGGCTTACCCTTCCCGCTCCCCATGTCCTCAAGTCCATTCTCTACGTCTGCATCTTTATTCCTGTCCTGCCCCTAGGTTTTTCAGAACCATTTTTTTTTTATTCCATATATATGTGTTAGCATACGGTATTTGTTTTTCTTTTTTTTTTTCTTTTTAACATCTTTATTGGAGTATAATTGCTTTACAGTGGTGTGTTAGTTTCTGCTTTATAACAAAGTGAATCAGTTATACATACACATATGTTCCCATATCTCTTCCCTCTTGCATCTCCCTCCCTCCCACCCTCCCTATCCCACCCCTCTAGGTGGTCACAAAGCACGGAGCTGATCTCCCTGTGCTATGCGGCTGCTTCCCACTAGCTATCTATTTTACGTTTGGTAGCGTATATATGTCCATGCCACTCTCTCACCCTGTCACATCTCACCCCTCCCCCTCCCCATATCCTCAAGTCCATTCTCTAGTAGGTCTGTGTCTTTATTCCCGTCTTGCCACTAGGTTCTTCATGACCTTTTTTGTTTTTTTCCTTAGATTCCATATATATGTGTTAGCATACTGTATTTGTTTTTCTCTTTCTGACTTACTTCACTCTGTATGACAGACTCTAGGTCCATCCACCTCACTACAAATAACTCAATTTTGTTTCTTTTTATGGCTGAGTAATATTCCATTGTATATATGTGCCACATCTTCTTTATCCATTCACCTGTCGATGGACACTTAGGTTGCTTCCATGTCCTGGCTATTGTAAATAGAGCTGCAATGAACATTGTGGTACATGACTCTTTTTGAATTATGGTTTTCTCAGGGTGTATGCCCAGTAGTGGGATTGCTGGAACGTATGGTAGTTCTAGTTTTAGTATTTCTGTAAAATCTTATGGAAAAAACCGGAATGAACTTTTTGGTGAACCCAAATATATGGTACAGTGCACATAGTAGGTATTCAATAAACAGTAGCTACTATCATAATTTATTCAACAATTATTTTTTACCAACCATGTGTAAGAAACCATATTGAGGTACTTATCATTGTGTTTTGACAAAGGTGTCAGGGCGCTAACTAACAAATAGTCTGATTGTTTGGCTTATAAATAGCAGATTTTATCATAGGCAAGCAAAGCCAAGGCAAGCTGCTGTTTATGACTTGTGATTGAATTTCCTGATGTGACAAGGGGGCAGGTCTTATTCAAGTACTGTTGACATATAATCAATGTTCATTGTTGTACACGGGAAGGGTATGGCCTCAGATGTGAACACTTTAATCCTGTAACAGTCCATACACCCTCTCAGTTGTCATAATGCCAGGCCTTTTGGTTTAGACAACAGACAATGGCTGACATAATGAACTTCTGTATATGTATTTATTTAATATGCAAATGTGCATGACCTCTGGTACTATTCCTAGGGAGACAAGAGATGTGGAAAACTTCCTTATCAAAAAGCTGTGCTAAAAAATTAGTGGGATTGACTTAAAAAGATGAAGACCCAACAGAATGCCTTCCTTGTACTTCTTTCTATAGTTATTTCCCATCTGCCCAGTCTTTCCCTCTCCTATTTCACAGTTAAATTTTAAGATTTCAAAAACATTTATTTTCTTTGGCACGATGGAACTTGCGTATTTTGCAGTTATCAGGCAATATAACTGATGGGCATCCTTTTAATGGGCTAAACAAATTATGTATCACCTTTTCTGGGCATAGAATATTTCAGGGGTTAAGGGGTGTATTGTAATGGTTAAGAGTTCTGGAGTCGGGCTGCTGGCATTCAAATTCCAGCTGCACTATTTCCTGGTGCTGTGTACTTGTACAAGTTATTTAACCTCCCTGAGTCTTGAGTCCTTGTCAGTAAAATAGGGTTTATTGAGAGGCTCTAACAAAATCATGGTCTATAATACTTAATGCATGCCTGCATATAGAAGACACTTTAAAAATTGTAGGTACAGTCATCCATTGGCATCTGTGGTGGATTGGTTCCAGGACCCCCCTAAGATACCAAAATCCACAGATGCTCAAGTCCTTTATATAAAATGGCATTAATATTTGCATGTAATCTGTGCACATCCTCCTCTGTCTTTTAAATCATCTCTTATAACATGTAATACAATGTAAATGCTATGTAAATAGTTGCCAACCCCCGGCAAATTCAAGTTTTGCTTTTTGGAACTTTCTGGAATTTTTTTCAAAAATTTTTGTTCTGGTTGGCTTAATCCATGGATGCAGAACCCACAGATATGCAGGGCCGATCCTATTATTATTAGGATTGCATAGCATTTTAATCGGAATTATAACTAGGTTTGTTGCGCTGAGCCGTCACATACGTGAAATTTTTATTGGCCATTCATATACTGTACTGATTTAGAGGGCCGTTTTACTTAAGACAGATTTACAGATGTACAGAGTCCAGGACTGGACTTCTATTGCTGTTTAAAATATTTTCTCTCTGTCCTCGCCCTCCTCCCATTCCTATAAAGATTCATCTTAGATGAGGAAGCCAGCAAACAATTGGCATATTTGATTTCATACAGATTTTATAAAATAAGGCTATGTGGAGGGTCAAATCTTTACTTTCTGACAAATTTTGTAAGAAAAAGCCAACAAGAATCTTTGGATCTCTGCTTCTGGATTTTCAGTAAACTAAGCAAATTGTGCTGGTGTAGCTATCTGCTCCCGTGATAGTTAATTGAAAGGCACACCGTCTGTGCTCTCATGTCTACCTAGGTGCTAAACACAAACTTCGATTTATATTTTGAAACTTGGGTCATCTGAGAATAAAATAATCTCAACTGTTAAGTGTACTTCTTTGTTCTTTTGGCTCAGGTGCTGATACTTTGTATTTGAAAAGAAAATCTTAATTCCTTCGCTGACATTCCCCTGTGTAACGCCACAGTTGGTGGCAGTTTGGAATATATTCTGCGTTCAGCTCTGCTGTAAGATCGCTCACGTCTGTGATGAACTGTTGGAGGATTGGGAAAATACCGCGAGGCAGATTGTCATTTCCCCTGGAGGAATGAATGGGGTGGAGGCGGGCAGCCCGGGAGGCAGCCGTGTTTCCAAGACCCCTGCCGGCCTCCCTGCCTGTCCTTTCTGGCACTTCACCCTCGAGGCTCTCATGCACTTGCCCTCTTGTTCTCTTGCTTTCTATTTCTCGCTCTTCCTGTCTGTCTGTCTCTGTCTCTCCTCTTCTCTCTCTCTCTCTTCCTGCCACCCCCCCCCCCTTTATATGCCTGTGCCATCGCCTGCATTGTTTGGTCTCTTTATTTCTACGGCACTCATCTCCATGGAATCTAACCGCTCAGACAAACACATTAGATTAAATATAGGCCTGTGTAGGAAGCGAGGGAGCGTGTCCCTCCTGCTGCCTGCCCTCCGGGATGGTCCATGCTGGATTAAGTGAAAGGGAGACAGGAAGATGGCTCCCACCCGTGAGCGCTGCAGAGGGCGTCATAGGACCAATCAGCAGTCACTTCTCCCCGGCTGACGGGACTGCTCCAAAGATCCATGAATGCCTCCAGGAAGCTGAGGGAATATGGGGGGCTGCCCCTGACGCTGCCACTCACCGGCACTGCAAGGTGGGCAAATCGCCTCTCCTCCAATTCCGTCAGCTGAAAATGTAGGGATTGGTCAGGTGATTGCTGAAGATGCCTTTACCCCCAACCCTGAGTGATTTCATGAGCTCCCCCAAATGATCCAGGCTTTCCAGGGGGGGCTTTCTTCTAGTCACATACTTAAGGCCAGGGCCGTGATAACTCACAAGCTCAAAAGGCTGTCAGTCACGTAGAGGACAGATTTGTGGTTGCCAAAGGGGAGGGGGGTGGGGGAGAAGAATGGACTGGGAGTTTGGGGTTGGTAGATGCAAACTATTACATGTAGAACAGATAAATAACAAGGTCCTACTGTATAGCACAGGGAACTATATTCAGTATCCCAGAATAAACCATAATGGAAAAGAATTTTAAAAAAAAAAGTATGTATATGTATAACTGAGTCATCTTGCTGTACAGCAGAGACTGACACAACACTGTAAATCAACTATAGTTCAATTAAAAATTTTTTTTAATTAAAAAAAATAAAAACACAATTTACCACCATAAAAAGGCTGTCAATCAAAGGATTGGTGGGCAGGAGTAATGTTCCTGAGCTTCTCCCCTGCCCCCCCGCCCCCCTGCAAGTATGCTGCTGGGGGCAACCTGGAGATGGTGCATAAGACCCAGGGGCTGATCAGCTTCCCCAGGGCCATCATCTGGCAAGGAGAGTTGACGTTGAGATAATGGGGTGCTCAGTAGGGAGGTTCTGCAGCAGGAATGACATCAGGAAAGGTGGAGAGGGTTCTGAGCAGGTGCCCCCAGGTGACACCTCTACAGACGTGCATAGGAAGTAAAACCACAATTGCTTCAGGAACGGAGTAAGTGTATGTACAATGGGATGTGGGATGGGGGAACCTGCAGAGGGAAAGTGAAAACTGGTTGAGCCTCTGATGCCAAAGTCTTGTTTTTCTGACATTTTTTATGTTTCTCTACTTGATCTTTATCCCTGCCCCTCCAAGAAGGAGTTTAGCAGTAGTGCTGAGTCAGGGGGATCATTGTGTCCTTGGTTTCTGGAAAGCATACACCAAAGCCAATTCTAGGTAATATTAATATTTTAATGTGAATTATTTCAAAACTGAATGATGTGAAATGTTTGAATGATAAACTGAATAATGTTCCTTGATATTACAAGAGCTTAATTTCTTTATCAGCCAAAAAAACATAAAGGTACTAACTTGTGAAATTGGCTTATGTAGAGAGACTAAAGAAAATTGTTTTAGGCACTTTAGCACTACACAGTAATACTGAAAGCACAGCCATAACAAAGGGTATTTTCTGACTATTAATGGTCCACAGACATGAACAAACCAAGCCTAACAAACAAAACCAACATGTCCTACTTGAAGCAAGTGTGAAGAATGAAAATGTCATTACCAATTGTAGTCCTACTGTGCTTAAAATTATTAATGCCTTTTTTGAAAGTTCCAAAATTAACTAAAAGTTATTCATATATTCATTCATTCAGCAGAAATATATTGAATGCCTAATTTATGTCAGGAATAGTGCTAGGTGTTTGTTAGGGATACAATACTGTTAAGATACCTATGGTCCTTGCCCTCACTTAACCTCCTGTAATCAAAAAGCATGATAAATGCTATTATAAAGAAGGGACATTCATCCATTCATTCAACAAACATTTGTTGGACAGTTACTATCCCAGATTCTGTTCTAGGTTTTTGGGATCCTGTGGTGGAACAAGACAGGCAAAATGCTTGCCCTCAAGGACTTTATATTCCAGTGAAAAAGTTCAGTACTTTAGGATATTGTAGGGAGTTAAGGAAAGCTTTCTAGAAGACCTGGTTTCCAAATTGAGACCTGAAAGGTGAGAAGTTAAATAGGAAATATTGTAGGCAGAAGTAATAATATACACTTAGACCTGAGGGTGGTAGTAAACAAGGCAATTTCAGAAAGCTGAAAGGAGTTCAATATGGCTGTCACATCACATGCCGCATTTGACGAATGTCCAGAGACGAAGCTGGAGAGGTGGGTCAGGTCAGGTCTCAAGGGGTCATGCCAGCCGTGGTAAGTATTTATGACTTTATTCTAAGGTAAAGGGCAGACATCAAAGGGTATTAAAAGGAGGAGAGAAATAATTAGATCTGTATTTAGAAAAATGTAACTGGCCACAATGTGGAGACTATATGGCAGGTCAAGATGGGAAGCATGCAGACAAGTTAAGAGACTGTTTCAGTTGTCAAGGTAGTGAACATGGTGACCTGGAAAAGGGAAATGGCAGTGACGGTGGAGGGAGTGAATCTAGACATAGCTTCAATAGGACATAGTGATTGATTAGATGTAAGTGATTAAGAAAAAGGAGGAGGTGATGTTGATCACCAGGTATCTTGCTAAGACAGTGGCATTACCATTAGGGAACACAAAGGAACAGTAGATTTCAGGTGGGAGATAATGAATTTAGTCCAGTTTTGGACAGGTTGGTAGCCTGTGTGTTGCCTCCATATGGAGATGCCCAAGTAGTGTGTGAATTGGAAGCTCAGGAGAAAAGTCTGAGCTGCAAATATGTATATTTGAATCATCAGCATAAACATGACACTTGAATCCGTGGGATTAGATGGGCTGGCCCGGGAAGAGTATGAGGAGACCCTAACTCTGAAGAAACATGGTTATAACATTTAACATTTAAGTGATAAAGAGAAAGAAAAGGCTGAAAAGGAGACTGAGAAAGAATGACCAGGGAAGCAACACAAAAACCATGAGCAGGTGGTAACATAGAAACTCATGGCGGCGGGGGATACATTTCAGGGAGGAATGGATCTCCAATGTCCACACAGCTGCTGAGAAATCAAATAAGAGTAAAGGAGAATGGCTACAACGTGGATGGACTTAAAGAGTATTATGCTTAGTGAAATAAGTCAGACAGAGAAAGACAAGTACTATATGATATCACTTATACGTGGAATCTAAAATATAAAACAAACAAATGAATATAACAAAACAGAAAGAGACTCACAGATATAGAGAACAAACTAGTGGTTACCAGTGGGGAGAGGGGAGGGGGGAGGGGAAATATAGGGATAGAGGATTAAGAGGTACAAACTACTATGTTTAAAATAGATAAGCAACAAGGATATATTGTATAGCACAGGGAAATAGAGCCATCATTTTTAAATAACTTTAATGGAGTATATTCTATAAAAATATCAAATCACTATGTTGTACACCAGAAACTAATATAATATTGTAAATCAACTATATCTCAATAAACAAAATTTTGAAAGAGTAAAAGAGAATAGCAGCCATTTTGTAGTGAGTAGGAAATGGTAGAAAAGAGAATGTGGAGACAGCAAGGGAGGATAATGCTTTCAAGAAGTTGGTTATAAATGAGAGGAGTGACTAGGGCAGTCGATGGAGGGGTGGAGAGAAAATTTCTTTTTAAATGGGCACCTGAGCCTGTTTAATTGTAATGGAAAGAAGCCAGAGTAGAGAGTGAGAGATTAAAGGGAAGTTGGGGTACTTGAAAAATCCAAGTCCCTGAGAGAGAGGGAGACAAAATTCAAGGCACAGCAGAAGATTAATATGAGCTAGGCGAAGAGATTCATTTTCTGCTGTTTGAGAGGGAAGGAAGAAGGGGTGAGTGTGGGTGCAGGTAAATTTGCAAGAGCTAAAGGAGGTACCGCATGATGGATTCTATTTTCCCTGAGAATGAGAAGAGAAAATTTGCCATGAGCAAGGGCAAGGTGGCAGGATTGGAGTCCTGAAAAATGAGGAAGCTCTGAAATCATCCCTGCAGTGAATGGAGGAGAGGCTGATTAGGGAGAGGTAGAAGTTCTACCTGTAGCACCAAAGGCTCCGGTCAAGCAGGAGCTTGTGATTTTCAAGTGAAGCCCATTTGGGAGGCTGTGTGATTTTTCTCTAGAAGCCTAGTGTGGGTTCAGAGGATTGGGCACGTGGATGCATTGAGGATTTTTTTTTTTTTCCCTAAGTGGGTCAATGGAAAGAAAATGGAGCAAAGGAGTTGGTAAGACAATAGTTGATGTGACGGAGCATGAGATTTATAATGGGAAGGCGAGTGAAGAGAGAAAGCTGCTGATTGAAAAGGAAAACAATGGGAGGGGAGGTCAAAGAAGCATCTTGGTGAAATCAAACAGCAGCTGGCATACCTGAGTGAAAAAACTGGACAGATAGGGAGTTAACGGAAACAAGAACAATTTCACTGCGGAACTTTACTGGTGACACTGCTAAATTCTGCCTCTTTCCTTGCTCAGTTTGGCTGATGCTCTCTAATAGTTACGGTTAGTTTCATAAAATATTCAGAGAAGGGTAAATGTAAATATCAGCGTGAGAAAATTGAGTGTAGTGGTTATGAGCTCAAGTTCTAAGGTTGGGTTATTGGGTTAAAATCCTATCTCGTCCACTTCTCCGTTGTGTGACTTTGAGTAAGTCATCTTCCCTCTCTGAACCTGTTTTCTCACTTATAAAATTGAGAGCAAAAGGTATCTACTAAAAAAAAAAATAGTTAAATGAGTCCATACCCATAAAGTATTTAGAATAGTTTCTGGCACATAGGAAGTACCCAATAAATGTTAGTGTTGGGCTGCACCCCACAGTCCTGCAGTCCTTGCAGTTGCTCAGTCATGAGACCGAAGAAAAAGTCTGGAGTCAGTGACGGAGACATCAGTGATTTACTGGACAGGGAACCTTACAAGTCAGAAGTAAAGGTCCCAGAGCGACACCCCACCATGTACACTGAGGGCTGACGGCATGCAGGACACGGTAGCAATCCAGCACTCTTCGCTACCCAGGGGAGGAGGAGGCTACCAGTTATAGGGGCATGAGAAGGGCTCCTTGGCTGCCCGGGGGGGCTGCTGGAGTGTGTCCCCCCATGGCTCTTTGGGTTAGCAGCCATCTTGAGGGCCCTTGTTTCCTGCTGGTGACCGAACATGCTGGAGACTTTCTGGGCTGAGGGCTAGAACAATCGTTAGCTGGGGGTCCGGCCGATCACACAGGTAGTTACTGATTAAACTTTCAACTTAGGAAGGGGAGGCAATCATGTGCATAAGATGGGGGAGAGGCAGGGCCGGGTCGGGTAGGGGATGTACATGCAGAGAACAAGAGAACAGCCATCTTTCTTATGGGGCCTGACCATACAGTTAGCTATTATTATCATTACCCTTATTACTAGAACTCACATGATGCTAGGTCGAAAAAGGGTCCTAGAGACAATTTTGTCTAATTAGCGCATTTTACAGATAAGGAACCTGAGGGCCATTGAGAAATGTTGACATTCCCAAGTCAGGCAGTAGACCCAGGGCTGGATCACAGTGGAGCGTGTAACACAGGGACGCGAAGCCCAGCAGAGTTCCTCCACGCGCCTTTCGTGTGCCTTCCCCGTAGCGTGAAGGCGTCCTGCACAAGAGGCAGTGCAAGTAGCCCCAGAGATCTGGGCAAGGTCACCAAACTGCCTCTTCACGGGCTTTGTGCCGCTGGTTGTCATAACAAAGAAAATTGCACTTTCACAGGCTCCATGTATTTTCTGTTGTTCTACGAAATACAGGCAGCAGCAGCTCCCATCCAATTTATTGTCCTGTCCAGAAGGTGGAAGAAAGGACATAATGAAAATCATTGATGGTATCGTAAAGCGAGGGCTCCATAAGCGGGGACACTTTCCAGCCTTTGATTGTTTACAGTCTTCCAGCCAAAACTAAATGCAAACTGATCTGTCCTGCTCTGAAGTAACAGAGCTCATGCTAAGAAAGATTGGTGATTACTTTCTTAATTCCTGTGCCTCAAAAGATAGTGTGCACAGATATTTTTCTGACTGATGGCCTCTGGGTCTCTGTTGTGACTGAATACCCAGGCAATCCAAGCTGGGATGTGTGTCACTTCTAAAATTTGACTAAGCTAATTACTGAAGAACTTAAACTGAAGCCTTGGAATCATACAGGGTAAATCATGCTGATGAGATTTCCAAACCAATTTTGGGTTCAGGTGGCTCCATTTAGTTCAAATCCCTCTGTGCTCCAAATCAAAATCTTGATTTGTGGTTCCTCAGCTGTGGCACCAACCTTCCTACACGATGGTCAGGATTTTGTTTCGTTTTGCTTTTTGTGGTGGTTGCTGTTTTTTTTCTTTCTAATTGAGATTAGAAACCAAGGCTATGTGAATTATTTGTAATTGTTACATTTGCCATCATGCTGTGTATTTAGGTCTAGAGAAGTAGTCGTTAACCTTCACTGCACGTCAGAATTACTGGTTAAGTTTTTACAAAACAGGGATCTCTGGGTGTTATTTTTCAAGACAGTGTTGAGAACCATTGTTCTAGATCCATGCTTCACCAACTTTAATGTGCTCATGAATTTCATTACTACCCAACTAATAATTTTTTTTTTTAATATGTTACTGATCTGCATCTGGATTTCTAGGTTTTCATGGAATTTTTTTTTTTCTTAATTTATTTTGGCTGTGTTGGGTCTTCGTTTCTGTGCGAGGGCTTTCTCCAGTTGCGGCGAGCGGGGGCCACTCTTCATCGTGGCGCGCGGGCCTCTCACTGTCGCGGCCTCTCTTGTTGCGGAGCACAGGCTCCAGACGCACAGGCTCAGTAGTTGTGGCTCACGGGCCCAGTTGCTCCGTGGCATGTGGGATCCTCCCAGGCCAGGGCTCGAACCCATGTCCCCTGCACTGGCAGGCAGATTCTCAACCACTGCGCCACCAGGGAAGCCCCACAACTAATAATTCTTATTTCTCAAAGTGTGATCCCCAGATAAGCACCACTGACATCGCTAAGAGCTTGTTAGACATGCACTCTCAGGCCCCACCCCAGACCTACTGAATCAGAATCTGCACTTTTAATAGGATCCCAGATGTATCGTGTACACATTGAAGATTGAAAAGGACTGCTCTAGAGAGTTTTGTTTCCTTCTGAAGACCACGATTTGGGTACACTGTCACCAAGTAGATGCTGTGCCTACAGAGTTATGGCATGGAGAGCCTAACAACTGGGTTTCCCCAAGTCAAAGATCATCAAAGGCTTTTCCATGTTACTATTAACATATAATATGACTTTTCCAAAGAGTAAGGTAAAACTGTATAAATAGAATGATTCCAATTACACAAAATGCAAATAAAAATAAAAGAAATACATATTAGCTCCGAATTGTAAAAATGTGATTGACTTTTACTTCTTCATTTTATATCACTTTGTGCCTTATCAGTTTTCTATGATGCACGTATATGATACTATAATCAGAAAAAGAAGATATTTCAAGCGAGAAAAAATCCTATTTAAAACGTCTAGCTTTCTCATTATTTTTTACTCTTCTTGGTCACTACAGGGCAAATTTTTACTTCGGTGTTGAAGCAAATCTAGGGATATTACTTAAACATATTTATTCTCAAGGATTTTCTAGCATTAGGCAAATAACCTGATTTTCAAAAAGGGCAAGAAACGAAGTATTTCAGATCATATAGTGATGAACTTCTTGTCAATCTTAAAAAAAAATTTTCAAGAAAAAAACCAAACTCACTCTTAGAGTGTAGGGAGAGGTGACCGTGGAGGCTGCATAAGTAACAAAAAACAGACGATGACAGATTAGCTCTAATTCCTTTTATAGATAAGTCAATAGAATAGTAAATAAAAGGGAATCTTTAAATCATGTCTATCTTGATGTTTCCCTCCCAAAACATTTCACGGTATTTTCGTTAAAATATTAAAAAATATTGAGAACTGTGGGATGAATGATATCATAGTTGGTAGTGATCAGTCAGGACGCCAGTAGGAATGGAACATTCAAACAGGTTAATTGAAGAGCATTTAATAAAGGGATTATTTGCAAAGATAGGGTGTTTTTTAGGAAAACCAACATGGGATGGTGCAGTATCTAGGGGTTGGTAACAGTACCTAGGGGTTGGTAACAGTCGAGAATTGTTACCACCCACAGCCTGAAGGGGCCAGGGAAAGGAGAGGTTTCCAGAATGCAGAGAGGGCTCCTGTATGCACTGTTTAATAGAGAAACAGAGCCAAACCATAGGACCTGACAAAGAGAGAGTCGGGCATTAAATGCCTTCCCCTCACTCTTCGCCTCTGGACTTCAGTCGGTGCCACTTATTGGCCAAAACACCCAACTGCCAGAGGCTAGGGAACCCGTCCATACAGGTCAGCCTCCCAGAGCACAGGGCAAGGTTGTAAGTAGAGCCATAAATGCATGTGGAAAATATCAGCAATAAACCTAAGTAGATCCCTAATGGGCTGAAGGATGGGAGAGAACGTGAAATAACTGGTTAATGGTTTAGAAATCCACCTGTGGTTTTGCTCCATTCAACATTTCATCAGTGATTTGGATGAAGATACAGAGGGCACATGGAACAAATCTGAAGATGTCACAAAGCTGGGGAATAGAGGACACATCAGATGACAGACTCAATATTCAAAATAATGATGTTCTGGTTCTAATATGAAATACGTATTTAATAGATATAACTGAAAGGCTAATATTTGAGTTAAAAACGCCAACTGTTTCTATAATTGTAGGAGAGATATGACTAATATCACTTATCAATAAGGGTTGTAATTGAGAAAATCAGTGTAAATAATCAGTCATGTGAAAAGACTGCCCCCCCAAACTAATATGATTTTAGTGTGAATTAGAATCAAAGGATCCAGAAAAAAGATGGGTGTAGTCTCACTTTCTTCTATGCTGAACAGACAGTAATGATAACCTGAAGTGTGTGCAGGAGATTTACGGCCAGGATGGTAAATATTTAACCTTGGAGAATGAGACGCCATTGAGGAAAGGAGGCAGAGGAAAACAAATCCTGGCGCTTATTTCCAAACGTCTGAAGGACTCTCCTGTGAAAGAGGGAGATGGCTTTCTTCCGGCTCTGGGGGCAGAGGGTTGTAGGCACAGGGAGCAGCAATCAGATGACAAAAAGGGTGAACATCTAAATGATCTGTGCCACTGAAAATCTACTGGATCTGCTTGTGGATGGTGAACTTTTTTTTTTAAATTGAAGTATAGTTGATTTACAATGTCGTGTTAGTTTCAGGTGTACGGCCCAGTGATTCCGTTTATATATATATATATATAAAATATCTTATACCAATTACTCTTTTAAAGAAAAAGCCAGTCCCAATTCCAAATCTAATAGTTAAAAACAAATTTTAAGTTAGACCTTCATTTAGTTCCTTATTTAATTTTTCTGCTTGTAAAAGTTCGAATAAACTAAAAAGGTCTAAAAAAAAATGAAAGCAAAAATCTCTGGAAATCTTACTACCCTGAAATAATGACAATCAATGTTTTGGTGAACATTCTTCCAGACCTCTCTTTGTGAGTACCACCATATGGCTTTTTGGATCCATAGAAAGATAATTTTACATCGGCAGGTTTATATTATACATGCTGCTAGGCCATCTGCTCTTTATATGCAACATCATGTTGTTGAAATATTTCCATGTTAGTGAGTGCTTTTTAATGCTCTCTATGGATATGAATATAACCTTTGAAAAGCCATTTAAATAGAAGATTGTAAAATTTTTAAGATGCATGTACTGGTTCTTTTAAAAATGGACTACTGGGACTATCGTGTCCAAGCTGATACAATTTCAGCTCTCTTCCTGGATGACAGCAGTCCTCAAGAGGATAGGTCCATGATGATGTAGCAAGGATGCGTGGGATGCTGGGGAAAGCTGCAGCTCTGGGGCTTCAGTTAAAATTAATTTTCTAACTATTAATTTCAGGAACATAAAAGTATTTATTGACTCATTGCTGTGGTAAGATGAGAAATTTAGTGTTTCTCCCTCCTTTTCTATCCCTGTTACACATATTGAGTGGATTTAATCAGATTTATATTAATTTTAACATACTTATTTTTTAGTGTCTAACAGATTATATTATCTGCCATTCTTGAAGATCAAAATGTCCTGTTCTTTCTGTCTAAAAACTCATGATCATGTTGGATTTTTTCTTTCTCCTATGCTTTGTTGTTTCATATTGTGAGCACAGCCTCAGTAGGCCTTTATCTATAGAAATCTTTTGCCCCGTGGGCCAGAGATGCATCCCTCCATATAGGTTTTGCATTTGAAAATGCTAAATGTCTCGGCGACTAACTTTCAGCGTAAGTTGTATTTGAGAGGCTTTTACACCATATAGGTAGTTTAAACTCAAACCATACCTTATATGAGTGCAGGCAGGTGGGTGCTGTAATTTCTTACATTCTACGCAGAATCCTAGCCAGGATGCAGGCTCTTTTGTCCTCTTTGTACTGGTGAAAATAATTTTCTTCATTTCCTCTTTCACTGAGGTTCTGGCTTTGACTAAGAGTGTCTCAGAGGGGCAGCTATTACCATACTCAGTGTTAAAATACAAAAGCTTTCCCCTGAACCTGACAACAAGACAAGGATGTTCCCTATCAGCACTTCTATTCAAACTTGTACTAGAGGAACTACCAGGGAAATAATGCAAGGGAAACAGGAGGCATGTGGATTCAAAAGGAAGAAGTAAAACTTTTTATGCTTAGATAATGTGATTGCTTCATAAAGAATCCAAAAGAATCTATAAAGTATTGTAAATAATAAGTGGATTTAGCAGTGTTGCCAAATACAAGGTCAATATGGAAAAATCAATTGTGTTTCTATATAGTTAGCACCCAAGAGTTGGAACAATAAAATTTAAAAACAATAGCATTTATAAAAACATCAAAAACTTTGAATACCTAGGAATTAACTTAATGAAACATGTGTGAAACATCTATTATTAAAATAACAGTGAAGAAATTAAGGAAGACCTAAATGGAGATGTATAAATGGAGAGATATTATATATTAATGTATTGGAAGATTCAATATGGCTGTTGATTCTTCTCAGATTTATCTGTGGACTCAATGTAGCCTCAATCAAAATCACAATAGCTTTTTCGGGGGGGAAAATTGGCAGACATGATTCCAAACTGTATATGACGATGCAAAAGCCACAGATAGCCAAGACAGTCTTGATGAATAAATCTGGAGGTCTTCTTCCACAAGATTTTGACTTACAGTATAGTTGTAATACTGTAGTAGTTAAGCCATCTTGGCATTGGTGCAAAGCTAGACAAATAGAACAATAAAGCAGAGATGCTAGAAATAGAAACATACATATATGACCATTTGGTTTACCAAATGGTATCACTTCTATTAAGTGAGGAGAAAAGATGATCTTTTCAATGAAAAGTGCTGGAGCAATTAGAAACATGGGAAAAAAACAGAACCTTTGACCCCTATATCAAACCATACATAAAAATTAATTTGAAGTGGATCATAGAACTTTAAGTGTCTTATTGGAAGATAAAAGTAAATTAAGCTCTAGTATAAGAAACTATTTTCATGACTTTCTGGTCAGCCATGATTCTTCCAGAAGACCCAAGAGGTAGTAATCACAAAAGTGATAAAACAAAGTAACAACTACTGGACTTTATTAAAATTAAGAACTTCTTTAACTGAAGACTACCTGTGTGACCTCAGATAAATTACTGAATATGTGAACAGGAAATCCATAGACCAGAAGTTATTTACAATACAAAGGTCTTATATACAGAATATGTGAAGCACTTTTTAAAACTAATACGAAAAAGACAAAGTACCAATAAAAAAATAGGCAAAAGATGTGAACAGGCACTTCACAAAAGATACAGCCAATAAGCACATGAAACAGCTCAAAATGATTCGTCATCAGACAAATGCAAGTTAAAACCACAATGAGTTACCACCTTATACCCACTGAGAGAGCTACAGTTTTAAAAAATTTGACAATGTCTAGTGCTGCTCAGGATGTGGAACAACTGGAACTCTCATACTGCTGGTAAACTGGTAAACTGGTTCAATCACTTTGGAAAACAATTTGGCAGCATCTATTAAAGTTAAATGTATAGTTACCTTATGACCCAATAAGTTCACTCTTAGGTACCAACCAGCTGTGTGGCTTTAGACACATCTCTTTTCCGCTTAAGGTCTCAACTCCTTCTGTAAATTAATTTTTTTGGACCAGAAGATTTTTGAAATCTCTTCCATTTCTATAATTTTCCCTTCGTTTATATTATTCATTGCATTGTTATATATTACACATATATTTATATTATATATTACATTATATTATTTGATATTATACATGTAAGTTTCCATTTGATTTCTGTTGGAATAATAAGAGTACCATAGACCAAAATTAGACATGAACTTTAGGGTTTCTTAAGTGTTTTGCCTTGCCCTTGCTCTTATTATGTATATAGAAATGGGTGAGAGAGGAAAACATAGAAGAACTCAAAATAACCTGGACTCTATTAGGAAAAAAAATTACTATAGGGAAATTATTAAGACAGTATTAAGAAGTATTACTTCTTTTTCTGTAACCAAACAAAATTTAAGTTACAGTCATATGTAGCAGGATGTAGATGCTTTCTCGCTTCATAAATTTAATGAAAATTATACCTGATATTTACATCCTGTTTCTAAAAAATTAAAATTACACTATATTTTAATGAATATTTTCATCTTTTCAATTAGAAATAAAATTTAATGAATATATTACTATCTCATTTGGCAGTTAATTAGAACTTTTCAGAGAGCATATGCAACAGTTGAGAGCTTAAATGCTGTTGATTCTCATCTTTGCTTTTCCAAGCACGTAAAAAGTTTTGGTGTTTGATTTTTCTCATTTAAAAATATTTATAGGGAAAGAATAACATTTGCTTGGAATATTTATAGGTTTTATTTGTCCCTATATCTATTGCAGACCTCTGTTTCTAGTTAGAAAGTCACTGGTGATGGGAACTCCCACCTTCACAATGAGAAGCAATATTAACTATATAATCATAGTTAAAAAAGAAAACCTTCAGTGATCTAAGGACTCAAAGAAACCCAAATGAACTAAATCCTAACAAGTGATGAGCCCTTCCTGTGGGAGAAGAGACCTTCTCTAGCACAGCAGCAGTAGGAGGTGAAGGAGAAACTAGCCAATTTTTTTTTCTTTTTAAAAAAAAATTATTATTATTATTATTTATTTTTTATTATTTATTTTTTGGCTGTGTTGGGTCTTCGTTTCTGTGCGAGGGCTTTCTCTAGTTGCGGCAAGCAGGGGCCACTCTTCATCGTGATGCACGGGCCTCTCACTATTGCGGCCTCTCTTGTTGCGGAGCACAGGCTCCAGACGTGCAGGCTCAGTAGTTGTGGCTCACGGGCCTAGTTGCTCCGCGGCATGTGGGATCTTCCCAGACCAGGGCTCGAACCCGTGTCCCCTGCATTGGCAGGCAGATTCTCAACCACTGCGCCACCAGGGAAGCCCTAGCCAAATTTTTAACAAACTTCATGTCTGCATGTGGGTTGGAGTGAAGGATTAGAAGCTGTAGCCACAGAGCAGCCTTCATCAGCCCATCACGGACCTTCACCAAGTATGTCAAGTAACCAAGGTTGGAGTCATGATGGGAGAGATGAGAGCCAGCTACATGAGGCCTTCCCCTCCTGCAAGGCAGCAGCTACTGAAGGCTGGGGCTGGGCAGCGGTATGGAGAGGAACCCCTCAGAGTCTCTCAGGTGCCTTGTTAGTCTGAATCACATCGTAGACCCCAGTGGTTATTCAAAGGATAAGGGCCTTCTCTCCCTGACATTAGGAGTGATAAAGGTAGTAACTTTATCATTGGATCATGTTTGATCCCTCAAGGTTGTGGCTGTTTGTTTTACAGCCACATGCAGAGCCACAGCTACCTGAATGCGTGCTCTGTGCCAGAAAGGCTGTGCTCAGAGGCTGTAATAGGGATCTCAACTGATGTCCTGGGCACTCTAGATTTAAAACTGTGTAATGTTTAACCTAACTCCTTTAGGAGAACTTCATCAAATGTGGGCTATTATTATGGCAGCTGAGTGAGCAGGACAGAGTCTGAAGAGAAACCTGCCATTCATAGGCTTAATTATTGATCTTTGGGTAAGGAGGTAGCTAAAGAAAAGAAAAACTTCTGTAAACTTGCCTGTCATGAAGATAGTTTGCTAAAAAAAAAAAAAAAAACATAGGAGGTGATTTTATGTTCATTTTACTCTTTAACAGGAAAAATCTAGAGTCTTGTTTTATATGAAAATTCTCCGTGTGAACTTGTTAAGAATTAGATCCAGGTGTATAGTCTGTTTCCCGAATGGCTTTGGTAACATATAACTGCATAGATGGACCTGCTATCTGTGATGCTAGTGAGGCTCTTGGGCCATAGTAGAGACTGAATGGTTGAGCATGGGCCACCATCTGCCAGGTGAAGAACCACAACTAGCTGAGGTGCTTGCTGAAGGCAAAGGAGATACAGAATGTGTAGCAGCAGAAGGTAGTTGAAAATACCAGCTATGACCACATGACCAGTTACAGAAACAAGGACTGTAATTGTCATGTGAATTTCTTCCTTATTTGTTATGAATATATTTGTGGGCATATATACATATATCAAGCAAATATCTTTGTTTTCTTCCCTCTCTTATTTCCTTCTTATATAACATAAAATGTATTGACTTTATATCAGTATTTAAATATTGTTAATTTTACATCATAGTATTTAAGTTATAGGGTATCAGGAGAAGAATAAATATCACTCGAGGATTTTATCTTCTTTTCTTGGGAAGGGATAATGCACTTTTGGTGTTACACAGGATAGCTGTTTCATGTTAGGTGGAATTATGACTTTCTTATTGCCTTTATTTGGAGATTAAGTTTAAGAACTTGTGTACGGGTGCCAAGTTGACAAGGGGTAGACTTGTGATGATTCATTTTATGTGACAACTTGACTGGTATACAGGATGCTCAGATAGCTGGTAAAATCATTTCTGGGTTTGTCTGTGAAGGCATCTCCAGAAGAAGTTAGGATTTGAATCAGTAGACTGAGTGAAGAAGATTGCATTCATTAATGTGGGTGGGAATCAAACAATCCATTGAGGGCCTGAATAGAACAAACAGGTGGAGGAAGGGTGGATTTGCTCTCTCTGCTTGAGATGAAACATCTGTCTTCTCCTGTCCTTAGACATCAGTGTTTCTGGTTCTCAAATTTTTGGATTCAGACTTGGACTTAAAATCCAGTCCCCATCAGACCAGAAATCCATCAAGCTCAAGGGTCTACAGGTATCAGGAAAAAACCTGCCAACGTGGGGAAACTGGCCATGTTCAGATACTCAGTGTTCAGATACTCAATATTTAGATACTGTTGCCAACTCATGTGACTTTTTTCATTTATTCAGGTATTTACCTGATGCCCTCTATGTGCTGGACACTTCCCTGGGAACTAGGGATTCTTCAGTGAAAAAGGTCCAGGGGGTCCTTGACCTCATGGAGCCTACATCCTAGCTTGAGAGAGAAAGACAACAAACAAATCAACAAATAAATAATACATAAGATGGTGATACATGCTATGGAGAAAAATAAGACAGGAAGAAGGGTTAGAAAGTCACAGAGGGAAGATTTAAGGAACTTAAATGAATCAATAAGAAAAAGACTAACACTACACAAATACAGAAAATAAGTCAATGGAAATATAGGTGTAAGTTATAAACAAGCATTTCACAGAAAAGGAGAACTGAGTGCCTAATAAACATACAAAAATATATCACTAGTCATCAGGAAAAGAAAAATTAAAATAATGACGCACCATCTCCTAAGGTTCCATCAGCTCAAATTATAGTTGGAAAATACCAATTTTTGGCAAGGCTGTGCAATAACAGACACTCTCATCAACTTTAGGTAAGTAGTATAAAAATTGGCTCAGTCTTTTTGGAAAACAGCTGGCATATTTTATTGAAGTTGAATAGATACATACTAAACAAGTCCACACCTAGTACCAATTTCTGTATCAGTCAGAAAGCTAGATAATGCTTTGGGTAACAGACCCAATACATGGCCCATGATACATGGTCATTATGGGTTGACTGGAGATCAGACTCTATGTCATTGTCACCCCTTCTCAGGGATTCATGCTGATGGAGCAGCTACTATGTGGAACCCTTCCAGCACTATAGAAGAGAGAAAAGAACATTGCCTGTATTGCTTCTCAAACCTTCTGCCCCAAAATGTCACATATCACTTTAGCTCACATTTCATTAGCCCAACATGGCCATACCTAAATTACGTGGGCAGTGAAGTGTAATCCTGACACGAGTCTTGATGGGAAACAGCAGCAGAATATATGTGATCAGCATTAATGATGTTTACAGCACATGCCCTAGAGAAACTCTTGCAGACACATACGGGGAGCCACATACAGAAATCCCAAGCAGCACTGTTTATAAAAGCACAAAATGTCCATCGACAGTAAAATGGATAAACAAATTGTGCTATATTCACAAATGAAATACTAAACAGCAATGAACAAGATGAACTACTGCTACACTATTATGGTTAAATCTCAAAATGTTGAGTGTAAAAGAAAGGCATAGAAACATACTGTGTGATTCATTTATACAAAGTGCGAAATCAGAAAAAATAAACAACATATTGTGTTGGGATATGTACATATGTGGTAAAACTATTGGAAAAGCAAGCAAATGAGTAATTAGAAATACAGGGTTTTGTTTACTTCTGGGCAAGCAAGGGTTGGAGGAGGAAGGGGGATCTCAGAGGGGAGCACACACATATGGATTCAAAGATACTGGTTATATTCTATTTTTTTAAGTTGGCTGGTGGTAGATGAATTTTATTTTATTTTTATTCTTAAAATATATATATCTTAGTCTGCTTGGGCTGCTATAACAAAAATGGGTGGGTCAAACAATAGAAATTTATTTCTCACAGTTGTGGGGCTGGAGGCTGAGAGGAGGACGCTGGCCAATTTGGTTCCTGATGAGAACCTACTTCTTGGTTGGAATGTAGTCATTTATTGCCATATGGCAGAGAGAAAGATCATCTCTTTCATGTCTCTTCTTTTGAGGGCACTAATCCCATTCATGAGGGCTCCACCCTCATGATCTAATTACATTCCTAGAGGCCCCACCTCCAAATCAGCTATATATATCTTGCATGTATGATATTTCACAATAAAAATAGAGGTCTTTTAAGTAACCTTTCCTGAACAACAAGTGACTTGATTGTCTGCCTTTAATGGCAACTTCTTGGATTCTCATTCCGCTAAGCACACATACCCAATGCCAACGCCAAGGGACGGACCTCCCTAAATGGTGACATTGAGGGAAGAGGGATTGGGTGCTACTTTGAAGACAGTTGATTTTTACTGGACAGTCCATGTCAACAGGAAGAACATTTCAGGATCCTGAAAAGACTTTTCTCTCACTTGTTCTGTGGTTCAGTGTGGCTTAATAGATATCCCATATTACAAATTGTCTGAGAAGGTAACTTGGAGGACATTTGACATCTGCCCTCAGATGCACGTGATGAGAGAGGGCTTCCCACATGGCACACAGCATGCTCTCCCTCCTTCCAGCTGTTTGCGAAGCATTCCACATAATTAGTAGAGATGAAAAAGAGAGCAGAGCAAAGCTGTGCAGATATCAGAACTCGACAGCGTCTCAGTGGGTTTTTGAAGAGCTGGGATCTGAAGGGCCTTGCCAAAAACATGCCATAAACATGCCCTTAGAGAGCAACAGTGATCTTTGGCTGAAGTCACCCAACACCCTGAGGGACCTGGGTCAACGTTAGACAGGTCTTAGTTAAAATGAGAAATTAGTGCAGTCCAGTGGAAAATGAATTGTCATTCCAATACCTGGGGTGATCAGGAATTAACTGCCCAAAGAAAGTCCATACCACGCATTGCAAAACCTGGTGGAATGCTGAGATCTGGGCCTTCCACCTTTCCTCACACCTCCCAAATCTGGTATCTCCTTATCTCCTTATTTCTCGGGGGGGGCGGTTGTTGGTGGAAGCACTGTTTCTATTCCGTCACTAACTTCATTTCCAGCCTTTCCTTTTTGTTCTAACGCTAGCATTCCTAAACCTTTTGTTTTATGTTATAAACCCATTTTTGCTTTCCCATACTTCAAGGATCATTCACTCATTCAATAATTCATTCAACAAAAACTAATTGAATACCTGCCATGTGCCAGCCATTCTTCTAGGCAATGGACACACAAGAGAAGAAGAGAAAGGCAGCTTCACTCATCAGGCTTACATTCTGGTTAACATTTAGCAAATTAATAAATCATATAAATTGGGATAGTGATAAATGCTATGAATAAAACTTAGCAGATTAAGAGACTAGGGAGTAACTGGCTATGTTAGATAAGGAAACCATCGACGAGGAGGTCATGTTTGAGCAAAGAATTGAATGAGGAGATGACCTTTGTGTAGAAATTTACTCAGTTATCCTGTGCCCGTCTTCCCTCTTACACTGTTGGTGGGAATGTAAGTTGATACAACCACTATGGAGAACAGTATGGAGGTTCCTTTAAAAATAGAACTACCGTACGACCCAGCAATCCGACTACTGGGCATATACCCTGAGAAAACCATAATTCAAAAAGAGTCATGTACCACAATGTTCATTGCAGCACTATTTACAATAGCCAGGACACTGAAGCAACCGAAGTGTCCATCGACAGATGAATGGATAAAGAAGATGTGGCACATATGTACAATGGAATATTACTCAGCCATAAAAAGAAACGAAACTGAGTTATTTGTAGTGAGGTGGATGGACCTAGAGTCTGTCATAAGGAGTGAAGTTAAGGCAGGAAGAGAAAAACAAATACCATATGCTAACACATACATATGGAATAATAAAAAAAATATGTTTCTGAAGAACCTAGGGGCAGGACAGGAATAAAGATGCAGACGTAGAGAATGGACTTGAGGACACTGGGAGAGGGAAGGGTAAGCTGGGATGAAGTGAGAGAGTGGCATGGACATATATACACTACCAAATGTAAAATAGATAGCTAGTGGGAAGCAGCCACATAGCACAGGCAGATCAGCTCGGTGCTTTGTGACCACCTAGAGGGATGGGATAGGGAGGGTGGGAGGGAGATGCAAGAGGGAGGGGATATGGGGATATATGTATACGTGTAGCTGACTCACTTTGTTATACAGCAGAAACTAACACACCATTGTAAAGCAATTATACTCCAATAAAGATGTTAAAAAAAAAAAAAGGACAGTGGTGAGGTAAAATCTTACAAGCTGGTGGGTTTTAGGTGGTACTCAGCTCATCCACTTTGTGCACAAAGAAGTGGCCCAAGGTGAGAATATATATGGGTTCATGGGCAGGGGTTAATGGCTTGGCTGGCTGGTTAGGGGCCTTGAAATGTAAAGACTGGACAATCAGACACCTGGCGGTCTAGGGTAGACTTATGGCTGGTCTAGGCAGAGGTTTCTGGAGTGGATAGACATATGAAAGTGGATATGATGTATCTACTTTGTATCATATATAAACACACACTAGAGATCATCCACCTTGGAAGAGGCACTAAACAACCAAGTAGAGAAAATGACTTTTATCTCTTTAAATATTTACCTAAAATTTTTATATCTAAAGTGTGTGAAGTGGTATCTTTGGTTGCTTTATTTTGTATTTCTTGGTTTATTAATGAGATTAAGCATATTTTCAATGTTTATTGAACATTTTTATATACTCTTCTGTGAAATGTCTTTTAATATCCTTTGATCATTTTAATTCTGGGTCAAAGTTTAAATCAACTCTTTATAAAGGGCAATTTGACTTTGAATTCTTGCTTATTTCATAACAATTACATTTATAGAAATTTATTCCAAGAAACTATATTATTTTTTTTTCATGCGTTATCTTTTTTTTTTTAACGTCTTTATTGGAGTATAATTGTTTTACAATGGTGTGTTAGTTTCTGCTTTATAATAAGGTGAATCAGTTTTACATATACATATGTTCCCATATCTCTTCCCTCTTGCATCTCCCTCCCTCCCACCCTCCCCAACCTACACCTTTAGGTGGTCACAAAGCACAGAGCTGATCTCCCTGTGCTATGAGGTTGCTTCCCACTAGCTATCTATTTTACGTTTGGTAGTGTATATATGTCCATGCCACTGTCTCTCTTTGTCACATCTTACCTTTCCCCCTCCCCATATCCTCAAGTCCATTCTCTGGTAGGTCTGTGTCTTTATTCCCGTCTTGCCACTAGGTTCTTCATGACCTTTTTTATTTTTCCTTAGATTCCATATATATGTGTTAGCATACTGTATTTGTTTTTCTCTTTCTGACTTACTTCACTCTGTATGACAGACTCTAACTCCATCCACCTCATTACAAATACCTCCATTTCATTTCTTTTTATGGCTGAGTAATATTCCATTGTATATATGTGCCACATCTTCTTTATCCATTCATCCGATGATGGACACTTAGGTTGCTTCCATGTCCTGGCTATTGTAAATAGAGCTGCAATGAACATTTTGGTACATGACTCTTTTTGAATTATGGTTTTCTCAGGGTATATGCCCAGTAGTGGGATTGCTGGGTCGTATGGTAGTTCTATTTTTAGTTTCTTAAGGAACCTCCATACTGTTCTCCATAGTGGCTGTATCAATTTACATTCCCACCAGCAGTGCAAGAGGGTTCCCTTTTCTCCACACCCTCTCCAGCATTTGTTGTTTGTAGATTTTCTGATGATGCCCATTCTAACCAGTGTGAGGTGATACCTCATTGTAGCTTTTTTTTTTTAACATCTTTATTGAAGTATAATTGTTTTACAATGGTGTGTTAGTTTCTGCTTTATAACAAAGTGAATCAGTTATACATATACATATGTTCCCATATCTCTTCCCTCTTGCATCTCCCTCCCTCCCACCCTCCCTATCCCACCCTTCTAGGTGGTCACAAAGCACCGAGCTGATCTCCCTGTGCTATGCGGCTACTTCCCACTAGCTATCTATTTTACATTTGGTAGTGTATATATGTCCATGCCACTCTCTCTCTTTGTCACATCTTACCTTTCCCCCTCCCCATATCCTCAAGTCCATTCTTTAGTAGGTCTGTGTCTTTATTCCCGTCTTGCCACTAGGTTCTTCATGACCTTTTTTTTTTTTTTCCTTAGATTCCATATATATGTGTTAGCATACTGTATTTGTTTTTCTCTTTCTGACTTCCTTCACTCTGTATGACAGACTCTAACTCCATCCACCTCATTACAAATACCTCCATTTCATTTCTTTTTATGGCTGAGTAATATGCCATTGTATATATGTGCCACATCTTCTCTATCCATTCATCCGATGATGGACACTTAGGTTGCTTCCATGTCCTGGCTATTGTAAATAGAGCTGCAATGAACATTTTGGTACATGACTCTTTTTGAATTATGGTTTTCTCAGGGTATATGCCCAGTAGTGGGATTGCTGGGTCGTATGGTAGTTCTATTTTTAGTTTTTTAAGGAACCTCCATACTGTTCTCCGTAGTGGCTGTATCAATTTACATTACCACCAACAGTGCAAGAGTGTTCCCTTTTCTCCACACCCTCTCCAGCATTTGTTGTTTGTAGATTTTCTGATGATGCCCATTCTAACCAGTGTGAGGTGATACCTCAATGTAGTTTTGATTTGCATTTCTCTAATGATTAATGATGGTGAGCATTCTTTCAGGTATTTGTTGGCAATCTGTATATCTTCTTTGGAGAAATGTCTATTTAGATCTTCTGCCCATTTTTGGATCGGGTTGTTTCTTTTTTTGTTATTGATCTGCATGAGCTGCTTGTAGATCTTGGAGATAAATCCTTTGTCAGTTGCTTCATTTGCAAATATTTTCTCCCATTCTGAGGGTTGTCTTTTGGTCTTGTTTATGGTTTCCTTTGTTGTGCAAAAGCTTTTAAGTTTCATTAGGTCCCATTTGTTTATTTTTGTTTTTATTTCCATTTCTCTAGGAGTTGGGTCAAAAAGGATCTTGCTGTGATTTATGTCATAGAGTGTTCTGCCTATGTTTTCCTCTAAGAGTTTGATAGTGTCTGGCCTTACATTTAGGTCTGTAATCCATTTTGAGTTTACTTTTGTGTATGGTGTTAGGGAGTGTTCTAATTTCATACTTTTACATATACCTGTCCAGTTTTCACAGCACCACTTATTGAAGAGGCTGTCTTTTCTCCACTGTATATGCTTGCCTCCTTTATCAAAGATAAGGTGACCATATGTGTGTGGGTTTATCTCTGGGCTTTCTATCCTGTTCCATTGATCTATGTTTCTGTTTTTGTGCCAGTACCAAACTGTCTTGATTACTGTATCTTTGTAGTATAGTCTGAAGTCAGGGGGCCTGATTCCTCCAGCTCCATTTTTCATTCTCAAGATTGCTTTGGCTATTAGGGGTCTTTTGTGTTTCCATACAAATTGTGAAATTTTTTGTTCTAGTTCTGTGAAAAATGCCAGTGGTAGTTTGATAGGGATTGCATTGAATCTGTAGATTGCTTTGGGTAGTATAGTCATTTTCACAATGTTGATTCTTCCAATCCAAGAACATGGTATATCTCTCCATCTATTTCTATATCTCTCCATCTATTTGTATCATCTTAATTTCACTTTCAGATTTTTCATCATTAGTGTATAGGAATGCAAGAGATTTCTGTGCATTAATTTTGTATCCTGCTACTTTACCAAATTCATTGATTAGCTCTAGTAGTTTTCTGGTAGCGTTTTTAGGATTCTCTATGTATAGTATCATGTCATCTGCAAACAGTGACAGCTTTACTTCTTCTTTTCCCATTTGGATTCCTTTTATTTCTTTTTCTTCTCTGATTGCTGTGGCTAACACTTCCAAAACTATGTTGAATAATAGTGGTGAGAGTGGGCAACCTTGTCTTGTTCCTGATCTTAGTGGAAATGGTTTCAGTTTTTCACCATTGAGGACAATGTTGGCTGTGGGTTTGTCATATATGGCCTTTATTATGTTGAGGAAAGTTCCCTCTATGCCTACTTTGTGCAGGGCTTTTATCATAAATGGGTGTTGAATTTTGTCAAAAGCTTTTTCTGCATCTATTGAGATGATCATATGGTTTTTCTCCTTCAATTTGTTAATATGGTGTATCACGTTGATTGATTTGCGTATATTGAAGAATCCTTGCATTCCTGGAATAAACCCCACTTGATCATGGTGTATGATCCTTTTAATGTGCTGTTGGATTCTGTTTGCTAGTATTTTGTTGAGGATTTTTGCATCTATGTTCATCAGTGATATTGGCCTGTAGTTTTCTTTCTTTGTGACATCTTTGTCTGGTTTTGGTATCAGGGTGATGGTGGCCTTGTAGAATGAGTTGGGGAGTGTTCGTCCCTCTGCAATATTTTGGAAGAGTTTGAGAAGGATGGGTGTTAGCTCTTCTCTAAATGTTTGATAGAATTCGCCTGTGAAGCCATCTGGTCCTGGGCTTTTGTTTGTTGGAAGGTTTTTAATCACAGTTTCAATTTCAGTGCTTGTGATTGGTCTGTTCATATTTTCTATTTCTTCCTGGTTCAGTCTCGGCAGGTTGTGCATTTCTAAGAATTTGTCCATTTCTTCCAGGTTGTCCATTTTATTGGCATAGACTTGCTTGTAGTAATCTCTCATGATTGTTTGTATTTCTGCAGTGTCAGTTGTTACTTCTCCGTTTTCATTTCTAATTCTATTGATCTGAGTCTTCTCCCTTTTTTTCTTGATGAGTCTGGCTAATGGTTTATCAATTTTGTTTATCTTCTCAAAGAACCAGCTTTTAGTTTTATTGATCTTTGCTATTGTTTCCTTCATTTCTTTTTCATTTATTTCTGATCTGATCTTTATGATTTCTTTCCTTCTGCTAGCTTTGGGGTTTTTTTGTTCTTCTTTCTCTAATTGCTTCTGAAGGTGCAAGGTTAGGTTGTTTATTTGAGATGTTTCCTGTTTCTTGAGGTAGGCTTGTATTGCTATAAACTTCCCTCTTAGAACTGCTTTTGCTGCATCCCATAGATTTTGGGTCGCCGTGTCTCCATTGTCATTTGTTTCTAGGTATTTTTTGATTTCCCCTTTGATTTCTTCAGTGATCACTTCGTTATTAAGTAGTGTATTGTGTAGCCTCCATGTGTTTGTATTTTTTACAGATCTTTTCCTGTAATTGATATGTAGTCTCATAGCGTTGTGGTTGGAAAAGATACTTGATACGATTTCAATTTTCTTAAATTTACCAAGCCTTGATTTGTGACCCAAGATATGATCTATCCTGGAGAATGTTCCATGAGCACTTGAGAGAAATGTGTATTCTGTTGTTTTTGGGTGGAATGTCCTATAAATATCAATTAAGTCCATCTTGTTTAATGTATCATTTAAAGCTTGTGTTTCCTTATTTATTTTCATTTTGGATGATCTGTCCATTGGTGAAAGTGGGGTGTTAAAGTCCCCTACTACGATTGTGTTACTGTCGATTTCCCCTTTTATGGCTGTTAGTATTTGCCTTATGTATTGAGGTGCTCCTATGTTGGGTGCATAAATATTTACAATTGTTATACCTTCTTCTTGGATCGATCCCTTGATCATTATATAGTGTCCTTCTTTGTCTCTTGTAATAGTCTTTATTGTAAAGTCTATTTTGTCTGATATGAGAATTGCTACTCCAGCTTTCTTTTGATTTCCATTTGCATGGAATATCTTTTTCCATCCCCTCACTTTCAGTCTGTATATGTCCCTAGGTCTGAAGTGGGTCTCTTGTAGACAGCATATATACGGTTCTGGTTTTTGTATCCATTCAGCCAGTCTGTGTCTTTTGGTGGGAGCATTTAATCCATTTACATTCAAGGTAATTATCGATATGTATGTTCCTATTCCCATTTTCTTAAATGTTTTGGGTTTGTTATTGTAGGTGTTTTCCTTCTCTTGTGTTTCTTGCCTAGAGAAGTTCCTTTAGCATTTGTTGTAAAGCTGGTTTGGTGGTGCTGAACTCTCTCAGCTTTTGCTTGTCTATAAAGGTTTTAATTTCTCCATCAAATCTGAATGAGATCCTTGCTGGGTAGAGTAATCTTGGTTGTAGGTTTTTCTCCTTCATCACTTTAAGTATATCCTGCCACTCCGTTCTGGCTTGCAGAGTTTCTGCTGAAAGATCAGCTGTTAACCTTATGGGGATTCCCTTGTGTGTTATTTGTTGTTTTTCCCTTGCTGCTTTTAATATGTTTTCTTTATATTTAATTTTTGATAGTTTGATTAATATGTGTCTTGGCGTGTTTCTCCTTGGATTTATCCTGTATGGGCCTCTCTGTGCTTCCAGGACTTGGTTAACTATTTCCTTTCCCATATTAGGGAAGTTTTCAACTATAATGTCTTCAAATATTTTCTCAGTCCCTTTCTTTTTCTCTTCTTCTTCTGGGACCCCTGTAATTCAAATGTTGGTGCATTTAATGTTGTCCCAGAGGTCTCTGAGACTGTCCTCAATTCTTTTCAATCTTTTTTCTTTATTCTGCTCTGCAGTAGTTATTTCCACTATTTTATCTTCCAGGTCACTTATCCGTTCTTCTGCCTCAGTTATTCTGTTATTGATCCCTTCTAGAGTATTTTTAATTTCATTTAGTGTGTTTTTCATCATTGCTTCGTTCCTCTTTAGTTCTTCTACGTCCTTGTTAAGTGTTTCTTGCATTTTGTCTATTCTATTTCCAAGATTTTGGATCATCTTTACTATCATTATTCTGAATTCTTTTTCAGGTAGACTGCCTATTTCCTCTTCATTTGTTAGGTCTGGTGTGTTTTTACCTTGCTCCTTCATCTGTGTGATTTTCTGTCTTCTCATTTTGCTTATCTTACTGTGTTTGCAGTCTCCTTTTCACAGGCTGCAGGTTTGTAGTTCCTGTTGCTTTTGGTATCTGTCCCCAGTGGGTAAGGTTGGTTCAGTGGGTTGTGTAGGCTTCCTGGTGGAGGGGACTAGTGCCTGTGTTCTGGTGGATGAGACTGGATCTTGTCTTTCTGGTGGGCATGTCCACGTCTGGTGGTGTGTTTTGGGGTGTCTGTGGCCTTATTATGATTTTAGGCAGCCTCTCTGCTAATGGATGGGGCTGTGTTCCTGTCTTGCTAGTTGTTTGGCATAGGGTGTCCAGCACTGTAGCTTGCTGGTCCTTGAGTGAAGCTGGGTCTTGGTGTTGAGATGGAGATCTCTGGGAGATTTTCGTCGTTTGGTATTACATGGAGCTGGGAGGTCTCTTGTGGACCAGTGTCCTGACGTTGGCTCTCCCACCTCAGAGGCACAGCCCTGACGCCTGGCTGGAGCACCAAGAGCCTTTCATCCACACGGCTCAGAATAAAAGGGAGAAAAAATAGAAAGAAAGAAAGAAAGATGATAAAATAAAATAAAATGAAATAAAGTAAGATAAAATAAAGCTATTATAATAAAAAATAAGAAAAAAATTATTAAGAAAAAATTTATTAAGAAAAAAATTTGTTTTAATTTTTTAAAATAAAAAATAAGTTAAATATTATTAAGAAAAAATTTATTAAGAAAAAAATTTTTTTTAAGTAAAACAAACAAAACAAAAAAAATGGACGGACTGAACCCTAGGACCAATGGTGAAAGCAAAGCTATACAGACAAAATCTCACCCAGAAGCATACACATATACACTCACAAAAAGAGGAAAAGGGGAAAAAATAATATATCCTTCTCCCAACGTCCACCTCCTCCATTTGGGATGATTCGTTGTCTATTCAGGTGTTCAACAGATGCAGTTACATCAAGTTGATTGTGGAGCTTTAATCCGCTGCTTCTGAGGCTGCTGGGAGAATTTTCCCTTTCTCTTCTTTATTTGGACAGCTCCCAGGGTTTAGCTTTGGATTTGGACCCGCCTCTGCGTGTAGGTCGCCTGAGGGTGTCTTTTCTTCGCTCAGACAGGACGGGGTTAAAGGAGCAGCTGATTCGGGGGCTCTGGCTCGCTCAGGCGGGGGGTGGGAGGGGTTCGGATGCGGGGTGAGCCTGCGCGGCAAAGGCCTGTGTGACGTTGCAGCAGCCTGAGGCGCTCCGTGCGTTCTCCCAGTGAAGTTGTCCATGGATCACAGGACTCTGGCAGTGGCGGGCTGCACAGGCTCCTGGGAGGGGCCGTGTGGATAGTGACTTGTGCTCGCACACAGGCTTCTATGTGGCGGCAGCAGCAGCCTTAGCGTCTCATGCCTGTCTCTGGGGTCCGCGCTGATAGCCGCGGCTCGCGCCCGTCTCCGGAGCTCGTTTAGGCGGTGCTCTGAATCCCCTCTCCTCGCGCACCAGGAAACAAAGAGGCAAGAAAAAGTCTCTTGCCTCTTTGGCAGCTCCAGACTTTTTCCCGGACTCCCTCCCAGCTAGGTGTGGTGCACTGGCCCCTTCAGGCTGGGTTCACGCCGCCAACCCCAGTCCTCTCCCTGGGACCCGACCAAAGCCCGAGCCTCAGCTCCCAGCCCACGCCCGCTCCGGCGGGTGAGCAGACAAGCCTCTTGGGCTGGTGATTGCTGCTCGGCACCGATCCTCTGTGCGGGAATCTCTCCGCTTTGCCCTCTGCACCCCTGTGGCTGCGCTCTCCTCCGTGGCTTCGAAGCTTCCCCCCTCCGCCACCCGCAGTCTCCACCCGCGAAGGGGCTTCCTAGTGTGTGGAAAGCTTTCCTCCTTTACGGGTCCCTCCCACTGGTGCAGGTCCCGTCCCTATTCTTTTGTCTCTGTTTTTTCTTTTTTCTTTTGCCCTACCCAGGTACGTGGGGAGTTTCTTGCCTTTTGGGAGGTCTGACGTCTTCTGCCAGCGTTCAGTGGGTGTTCTATAGGAGCAGTTCCACGTGTAGATGTATTTCTAATGTATCTGTGGGGAGGAAGGTGATCTCTGCGTCTTAGTCTTCCGTCATCTTCCGAAACTATATTATTAAACATTGTGGCAAGAATCTTCATCACAGCATGGGTTATCATTGCGGGGAAAAAAAGGACACAAGTAAATGTCCAACAATAAGGGATTGGTTAAATAATTTATGATAAGAATAATTAATATTCACAATAATTTATAATTAATTTATTATATATAATTATGCATCACATAGTAAGGTACTATGATAGGAGATGATAGTCATAATGTTGGGTTGGCCAAAAAGTTTGTTTGGGCTTATCCATACCATCTTACCGAAAAACCTGAAGGAACTTTTTGGCCAACCCAATATATAGATATATGATTAATATAGAATATATAATGTGATCTCCTCTTTGTAAAAGTAAATTATGAATGTGTATATGTATGTACGTTTTCTAAAGTGTGGAAGGAAATTAAAAACCATGTGATAATTGCTATCTTCAAAGTAAGATTACAGATGACTTTTCGTTTCCTTCCTGTTGATGAATATATTTTTAAAACTTGGCATTAAAAAAACCTGTGTAACTTTGTAATAAGACAAAATAATAAAAGTCATTTTAAACTATTGATCAAGCTGAACCTTTTGCTTGACCAAACAAAATCTGGCTATTTTAATTTTCCTCCTTAGTGTAATAATCAGGCCTTTGTATTGCAATTTGCATTGAAATTTTGCCTAAAGTCCATTGGCATCACGATGCTATAATCTACAAACATGGTAATCTAACAATTAGTAGAAATTATATACTTCAAGAAAATGAATGGTACTAAGTTCTCCTGCAGCTGCTTCAATTATATCCTCGGAGAAATAAACAACAGTGAGCTTAGCCCTTTCTGAGAAGCTTTTGAAAACACATCACTGTTGATTATGAATATTATTGGTACAAATTGGGTCCAGGGGTTATGAAAACAACCCACATTTGTTTGTTGATAAGAACGGTTTCCGCAAGATCTTATTCCTACTGGAGAATCCTTAATTATGTTTTGAAATGGGCTAATTTATAAGAACATTCTGAAGGAGAACTTTCCATTGGTATGCTCTCGGTAAATCTGTTATCGTGTCTGAACCGTAGCTGTCTACTTAGTCCAGGATGAATGAATAGTGTCACCAATAGATTTATTTTGTTAACAGAAAAAAAAAAAATCACAACTTTTCATTAAGTTATGTATGACTTTTTATTCAGATAACAGATAGCTCTCTGTTTCTTTTCTACTTGTTGCTTCTCCTGGGGGAAATTTATAAAAAATGTAGTTAACTCCATCCAAAGATGCAGTGAACTGTTCTGTGAAGCGCATATCAGAGAGTTATTTATTGTTCTCTGAAGACATAAATTAAATTCTGAGTTAATAAATGTAAAGCACTTAAAACAGTTTCTGGCCCGCTGTATGTATTCAAAATCAAGAATATGTTCATTTCTTTTACAGAGGGCAATGGGCAAGAAAGAAACGATTTGGCATGAGACTCACTGTCCTTTTTGTTATCTGAATCACAGTCACAGATTTAAGTTTCTAAACATGGAAAATACACAAGCTATATTCTTTTATTTTTCTTAACGTGATGATCTATTTATTTATTTAGTTTTGGCTGTGTTGGGTCTTCGTTTCTGTGTGAGGGCTTTCTCTAGTTGTGGCAAACGGGGGCCACTCTTCATCGCGGTGCACAGGCCTCTCACTATCGCGGCCTCTCTCGTTGTGGAGCACAGACAGGTTCCAGACGCGCAGGCTCAGTAGTTGTGGCTCACGGGCCCAGCTGCTCCGCGGCATGTGGGATCTTCCCAGGCCAGGGCTCGAACCCATGTCCCCTGCATTGGCAGGCAGATTCTTAACCACTGCGCCACCAGGGAAGCCCCTGTGATGCTTTTTGATGTGTTGACTTGGCTAGGATGAGTTACAGTCCCAAGAACTCTGTTTCTAGTCTCTTCCCAGTTAGGGTGGGCATTCTCCCATGACAGTTGGATAGCAGAAGGTAGGCATTGACCATTTCGTGGGATACGCACCCCTCCTGCCTGTTATTCAATCCAACACTAATCTAGGCTCTGCTGTGAAAAGATACTGTACATGTGATTCAGTTGACTTTAAGTTAATCAAAAGGAAGATTATCCTATGTGAGCCTGACCTAATCAGTTGGAATTCATCTGGGGTGAGTGTCCTCTGCCAATTCACACAGCAAGGCTTGGAGGGGAGAGCAGAAACTTCAGTAACATATGTCAAGGCAAGCCAAGAATAGGGGCCAGGCTCCCTGGGCATTCTGTTCTCAGGTTAAAGGATGGTAGAAGTGTAGCTAACAGGCATCTTGAGAATGACAGCCTTTCACCAGTCTGTGTGTCTCCTGAGTTACACTACTCCCATCTGTTCTAACTCTCCACATCAGGTGCTCAGTTGTCATTGTAAATCCCATGTCTTTCTCTTTTTTGTTTTAATGTCTGGTGTGGGTAGCGCATATGTTCTAGTAGCTAGCTTCTTGAGAAGAGGTGCATTGATATAATTTTTTTTTAGATGTTTGAATGTCTGAAAATTTTCTTAATTTTACTTGATTGATAATTTGGTTAGAGATAGAATTCTAGCTTGGAAATAAATTTTGTTTAGAATTTCAAAGGTATTGCTTAATTTCTTTCTTCTAGAGTTGCTGTTGAGAAATACAAATTCATTCTGATACCTGATTATTTGTATGTGACTTTTTTTTTATTTGAATCTTGTACAACTTTTATTTGGCTGCAAAGTTCTGAAAATTCACAATAATATTTGTGTGAGTGTGTTTTCGTCCATTATGATGGATACCAGTTAAGCCTTTTTAATATGGAGAGTCTATCCTAAATTTCTAGGGCATTTTCTTGAATTCTTTCATTTATAGTTTCCTCAACTCCATTTTTTTCTAGCCTCTCTTTTTTGAACTCATTAATTTTAGGTGGTGGACCTTCTGATCTTGTTCTCCAGGTTTTCTCATTGATCCCATTTTGCATCTTTTTCCCTTTTTAACTTTGGGGAAGATCTTCTGTCCCAGGAGTAATTCCCTGGGATAGTGGAAAAAGAGATAGAATTTCAAGGCGAACAAGTCTAGTTAAGACCATCTCATTGTCATGCCTAATAATCTGGCTACATAGTCAGAGAAATGAGATTGGAGAATTGGTTACGTGAAGGTTTGGCAGAGGATAGTAGATGGACCTTTCAAAATGGCCCCAGAGCAGAAGTATAGTTGTGCCCTACGTGAATCCTGAAAGCTAAAATCTCCCACTGTGAAGGAGAAAAACCCAACCTGAATGAGTCGCTCAACCTCTTTCCTCATTAGTGGTTTTTTTTTTTTTTTTTTTAGTGAGCTCGTGATCTAACTGGCCAAGACGGCAGGAATCATGCTACACCTGGAGTCAATAGTAAGTGTGTGTAGAGTCTTGACTGTCCCAACTATTGAGAAGTGGTTGAATTCAGAACAGATGTTGAAAATAGTGCTTATAGGATCTGCTAATGCATGGGATGTGAGGTGAGAAAGAAGGAGGTGTCTAGGGTGACTTCAAGGGTTTTTGCCCAAGCCAAACAGTAATGCCATTTACTTCAGGAGAAATGTGGAGTGAGCTTATGTTCTAATCTGGACAGTCAGATAATTCCTCCCAGGATTCTCAATCTGAAGCAAGTGACACAGAGAGGAAGGGGCTATCACATTTATCACAATGGCAGTGACAGAGCCAGATCAGACGGCTGCTACCCATGCTGTCCTTTCTGATGCTAAATCCCTGGCGTTCCCCTGATCTGGCCATTATCAGGCCTGGTTCTCCAGCTTCTCATTCTTCTCGTCAGCCCTCGGTAGTCTCCACTTCCCAATGATCTCCATCTACGTAGATTTAGTTGCAGCCGCAGCCTGACTGATGGGTGAGCATGCTGTGAGGCATTAGTTTATAGTCAGTTGGTGGTCTCAAGACAATTGGCATCCTGCTGCCATAGCAACCCAACTAACAGAAGCTAGCTTGGGTCTCTATAACATAATGTGTGATGTATATGTTTGTTTAACTTAAAATATGTTGTTTTATGAGCATACTGAACATCCTACTAATCCCTGCCTGTCAGATCTCCCGTCCTTACCAGATCTCCCTGGAAACCACATTTACCGGAAGCAATGATCTTGACAGTATTTTAAAATTTGATCCAATAATGAGTTTTATGAAGCTGTTGGGGTTTTTTTGTTTGTTTGTTTTTTTAAATAATGACCCTCAGTATAAACAAACAGATTGCTCTACACCACATTGCAATTCAGTAAAAATATTCTTGGTGTGTGTGGGAGGAATAATCTAATTTTTTCCCTGAGTCTGAGTTTTTACTTCTTATATCTTGTTTTATTGTACATTTTCTTAAAAACTACCTCAATTTTGTGTGTGTGTCTGTGTGTCTGTGTGTGTGTATGGGATTAGACAGGGTGTATATTAATCATTGAATCTTTATGGAAGATCATAATTAAACTACACAAATATATGTAAGTTTTTCTCTTATGGATATTCCACAGGTCATATCAAGCATAACGACCTTCACTGTTGGAAAATTATTTCTGATATATAATCTAAGATCACCTTACTTTAACTTACCATAATTCTCACTTGATTTATCATTAGTAGAGATGTTGAACAATTGATATCTTTCTTCATGTCAAGCTCTATGCCACTAACAAATTTTTCATTTTATGGATTATTTACTTTATGAGTTCCTTTGTAATAAGTAGGACATTCTGGGGCATCCTATTTACCTGTGAGTCAATACGTATCCAAGCGTCATTATCAGAGATAAAACAATTGCTAAAAGAGTAACAGTCTGCTTTCACACATATACAGACACATTTGCATATTCTGAAAATGTCTCATTTTACCAAAAGGGATTATTCCTAACTTGGACAATACTCTGTTTATGGTTGCAGACAACACCCCACCATGTCATTTCATCTTGAAAATATATGCCTCTGTTCAACATCAAGGAAACTAGTCAAAATTGGGTGGGGTGGGATTAGGGGGATTCCACAGGGCATGACTCACGGGTGTTAAAATTTAGGGAAATGGAAATAAAATTTGGGAAAAATGCCAAAATGGAAATAGTAAAATGCCAGCAGTACCTTAGAGTAAAAGTGTTGGAGTGATCGGGAAAGAATCCTTAAGAACCCACAAAGACTCAGAATTATCCTTCTTCATGGCATCCCAATATCATAGGCACTTTAAAGGACCTGATCCAACATGATACCATAGGGAGGGGAGCAGAAGGAAAGTGTGAAAAAGAGGACAGTGCATATGACAACGTTGCAGAGACACCAATGCAAGTCTTTCCTGGGAAAAGGGGAAAACGCATCTTCTGCAGGACCAGTGGCTGCTTCAGGGAGGGCTCGGGATGAGACTTAAATCATTCCACAGTCTCCAAGCTAAGCTCAGCCCCAATCACCCAAGAAATTTAATTTAAAATGAATATTTTCAGTCTTGCAGAGGAATCACAAATATTTGTAAGTGGCATATTGGTAACTGACATAGCAATGAAATAGTGGGGCCCATTAACAAGATTATTTGAAGAGAAATCTTTTAGAAGACAATTCATAATTATTTCTGAAATTAGTCCACTGTTTCAGATGTGACTGAGGCAACTGATCCACATTTGAGTCGTCAGGCATTCAAATCTGCCCACTACCACAGTCATTTTCTCTTGCTGTTTAATCATCAAGATTCTTGAAGTAATTTATTTCCCTGGCAGCATCATAGCTTTGGGGAAGGGGAGGAATAACTCCGGGGCAATTAAGTTTTTTATTTGCATATTCTAGATAGTCTCTCTCTCTTTATAAAATAAAAACAATACAGTAAATAGCACTTTTCTTGCCAGTGCATCAACAGTAATCCTGGACACAATCCTCACCCTTTCACAGATAATGAATGCCCAGAATTGACCACTAAAAGTGAACGAGGTTGAAAAGTTACCTGCTTCAAACTGGCTTGATTTTTTCTAAAGAACATTTAAAAAACAATGTGCCCATCATAATAGCCTAGTATACTGTCTTCCAGATATCCAGCTGCCTACCCAGCCTTCAGATGAATGAATGGCCCTCAACAGGACACCGTGGTGGCTGCTTGGATTATGTTACTCTTTCCACCTCCGCAGTTTCACTGCTTTTGTTTCCTCACCTGAGATACTCCTGCCTTCTCTCTTCTCCTTATTTAATTCTTCCCAGCCTTTAATTCCCAGATCCCACTCTCTCCCTGAAATCTCAGTTATTCCAGATGTTATTAAATTCTTAGGCCCATAAATTCCTATAGCATATTATTACAAGGGGACTGATGTTTATTCAGTTAAAAACAAACAAACAAACATTGTTTTCTGTTAAGTTCCAGGTATTATGGACTGGGAATATGGAGATCTTAAGGAAAAAATATGATTGTTCTCCTTAGGAGCTGACTGTTGACCCAGATATATATATTTTGTCTTCCTATCTAAATCTCAATCTCTTTTTTTTAAAAAAGGGGATCATATTCATGTCTATTACTAATAGGACCCTCTACATCCAACCCCAAGCTTCCCAATATAGAGATGAGAACGTATCTACACACTAGGAGTCAATAAATATTAGATTTCCTAATTATACATAGAGTCTAAAAGGAAAAAATACTTTACCGTAAAATCTATTCATAATTATTCTGATGCCATGCTAATAGCTTCTAGTCATCAGAAGTTATACTTTCCATGCTACTCTCAATGCATTTCTCTGCTCCTTTGATCTCCGGTGCACTATGTAATGATTTATATAATGATTTTTTATTTTACTTACAATAAAGCAGAGTGGTGAAAGGTGTAGGATCTGGGGCCAGACTGCCTGGATTCAAATTCTAGAATCTTATACGTGTGATCTCGACTCACCTTAGTTTCCTCATCTGTAAAATGAACATGATACGTATAGTAACTTAGAAGGTAGTTGTAAAGATTAAACAGGCTAATGCGTATAAAACATTTAGAAAACTACCTATCAATCATGTAGTAAATGCCTAGGAATTTTTATTCATGATTATTATCATTATTCATGGCACCATTAAGAAGTAGTCAGGTGTTGCTATTCCACTTCTAAGATAGAGTATTTGAGCCAAAAAAGGGTATTTGATGTATTCTGAATTACAGTGGAAATAATTTCTAAAGGCAGAACGTGAACTCCCTGAATTCACTGGCTTTGGAATAAGCACTGAGCTGTTCTAGCATCTTCCACTGAATGGTCTGCTTTCAGGTTCAGTCCAGCACATTATTTTGGTGTTTTGAGGCTGCATGAAAAGGATGAGTAGATATGGTCTCTTTTCTCAAGTAGTTGACTCTCTGAGTTGTGCTAAATAGTGTCACACTACCTTGTCCTCCATGCTACTGTAATAGATGTTAGTGGAATTTTCCTTAACCAAAATCTAAGAAGGTACATGCTAAATTCCACTGTACTTGAACTTCCCTACAGCAGTAACAAAATGTGAGAAATTGGGGTTGTTTGTAGAGATGGTGTATCAGAATAACGAATCAGTCAGGACTCAGCTACAGATGGTAGAACTCCAGCTACTTTAAACAGGAAAGAATTTATTAATAGGTGTAGGTAGCTTAAAGAATTTCCTCCAGGGTCAGAAAAGTGATTTCATAGCTACATGACCAGGAAAAAGAATAGCTAAGAGAAATGCCCAGCCATGACACAGAACTGTTCTGGTAGAACCCCCATTGCTACCATCTCATACACCTTAGCACCTATGACATAAGAGTCTGGGCACTGAAACCTCCACTGTTGTTACTGCCTTCAAGGGCCAAATTCCTTTGCCAACGTGCAAGCAAGAAGATCCACTAGCCATGTGTTCAGCCACTTCCTCACACTGGCAACTTTCTCCTTCTAAGTCTTGCAGAGCTGTATGTGCTTGGCAAAACCAAAGCCATGCCAGAAACCCTACCTTTGAGAGAATTTGTGTTTTTTAAATTCTTCTTCTTCCTCCTCTTCCTCCTCCTTCTTCTTTTTTTCAGTTTAGGAGAGAAGCAGAAAGGGGTTAAAGCAAATGTTGAGAGAGACAATACACAGTACACACCACTGTTCACATCTGTGGTTACTCAACACTCTTCTTCCCGTATTTCAGCTTCTAAACAATGAAACAGCAACTACACCATGCTCCCTCTTATATAAAGCAACGATTTTTCTTCCAAATAAAAATGCTCTCATTCTCTCCCCAGAAAGGGAGATCTGAAGTCTTGTTGGGTGATAATCATTACTCCTGTAGACTGGTTGGAATTCTTTCCTGATTCCTGTAACCTATGGACTAAATAATAAAATTACTTTTTCAAATGTAATGGGAAGGGGATAGGAAAAACAATTAAATAATATGAATATATGAAAAAGTAGGAAAGTAAACGTGATTGGCCACTACAGTCCTCTTTTCTGAAGCTGGTCATGATATTCCACATGGTGTCCACCACCTTTTTCTGCACTCCATTTCATGTTCTTTTTGCCCTCAGCCAAAGCCTCAGCTGGTTTAGGTTCTTTAGGCTGGGGTGACCCAGCCTTCCTTATTGAAAGGTGTGCATCCTGGTAGCTTCATCTGGATAGAGTTACTGGTCTCTGTTAACTCTTACTATGGGCCCAGCAGCACCAGGAGGCAACTCAGAGGATGTCCTGAGTGCATATCCCATGATTCCTGTCCCGCTGTTCAAGCAGCAAAATGATTTCCCGTGATGATCAAGATCTTTAACGAATTAACCTCCTGTGTTTTTTGGTTATTTTTTCAGGGGTATTAAAAACCTCAGAGGACTAAGTGTCACTACCAACTTCCATTTCAATGGATCTGCTGATGAAAACATTCTCCCTTGAATACTAAAATGTTTAATCAAGGAAAGGCCAAGGTTGTAGGGAAGTGAAGTGAAAATTTTTAAGCAGGTCATTAGGTGTAATAGCGAGGGATGCCACTCTCACTTCTAGTCCCTTGGTTTCTGGATCCCCTACATTTCATCTGTAGAGAAAAACGAAATCTCAAATTGCCTACTGGCTCAGAGTAAATATTGCATCTGCTATAAGAGCACCCAGAGGTAGTGGTATATGATTAAGAATGAGCTCTGGGAAAAAAAAAATGCCCCTATTTATAACATTTGATGATTTGGGTAGTGTAAACACTCCTACCACGTCTGACATATTGAACACAGAATTGGGAAGAGCTGTGCAGTAACACATCACTGTATAGTATTTCCACCACAAAGGTACAATAAATATAACCTGAAGAGCAGAGGTAGTAGCAAAATTCAGTAAGATAACTAGGAAATGATGAATTTTGAGTACTGATTATTTTTGTTTGTAATATAATTTAATTTTAGGTTTATATAATTTAATTTTAATAATGGTTGTGTTTAACAACTGGCTTATAAAATTTCTGAACACTTAACAATCAGGTCCTGCACACTGGTATGAGTAAGCGCCTGCACACCACTGAGGGCATCTTACACTTGCCCAGCCCAGATGCCTCAAAACTCTTGTCTAACTGTATCCTCCATAGTAAGTCTTCCATTTCTATAAAGCTACTGCTCCAGTGTATCCCATGAGCAATAGAGTATTGTTTATTACTTTCACTGAAAAGGGAGTTTCTTGATCTGAAGCAATATTCCATGAAATACTATAGGAGTGAATAAAATATTCAGAAATTCATTGCATGGTTTTGGTGACAGACCCATGGTGTGGAAAGAGAAAGCAAATTTATATCCATATTAACTGTCAGTTGTCATGGGCCAATCCTGACCCCCTTCCTGTCATAAGGAACACCTTATAAGGCCATAGAGTTAGGTTGAGGGAAATGTGGAAATGCCGTAGGGGTAAGTGCACTTGGAGTATGAGTACTTGATCCTTTGGGACTGTTCAAGACCCATCATATACACATTACTTCTACTTTATGAGGGGGTGTTGCTGAACATGCTCAACTTTATGGAAGATACATCAGTAATAACAAATAGTTTGTGATAAGGCAGTTCAGGTTCAAGTCCATTTGCTGTCTGAAAGTCAGGCACTCAGCAGCAAACCAGGATTTGTCTATTCTCTGTTGAAGAGAGAATAGATATTTTTCCCAAATGGCTTGGTTTTGCTCCACCATTGCATGAGTCTGTGTTATGATTCTCTTCTTAGGGCTTTCTAGAGCAATGAAGCCTGGCACGGACACCTGTCTTAATCTGTTTGAGCTCTTATCACAAAATACCATACACAGGGTGGCTTATAAACGTTTACTTACATTTCTGGAGGCTGGGAAGTACGTGGCACTAGCAGATTTGGTGTTTGGTGAGAGGTCATTTCCAGGTTCATAGATGGCCAGCTTTTTTCTGTAACTGAAATGGAGCAGGACCCTGTGGTCCTCCCCCCTCTGCCATGTCCTCCGCCTGTCTTTTGTCTGTAGAAAAACTTTAGCCAAAGAATAAGTGTAATCAGAGAAGTGAAAAAAAATTCAGAAGCAAAGGAAAACAGTCAAACAGGACAAAATAATAATAGTTTAGTCATTAAGCAAAGTCAAGGATCTTTAGTTCCTCCTCAAGGTCTATAGAGAACATTCTGAGCCATATCCTCATATCCTTTGAGCTGTCTTGTAGATACTGAAACCCCACCAGGTGGAAGAACTATTGATACATGATGACCAGACTGTAGCCTTGACATAAGCTGTCACAATTCTGAGAACTGGCCTCATACAAATGGAAACAAACCGACCCTGGAACTGAAGACTAACTGTACTGAAAGCCATCAAGATGACACTGGTCAGACCACGGCATGACCAATTTCAAGATGACTGTCAGAGCTGACTCTGCTGTTTCTACATGTAGCCCCTCCCTCTGCCTAGAAAAGCTCTTGCCCACTGATGGTCAGTGGGGGAAGTCAGACTTTGGACAGGAGTCCGCCCTGCCCCTCCCCCACCCTGTTGCTGGCTCCGAAATGAAGCAAACTTTCCTCTCCACCACCCTTGCCCCTTTATTGGCTTCAGAGCGGTGAGCAGCCGTTCGTAATCACAACCTCATGTGGCAGAAGGAGTGAGGGATCTCTCCTTACTTATTTATTTATAAGTTTGCATTATTTTTTATTTAAAAAAATTTTTTAATTGAAGTATAGTTGCTGTACAATATTATCAATATATGTTACAGGTATACAATATAGTGATTCACAATTTTTAAAGGTTATCCTTCATTTATCATTATAAAATATTGTCTATGTCCCCCATGTTGTAAAATATATCCTTGTAGGTTATTCTATAGCTAATAGTTTGCACCTCCTACTTCCTTGCCCCTATACTGCCCCTTCCCCCTTCTTTCTCCCCACTGGTAACTACTGGTTTGCTCTCTCTATCTGTGAGTCAGCTAATGTTTTGCCATATTCACTAGTTTGCTGTATGTTTTAGATTCCACATATAAATGATATCATAGAGTATTTGTCTTTCTCTGTCTGACTTATTTCACTTAGCATAATGTGGAGCCTCTTTTATAAGGGCACTAATTCCATTCATGAGGGCTCCACCCTCATGACCTAATCACCTCCCAAAGGACCCACCTCCTAAGACCATGTCCTTGGGGGTTAGGATTTCAACATATGAATTTTCCAGGGTGGGGGGAATACAAATATTTAGTCCATAGTACTAGCCTAATTTTAAAAATCTGTCTAAATCTGGTAATCTTGTGACTAGCCTAATTTTTAAAATTAGCCTAATTTTAAAATTTTAGCCTAATTTTAAAAATCTGTCTAAATCTGGTAATTTTAGCCTAATTTTAAAAATCTGTACTAGCCTAATTTTAAAAATCTGTCTAAATCTGGTAATCTTGTGACCTTACTTATATAATCAGGACCCAGCTGGTTCCATTTCAAACAATTGATGCAAATGAAGATACAGCTTCCCATGTCAACAAATGATAGAGGATCCCTGCACAAATAAGTTAGTAACAAAAATTATCCATTAAGGTAATTATATAGCTTAATTTCTAGATCACAATGAACTGTTCTCTCTGCATGTGAAGATAACTTAAACCGTACACTTAATTATTTTTAAAAGTTAATGATAGGAGGGATGTAAGCATAACTTAGATTTATATAATAGAGCAATAGTAGGCTTCACCAGCTATCATGATGGAATATGTAGCAATTTTGTCCATATAGATATTTCTTGAATGTTAGTGGCAAGAATTTGAGCCCTCACACCTTAATCTAAAAAACAAACAAAAACCAACACAACCTTCCAATGGCCAAGGATTGCTATTCAGGTTCAAAATGTAAAGTAACAGTTGCAATAGCTGAGTCAAGTTTAGGTTACCAGGCTGAAGTCATGTTAGTAGCACGGAGGCAGAAAAGTAGAATTGGGCACCAACTCCAGGTGGAAGGCAGATCACCAGCATACAGAAGACTTAGAGGCAAAAGGACTCCTTATGCCTGTTAAATGTTCAGCACTTCCTTCTCCCTCAGTCTGAGAAGGCTCTCAACCCAGCTTTTGCAGCAAGTTTGTGGAACAATGATGCAGTAGATGATGTGCAAGGAGACCTAATAAAACTGCGGGGAGGGGGCTTTCCTGGTGGCACAGTGGTTAAGAATCCATCTGCCAGTGCAGGGGACAGGGGTTCGAGCCCTGATTTGGGAAGATCCCACATGCCGCAGAACAACTAAGCCCATGCGCCACAACCACTGAGCCTGCACTCTAGAGCCCACGAGCCACAACTACTGAGCCCGTGTGCCTAGAGCCCATGCTCCACAACAAGAGAAGCCACCGCAATGAGAAGCTCACGCACCGCAACAAAGAGTAGCCCCCGCTCTCAGCAACTAGAGAAAACCCACGCACAGCAACGAAGACCCAATGCAGCCCAAAATTAAATAAATGAACAAATAAATAAATTTATTTTTAAAAAACTGCAGGGGAAATAAAGGCATGTAGTTGGAGTACCACCTCCTTTTTAAAAGCGTTTGATATAAGACATCAACATCCCTGGCAAGGGGTCCTCTTCTTTGTGTTTGAACCATCCCAGTGATAATAGGTCTGCCGTTTCCCAGGGCAGCTGATTGTACCTTATGGACAACTCTGCCTCTTAGACACCATCTTCTCTTACCCTTAGGTAAAATGTGCCTTCCCTTGGTGCTACCAATTGGTCCTAAGACTTGAGATTAGAGGGTCAATGTTATACTCGTCCTCTCCGTGGTAGCTTTTCAAAATCAGAAGACAGCTATCACGCCCATCTTCTCTAGACTTTTCTTCTCCTAGCTTAAAAAGTCTCCTGTCTCTTCAATGGCTTCTCATATGTCATGGCTTCAAGTTGTGGTAAGATAATATGTTTGAAATAGCCACCACTTTTTTCCTTGTAATAATTTATCAATGGCTGGGGAGGACTTACCTTCAACAGCAGAAAGTGAGGCTGCACCAGCAATTGAGAAGAAGAATGACGACCAATCTTTTGGGCTCTCACAACTTCTCATTTGAGAAAAGCATCCTGCAGATGTGGACTCCGCTCCCAGAGGGCACCCTGACTGTGTAGGCTGAGGATGCTGGTCCTTGTACATTCCCAGGACATTAAAGGGAAGTGTTCTGATGAGAAAGACAGGCAGACTCTTGAGCACTGATGACGTTCTTCAGGCTGAGAAATATCACCCGTGCTCAGGGCTCGCCTTTCTCATAAAACAAGTAACAGTGAACAAATAGAGAGGAAGTAATGAGCGCACAGAGAGGAAGTAGTGGTGATTTGTAAGGAAAAGTTCTAGAATGTATTTGACAGGAGCCAGACAAAACCAGTTTTTTCTGACAGTTTCCGTGAGCCAATTCCCAGTTAAAAAAAAATTATAAAATTTATTTAGAAAGCTTTTCTCTTCTGAATATCTTTCTTTCTTTTTACTAAAACCCTCTTCCAGAGGAGTTCCCAGGACAGAGGGCAATGCCACAGTTGTGGCCTGCACATGCAGACTGGCACAGACCATTCCTGCTTTCACTGCAGTATTTTAGAAAAAAATTAATCAGTAAATGGAGGCCAAAATTAATCACAGGGGTATCTAATATTAAAACAGAATTAGAAAAACAAAACAAACTCAAGGGTCAAAATTGTTCCCTTCTCCAAATCTGACATTATTTCCTTAAGGCAGAGATTTCATTACTGATATTCTAGTCATTTCTTTGTTTCTTCTCTTTTCTTTTTAAATAAATTTATTTATTTTATTTATTTATTTTTGGCTGTGTTGGGTCTTCGTTGCTGCGTGGGCTTTCTCTAGTTGCGGCGAGCGGGGGCTACTCTCTGTTGCGGTGTGCGGGCTTCTCATTGCGGTGGCTTCTCTAGTTGCGGAGCACGGGCTCTAGGCACGTGGGCTTCAGTAGTTGTGGTGCGTGGGCTCAGTAGTTGTGGCTCGCGGGCTCTAGAGTGCAGGCTCAGTAGTTGTGGCACATGGGCTTAGTTGCTCCGCGGCATGTGGGATCTTCCCGGCCCAGGGCTCGAACCCGTGTCCCCTGCATTGGCAGGCGGATTCTTAACCACTGTGCCACCAGGGAAGCCCTTCTTCTCTTTTCTTAACCACAATTAGTTGGAATATTAAAAATATTTTGTTTAAGATCAATTATACTCGTATGAATAAGAATATAATTGTGAGAGATGAAGAAAATACATTTCCCTATCTGGTAAATAAAATATGGGTAACTTAGGGTTTTTGATTAATGTAATGGGGTATGGAGGAGATTAATCAAGGTTTTTCTGGAATAACAAGAAATAGACCCCAGAACAAGATAAACAACTTTTCATATCCATTTGCTTACAGGCTTCCATGACCATGAGCAGTGGACTGAATTGGGTGGAGGGCTTATAAAATTCTTATGAAAGCTTCTCTCACTGAAGAAAAAGGTCTAACTTCCCTGATAATGGAAAATTTCAGGTGGAAATTGAAATTGCTAAAGATCCTTGATCCTTATAATCAAATTATTTTTTGTAGTTTCTTACATATATATGTAATTATGTATATACACACTACTATATATAAAATAGATAATCAACAAGGACCTACTGTATAGCACAGGGAACTCTGCTCAGTACTCTGTAATAATGTGTATGGGAAAGGAATCTGAAAAAGAATAGATATATGTATATGTATAACTGAATCACTTTGCTGTACACCTGAAACTAACACAACATTGTAAATCAACTATACTCCAATAAAAATTTTTAGAAAAAGAAAAAAAGAGAATAACAGGGGAGAATGGAGAGAATGGCTTCTTCTCAACTCTTGCAAATAGCCTATAATTCAGAGTTGCATGTTGCCCTTTACAATATTTCCATTGGATAGGAATTTGTGTTCATCTTCTCATTGATTCAAAAGCATTTATTTAAAACCTGTTCTGTGTCAGGTCTTGTTCTAGGTTCTGGAAATAAAACAGTGGGAAACAGAGATGTAGCCTACTCTATTATATAACTTATACTTTAGTACAGAGAGACAACAACAACAGCGATAAAGGTTAAAAAAAGTAAATAACAGATTGCAGAGATAAATCTTAGAGCTTATATGAATTTCCTATTGTAGTTATAAATTGTCACAAATTTAGTGTCCTAAAACAACACAGATTTATCTCTTACACTTATGATGGTCAGAAATTTAAGTGGGTCGGCAGGGCTGTGTTCCTTCTGAAGGCTCTAGGAGAAAATCCATTTCCTTGCCTCTTCCAGCTTCTAGAGGCTGCCTGCATTCCTTAGCTCATGGCCCTGCATTACTCTGTTTCTGTTATCACATCTCCATCTCTGACTCTGCACCTCCTGCTTTCCCCTTATAGGACCTCTTGCATTGGGCCACCTGGATAACCCAGGATTTTATTTCAAGATCCTTAATTTAATCATATCTACCAAGTCTCTTTTTCCATGTAAGGTACCATATTCTAGAAATTAGGACACAGACATCTTTGGGTAGTCATTATTCAGCTTACCACAGAGCACCTTAAGTGAACTGTTCAACTTCCTGCATCTGGTCCAGACCATCAGTCTTCTGCATCCAAATGCACTGATCCTTCTCCTTTACCAAGGCTGAATCCCCTCACCCTCTGTTTATGTTCAACCTGCTGAAGACACAAGAGTCCATTTTGATGTTCTTTGATGTTTCCTACATTTTTAGCTACCCTCCTTCACTCCTATAGTGTTCTAAAGCTGGTGAGAACAAACCTAACTTATCCAAAGATATCAGTAACTGACAACGGATTCATATGTCTCTCCATTCAACAAATATTTACTGAGTGCTGCTTATGTGCTAAATGCAGAACCAGAGTGAAAAACAAAACAGCTGTTGCTCTTGCCTTGCTGGAACTTTTAATCTTGAGGGAGAGATAGCTATTAAATTATCTAACACATAGATAATTATGCATTCCAGTAAGTGTTAAGAAAGAAATGAAAAGGATTTGATGACATAATAATTAGGGGAGTTAATTAGACAGGGAGGTCAAGGACAGACTTTCTCTGGAGGGAACGCTGAAGCACACACTGAAGGATGAGCAGGGCCCTTCCATGGGAAGGAAGGGAGTGTGGTGGAGAAAGGCCTGTGTGGGTGCTTTCACAGGAAGGGCAAGCTCAAAGGCTCTGAGATAGGGAAGAGCTTGATAACTTGGAAACATGTTTTAAAATCTGAAGAATAATGTGTTGGGTGGGGAGGGGCATCTAAGATGAGATCAGTCTGATAGGTAGGGAGAGTATAAGTTATGCAGGCTACAGACCGTGGGCAAGACTTTGGATTTTATTTTAAAGTGCATTGGAAAGTTACTGAAGGATTTCAAGGTGAGAGGAAAGTGATCTAATTGTATTTATGCTTTCAAAAGATGAGTTTGGAATGCCCTGGTGATCCAGTGGTTAGGACTCTGCACTTTCACTGCCTAGGGCTGAGGTTCAATCCATGGTCAGGGAACTAAGATCCCACAAGCTGCATGGCGTGGCCAATAAATAAATATTGGCCAATAAATAAATAAATAATATTTGGCTGTTGTGAGAATAGCTTGGGAAAAGATCCAAGATGGAAGCCGAGAGACTAATAAGAAAGCTGGTGTCATGGAGACGGTGAAGGACTTGGACCAGAGCTGGGCTGCATTGGAGGCGAGAAGTGGGGGAGATGGGAGATGCTTTTTGGAGTAGGAGCAACAGGATTTGCTGGTGGATGAGATACAGGGACTGATGGTACGTATGAATCACGTTTGATTCCCGGGTCGCAAGCTTGAGAATCTAGGTAGATGGTGGGACTGTTTTGTGAAATGGCAAAGACCAGAAGAGGAAAGTCAATAAACTCCTTGTTAGAGCCCTTAAGTTTGAGATTTTTGTGGAATTTCAAGAGAAGATGTCAAGTAGGCAGTTGGATAAATGAGTCTGGAGGTCAGAGGAGAGGCCGGAGTTAGACATAAATTTAGAACCTATCACCATAGAGATTGTATTTGAAACTATGGGAATGGGCGATATCAGCTGGGGAGAGAGTGTGGAAGCACAAAAGGAAATTTCTATGAGATTGGATCAAGGTCAGAGATATAGAGAAAAATCAGAGAAGTATAGTGTCAACATAACCAAGAGAAGAGAGTCTTTGGAGAAGAGCAAGTGGTAACAGAGCTCACCACAGCGACCATTGTTTTTGGCAAAAAAAAAATTACATAAATATAAATGTATTTTTATAATATATATAATATTATGCACTATATTACATAATTACATATAATCTATACTCTATAATTATATAATATTACATAATTATATGTTATATATTATATAATATTATATATAATTATTATAGATGATACATAATATAAAATTTATAGATATATTTATATATCCTAAAGGAGAGCAGCTTCAAACTCCACACCAGACAAGTACAAGGTCACACAACATGTTAAGAAGAGATATTTTCCTTCATTTGTTTCTGAGAAAGCCAAGAGCAGCCCCTGACTGCTGGAAACTGGTCTGATGCTCACAGCCAGGCCATGCTGTTCTCCTATTGGACAGAAATTCACAGAACATCAGACAAGGTCACTCTGACACTATGATAAATGAGTCAAAACAAAAGCACCATGCAACCCACAAAATAGCAAACATCTCCAGTTCTCAGCTAAAATGAGTGATGGCTACTTCTTTACCAACTACAGTTGTATCCCCATTTTAAGCCTCCCTCCCCATAGATCAGATTTGTTTAGACACCCTGTCATAGACTTGCTCCTGCTTTCTGACAGCACTCAATCTAGAGTGAGCCCCTGCTTCCTTCAACTCTGCCCAAAATTACCCACCCAAAGCCTAAATCCTATAATAGCATCTTTCTAACTCGCCCTCCCTGAAGGGCTTTATAGCGCCCCCTAGTGGGCATTCTCCTTCAGTGCAATAGGTCTGCAGAGCCCTGGTGGTCTTTGGTTGAAGGGCATTAACATTTTTAGATCTTTTATACACAGCTGAAGTGTTTTTAATGCTCTTTTCTGTTTCTGAATTCATTGAAAAATACATGCAGATGATCAATTGAGTTTTCCCTTTTCCACAGCCAAAAGATGGATTAACTGTAAGTTCATTTTTATATGATTTCTTCTATTTTTATAAACTAGCTTTTAATCATGGAAGTATTCCATGGACACAGTAACAAATTTAAAACTGTAGAGAAGGCATGCAGTATAAAGTATGACTCTTCCTTTAACTATTTTCCTGTGGCAGCTCCTCTGCACCACCTTCACAGAGGGAACCTTCGCTAACCTTTTCTTCTGACTTGGTTTTTCTCATTGCTGTCATACTTCTATTTCTAAACTTATAAACTTTAGACATTATCTATTGATCTTCTGCAATGAAACCTGAAGATGTTATCACATTAATTTTCCTTCCACCTTTTTTTCTCAGTCTACTTCCCAAATATTTTTAGTTATACCTTTATTTTTATACTTCTAGGGTTCACAATAATCTACCAATCTATCTATATCTATCATCTATCTATCTATCTATCTATCTATCTATCTATCTATCTATCTTTCAATCTATCTCTATATATTCTTGTAGAATTCTCTATATGTGTTCTGTGTTTCTCCTGTAGGATAATTTTAAAAATGAAACCCCCAATGGGATGTATCAATACAATATAAACATGTAAACATTATTCCCTGTAGAATCAACTATTATGGCAGAAGCCATAAATGAGAACTCCATATCAATAAAACTTTGCCACTCATAGTAGACGCTTCCAAGAATCAAGGCTTAATGAATCTTCTTTAAATTTATTGCCATCTTTCTTCTCTATTCTGAGTGACAGTAGCTATCAATACTTTCACATCCCACACGACCCTCATCCTGAAATGCTTGTTTTGTTTGATTGTACTACTTTCTTGACAAATTAATGTTTAAAGTGTAGGATGTATTCATAGTAAACTTCATAAATCCTTACTTGTCTGAAAATGTGTTTGAAAATAAATTGTGGTATAAAATTTTTGATTCAAAATCTTTTACCTTAAGAATTTTGAAAATGTTGCTCAATTTTCTTTAGCATCCACTGTTAGTAATGAGAAATCTCAAGTCAATCTGGTTCTATTCTCTTGCAGGTAATTTGGGGTTTTTTTCCTTTCTGCTTTTATGATTTTCTCTTTATCCTTGGGGTTGTGAATGTTCAGTGGGATATACTTACAGAGGAATATTTTCCAATGCTGTTTGGCACTTGGTAAACTGAAGACCAAAAACTGAAGGTAGAGACATTTTCTTCTTTTATCTCTTTATGTTCTCCTATCTGCTGTCACTCAGAAACCCTTACTTCTAAGATGTTGTGTTCTAGGTTATGGGAAATTTTCTCCACTCTATCATCCATATTACTAGATCACAGTTTACCAGATAAGTAGTCAAATATGTGCATTTAATAATTTATTAAATCCAATGATTATTTCTTAATTCAATAATTATACACATTTTTTTCAAAACTTTTTTTTTTTTTTTTAAACATCTTTATTGAAGTATAATTGCCTTACAATGGTGTGTTAGCTTCTGCTTTATAACAAAGTGAATCAGTTATACATATACAATATGTTCCCATTTCTCTTCCCTCTTGCATCTCCCTCCCTCCCACCCTCCCCATCCCACCCCTCTAGGTGGTCAAAAAGCACCGAGCTGATCTCCCTGTGCTATGCGGCTGCTTCCCACTAGTTATCTATTTTACATTTGGTAGTGTATATATGTCCATGACACTCTCTTACCCTGTCACATCTCACCCCACCCCCTCCCCATATCCTCAAGTCCATTCTCTAGTAGGTCTGTGTCTTTATTCCCGTCTTGCCGCTAGGTTCTTCATGGCCTTTTATTTTATTTTATTTTTTTCCTTAGATTCCGTATATATGTGTTAGCATACTGTATTTGTTTTTCTCTTTCTGACTTACTTCACTCTGTATGACAGACTCTAACTCCATCCACCTCATTACAAATACCTCCATTTCATTTCTTTTTATGGCTGAGTAATATTCCATTGTATATATGTGCCACATCTTCTTTATCCATTCATCTGTCGATGGACATTTACGTTGCTTCCATGTCCTGGCTATTGTAAATAGAGCTGCAATGAACATTTTGGTACATGACTCTTTTTTTTTTTTTTTTTTTTTTTTTTTTTTTTTTTTTTTTTTTTTTTTTTTTTTTTTTTAAACATCTTTATTGAAGTATAATTGCCTTACAATGGTGTGTTAGCTTCTGCTTTATAACAAAGTGAATCAGTTATACATATACAATATGTTCCCATTTCTCTTCCCTCTTGCATCTCCCTCCCTCCCACCCTCCCCATCCCACCCCTCTAGGTGGTCAAAAAGCACCGAGCTGATCTCCCTGTGCTATGCGGCTGCTTCCCACTAGTTATCTATTTTACATTTGGTAGTGTATATATGTCCATGACACTCTCTTACCCTGTCACATCTCACCCCACCCCCTCCCCATATCCTCAAGTCCATTCTCTAGTAGGTCTGTGTCTTTATTCCCGTCTTGCCACTAGGTTCTTCATGGCCTTTTTTTTTTTTTTTTTTTTTTTTTTTTTTTTTTCCTTAGATTCCGTATATATGTGTTAGCATACTGTATTTGTTTTTCTCTTTCTGACTTACTTCACTCTGTATGACAGACTCTAACTCCATCCACCTCATTACAAATACCTCCATTTCATTTCTTTTTATGGCTGAGTAATATTCCATTGTATATATGTGCCACATCTTCTTTATCCATTCATCTGTCGATGGACATTTACGTTGCTTCCATGTCCTGGCTATTGTAAATAGAGCTGCAATGAACATTTTGGTACATGACTCTTTTTGACCTATGGTTTTCTCAGGGTATATGCCCAGTATTGGGATTGCTGGGTCGTATGGTAGTTCTATTTGTAGTTTTTTCAGGAACCTCCATACTGTTCTCCATAGTGGCTGTATCAATTTACATTCCCACCAACAGTGCAAGAGTGTTCCCTTTCCTCCACACCCTCTCCAGCATTTATTGTTTCTAGATTTTTTGATGATGGCCATTCTGACCGGTGTGAGATGATATCTCATTGTAGTTTTGATTTGCATTTCTCTAATGATTAATGATGTTGAGCATTCTTTCATGTGTCTGTAGGCCATCTGTATATCTTCTTTGGAGAAATGTCTATTTAGGTCTTCTGCCCATTTTTGGATTGGGTTGTTTGTTTTTTTGTTATTGAGCTGCATGAGCTGCTTGTAAATCTTGGAGATTAATCCTTTGTCAGTTGCTTCATTTGCAAATATTTTCTCCCATTCTGAGGGTTGTCTTTTGGTCTTGTTTATGGTTTCCTTTGCTGTGCAAAACAAAACTTTTTTTCTTTATTGCTCCTTTTTTAAAGCAGTGTGTTTTTATAAACATAGCAGACTCCTGAATTTTACAGAGAATAGACTTATAAGAAGTTAACTTCTGGTATCTGAATTATCTTTGCTTTCTCCAAGGCCAGTTGTTCTGTTTGCTCACCTTGGTGCTCCTTTTTCATGCTATGGATTTCCTTTAAACATCTGGAGATCCTTGGTGATTCAATCATGTTAGATAAAGGACTTGGTTGCTTAGTATGAGTGGCTGGAAAGGGTTTTCTCAGAGACTGGTAAATCCATTTTCTTAACAGATCCTTCCTTTGATTAGGTGGTTTCACATATGCTTTGTGTGATGGGACAAGGCATTTTGATGAGCAGCTTTTCGTCAAGGTTAAGTAATGGGCAACAGAGAGGCAGGCTGGGGATCTCCACCACTGCCAAAGTGGGGGGACCTAATTCTAGAAGTGCATTACTTTAGCATTTTAGTCTTGGGTGGAATTGTTTAGTCCTTTCTTTTCCCTCTTCTTTTTTTCCCCTTCCTTCCTTCCTTCCTTCCTTCCTTCCTTCCTTCCTTCCTTCCTTCCTTCCTTCCTTCCTTCCTTCCTTCCTTCCTTCCTCCCTCCCTTCCTTCCTTCCTTCTTTCCTTCGTTCCTTCCTTCCTTCCCTTCCTTCCTCTCTCTCTCTCTCTCTTTTTGAAGTTTGGAATTAACTCAGGCTCTGCTATGCTTTTTTTCCTCTGGCCACAAAACCTCTGGTGTGTTGGGCTGTAATTTTCTCTGCTCTGATTTCTCCATCAAACCAATACCAGCTGAAAAGTGCCAAAAATGTCTAGCCCATTGATGGCACATTTTCTAAAAGTTTTAGAGTGTTACTGTGGATTTTTTTTTTTTTTTAGAAATATATCCTCTTGTCATTTCATTGGAATTTTAAAGGAGGGGATGGAAGGTGAGAGAGGAAGACGATTCCTGTGCTCAACTTGATATTTTGAACAGGACATCTGGAGTTCAGATAGAAGTGCCTACCATTTTGTGTTAAAGTAAATGGATTAAGTTTAAAATGTATGTTTCATTCTCACTCAGCTGTGGATTTTTCCAAAGTCCCACTTTCCCTCCAAAGTGCCTGCTAAAGAAAAATAGTTTTCACGAATATAATAAATAAGTTAAGCATTTCCAACAACTATTTTATAAACTAATATTTGAATACTGGAAGGCAAATTAAAAACAATAAATATTTTCCCAGTGAAGAAACACTCAGACATCTTACCTCCTGTCCTAGTCCCAGAGCCTGTAAAGGCAAACCCACTGGGGCTGGCTGGGGGCGAAGAGGAAAGCTTGTTCCAGAAGGAACTATCTGAGGGATCATAAGAATTTCTACACATGGGAAAGGGGGAAATAAACTACTGGTTGAAAAAATTTTTTTAATTAAAAAATAAAAACAATAAATACAATTCAAAATTTTCATGACAATTCATTCCTATTCTTCCTCTAATAAGCTATATTTGATACCTCTAAGCTTAGATTACAGTGGTACTTTCCAAAGAAAAGACCTATTTTCAACACGAACTAAAATATAAACACAAACTAACTCCCTAAGTGACAGTATGATCAGTGCTGTTTATTAGGATCTTAATAATTTCCTTAATTAAGTCACTACACCTGAAATTTCCTGTATCTTATTTCCCTCTACAAGAGGGAATATTCCCTCTTGTAAAGTTTCTGCTCCTGCAGTAAGCCCAATAATTAGCTTTATGTATCATTTCTACATTGAGAAAATGAATTAACCTTAGTCCTGTGTTGAAGGACCCAATCTCCCTCACAGATTTGCGTATGTATGTGCGTGTGATACTTTATTTCCTTCCAAAAGTATTAAACACAGAATACCCCGAAAGGCACAGCTTCAGTAAAACTGTGAAACCATGAAAACAATATAATAAATGCAAAAAACAGGCTCTGAGAGAAAGGAGAGGTTTGGGAGAGATGGGAATGAGAATTACACAGGAGACTGCACCTACCAAGGGAAGCTTCTACAGCTGATCACACACAGTAAAGCACCAGTTATTTCCCAGCATTGATGAAAGATCTTTGCATAAGAGGATAGCAGCCAGTAAAGGGGGAAAGAGCTGCTCATTCCCTGTCCATACAGAGCGTCACCCTGAGCTCAGCAGTGTGTGTGAGCACGCGCACATACATACACGTGTGTGCACATGCAGAATGCATGTAGAGAATATGCTCTCTCTCAAGAGATTCTAACAGGTTTTATTGAAGACCCTTCTCAACAGTTCAGAGGTCTCCCCTTCCTCTGAGAATCTCCAAGGAAACTGTCAGAGGAAAGCCCATTAGTGGCCTCAGTCAATGACCAGGAAGGAGCAAGTAAGCCAGACTTCCAGTGAGCCAGGCTGTAAATCAGAATGGACCCCAAATTCTGCCTGTCTTATGAATCACTCTTATCCAAGGAATATGCCTTGTAGATGAGAACAATCTAGAGTTAGCAATGGCTCTCTTACTCTTTTCCCCAGATTACCAATGAAAGAAATGAAAAAGTCTTATTTTTTTTTTTTATGTAATGTCTGAAACATTTATATTAACATATTTCCATACATATTTCCATACAAATACAAATATAAGATTTTTAGAAATTTCATGTAATGTCTGAAACATTTATATTAACATATTTCCATACAAATAACCCAATGAAAGTTTAGTATTAGTTGTTTTGTTTGTTTTTTTATACTGCAGGTTCTTATTAGGCATCAATTTTATACACATCGCTGTATACATGTCAATCCCAATCGCCCAATTCAGCACAACACCATACCCACCCCACCACAGTTTTCCCCCCTTGGTGTCCATATGTCCATTCTCTACATCTGTGTCTCAACTTCTGCCCTGCAAACTGGCTCATCTGTACCATTTTTCTAGGTTCCACATACATGCATTAATATACGATATTTGTTTTTCTCTTTCTGACTTACTTCACTCTGTATGACAGTCTCTAGATCCATCCACGTCTCAACAAATGACTCAATTTCGTTCCTTTTTATGGCTGAGTAATATTCCATTGTATATATGTACCACAACTTCTTTATCCATTCGTCTGCTGATGGGCATTTAGGTTGCTTCCATGACCTGGCTATTGTAAATAGTGCTGCAATGAACATTCGGGTGCATGTGTCTTTTTGAATTACAGTTTTCTCTGGGTATATGCCCAGTAGTGGGATTGCTGGGTCATATGGTAATTCTATTTTTAGTTTTTTAAGGAACCTCCATATTGTTCTCCATAGTGGCTGTATCAATTTACATTCCCACCAACAGTGCAAGAGGGTCCCCTTTTCTCCACACCCTCTCCAGCATTTGTTGCTTGTAGATTTTCTGATGATGCCCATTCTAACAGGAGTGAGGTGATACCTCATTGTAGTTTTGATTTGCATTTCTCTAATAATTAGTGATGTTGAGCATCTTTTCATGTGCTTCGTGGCCGTCTGTATGTCTTCTTTGGAGAAATGTCTATTTAGGTCTTCTGCCCATTTTTGGATTGGGGTGTTTGTTTCTTTGATATTGAGCTGAATGAGCTGTTTATATATTTTGGAGATTAATCCTTTGTCCGTTGATTCATTTGCAAATATTTTCTCCCATTCTGAGGGTTGTCTTTTCGTCTTGTTTATGGTTTCCTTTGCTGTGCAAAAGCTTTGAAGTTTCATTAGGTCCCACTTGTTTATTTTTGTTTTTATTTCCATTACTCTAGGAGGTGGATCAAAAAAGATCTTGCTGTGATTTATGTCAAAGAGTGTTCTTCCTATGTTTTCCTCTAAGAGTTTTATAGTGTCCAGTCTTATATTTAGGTCTCTAATCCATTTTGAGTTTATTTTTGTGTATGGTGTTAGGGAGTGTTCTAATTTCATTCTTTTACATGTAGCTGTCCAGTTTTCCCAGCACCACTTATTGAAGAGACTGTCTTTTCTCCACTGTATATCCTTGCCTCCTTTGTCATAGATTAGTTGACCATAGGTGCGTGGGTTTATCTCTGGGCTTTCTATCTTGTTCCATTGATCTATGTTTCTGTTTTTGTGCCAGTACCATATTGTCTTGATTACTGTAGCTTTGTAGTATAGTCTGAAGTCAGGGAGTCTGATTCCTCCAGCTCCATTTTTTTGCCTCAAGACTGCTTTGGCTATTCGGGGTCTTTTGTGTCTCCATACAAATTTTAAGATGATTTGTTCTAGCTCCGTAAAAAATGCCATTGGTAATTTGATAGGGATTGCATTGAATCTGTAGATTGCTTTGGGTAGTATACTCATTTTCACAATGTTGATTCTTCCAATCCAAGAACATGGTATATCTCTCCATCTGTTGGTATCATCTTTAATTTCTTTCATCAGTGTCTTATAGTTTTCTGCATACAGGTCTTTTGTCTCCCTAGGTAGGTTTATTCCTAGGTATTTTATTCTTTTTGTTGCAATGGTAAATGGGAGTGTTTCCATAATTTCTCTTTCAGATTTTTCATCATTAGTGTATAGGAATGCAAGAGATTTCTGTGCATTAATTTTGTATCCTGCAGCTTTACCATATTCATTAATTAGCTCTAGCAGTTTTCTGGTGGCAGTTTTAGGATTCTCTATGTATAGTATCATGTCATCCGCAAACAGTGACAGTTTTACTTCTTCTTTTCCAATTTGTATTCCTTTTATTTCTTTTTCTTCTCTGATTGCCGTGGCTAGGACTTCCAGAACTATGTTGAATAATAGTGGTGAGAGTGGACATCCTTGTCTCGTTCCTGATCTTAGAGGAAATGCTTTCAGTTTTTCACCATTGAGAATGATGTTTGCTGTGGGTTTGTCATATATGGCCTTTATTATGTTGAGGTAGGTTCCCTCTATGCCCACTTTCTGGAGAGTTTTTATCAGAAATGGGTGTTGAATTTTGTCAAAAGCTTTTTCTGCATCTATTGAGATGATCATATGGTTTTTATTCTTCAATTTGTTAATATGGTGTATCACATTGATTGATTTGCGTATATTGAAGAATCCTTGCATCCCTGGGATAAATCCCACTTGATCGTGGTGTATGATCCTTTTAATGTGTTGTTGGATTCTGTTTGCTAGTATTTTGTTGAGGATTTTTGCATCTATATTCATCAGTGATATTGGTCTGTAATTTTCTTTTTTTGTAGTGTCTTTGTCTGGTTTTGGTATCAGGGTGATGGTGGCCTCATAGAATGAGTTTGGGAGTGTTCCTTCCTCTGCAATTTTTTGGAAGAGTTTGAGAAGGATGGGTGTTAGCTCTTCTCTAAATGTTTGATAGAATTCACCTGTGAAGCCATCTGGTCCTGGACTTTTGTTTGTTGGAAGATTTTTAATCACAGTTTCAATTTCATTACTTGTGATTGGTCTGTTCATATTTTCTGTTTCTTCCTGATTCAGTCTTGGAAGGTTATACCTTTCTAAGAATTTGTCCATTTCTTCCAGGTTGTCCATTTTGTTGGCATAAAGTTGCTTGTAGTAGTCTCTTAGGATGCTTTGTATTTCTGCGGTGTCTGTTGTAACTTCTCCTTTTTCATTTCTGATTTTATTGATTTGAGTCCTCTCCCTCTTTTTCTTGATGAGTCTGGCTAATGGCTTATCAATTTTATCTTCTCAAAGAACCAACTTTTAGTTTTATTGATCTTTGCTATTGTTTTCTTTGTTTCTATTTCATTTATTTCTGCTCTGATCTTTATGATTTCTTTCCTTCTGCTAACTTTGGGTTTTGTTTGTTCTTCTTTCTCTAGTTTCTTTAGGTGTAAGGTTAGATTGTTTACTTGAGATTTTTCTTGTTTCTTTAGGTAGGCTTGTATAGCTATAAACTTCCCTCTTAGAACCGCTTTTGCTGCATCCCATAGGTTTTGGGTCGTCGTGTTTTCATTGTCATTTGTCTCTAGGTATTTTTTTATTTCCTCTTTGATTTCTTCAGTGATCTCTTGGTTATTTAGTAACGTATTGTTTAGCCTCCATGTGTTTGTCTTTTTTACGTTTTTTTCCCTGTAATTCATTTCTAATCTCATAGCGTTGTGGTCAGAAAAGATGCTTGATATGATTTCAATTTTCTTAAATTTACAGAGGCTTGATTTGTGACCCAAGATGTGATCTATCCTGGAGAATGTTCCATGCGCACTTGAGAAGAACGTGTAATCTGCTGTTTTTGGATGGAATGTCCTATATATATCAATTAAATCTATCTGGTCTATTGTGTCATTTAAAGCTTCTGTTTCCTTATTTATTTTCATTTTGGATGATCTGTCCATTGGTGTAAGTGAAGTGTTAAAGTCCCCCACTATTATTGTGTTACTGTCGATTTCCTCTTTTATAGCTGTTAGCAGTTGCCTTATGTATTGAGGTGCTCCTATGTTGGGTGCATATATATTTATAATTGTTATATCTTCTTCTTGGATTGATCCCTGGATCATTATGTAGTGTCCTTCCTTGTCTCTTGTAACATTCTTTATTTTAAAGTCTATTTTATCTGATATGAGTATAGCTACTCCAGCTTTCTTTTGATTTCCATTTGCATGGAATATCTTTTTCCATCCCCTCACTTTCAGTCTGTATGTGTCCCTAGGTCTAAAGTGGGTCTCTTGTAGATAGCATATATATGGGTCTTGTTTTTGTATCCATTCAGCCAGTCTATGTCTTTTGGTTGGGGCATTTAATCCATTCACGTTTAAGGTAATTATCGATATGTATGTTCCTATGACCATTTTCTTAATTGTTTTGGGTTTGTTTTTGTAGGTCCTTTTCTTCTCTTGTGTTTCCCACTTAGAGAAGTTCCTTTAGCATTTGTTGTAGAGCTGGTTTGGTGGTGCTGAATTCTCGTAGCTTTTGCTTGTCTGTAAAGCTTTTGATTTCTCCATCAAATCTAAATGAGATCCTTGCCGGGTAGAGTAATCTTGGTTGTAGGTTCTTCCCTTTCATCACTTTAAGTATATCATGCCACTCCCTTCTGGCTTGCAGAGTTTCTGCTGAGAAATCAGCTGTTAACCTTATGGGAGTTCCCTTGTATGTTATTTGTCGTTTTTCCCTTGCTGCTTTCAATAATTTTTCTTTGTCTTTAATTTTTGCCACTTTGATTACTATGTGTCTCGGCGTGTTTCTCCTTGGGTTTATTCTGTATGGGACTCTCTGCGCTTCCTGGACTTGGGTGGCTATTTCCTTTCCCATGTTAGGGAAGTTTTCGACTATAATCTCTTCAAATATTTTCTCTGGTCCTTTCTCTCTCTCTTCTCCTTCTGGGACCCCTATAATGCGAATGTTGTTGCGTTTAATGTTGTCCCAGAGGTCTCTTAGGCTGTCTTCATTTCTTTTCATTCTTTTTTCTTTAGTCTGTTCCGCAGCAGTGAATTCCACCATTCTGTCTTCCAGGTCACTTATCCGTTCTTCTGCCTCAGTTATTCTGCTATTGATTCCTTCTAGTGTAGTTTTCATTTCAGTTATTGTATTGGTCATCTCTGTTTGTTTGTTCTTTAATTCTTCTAGGTCTTTGTTAATCATTTCTTGCATCTTCTCAATCTTTGCCTCCATTCTTATTCCGAGGTCCTGGATCATCTTCACTATCATTATTCTGAATTCTTTTTCTGGAAGGTTGCCTATCTCCACTTCATTTAGTTGTTTTTCTGGGGTTTTTTTCTTGTTCCTTCATCTGGTACAGTACATAGCCCTCTGCCTTTTCATCTTCTCTATCTTTCTGTAACTGTGGGTTTTGGTCCACAGGCTGCAGGATTGTAGTTTTTCTTGCTTCTGCTGTCTGCCCTCTGGTGGTTGAGGCTATCTAAGAGGCTTGATGGGAGGCTCTGGTGGTGGGTAGAGCTGACTGTTGCTGTGTCGAAAAAGTCTTATATACAGAGTTGTTAAGGTAGAAGGGATGAATTCAAGTGAGCTAACAAAACCTCTCTCCTTTTCTTCAGTGTTTAGCCCAGTGTATTGGGGTTTCAGAGTTAAGCCTTCAAATCCAAAGAGAAGAAAAGAGGATTTCTACAAAGCCCAACACAAAGAGCCCCACCGTTCGTGGTGCTTTAACACTTACAGATTACTCAGGAATCGTTGGGTGATGGCTTTCAACTTTGGAAACTTAACCTGGTAAATCCTCCTTCTTCCTCCTTTTTTGGACATGCCACCATTTTCATCATCACATATGAAATAACAGTAATGACAAAAACAACTTCTATTTATAAAGGTTAAATATTTGTTAAGAACTGTGCTAGGTTTGCAAACATTACATCATTTAAACTTTATTAACGACGCTACGAAAAGCATTGTGTCTACTTTTGAAAGGAAGTCACTGAAGGTGAAGGAGATTAAACAACTTGTCCAAGCTCACCAGCTGGTACATGGCAGAGCCAGGATTTTGGTCTCCTGACTCCAGATGCATGCATACCTGTCATCCTTTCATGACTGAGCCCCACACAGAAAGGTCATTTACTCAAATACACTCTAGCTTCAGAATTTCAGAGCTTGAGGAGAACTTAGAGACAGCCAAGCTCTTCATTTTGTAGACAAGGAAATGGGAGGCCAGGTAGGTGAGTGACTGGTCAAGATGATGGCATTTGCCGAAGGGCTCAGGGCTCCTGACTCCTGGGAGAGAGGCTTTTCCGAGATACCATCTTGCTAAATGGGAAAATACTTAACTAAGTGAGATGACCCTATATAAGTTTGCCAGGAACTTTTTTTTTTTTTTTAAAGAAATTCACGTTCTTTTATTTATTTATTTATGACTGTGTTGAGTCTTCGTTTCTGTGCGAGGGCTTTCTCTAGCTGCGGCAAGTGGGGACCACTCTTCATCGCGGTGCGCGGGCCCCTCACCATCGCAGCCTCTCTTGTTGCGGAGCACAGGCTCCAGACGCGCAGGCTCAGTAATTGTGGCTCACGGGCCCAGTTGCTCCACGGCATGTGGGATCTTCCCAGACCAGGGCTCGAACCCGTGTCCCCTGCATTGGCAGGCGGATTCTCAACCACTGCGCCACCAGGGAAGCCCGCCAGGAAGTTTTAAGGCTTTTTTTTTTAACTTTTATGTTTGGATATGCTCAGTCCTCAACATGGAAAAGTGAGTGTTTTTCCTTTCTTTCAGAAGAGAAAATTTTAAATACTTTGACTAGAATTAATCAACGCCTGGCAGGGTTCCAAATTCAATTATGTTCACATACTAAATATAGTTCAATTTAAAATACCATGATTCAGTCTAATGAATGGTTTCTATCCAGAATATTCTAGTGCTTCTATCTGTGGCTTGCTTCAATAATCATCTTATTCATCTCCCTGAAAGTGCTAACTGAAATGTCTCCCTTGAGATTCTTCATCTTCTATTCTTCTCAGGAAGATGAATTAGAAAACAATCCTGGAAACCTGAATCAATCAATATTTTCACCATGATTTCCTTCAAGTGTTTTCCTCTCATTTTTGTATCAACACATTCAAAATTTATTTAATGTCTCTTTTTCCCAGAGTGTTCATGGGTTCTGATATGGCAATCAGCAACTTCCTAGAAATGCTGTTCACAGGGCCCAGCATCCTTGAAGGCTCTAGAGCATCACATTTCAAGGGGCCAATAAGGATGTGTTCACTCAGATCTCATCCTCCAGTTTGCTTATTATATGGCATTATAATATTGCCATCTGTCTTTGGGACAGTGGTGTTGGAAAAAACAAACCTCTCTCCCTTGACTTCTGTTTTCCCTAAAGTAATGCTGTGTTCTATGGCTATGTCTTTGAAATATACCAGTATTCAATTATGTCATCAACACCATAATTTCCTTTATTTCCCATTGCTTGTTATTCTCTCATAAGGAATATTATTCTTTGGTCTTTCATCCCTTGCCCAAAAAAAGTCAGTTTTTATTTACCTAAGACAATATGTGAATATAAGATTTTTTAAAGTAATTTATCATGATCAATTACTCTTTAATATATACAGGACAGACAAAGTAACTGAAGAAATTATCTCCTCCAAAAAAAGATAGATAGTGATTCCATGCTAAGTAATAAACAATTTTGTCTTTTCCATTTCAACCTTTTAAAAAGCCAGAAAAGGGAACCCTCCTACAATGTTGCTGGGAATGTAAATTGGTTCAACCACTATAGAGAACAGTATGGAGCTTCCTTTAAAAACTAAAAATAGAGCTACCATTTGATCCAGTATTCCCACTCCTGGGCATATACCCAGAGAAAACCATGATTCAAAAAGATACGTGCACCCCAATGTTCATTGCAGCACTATTTACAATAGCCAGGACATGGAAGCAACTTAAATGTCCATCAACAGATGAATAGATAAAGAAGATGTGGTACATATATACGATGGAATATTACTCAGCCATAATAAAGAATAAAACAATGCCTTTTGCAGCAACGTGGATGGACCTAAAGATTATCATATTAAGTGAAATAAGTCAAAGACATATGATATCACTTATATGTGGAATCTAAAAAATGACACAGATGAACTTATTTATAAAACAGAAACAGACTCACAGACTTAGAAAACAAACTTACAGTTACCAAAGGGAAAACGTGGCGGTAGGGGGGAGGATAAATTAGGAGGTTGAGATTAACATATGCATACTATTATATATAGAATAGATAATCAACAAGGACCTACTGCATAGCACAGGGAACTATAATCAATATTCTGTAATAACCTATATGGGAAAAGAATCTGAAAAAGAATAGATATATATTTACATATATATTTCTGAAAAAGAATATATTTATATAGTTTTTTTTTTTTCTAGTCTGCAATTCAGATCATGTCACTGTTCTTTTCAATACTTTAGTATCTTGGCTTTGGGGTTAGAAAAAAATTTTTAATGGCTTAAGTTAGGCAAGGCCCTTCAAGGCCTGACCTCTGTACCTTCACCTTCACCATTCTCCCCCATACTCTGTATCCCAGCCACCCTGAACTGACCACCCCATGACTTGCCTCCTCTCTGGACCTTTGTTTATGTGCTGTGACTTCTTTTTGGAGTGTTACCTCTCTCTCCTCTCCCCCACCTCTTCTCCTCTCTTCATCACTAACTTTTCCTTTTCCCAACTCCTTCTGAGCTTTCCATCCTCAGGCATATTTTCCTCTGGGAAACATTCCTTATTTCCCCAAGATTGAGACAGTTACCTCTCTTAGTATTCCCATCACCACTTCTGCTTACGACACTCATAGGACTTATCACACTGGAGAATCATTGCTCGTTGCTTGCCTATCTCCTCTGGACTGTAAGTTCCTTGAAAGAACAATTTTATTCACCACATCCTAGTCCTAAATCAGTAAGCAAAGAATTTACTAAAATGTGTTTACTTTTTCTTTCTTTTTTAAACATCTTTATTGGAGTATAATTGCTTTATACAATGTTGTGTTAGTTTCTGCTGTATAACAAAGTGAATCAGCTATATGTATACATATATCCCCATATACCCTCCCTCTTGCATCTTCCTCCCGCCCTCCCTATCCCACCCCTCTAGGTGATCACAAAGCACTGAGCTGATCTCCTGTGCTATGCAGCTGCTTCCCACTAGCTATCTATTTTACATTTGGTAGTGTATATATGTCAATGCTACTCTCTCACTTAGTCCCAGCTTACCCTTCCCCCTCCCCATATCCTCAAGTCCATTCCCTATGTCTGCGTCTTTATTCCTGTCCTGCTCCTAGGTTCATCAGAAACTTTTTTTTCTTTTTAGATTCCATATATATGTGTTAGCATACGGTATTTGTTTTTCTCTTTCTGACTTACTTCACTCTGTATGACAGACTCTATGTCCATCTACCTCCATACAAATAACTCAATTTCATTTCTTTTTATGGCTGAGTAATATTCCATTGTATATATGTGCCACATCTTCTTTATCCATTCATCTGTTGATGGACACTTAGGTTGCTTCCATGTCCTGGCTATTGTAAATAGAGCTGCAATGAACATTGTGGTACATGACTCTTTTAGAATTATGGTTTTCTCAGGGTATATGCCCAATAATGGGATTGCTGGGTCATATGGTAGTTCTATTTTTAGTTTTTTAAGGAACCTCCATACTGTTCTCCGTAGTGGCTGTATCAACTTACTTACATTCCCACCAACAATGCAAGAGGGTTCCCTTTTCTCCACACCCTCTCCAGCATTTACTGTTTGTAGATATTTTGATGATGGCCATTCTGACCGGTGTGAGGTGATACCTCATTGTAGTTTTGATTTGCATTTCTCCAGTGATTAGTGATGTTGAACATCCTTTCATGTGTTTGTTGGCAATCTGTATATCTTCTTTGGAGAAATGTCTATTTAGGTCTTCTGCCCATTTTTGGATTGGGTTGTTGGTTTTTTTGTTATTGAGCTGCATGAGCTGCTTGTATATTTTGGAGATTAATCCTTTGTCAGTTCCTTCATTTGCAAATATTTCCTCCCATTCTGAGGGTTGTCTTTTCGTCTTGTTTATGGTTTCCTTTGCTGTGCAAAAGCTTTTAAGTATCATTAGGTCCTATTTGTTTATTTTTTATTTTATTTCCCTTTCTCTAGGAGGTGGGTCAAAAAGGATCCTGTTGTGATTTATGTCATAGAGTGTTCTGCCTATGTTTTCCTCTAAGAGTTTTAGAGTATCTGGCCTTACATTTAGGTCTTTAATCCATTTTGAGTTTGTTTTTGGGTATGGTGTTAGGGAGTGTTCTAATTTCCTTCTTTTACATGTAGCTGCCCAGTTTTCCCAGCATCACTTATTGAAGAGGCTGTCTTTTCTCCATTGTATATCCTTGCCTCCTTTGTCATAGATTAGTTGACCATAGGTGCATGGGTTTATCTCTGGGCTTTCTATCTTGTTCCATTGATATATGTTTCTGTTTTTGTACCAGTACCATATTGTCTTGATTACTGTAGCTTTGTAGTATAGTCTAAAGTCAGGGAGCCTGATTCCTCCAGCTCCATTTTTCTTTCTGAAGATTGCTTTGGCTATTCGGGGTCTTTTGTATTTCCATACAAATTGTGAAATTTTTTGTTCTAGTTCTGTGAAAAATGTCGTTGGTAGTTTGATAGGGATTGCATTGAATCTGTAGATTGCTTTGGGTAGTATAGTCATTTTCACAATGTTGATTCTTCCAATCCAAGAACATGGTATATCTCTCCATCTGTTTGTATCATCTTTAATTTCTTTCATCAGTGTCCTATAGTTTTCTGCATAAAGGTCTTTTGTCTCCTTAGGTATTATGGTGGGTGGGGCTGGATCTTGTCTTTCTGGTGGGAGAGCTGCATCCGGTGGTGTAACACAACATTGTTAATCAACTATACTCCAATATAAAATAGAAAATATTTAAAAATTAGGAAAAAAATTTCAAAAACAAAACAGCAAGATTCCTACCATCTAAGAATTTGTGGTAGAGACCATGTGATGTGTGATGTGGTCATTGCTCCAGTAGAGAAGTGTGCAGGGAAGACCTTTGAGTTTGGATGCCCACATCTTACTAGGGATCAAATAAAAGGCTTCATAGAGAAGGTGGCTCTCTTTTGTGATATGTTTAGTTCTAATTTTAAGAATATTTCCCTAACGAATCATCTGTTCACTTATAAATTCCACAAACATTTATAGGGTGCTTGCTACAATCTGGGCCAGGCCTTGGAGATTCGGAGATGATTAAGGCACATTCCAGGACCACAAGGAAGTTTTAGTCAAGTGTAGCAGACAGACAAGTACCAGGTCACTGCAGTTCAGGATGTGCTGGGTGATGTGGAAGGACATAGAGGGTAACTAGTGCAGCCCTGTGGGGAGGGGAGAGTTTTCAGGGAGAGATGACATCTGAGCTTAGTCTGGAAGGAAGTTCTGGCATTAACCAGGCAAAGAGGGATGAAAGGGGCCTTTCAGACAAAGGGAACAACTTTATGTGCAAAGTCTCATAGGCAAGAGAAAGTAGAGCATATTTGGGGGAATGTACAGAGTGCATAGTGGAAAGAGGAAATGATAATTGGATAAGACTGGAAATATTAGCAGAAGACTGAGTTTATTCCAAAGGCCAAAAGTAGCAAATCTGATCATGCCATTCTTACTTAAAATCTTCCCATTGCTTCCTGTTGCCTATGCCCCAGTTGAAGTGTTTGGGAATTTGTGTGTGCCTGTGTATCTGTCTGTCTCTGTGTGTTAATCATGTTTTTTATTTTTTTGTTTTCTGTATTTTATGATACTATGATATCTTGGGACCCTTGTGGACCCCAGAAGAGACTGCCCCTCCTGGAGTTGGCTAATTCCTAGAGATGGCAAGCAAAAAGCACTCCTTTGTTATGAAACCAACCAATCCAGAGCCTATACCGCAACCATCCCCTTTATCAAGCTCTCGAACAACACCAAGCCAACATTCTCCCTGCCCTCTATCACCCAGGTTCAGGTACCAGACAACAAGGGACCACCCCTATAGCCCAGAGCCCACCAACATTATCCAAACAGGCCAATCATAAGCTAACTTAGTGTACTTTCCCTGCCTTGCCCATTTCTTCCTGCAAAGCCCCCAATAACGTTTCTAGCTTGCTTTCTTCTTGCCTACTTTGTCTCCTACCAACCCTGGTGCTTCCTGTGTGGCCCTGCAAGGTTTCTCTCCTGATCTGTTGGCCTCACCATACCTGACTAAAAACAAATCCTGGGTTCATTTTAATACCATGTGGGAGCACAGAAGGGGGCTGACACAATTAGATGTGTGCCATGGTGATTGGTCTGGCATCAGTGTGCAGAACAGATTACAGTGGAGTGAAAGTGGAAACAGGAAAAGCAGCTAAGAGGCTGCTGCAAGAATGCAGGTGAGAGCTGGTGATGCCTGAACAGAGGCAGTAGCAGTGCAGGTAGGGGCAAGCACTGGAGGACAGCTTCCTTGGAAGGAGGTAGGACCCAGGGAACGCTGTGATTGATAGGGTGCCGTGGTGGGGGGCAAGGAAGACTTGCAAGTGTTCCTTTTTGGACACCTGGGTGGATGCGGTGGTATTTGTTGAGTTAAACACTTCAGGAAGAGCAGGTCTGGGAACAAGGAGTGGAAAGATGACCCGCTCAGTTTTAGATTTATTGAGTTGAACGGCTGCGGGATTGACCAAATGGGAAATTGGATCAATGGGTCTGGAGCTCAGGAGAGAAAATTGGTGTTGAACTAGGGCTTTAGTACCATCAGCATAAAGAATAATAAGGCTCAAACTGTGGGAATAAATGAGGTCACCAAGGAGTGTGAGGGAGAGGCAGGGACAGAAATCAAATAGTAGCGAGATTTGAGGGACGGACAGAGGACACGTGGCCTCCAGGAAGAAACACTGGAGGACGTGGGAGGCAAACCAAAAAGGATTTCACAAAAGACGGAGGGGCTAACAGTCTCAGTGGTGTTGGAGAGGGGGCAGGGCCAGGAAGGTCAAAAGACATCCAAAGGTAAGGTGAAGTGTCAGGCGACAAGTTTGAGAAGCTGCGTGTGATTTATGTTCATGGCACATCCTTCACACGCAGACTCCCAAATTCAGCGCGTGAGAGAGCAGGAGAGCAAGCGCTAGTGAGGCGGAACGTCCTCTGAAATGTACCATTTATAAAGCCAAGGTCAAAGCGGAAGTTAGAGGTGATGGTGTTTTAAATCTTCAGTTCTGTTGATTCTCCCTTTAGGTCACACCGACTGCTGCTTCCACTAAGGAGGAAAACTGCTGATTTTGTATACATCCAGCCTTTCCCTAAAATCCGTAGGAACGCAGTGAGGCCAGAGAGGTGATGAAACCGGGTTTACAAAGAAATAACGCATTCACCGGCTCGCTGGTCCTACAGCGCAGCCCCGAGTGTAAACACATCCTGCCTCCTGGCAGTCGGGCCGCCCCCTCCCATTTCCCTAGCGCTCGGAGGCTGCCAGCTAGATGGTCTGTGCTCCAGGAGGAATCCAGGGACTGTCCCTGCCGAAGATTGTTTACAACCAGATTGACTTTTTTTTCTTCTTTCCAAACAAACGGACCTGACTTTTCTGAAGACTTTGTAGAACTGCTAATCTGGCAAAAATCAGGATGGATTGTGAGAAAAGGGCTAATGGATCAGGATGGGGGGATCACCCCACCTGGCACTCAGTTAGGACTCAGGCAAGGTCTGTGGGATGAAGGAATGAGTGAATGAATGAGTGAATGAACGTAAGTAGGACTGCAAAGTGCCGGCACATTGCAGGCATGCAGGCGGTGGTAGCCTCATTGTTGCCTTTTCTTGCTGCCCCCTTTCCCCTCTTCTCTCTTCCTTCCATAATGCAAGTTCTCTCGGCAATTTTAATCGCCTTTTTCGCCACCAAGAACCTTTTAAATTCCAAAACTCAAAACAGATTAGAGACCTAAGTGTAAGGCTGGACAGTATAAAACTCTTAGAGGAAAACATAGGAAGAACACTCTTTGACATAAATCACAGCAAGATCTTTTTTGATCCACCTCCTAGAGTAAAGGAAATAAAAACAAAAATGAACAAATGGGACCTAATGAAATTCAAAAGCTTTTGCACAGCAAAGGAAACCATAAACAAGACGAAAAGAAAACCCTCAGAATGGGAGAAAATATTTGCAAACGAATCAACGGACAAAGGATTAATCTCCAAAATATATAAACAGCTCATGCAACTCAATATTAAAAAAACAAACAACCCAATCCAAAAATGGGCAGAAGACCTAAATAGACATTTCTCCAAAGAGGACATACAGATGGCCAAGAAGCACATGAAATGCTGCTCAACATCACTAATTATTAGAGGAATGCAAATCAAAACTACAATGAGGTACCACCTCACACCAGTTAGAATGGGCGTCATCAGAAAATCTACAAACAACAAATGCTGGAGAGGGTGTGGAGAAAAGGGAACCCTCTTGCACTGTTGGTGGGAATGTAAGTTGATACAGCCACTATGGAGAACAGTATGGAGGTTCCTTAAAAAACTAAAAATAGAATTACCATATGATCCAGAAATCCCACTACTGGGCATATACCCAGAGAAATCCATAATTCAAAAAGACACATGCACTCCAATGTTCATTGCAGCACTATTTACAATAGCCAGGTCATGGAAGCAACCTAAATGCCCATCGACAGGCGAATGGATAAAGAAGATGTGGCACATATATATACAATGGAATATTACTCAGCCATAAAAAGGAAAGAAATCAGGTCATTTGTTGAGACGTGGATGGATCTAGAGACTGTCATACAGAGTGAAGTAAGTCAGAAAGAGAAAAACAAGTATCGCATATTAATGCATATATGTGGAACCTAGAAAAATGGTACAGATGAACCAGTTTGCAGGGCAGAAATTGAGACACAGATGTAGAGAACAAACATATGGACACCAAGGGGGGAAAGTGGCGGGGGGGTGGTGGTGGTGGTGTGATGAATTGGGCAATTGGGATTGACATGTATACACTGATGTGTATAAAATTGATGACTAATAAGAACCTGCTGTATAAAAATATAAAATAAAATTCAAAAATTAAAAATAAATAAATACCAAAAAATAAAAAAATAAAATATCTTTTTAGAATGCTACCTTTTGGGGGCTTCCCTGGTGGCACAGTGGTTGAGAATCTGCCTGCTAATGCAGGAGACACAGGTTCGAGCCCTGGTCTGGGAAGATCCCACATGCCGCGAAGCAACTAGGCCCGTGAGCCACAACTACTGAGCCTGCGTGTCTGGAGCCTGTGCTCCACAACAAGAGAGGCCGCGATAGTGAAGAGGCCCGTGCACCGCGATGAAGAGTGGCCCCCGCTTGCCGCAACTAGAGGAAGCCCTCGCACAGAAACAAAGACCCAACACAGCCATAAATAAATAAATAAATAAATAAATGAATGAATGAATGAATGAATGAATGAGCCTTCCCTAAATTTGTCTTAAAAAAAAAAAAAGAATGCTACCTTTTAGACATGCTAATTTTCTTTATTATCTGTCTGGTTTTTCTTTAATTGTTTTCCTCTCTTTATTATTCTCTTTCATTGGATTACTTCAGGTTTACTTTGCACTTCTTTCTCTAGGTTTTTAAGGTTTAAGATTTTCTAGGCTTTTAAGGGCCATGGATTTTATATTTGTTTTCCTTTATGATATAAGAATTTAAAGCCATATATTTCCCTCTAAGCACTGCTTTAGTTAAATCCCAAGATTTTGATATGTTGTATTTTTATTATCATTTTGCTTACTATGATTTTATTATCATTTAGCTTGCTAAATTGAATTATGAGGGTTCTTACTAAAACTGGCATTTTCACGGAAGTGCACAGATGGGCATAGGAGAAGGTTCAGGATAATGACTAAAGTTTTATCAAGCAAAGAATCTTTGTCAGCACATAGGGCTGACAGACCTTAGATCAGACCCAGTCTCCTGACCCCTCATCCTGTGTTATTTGGGTTTTGAAATGGCTTTTCTTATGATTTATTAAAGTGTCTTAGCATCTTTCTACCCCACTTGCCCAGTCCCATTAGATGAGAACCTAGGTACTAATACAGGAAGTTGAATTTTCTGCTGATTTTCAAAACAGTAATGGTAACAATAATATATGTAGTCAATTCTTACTGTGGGCCTAGATACTATTTTATATATTTTACACATATTATACTTAATGATGCATTTACTTATTCTACTTATTCTATTTATTAATTCATTTAATTTTCACAATAAATTCTATAAGAGAGGTATCTCATATAGTTTCCAAGAATAAATCCTTCCAACCTCATTCTTATTGGTTGCTCTTCTGGAATCATTAACCTCACAGCAGGTTAAAAGATTGATGACTCTCACTTTGTGTTCCATTGCAAATATTACAGGAAGAAAACATAGATCTCAGTTTTTATTTTTAAGTGATCCATTGCATTTAATACTAACTGAACAAACGTTAATTGGCAGAACAAATATGTAGCAGATATTATCCTGGTCACTCAGGATAACGGTGGTGAGCAGAAAGGGAAGTGGGGACTGCCCAGCAGTTTGTAGTAGGGGAGATAGACTAGTTCAAATGATCCCATGACAATGTAACCGTACAACTATCATAACTGGTATAAAAGAAATATACATAGGCCATAAAAATGTGACTCAGATTGGGGTCAGGAGGACTCGAGAACCCTTTCCTGAGAAATTGATGTGTTGGCTGAGATATGAAGCATGAGTAAGAGCTGACTAGGTGAAGGTGAGGGTTCAGGTGGAGGGAGGAGGATTAAGGCAGAGGGAAGAGCACTTACAAAGGCCCTGGGGGGAGAAGGAAATTGGTTCTTGATGGATTTGATGGCCACAATGATCAGCATGGCTTGGGGGGCAAATTCTGATGGAGGAAGGAAATTGATGGAATATGAATAGGAGGCTAGAGAGGTACATAGGGAACCATGTGAGGCAAAGCCTCATATACGTATTTAGGATTTTGGTCTTTTAGCAACAGTGGGGGACAATAGAGACATTATCAGATTTGCATTTTGAAAAGATTGCTTTGGGTATCTATGTGAAATCTGAATTTTTCCTTTCTTATGCAAGGAAGCTTCCTGTTCATCTTCCCAAGTTGCCACAATTTCTGCTTTCTAAATAACATAAAAAATTTTTTAAAGCATTAGAAAAAACTCTCCTCCTTCCAATGATTATAAACTATTTTCCTTTATTCTCTTCTTGGTCTTCTATATTAAGAATGTTTTCTCATTTCCTTTTATATCTCCTGCAACACAAAACTTGGATTTCATTTTGGTTTTCCTAATTTCATCATCCACATCTTACAAAATCATGTGCCTCTATAATTACATCATCTATTTTTTTTTCTATCAGCATAGAGTGAAAATGAGACTGACTTCAGTTTAGCCAACAGAAGGCCTAAGAAAAATTAGTAAGTAGGCCAGAATGTGTGTGTACCACTCCTCATCTTCCCTGATGGCATTTTTCTCCCATTCATGCCTCTCTGCCTCTCATACTTACTGACCTGAATGTCTTCCTAGATCTGTGTTTGCCCTGCTTTTGCATCAGCTCACTTGCCTTCCATAAGATGCAGAGTCAAAGCTACTCTCAATGACTAGAGGAAACTGATGTTGAGATAACACATCATAACGGCTCTATACCCTGGGATTCAAACTGACAGGTCAGGTAAAGATTTTGCAGAGGTTTATTAATTTGTTTTTGGAAAAATGTATAAATAAATCATCAAAGCTCTGAAGAAAAGGAAAACAATATCTGGGTTTTGATCCTGGCTCCTCTAGAGCTATGTGACCCCAGGTAAGTCACTTTAACTCAATGACCCTGTTTCCTCACTTGCTGAACTCTTGATCCCTTCTCAAGTGTGGAACAACTTCTGTGATTGTATAATTCTTTTTTGTTGACTGATTGGATCTCTTCTTGAAGATCTCTTCCCATGGAATTATTAAAGTTCAGTGGCTAATTCATCTGTAACATCAGGGTTACTAGTGAGAATTCATAGTCAGGGTGAAGATATTTGGGAAAGGTCCTAGTACCAACCTAGAGAATGCTTATTTTGGATTAAAACCAGGGAGAGGCTGGAGTTTTACATCTAAAACCATTATTCAGTGTCTGGTGTATGTTAGTTTAAAAGCAGCCATCCTTGCTATCCCCTCAGGATCATATGTTGTGTTTATTTTTACCATGTCTTATCTTCGCTGTTGTATTTTTATCCTTTGGCTTCAAGGGTGCCCTTCATAGAGATGTGTGAAGACACAAAAACTCCCATTTGGGAACATGCAGTGCTACATCCTTCCTGGTAGTGTTTTCAGTAAAAATAGTTTCTCTTGATAAAAATTATGGATAAAAATGTAAAAACCTAACAGCTGGTGGCCCGTTTAACAAACTGAACATAACAACTTTCTGTGCTGAGAGACAAATGTGAATTATAAGAGCAGAGGGGTCGTGTGCAGGTGCATTTGAAGGTCAGCCTCCATTGAAGGCCAAGGGCCTACTGAGGGGAAACATCAGTTAAGAGCCCCACATGAGAAGAAATATAACAAATTTAGAGTTTTTCTAGATCAGCTCTTTGCTTGTAGCATACAGAGGGAATTTTCTCAACTTACCTCAATTAATGAAAATGTTGAACAGAGGGCTGTAGACAGGGCAGAAGTCAAGAGAGATTCTTCATAGGCATCCAGGAATATAGTCACATCCTGGCCTTACAGGAACCAGAACCAGGTCCAAAGGGCTCCTGGGACCACCGGCATGGGTCATGTGGTCCTACAGTTGGGCTCTATAGTTAATGTCTACTTCTCAATCACCTGCTACCACCAATCGCCCTTACCCTCTTCTTTCTTTTGTATAATGTCTGCTTATTTATAGTTTCTCTTCCCCATGTCTCTGGTTTGCATGTGGACCCCCATGACTTTTATAAACTCTACCTTTTGTTTCTACTGATGAAGTCCTCATTCTCAACTCATTTTCCCTAGAGAAAGAATCAAAGTGGCCTGGTTCATCTTTTCTTACAGGGCCAGGTCATGGACTGCTATTCATGGATTGACTGACTTTGGGTCAACTACCACACTTGGTTCAATGGGCTGTGACCAGAGAAGGAATCATATGAGTCACATAATTCAAATCCCACAATAGCCTAAGGGGTTGTGGGCAGAGGCTACTCCCCTTAGAAGGATAGTGAATATGAGCGATACCATCATGATCGGCGTGTCCAATCCAGAGACATTTTGGGGAACATGAAATGGGCTCTACTTACCTGCCTCTTGAAATTAAAAAGAGAACAAAGCCTATAATTAGTACAATAAATAGTAGCTGTTGAAATGAGATAGAGTCAGGCAAAGGAGCTAATTGAAAAAGAAGGTTCAATGGAAGAGAAGTTTCTAGGAACAATAGTGGGAGGAAAAGAAGAAAGGAAAGGGGGGAAGAGAAGGACTGAGGATCTGGACAGAGGGTGGCCCAGCCTGGTAGGAGATAGAGATCAAGTTTGCAAAGGAAACAAGGAGGAGGGGAGGGAGAGTTAGTTTTCTAGAGAGGGTGAAGTGATCTTAGAGGTAAGCATCACACAGCCTTGCTGCTTCAGGGCTATGGTTATTGCAATGGTTATAACCAGAGCTACAGCCTTTTAAAATTCAAGTTAAAGTCTGACAATACTAAGTCTTGAGGAGAGTGTGGAGCAATAGGAACTGTAATACACTGCTGGCAAGAGTTAAAATGGTATAAACACTTAGCAAAACAGTTTAGCCTGACCTAGTAAAGTTGAAGATGCACATACTCATGGCCCAGCAATTCCACTTCTGTGTGTATAACCTGGAGAAACTCTGGCATATATGCACTAGGATACGTTTTTCAAGAATATGTATAGCAGTATTGTTACTAAATGCCAAAAGCTAATAACAGCCTAAATGTCTATCAACAGTAGAATGGATAAAATTTTGGTATAGTCACACAATGAATGTAATGAATATAATGAAAATGAATGAACTTCAGTGATGTACACCATACGTGAATCTTATAAAAACAGTGTCAGTAAAAGGAGCCAGAGACGAGAATATATATGTATAACTTCATTTAAATTGGTAAAACCAAGCTACCATGTTTAGGGACCTACCCTTAACTGGTACCAAGAAAAAAAAGAATATAATTTTATCTTAGAGAATTGCCCTGTTGTGCCAGAATATAACATAGGATGGTAAAAGAGAGTGTACAGTAAGTTGGAGAAGGTCTCAGGAGGAAGTAAACTTCATTTTTCTTCATTATAATACTTCCAAATAATAAGTTTGAAAGAAGCAATGAAATATTTTAAAATGTTGACAAATCTGATTCAGTGTTGATAGGTTTATTTATAAGATGAAGAAAAGATGTGAATTTTTTTAATCAGAAAATGATATGTAGGGAGATTAAAAAAAGAGTAAAACTAGAACTCAAACTAGAACTCATTTTTCATTTTGTTAAAATAAGAAATTGATTTCTGAGTGTGCAGAATGTTTTTATTAAGAAATGGTAGAAATCATTCTGGTTGTCTATGTGTTTGCCCAGCCAAACATTCCTTATACTACCAAAAGCATTTTCAAGATGAATAAAACACAATAGTGGATATTCACAAAGGCTGGCACAATAACAGCCAACAAATTTATTACTAAAAAAATTATTTTCTCTAGGTTTAAAATACTCTTGTCAATTGGTGACAATAATACCCTGAAGTCATAGCACATCCTTTAAAACCTCAAAGATAATAGTAAATTTGCATGGCTGCCAGCTGAAATGGCAGTCTTCCTGTTTCTATTTCCTTGACCAGCTCCCTACTGGAACACAAAGGGGATTTGAGTGTCAAAGGAAATGATCTTAATAGACAGGGAAGGTTTATGAATCATAATTAATGGAGCAAGAAATTTAATCACTGGGGATGCAGCCTACTGAACAAAATGGAAAATTTGTATGAAAAAACAAGTTGTGAAAAATAAAATAGATATGAACAAAAAACCAACTTGTATGGAGCCCCTGTGGACTTTGAGGGATCCTGGCCTGTTATGAAGTGTCTGAACTCTGGGATCTTTGCCTGATAAGGAGAATGTCAGGACCGTAATGATGAGGGAAGCAAGTTGTTGTGGAAAAACGTTGCTTCCTAAAAACCGTGACCATTTGCTGGCCAAATGTCAAGATACACTTTGTTCCATGGATGAGAACAGTTTGGAATAAAGGTTACGCTGTGAAGAGATGCTAGAAGTCTCTTCTTGAGGAACTAAAATTCAGGGGAAAAATTAGCCAGAATCAAACTTTAAAAAATAAGGTTTCAAAAAGGCAACATACAACTCTATGACCAGTAGCTAGCAATAGGATTAGAACAGCACTTCTGAAAGGTTTCCACTGAAATAATCCTAACCACCAAGTCCTGACTCATTTATCGCAATGACCAAGGTAAGTGAAACAGGCTTTAACAGCAAATAGAAAATTTGTGATGTATATTATGTTATTTTAAAAATAGATGTCATTTTTGTGCTCTGTTCATAACATTTTTTTATTTTTATTTTCACTATACATGATGTTTTAAATCGTTTCCCATCAAGTAGAATTTATGCTCTAAACAGACCATCCAGAAAGTGCTCCATTGTGAAGCACTGATCCCCACCCCTCCGGGATTCTGAGAAGCAAGACCTGGATACCCATTCCCCTGTTTGCTAAAGGTGGGTTCTGCTTTAAACCTCAGAGAGGACTTTCAAGTCATAAACATTCTAGAGGTAAATAGGACCCACGCTATAATCTACTCAGATCCTGCTGTTTTAACTGAAAGAAAAACTAAGGTACGAGGTTATCGCATTAATTTGGCCACAAAAGCAGAACTAAAGTTAGGTTTTCTAATTCCTATTCCGTTAGTACAAAGTCCCGACAGTTTCCTTGCATGACAAACCCTCATCCTCTGGCAGATCTCACCACACTTCCCTGTACATTGCTGGTCTCCAGCTCCTGGTATAGAAACTGGTACATAGAAAATACTCACTAAATATTTACTCAGAGAATGAATATTCAAGTTCATATTCTTATGTGTGGAGTTGCTGGGCCACAGGAACATGTCTTTTATATTTTTATGTATCTTGCCAAGGCTTTCTACAAAATGATTCTGCTACTGGCTTCTCCCACCAGCAATGTGTGAAGGTGTCTGGCTGCCTGCATTCTCCCCAGTGACTCTCCTCAGGCTTTTAAGTTTTGCCAGTGAGATATAAAAAATTCTATTTATATGTTCTAATATTCTTTTTGTTTGATTATGGGAGAGGATGAGCACTTTTTCATCTCCTTTTGAGCATTTTATTTCTTTTTTTTATGAATTGTCTATTCATGTCCCTTGCCCTTTTTATTATTGTTTGTTTATTTCTTAACCATAATTTAAAGGTATCTTTTATGTTAACAAAGTAGCTCTTTTTTCTGTCAGCTGAGTTGCAAATGTTTTTTCCCCATATTTTATTTTTACTGCCTTTACTATAATTTCTTTTGATACGTATGTTTAAAATTTGTATATCATTGAACCTGTCAATGCTTCTTTTATGATTCAGGGTTTTATATCATATTTTAAAAGACCTTCCCCTTGCAAGATTATTTTTAGAATCAACAATATTTTTCTAGTGTGCTTATAATTTAAGTTTATATATTGATTCTCCATAAATATATTTTGATGGCAGAGGTAGCGATCTAGCTAACCAAATGTTTTGGGACTGTTCAGTCATTTAAAAGTGCTGTTACCTTAAAAATAGCTATGATTGGGTCAGTGGTGACAACTGAGTGGTGTATCTAGCATAGCTTTGTCTTGGGGAATTCAAGTTTGGTGTTAGTCAATTCAGATATTGGTATAGGCACCATCACTTGTTTCCTCCCAGCCTCTGACTGTTCTATTTCTTCACGGATCAATTGCCAAGCTGCAAGCACACATGCTCTTGAACTTTAGTTAAAGTCGGGAAACCTGGGTTCTGATCCAAAATCTTCCTGTTTGCATGACTTTAAGCAAATAACATTACTTCTCAGAGTTGCAATTTCTTTTTTTACAAAGTGAGGATATGAGATGAGGATGTCCAAGAGCTTTCCAGAAATAAAATCCTACCATCCTATAATGTCTTCCAGTTTCCACTTCACATCTACAGATATTATAAATAATCCACAGTTAGATAGCCTGTTGGAATCTGAAAATTATGCAAACTGTCTTCATCCCCTATATTCCTCATCCCCAAAAGAGCTTTTACTTTTGATGCTCCCTCTGCCTGGAATGTTTTTCTTACAATTACCTGCATATTTCTTGGCCTCTGTTCCTTCAGGTCTGTGATCAAGTGCAACTCTGAGTTCCCTGGTGGCCTAGTGGTTAGGATTTTGGGCTTTCACTGCCGTGGCCCGGGGTTCAATCCCTGGTTGGGGAACTGAGATCCTGCAAGCTGTGAGGCACAGCAAAAAAAAAAAAAAAAATTACAAAATCCCAAATGCAACTCCGGCAGAGAGGCCTTTGCTTACTACCTTAATGACATATCAAGCTCCACTCCCAAATCTGTTCTTTTCACTTTACTCTACTGAAGTTTTTTGTATAGAACTTTTTTTTAACATCTTTATTGTAGTATAATTGCTTTACAATGGTGTGTTAGTTTCTGCTGTATAACAAAGTGAATCACTAATTGTATAGAACTTTTACTACCTGACATGTTACATATGTACATATTGTTGTATCCCCAAAATAGTATGTGTATCAGTCAGGTTTTGCTGCAGCAACAAATGGCCCCAGCACCCCAGTTGTTTGCAACAACGAACATTCATCGCTTGCTTATGTCACACGACGGCTGTGGATAGGCTGCAGCATTTCTTGGTTCTTCTGAGCTCACTCAGGCTCAGCTAGGCTGGCTTCCACTTCAGGACTTGAGTTGAAAAAACATTCTTTCTCTAGGATAAACTGTCCTTATGGTGAAAGGCAGGAATATAAATGGAAGCAGAGCCAAAGCAGGAAATCTCATTTAAAAATTCTGCTCAGATGCGACAGTCACATCTGCTCATATTCCGTTAGCCAAAGCATGTCATGTAACGAAGCACAAAGTCAAAAAGGCAAGTAGAATATACGCTTCTCTCACAGGATCAAGGCCAAGTCACCTGACAATCAGTGGGGATCTAATTAGATGCAATAATTCTATTGTTAAGGACAATAATCCAATCTATCAAAAAATATAAATTTCATGACTTGGTTCTTTTTCTGTGGTATCCCTAAGGCCTAGAAGAGTAGGCATTCAACAAATATTATTTGATGGATAAAAACACAATCCTTTCATCCTTCCTAGCTCCACTCTCACTGCTAGAACAAACCCCCACTTGGCTTTACCCTCACCACCATGGCCTTGGTGTAGCAAAGAGAGATGAGATGGATGGAATCATCTTTTATAGTCCTTGTGGGCTAGTGATTATGGGATAATGAAAGGCACTTCTAGCTTTGAAATGAAATGCCTGTGTTTTATTGGGACTCCTTAAACAATGTGCTTTTCACAAATTTCAGCATCAGTGTTGACATGCTGCTCATTTCATGTCGGAGACATGGTGGCACCTGCAGCATCATTGCCACGGCCAATTCTACCACCCTCACCCTGCTCCTTTCCTGCTTGCTTGGCATTGGTCTCTCCTGAGATGGAGTGGAAAGCAGACACTGTCAGGCTGGGCAGACAAAGCCTTGCTCTTCTTTCCCCCAGTGACGCAGAACAGCTTTTCGGATAAGTGATTTCATGATGACATTTCAAAGTGAAATATATGGAATACCTAAATAATTATGTTGCCTCTTGACTAAGCCACTAAGCCTGCGTATCAGTAGTGGCTAGGAGCTTGTGTTCTGGAGTCCAACAGACTGGTTTTAAATTCCTGGTGTATTTTTTAGCTGCTTGATTTTGGGTTTGTTACTTCCTTCTCTAAGCCTCAGTTTTAAAATTTATAAACTTATGTCAATAATGGGGCATTATGAGAATTTAAAAAGCGATGTTTTAAAGTGTTTAGCATAATACTGGCACACAGCAAGCACTTAATAAATGACATCTGTTATTTCCCAGAGTACTTGAATATGTAGTGACTGGTAGTCTCAACATTACCCCGTCTTATCCATGAGGAGGAAAAGAGATGTGAAATACGAAATACGCTCAATGCTACACATTCAGGGCTGAAACTCAGGCTTCTTATCATTCCTCTGTTCTATGGATACAAACGGTAGAACAGACAGAACTGTATTAAAACGTTTATCCAGTTCTTTTTATAAATGTGTGATGTGAGGCTTCCATCCTCCACCCACCCTCTAGGGCTATTTTCCAGAGTAGATTCACTGGACTCTGGCTTCTGAGGCTATTATAGTTGTTCCAGAAGGAAGGGTCTATGATCAAACAAGTTTAATGGTGGATTTAAAAGGCTGAGCAGTTTTCTTTTTTTGCAGATCCTTTACTATGCTAGTGTTCATCCTGAATCTCCAAGAGGGAAATGCAGAATAGAGTATTTCCCATTTTTTAAAATTAATTAATTTATTTTATTTATTTTTGGCTGTGTTGGGTCTTCGTTGCTGCACGCTGGCTTTCTCTAGTTGTGGCGAGCGGGGGCTACTCTTCGTTGTGGTTCGTGGGCTTCTTATCACGGTGGCTTCTCTTGTTGTGGAGCATGTGCTCTAGGTGCGCAGGCTTCAGTAGTTGTGGTATGCAGGCTCAGTAGCTGTGGTGCACGGGCTCAGTAGTTGTGGTGCACGGGCTTAGTTGCTAGGCGGCATGTGGGATCTTCCTGGACCACGGCTCAAACCCGTGTCCCCTGCATTGGCAGGCCGATTCCTAACCACTGCGCCAGCAGGGAAGCCCTCCAATTTTTGACCACAGAATCCTGTCTCGGCCATTCTTGCTCCACAAGGAGAGAGCCTTCTGCAGGACACCCTTTGTGAAACACTCCAAGGGCAGCTTAAAAGTGTCGTATCATGCTAACACGACACAGATGTAGAAAGACATAGAAGGCACACTAGGAACTGGATGTATTAAACAAGTGCAAAAATGAAATAGGTAAATAAAAACTCTATAGACGCCGATTAAAACTAGATTAGTGAGGTCATTTTGTAGAGTGGCAAGTTGGGTGATGATGTGCATGATGAGATTGAGTGAAACCAAGGGACATTGACTTCATTCCATGTGGCTTTAACTTTGGACAACAATGTAGTCAGATTTCCCAATGGCAAAGGGTGTTTTTTCTAGGTTTGCATCCCTCATATTCTCAACCATAATGATTGTTCATATTTAAGTCTGGCAGCTTATCTAATTATGCTTTTTCCTATCCTTCAAATCCTCCTAGCTCCTGGCATTTTGCCCTTAAAATTGAATTAGTTCAGTGCTCTGATGTTACAGAAACCAGACTCTATTTGGAGTTGTAGAGCCAGTGTCACCAATGACTTAATGGAGATTCGATACATTCACTGCCTAATGAAGCATAGGCCTCTGTATACATAAAAATAAAACTGCTATGGATTTCTTTCTTTTTCTAGTTTTGGTTTCTTTCATATAATATTCTCATGTTGTCTCTGAAAGAAATTAAGGATGTATAAGTAGCCAGATGCCCAAGTCAAAAATAAGAAACTGTTGGGACTTCCCTGGCGGTCCAGTGGTTAAGACGTAGGCTTCCAATGCAGGGTTTGTGGGCTTGATCCCTGGTCAGGGAGCTAAGACCCCACATGCCTCACAGCCAAAAAACCAAAACATAAAAAAACAGAAGCAATATTGTAACAAATTAAAGACTTAAAAATTTTTTTAAAAAGAAAACAAAGAAAGTTCTTAGTATTTTTTAAGTCTATCAACAGCAAAAGCCTTTTTACTGCTTGAGATTATTCAAAACAGATTATTCAGCTTGATTCTATCAATAACCAGCTAAGTAGTCAGTACATATAGGCATTATTAGCCCCACTTGACATTGAGTTTTAGAGAAACAAAGGTAGTTCCATGGAAATTGCATACTTAGGGTCTCTTCTTCTCATGAGTACATGAGAAAGTAATTGCTTTTTTTTTTTTAATAGGTGTTTCTTTTAGAGTTTATGTTCTTTAAAATTATCACAGTCTCACAAACCCTGAGAGAACTAAGTATAATGTCAACGTGAGCCAGTCATATGTCATTTTTCAACTAAGGAGAGTGAGTTTGCACAGCATTTGCAAGCAGGATATTTTAAGTGGGTCACAAGCAGAAGTGGTTAACTGACTCCCAAATTACAGCTCTAGAATCTATCTCAAACTTCACATCCATTTATTCAACTGCCTGCTGGATATTTCCACTCAGATGTTCCAGAGGCACCTCAGACACATGTCAGATAGTTAACTCAACAGCTCTCTCCCCCTCCTATTCTCTTCTCTTGTAGCCTTGGTTGTAGCATCCACCTGGAAGTCTTGATCTCTCCCTCTTCCTTAGCTTAATATCAGGGTTAATCACCAGTTTGCACTGCTTTCCCTTAAACTTTTCTGCAGTCTCTCTTGTCCATCCCTTTACTCACCACTCACACCACGTGGAGCCTCAACCACTACCCAGAGGCTAAACTCGCCGCTTTCATTCTTGTCCCCTTCGAACTTCCCACACACTGATAATTGCTGGAAGGGCTCATTCAAAAACAAACTGGATCATATCATTAACCTGTTTGAAAGTCTTCATTGACTCCCTGTCCACTCCTAATGGGAGACGGTCCCAGCTCCTTAGCACAGCTCACAGGATCCTCTGTGTGTGGCTTGACTTGACTCTGCGTCCTTCCCCTCCTGCTCCCTGTCCAATAATTATTGTTCCGGGAACCCTGAAATACTTGTACTTTGGCACAGAAGCCATGTTGTTTCTTACCTCTATGCTGTTCTTGGTTTATGGTCTTCTCTTTCATGTAATACAGCTCCACTCTCATCTCTTCCTTTCATTTTCTCCTAAAAAAAAAAAATTCCACCATTTTAAAGATCTGTTCAGGAATCAAGAGTTCTAGAAATCTTGCATGGCCTCCTGTCTTCCCCAATCCACCTAGATCACATTAGGCGTTTCTCCTGATTATGCTTATGATTATCTGTGAAAATCAAAAATTCTGTGCTTGCTACATGATGGAATAGTTAACCTGATGTGTGCCCGTCTCCCCCACTGAACTGGGAATTACTTGTAGGTAAGGACTGAGTCTTAAAATAGTTTTGTTTCTCAACACCTGGCACAGTACTTGGCATAAAGTAGGCACTCCATGAATATTCCTGAATTGAATAATTATTCAAAGGCATCAGTCACTTTTAGAAATGTTTCTGTAAATCTATGTGAGAAATCATTTATTGGCAACAACATGACTTACAAAAAATAATGTCCAACTGAAAGACAGTTGATAAGTGGGCATTTTGGGGAAGGAATCTAACAAGTTATGTGACATTGGAAGAGCTCCAGATCTGTGTGATGATTCTCTCTACAAGAAACTGGATCATGGTATTTCTACCCTTGCAGAGGAAGTTTCTGAGCACTGGGGAGAGACAACTGTGCATCTGCAATGAGGCTGGGAATGTCTGCTTCTCTCTCCCTCAATCAACTTGGGTACCATGTAAAGAAGAAAAAGAAGTCTTACTCTCTTCCACTCTTTTTCTCATTCTCTGCCCCCACCCCCTTCCTATTCCTCAGGTGCACCTCTGTTGGAAAGGGGGGCAGGGAATTTGCAGTTTCCTCACAGGTCCAATCCATTAAATGGTCTTACCTCTGAATATCCTCATTGTATGTAAGTGAGAATTTTTGGACATTTTTCTGGCAAGAAGAGAGTAAGACCCTTTTATGTAAATGTTACTCATGCTCTAAAATGTCATACTGTCCTTTTAGCTGTTCCCTTCTTTTTTGTCTGTGTGGTTTACTTTCCCCTTTAAAGAAGCATTTATGAAGCCCGTGCCCTGCCTCCAGCCCTGTGGAGGATACGAAGGAAATACAGGGCTCTGGCTCTGTCCACAAGGACCCCAGACGCTCTGGGTGGGGAGAAAACACAAACAAGCATGTGTATCAAATGTGCTACGTATAATCAAGCTTGTGGGCCTCTCCCTTGGTCCCTGTCATCAGGATGCAATCTTTTCCTTCGCTCTGTTAAACTGATGAACCTCAAATGCTGACCCATGTACAAAAACAGAATAAGGAGCCAATTGTTATTGCTATGTTTCTGTTTCTAAATAAAATTTATAGAAAATTCTAGTTCTTGGGCTCCCCTGACCTCCATTTGTCTATACCAAGGTAGGGCTACAATTCTCAAAGACATACATGTATGTCACAGTCCCACCTTAGATACACAGCGAGTATTTATTATTCTGCAGCTTCTGATTTAGCCCTAGGGATGCCTATTGCCTCTGTCAAATGCTGCATCTTTATAACGTATTTATCCTTTGCCTTTAGTCTTTGCACAGCTTAACTATTACTGAGATGCTGCAGATTTTTTATTTTTTTACCCAGTGTTCATTATAAGAACTGGGCTGTGGGAGTAGCCATCTCTGTGCCTCTTTCTTCCCCTTTCTCCAATCAAGTCTCCACCTTATCCCATTTACTTCTTCTGGATGCACGTTGCCTCCCTGCCCATACAGCTTCAGTGGTTCCCTGCAGCTCGCCACGTCAAGTCCTCAGTCTGGTGGACACAGAATGCCTCTGTCCGGACCCACCTACCTGTTGGACTTCCTCTCCTTCTTCCTGTTCCCAAACTCAATGCATTCTCATCCCCAACTGTCCCGAAAACTTCATCCCTTACTGTTGCCCTTACTTTGCTCTTGCTGTTCTCCTCCACTAAGATGGTCTGCCTCCTACCCACAGTGCAGCAAGTAGAGAAAGAGATTGGACATTGCATGGATGCAGGGAGAATCTCAGTTCTGCTTCCTCAAAAGTCCTGTCAACTTGGGCAAGTTATTAAGCAATCTTGTTTCAAAATCCTCATAGAAAATGAGGATAATAGCTTCCTTGCGTTATGAAGGTTAAAGGAAATATATATGTATTCCTCTCACCCTGTTATAGTGCTCTGCTGAGTCTCTTCATTGTACTTATAAAATCTTATACTACAGTGGGAATCAAGGTACATCTTCCCTTTCTTATCCATATCTGACCCTCAATTCAACTCTAAGTTCTTTGAGGACTGAGGCTATATCTTACCCATCTTTGTATTCCTCTAGAAAACTGATCAGAGTGTCATAAGCTCTGGAACTACTGGCTGAAACTTGGAGATTTTTGTTTACTTAACTTTTCATAGCTGTAGACAATTCCTGGATAGATTTAAAAACAAATGAAATGATAATCAATTTACTTCAATCTCAAAGAGCCACAGCATTAGAGTCATTATTAATAGTAGTCTTTGAGGCCTGACTGCCTGGTTTAAAATCTTAGTTCTGACATTTGCTTGCTGTATAACCTGGTGCAACTTACTTTCTGTCTCTGTGACTCAGTTTCCTCATCTGTCAAGTGGGAGGTGGGATAGTAATGATGCCCACCTCACAGGGCTGCTATGAGGGTTAAATAAATTAGAACATGCAAATTCACTTAGAGAAATGCCTGGCACAAAATCAAAACTCTCTTAAGTGTTAGTTATGACTATTGTTAACATTTGGGTTGCTTTTTCTATGTTGCTAGTTAAAATACAAAGGACTTTTTTTTTTTATTTATCTTTGGTTGTGTTGGGTCTTCATTTCTGTGCGAGGGCTTTCTCTAGTTGCGGCAAGCGGGGGCCACTCTTCATCGCGGTGCGCGGGCCTCTCACTATCGCGGCCTTTCTTGTTGCAGAGCACGAGCTCCAGACGCGCAGGCCCAGTAGTTGTGGCTCACGGGCCCAGTTGCTCCGTGGCATGTGGGATCTTCCCAGACCAGGGCTCGAACCCGTTCTTCCCAGACCAGGGCTCGAACCCGTGTCCCCTGCATTGGCAGGCAGATTCTCAACCACTGTGCCACCAGGGAAGCCCCAACAAAGGACTTTTGAGGTTGCGTTGTGAACAGTTGAATTGGTTTGAGAGTATAATTCCTCTTTAGTTTCGCCTCCTCCTCTCTTCTTTTGTGGGAATCTGGATCTCTCTGTAGACTTTCTCCATTTCTTCCTTGGATAACCTACACCTCTACAACTTGTTCTGATGCAAAGACAATTGATTGGTCTTCTTTAGAATTGTGCCACTTATGATTAGGAAATTCTATCCCCTACTTAAGTGTTAGCTCTTAACTTCCTCTTTTACTATGGTCCAGATTTCATAGTGTTTGCCCATCGTGCTTGGTATTCTGTTTATTTCCTTGGTTATGTTTATCTCCTTATATAAGAGAGTGCACTAAAGGACCTACTTAAGTCTCAGTTTTGGCTAAGAGCCCAAGGCAATGATAGCACACTACAAAGTGAGGTGCATAGTCCTCACCTGCAGGACCCACAAAGGAGGAAGTGGTCAAAAACCAGTATTTTTCAACTCTTAGCTGAACATCTATTGTTAGCCTTTAAAAAGTTAGGACAACAATCCCAAATGTGCTGGGATCCCCAGTTTTGCCCCTACTCCCCGCAATAAGCATGAAGAAGGAGGACCTATCCTTCATGCTAAGCCTAGGGCAAGGAGAGTCTCCAGGTCTACTCAGATTCTCTGGACCTTGAGTAGCCCAGGGGACTGGTGTATGGCTCAGACCTTAAGAAATCTAAAGGGCGCGTGACTCTGGCAGGCTGCTCTGAGAGCAGCGTGAATGAATGAGAGAATTGCATCGTTACAACATAAGCTACCAGAGCTTATTGGAGGCAAGATGTATGACTGTTTCCATGGGCCAGATGTGGGCATCAATGAGAGATAGGGGGTGACATTTATTAGATCAAGTTCAAGACAGCTGCCTATAGGGTGAGGAGGCCTTGGCAGGTAGGAGCTGGAAGGGTACCACAAGATGCCCAGTGCTGAGGAAGGACATTAGCAACCAGAGTAGAGAGGCAGTGTTTAATCAAGGGGGTGGTAGACAAGAGATCTTCAGAAATATTGTGTCCCCAGACTGGATCCCTAAAAGTGCCCTCTGAGATTAATGAGTCAGTTTTAAATATTTGCCAGGTCCAGAGAGCACCTGTCCCAGACAGGGCCAGTCTAGTCATATTTTTGTTGACCTGTTATCCTTTGCTCCAACCCATAGGCTCAGGAAGCATGGAGGGTGAGAAGAGGAAAGAGGGGGAAAACTAAGGCAGAGATTAAAGAAGAAGAAGCCGTTCCTACCCTTTACCATTGTAGGTGCTCCCTGTAGCTGGTTTAAGTTTGCCAGAGAGGAGAAAATTTAACTTTGGATGAAGACCAACTTTTCACTACACTGAGCTGGAGAAGTTAATGATTGAAATGGGACAGTTTTTTTTTTTTTCAAGTTTTACTAAAGATATCAGAGGACTTCTAATTATCTGAGAATGACCAGAAGACCCCTGGAATCTGTCTGCATTTTCATCCAAAGGGACAGGGAAGAACTTGGCTTCAGGAGTGAACAGCAATGACACCAGCAGAGTTGGTTTTGGATGAAACACTTGAGCTCTACTTGTAAAATGTTAAGATTACATTTGCTTTCTTGAAGAGGGATTTTATTTCCTCTTTTTTGTTCTGTCTTCTTTTTGATGACTTTTGAGGTAAGGGATTGAAATTAAAATGTCTTTACCAACTTCAGGTAGCTAGATCAGTATGTAAAATCATACTGTGATTAAAACATCTCTTTAGTTATTTTCAGCAAAGGGAAAGCATAAAAGAATTTTAATAAAAGCTTTTGAGTTTTTAGGTTAAGAATGAGAGAGATACAACTATTTACTACCAGTTGAATTCTGTAAAGAAATAAAAAATTAATTTAGTTCTTTAAAGATTTTTAGAATAGATTTAAATTCATAGAAAAGTTGCTAGGACTTCCCTGGTGGTGCAGTGGTTGAGAATCTGCCTGCCAATGCAGGGGACACGGGTTCGAGCCCTGGTCTGGGAAGATCCCACATGCCGCAGAGCAACTGGGCCCATGAGCCACAACTACTGAGCCTGCGAGTCTGGAGCCTGTGCTCCGCAATAAGAGAGGCCACGATAGTGAGAGGCCCGTGCACCGCGATGAAGAGTGGCCCCTGCTTGCCGCAACTAGAGTAAGCCCTCGCACAGAAATGAAGACCCAACACAGCCAAAAATAAATAAATTAATTAATTAATTAAAAAAAAAAAAAAGAAAAGAAAAGTTGCTAAATAGTACAGGGAGTTCCTTTATACCCCACACCCAGTTTTATCTATTATTAACATTTTATATTAGTGGGGTATATTGGTCACAATTAATGAACCATTATTAATGAACCACAATTAATGAACACATTATTATTAGCTAAAGCCCATATTTTTAATATTTTAACAAAATCTTTAGTTTTTATCTAATATTCTTTTTGTGTTCCATGATCCCACCCAGGATATCACATTACATTTCATAGTCATGTCTGCTTAGGATACTCTTAGCTTTGACAGTTTCACAGATTTTCCTTGTTTTTGATGACCTTGACACTTTTGAGGAATATTGGTCAGGTAGTTTGTGGAATGTCCCTCTGCTGGGATTTTTCTGATATTTTTCTTATGATTAGATTGCTGTTACAAGTTTCTGGGAGGAAGACCACAGAGATATAGTGTCATTCTCATCATATGATAACAATGATCTATATTGTCAATATGACTTATCACGTTGATGTGAACTTTGACCACCCGGCTGAGGTACTGTTTTTCAGGTTTCTCCACTTCAGTTTAGTCTTTCCCCACCCTCTGTCTACACTGTACTCTTTGGAAGAAAGTCATTATGTACAGCCCACACCTAAGAGAGTGGGGTGTTATGCTCTACCTCCTTGGGTGTAACCGGAAACTGCGCTGGAAGTCTTTCCACTCTCCTCATTTATTTTTATTAAGCCAATCATTTATTTATATTGATATGAACTCATGGATATTGATTTTATACTTTGGGTTACAATCCAATACTATATTGTTTATTTTGTTGTAAACTGTTCCAGCTTTGACCATGAAGAACTCTTTCAGTTGGCTCACATGTTCCTTTGAAATACCCCCATCGTTGTGGGCTTTTTATTTTCAAGAACTTTCTTACTTTCCTGTACTGTAGATTCTCCAGGCTCATATATATATTACCTGCCCCAATCCTAGAATCAGCCATTCCTCCCAGGAGCTCTCGTTGCTTTAATTGGAGGATGGTATTAGAGACCAAGATCTGGGTGATAGCTATGCTTGTTGCTACTGGGATAATATCTTTTCAAGTATATTTGACATTATTCAATAAATATTTATTGAATACCTCCTAGTGTGAAATATAGTATTATGCATTGGAGAAGTGGAATTTGAGATTTCCTGACCACTCCCTACACAGCTGGAATTAAAATCAGCAAAGCCCACCTGTTTAACCATTGTTATTTTCCAGGGGAAAAGTGTTAAGTGATAGGAAAGAAGTTGAAAAGGAAAAAGTAAACAGAGTCCCCACCGAAGAGGGCGGAGGAGTGAGACATGGAGATCACCTTCCTCCCCACAAATACATCAGAAATACATCTACATGTGGAACAACTCCTACAGAACACCTACTGAATGCTGGCAGAAGACCTCAGACCTCCCAAAAGGCAAGAAACTCCCCATGTACCTGGGTAGGGCAAAAGAAAAAAGAAAAAACAGAGACAAAAGAATAGGGATGGGACCGCACCAGTGGGAGGGAGCTGTGAAGGAGGAAATGTTTCCACACACTAGGAAGGCCCTTCATGGGCGGAGACTGCAGGTGGCGGAGGGGGGAAGCTTCGGAGCCACGGAGGAGAGCGCAGCAACAGGGGTGCGGAAGGCAAGGCGGAGAGATTCCCACACAGAGGATCAGTGCCGACCAGCACTCACCAGCCCGAGAGGCTTGTCTGCTCACCTGCCGGGGCGGGCGGGGGCTGGGAGCTGAGGCTCGGGCTTCGGAGGTCAGACCCCAGGGAGAGGACTGGGGTTGGCTGCGTGAACACAGCCTGAAGGGGTTAGTGCACCACAGCTAGCCGGGAGGGAGTCCGGGAAAAGGTCTGGAGCTGCCGAAGAGGCAAGAGACCATTGTTTCGGGGTGCATGAGGAGAGGGGATTCAGAGCACCACCTAAACGAGCTCCAGAGACGGGCGCAAGCCGTGACTATCAGCACGGACCCCAGAGACGGGCATGAGATGCTAAGGCTGCTGCTGCCGCCACCAAAAAGCCTCTGTGCGAGCACAGGTCACTCTCCACACCGCCCCTCCCAGGAGCCTGTGCAGCCCACCACTGCCAGGGTCCCATGATCCAGGGACCCCTTCCCCGGGAGAACGCACAGCGAGCCTGAGGCTGGTGCAACGTCACGGTGGCCTCTACTGCCGCAGGCTCGCCCCGCCTCCATACCCCTCCCTCTCCCCTGGCCTGAGTGAGCCAGAGCCCCCGAATCAGCTGCTCCTTTAACCCCGTCCTGTCTGAGCGAACAACAGATGCCCTCAGGCGACCTACACGCAGAGGCGGGGCCACATCCAAAGCTGAACCCCGGGAGCTGTGCGAACAAAGAAGAGAAAGGGAAATCTCTCCCAGCAGCCTCAGGAGAAGCGGATTAAATCTCCACAATCAACTTGATGTACGCTGCATCTGTGGAATACCTGAATAGACAATGAATGGTCCCCAAATTGAGGTGGTGGACTTTCGGAGCAACTGTAGACTTGGGGTCTGCTGTCTGTGACTGATATGTTTCTGATTTTTATGCTTATCTTAGTATAGTTTTTAGCGCTTATTATCATTGGTGGGTTTGTTTATTGGTTCAGTTGCTCTCTTTTTTAAATTATTATTACTATTTTATTTTTTATTTTAATTATTTTTTAATTTTTTAATTTTATTAAGTTTATTTTATTCTTTATTTTATTCTTTATTATTATTTTTCTTTCTTTTTTTCTCACTTTTCTTCTAAGCTGTGTGGCTGACAGGGTCTTGGTGCTCTGGCAGGGTGTCAGGCCTGAGCCTCTGAGGTGAGAGAGCCGAGTTCAAGACATTGGACCACCAGAGACCTCCCAGTCCCACATAATATCAAGCAGCGAGAGCTCTCCCAGAGATCTCTGTCTCAATGCTAAGACCCAGATCCACTTAACGGCCAGCAAGCTCCAGTGCTGGACACCCCACGCCAAACAACTAGCAAGACAGGAACACAACCCCATCCATTAGCAGAGAGGTTGCCTAAAATCATACTAAGTTCACAGACATCCCAAAACACACCATCGGACACAGCCCTGCCCACCAGAAAGGCAAGATCCAGCCCCACCCACCATAACACCTAAGGAGACAAAAGACCTGTATGCAGAAAACTACAAGACACTGAGGAAAGAAATTAAAGATGATATAAACAGATGGAGAGATATACCATGTTCTTGGATTGGAAGAATCAACATTGTGAAAATGACTATACTACCCAAAGCAATCTACAGATTCAGTGCAATCCCTATCAAACTACCAATGGTATTTTTCACAGAACTAGAACAAAAAATTTCACAATTTGTATGGAAACACAAAAGACCCTGAATAGCAAAAGCAATCTTGAGAAAGGAAAACGGAGCTGGAGGAATCAGCCTTCTGGACTTCAGACTACACCACAAAGTTACAGTAATCAAGACAGATCAAGACAGTATGGTACTGGCACAAAAACAGAAACATAGATCAATGGAACAGGATAGAAAGCCCAGAGATAAACCCACGCATATATGGTTACCTTATCTTTGATAAAGGACACAAGAGAATACAATGGAGAAAAGACAGCCTCTTCAATAAGTGATGCTGGGAAAACTGGACAGCTACACGTAAAAGAATGAAATTAGAACACTTCCTAACACCATACACAAAAATAAACTCAAAATGGATTAAAGACCTAAATGTAAGGCCAGACACTCTAAAACTCTTAGAGGAAAACATAAGCAGAACACTCCACGACATAAATCACAGCAAGATCCTTTTCACCCACCTCCTAGAGAAATGGAAATAAAAACAAAAATAAACAAATGGGACCTAATGAAACTTCAAAGCTTTTGCACAGCAAAGGAAACCATAAACAAGACGAAATAACAATACTCAGAATGGGAGAAAATATTTGCAAACGAAGCAACTGACAAAGGATTAATCTCCAAAATATACAAGCCACTCATGCAACTCAATATCAAAAAAACAAACCACCCAATACAAAAATGGGCAGAAGACCTAAATAAACATTTCTCCAAAGAAGATAAACAGTTTGTCAACAAACACATGAAAAAATGCTCAACATCACTAATCATTAGAGAAATGCAAATCAAAACTACAATGAGGTATCACCTCACACCAGTCAGAATGGCCATGATCAAAAAATCTACAAACAATAAATGCTGGAGAGGGTGATACAGCCACTATGGAGAACAGTATGGAGATTCCTGAAAAAACTGAAAATAGAACTACCATATGACCCAGCAATCCCATTATTGGGCATATACCCTGAGAAAACCATAATTCAAAAAGAGTCATGTACCACAATGTTCATTGCAGCTCTATTTACAATAGCCAGGACAATGGAAGCAACCTAAGTGTCTATCGACAGATGAATAGATAAAGAAGATGTGGCACATATATACAATGGAATATTACTCAGCCATAAAAGGAAACGAAATTGAGTTATTTGTATGGAGGTGGATGGACCTAGAGTCTGTCATACAGAATGAAGTAAGTCAGAAAGAGTAAAACAAATACCGTATGCTAACACATATATATGGAATCTAAAAAAACATGAAAATGGTTCTGAAGAACCTTGGGTCAGGACAGGAATAAAGACGCAGACGTAGAGAATGGACTTGAGGACACAGGGAGGGGGAAGGGTAAGTTGGGATGAAGTGAGAGAGTGACATGGACATATATACACTACCAAATGTAAAATAGATAGCTACTGGGAAGCAGTCGCATTGCACAGGGAGATCAGCTTGGTGCTTTGTGACCACCTAGAGGGGTGGGGTGGGAAGGATGGGAGGGAGACACAAGAGGGAGGAGATATGGGGATATATGTATACATATAGCTGATTCACTTTGTTATACAGCAGAAACTAACACAACCTTGTAAAGGAATTATACTCCAATAAAGATGTTAAAAAAAAAAGCCTGTTGGATGGCTGAGTGTCCCTGTTATTTTTATACTCAACAACTTATTTTAGAAATGAAAGTATTAAGAGATGAGTTGACAGCACACTAGTAACTAAATCAACAGTCTACTGAAAAATATGGCCAAAAAGTTACTGAAAAATTGTAGAGAAGCAGTAAGATGCTTTAACACTTGTTGTTCCATCATAACTCAATGCAGAAAAGATAAAGCAGGATTTTCATGTTTTAGGGGAGTTGGAATGGTAGTTAATTATTTCACTTAAGCCAAATTTTCCAATTAAGCATGGCTAAGACGTTAGGGAAGAAAAATAATTAAAGAGGAGGTAGCAGGTGGTAAATAAGGTGCTAACAAGAAAGACTGTACGTTTTGGGGGAGGATAGTGAATTGAAAGAGGTATGATATTAATAGGTAGTTTGCAATAATTAAATGTGATATTCTGGGGTGAGACTGCTTGGGTTTGACGTTTTGCTCTGCCAGTTACAAGCTACATAACCTTGGTTAATTTATTTCCCCTAAGCCTCAGATTGATCATCGGTAAAGTAAAAAAAAGTAATAATAAATATCTTATTTGTTAATAGGGATGATTAGTGGTATAAGCATACTGTTTAGCACAGTACCTACAGCATAATAAATGTAATAAATGTTAATGATGATATATATATAAAACAATGTTGTGTTAGTTTCAGGTGTACAGCAAAGTGATTAAATTATACATATACATATATCTATTCCTTTTCAGATTCTTTCCTCATATAGGTTATTACAGAATACTGAGCAGAGTTCCCTGTGCTGTATAGTAGGTCCTTGTTGGTTATCTATTTTAAATATAGCAGTGTGTTTTTGAACTTCTAAGAGTGCTGGGCACATAATAAAAATTCAGTAAATATTCTATATAAAATGGAAAATTAAGTAAGCTATGAATACTATGCCATAGTATCTATTATCTTACAGTATTCCAAAAAGAAATATGTTTTAATCAAACAATCCTTATAAACATAGTTCCACTTTTCTAATTCAAAGCCATCGCTTCCGCTTTCTGTTACCAAAACAATATATATCCCATAGGAAACAACCGAACACATTAACAATAGAGGCATAGAAGGCACCAGGTTTGCTTGTTGTTTCAGAGTCTTATCTTCTTCTTTCATATGCCAACTAATTAAGGCTATAAAACAATTAAGGTCTCCAGTTGTTCAGATGTCCCAACATGCAACCATATTTTAATCCCTATGTACTTTCTCAATTTTCAACATCCAGACTTCAAAAATCTTAAATCACATAAATGTTCTAACCCAAAGAGGAGGTTTAGTTTCTATTAGGAAAGCTATAAAATTTGTTGATAAGAGAATTAAAAAAATAAAAACAGGAAGGCATGACAAACCATGTTTTAAACAGCAAACTTCTGAGCTTTGGGAAAGAATATCTGAATCTCAGTTAGGACAAGAGAAGGAAGAACGTAAACAGAGTCTAAAATTCACCTCAATTCTGCCTGACTGTCAAGTCTCTGTGTGGTTTGGATAAAGTTTCCATAATATGAATATATTAAACATATTTTCTTTACGACAGTTATAACCGAGAACTATACCCAAATTAAAAAATAATTAAAGACAATAATAAAATAATAAAAACCAATTGCAGTACATGTCCAAATTGGGGCTCATTGTAAATGAATGACTTTTCAAGTTCCAGACTTTAGTGCTTCTTTAGCTACATAAAACGTAGGCAAGACCTTGGCCATTTACCCAACCCAAGGGCAAGGTGACAATGAAATGCATATGGCTTGTAAACTGGCCATCACTTCTTGGCTGACCTTCCATCCTGCTGAAAGATGCGCTTTCTCCACAGTGGCTGGCACTAAATCTAACTGACTGACCACCCCTGACAGTTTGGAGTTTCTCTCTCACAGAGTTTGTTTGCCTTCTCTCTGTATCTGGTGTATCGTCCTTGCTCTAACTAGCTCTCTTAAACGCCCTCAGCCCCCAACCTCTTCTTACTGAATGATATGGCTGTTTCTATCTAGCCAATTAAACTGAAAGTCCATGAGGCAAGACCACCCCTCACTCTTTGGAACACCGTCCCCTTCAGTTTGACATTCATATATAAATAAAAATAGCTGTTAAGTTTGGTTCTAGCTGGGGGAACTGGTAAAAGGCAAGAATCTCTTTTGACATTAGAATTTTAGTGGTTGGTTGTAACAGTACCCATTTATTGTGTACCTGTTATGGTCTATTAACTGTAAGAGGGAAGGACAGTTGCAATGAAATGTGATGGGCATATAGTAAATTTATCTTTCTAAGGAAATAGAGGGGCCAATGGATAAGGAAGCACACAGGAAGCCTATGTAGATCTCCTCAGAGGCGAGGGATCTGGGAAACCCAAAGCGTGACTCCCTGGGGTATTATAAAGGGACTTGGAATTAGCCAGAATGGGATGGAGGTAGATTCCAAACAACAGGAACAGTGTGAGAGCAGAATATGCAAAGGCAGGGAAGCCTGAAATCATCTCCTAGCCCAGGTAGATGACAACCTGCTTTCCTACTCATCTTTCTGACGCTGAAAAAAAGAGAAAACCACATTGGTTATCTCTTTGCTTACCATTTTTTTATAAATATGAAACTGAATTAATATTAATATAGAATCTTTATTTCTGCCCAGTTATTGAGCTCAATATATACTTTATACACATTTTATTTAATTGTCAAAACAAACATTAAGAAAGGCACTATAGGGAATTCCCTGGAGGTCCAGTGGTTAGGACCCTGCACTTTTACTGCTGAGGGCCTGGATTCAGTCCCTGGTCAGGGAACTAAGATCCCGCAAGCAGCTGCGTGGCATGGTCAAAAAAATAAGGCTCAGGGAGGTTAAATGGACTGTCTAGAGTCATGCAGCTTGTGAATGACAGCCTGGATTCAACCTGAGGTTGAGACATCACAGTGTAGAGCCTGTTTGTTCTTTGGGACAAGGGGACTTGCACATTACATACAGGAGCAGCTGAGAGGAAGCAGGACTCTTTCAGGGTGTGGGTACCAAAATAAGATTCCTAAGCACTTTGCAGAAGTCCATGTAACCCTGTATCACCGTTCGTGACTCTCTCCTGGTGTTGTATCCACTGCATATGGTACTGAAATGGGTATGTTTGGTTCCCAAAGGGCAGGATTTGGGGTCCTCATCCCCAATATGCTGTGACCTAGAGGCGGCTCTGTTCTAAATTCTAGACCCGATGTTATATAATAGTTCATATCTGCCTTGAGCTTACACACGTGTGATCTGATATGATTTTCACTGCTATGCTGTGAGGTTGACAGAGTGAGCATTCCTTTTATTATTATGACCAGCTTACAAATAGAGAATCTGGAGCCCAGGAAGAGTAGGTACTTTTCTCAAGTCACATAGTACACTGAGCTCATGTGATGGCAGGAATGGAACCCAGGTCAGGCCACCGCTTATCATAAAACAGGACAAATCAAGGTCATTACTGAGAAGCCAGGATTTAAGCTTCCAGTGTGCTGGCATGGCAGAGCAATTCAGGAAAAGAGAAGAAAGCATAACAGCTGCTTTCACCAAATTCTGAACATCCAGGGTTGAAAAGAACCTGAGGGCTCATCTGGTGCCACGGGCCTCTGTGACAGCTGGACAGCTGTGGGCGCAGAGGCCAGCGTGAGACGCACAGCCTGTACCGGGTCTGTGCACAGCTGGGAGCTAATGGGAGTGTTGGGGACATTGGTCCAGCACTGATGGGATGGGATTCATAGTCCTCCCCATGGGGCTGGAGAATTGTCCCCAGAAGCAAATCAGTGTTCTAGGTTAGAGGCTGAGATGGGCCGGGAGTGCAAAGCGTAGCACAGCCCTCGTGCTTTCCCTCCCAGGGGGCAAACAGTTCAGATTTTGCCTGTAAAGATAAAGACTCCTTTCCTCAATTTTCAGGCACCTGCCATCAAAAGACTGCGGGAATTACTACCCAGGAAAAAGACATTTGGGATCAAAGTGCAGATAACAAGTTTGCTTTTGACTACATCGACGAATATAGAAAGTCAAATGGAAGTTTGTCAAGAATTCACAGAAAACCTCAAGAAGGAAATAAAATCCACTCCCAGGGCATCAGTATCACATTTGTGTGTGTGTGTGTGTTCACGGGCATGTTTGAAAAACAGTCTCCTGTCAGAATAAACATTTAGTGTGGATTGTCCATTACTGCTCTTTTGGTCTCATGATGCATCATTTCTTTTTTTTTTTTAATTAAACTTTTTATTTTGAGATAACTATAGATTCATATGCAGTTGTAAGAAATAGTACAGAGAGGTCCCTGTATCCTTTATCCAGTTTTTCTCCATGAAAACCTATGGTGCACAGGGAACTACATTCAATATCTTGTAAGAACTTATAATGGAAAAGAATCTGAAAAGAATATATATTCAGAATATATAACTGAATCACTTTGCTGTACACCTGAAACTAACACAACATTGTAAATCCACCAAACTTCACAAACCACAACCAGCACACTGACATTGAAACAGTCGAGATACAGAACATTTCCCTCATCACAATGATCCCTTGGGCTGCCCTTTCATAGCTACATCTGCTTCCCTCATTCCCTCCTCAACCCCTGGCAACCACTCATGTGTTCTCCATTTCTATTATTTTGTCATTTCAAGAATGCTATATAAATGGAATGACACAGCATGTAAACTTTTGTCTTTCTCCACTCAGCATAATTCTCTGGAGATTTGTCCAGGTTGTTGCATGTATCAACATTAGTGTTGAGTAGCATTCCATGGGATGAATATACCAAAGTTTGTTTCACTTTTCACCTGCTGGAGGTGAAGTGCAGACTCCCTACAGGAACTCAGGCAACCCCATGTTTTTAGTGTCGAGAGAGAGAGATTTTTGATGGAACAGCTTCAGAAACATCTTCCTGAGCAGAATGTAGTAGTAACAACAAGGGCAGATTTTCTGGGATTTAGGTAACCTCTGCCAGACTGGAGAAAATATGATAGAAGCCCATCCCTGGGGCTCAAGCAGAAGGATCATCCTGAGGACCGGAAATAAAAATGTCTAAGTGTCTTTAGTCAGCCGAAACAGTGTTTCCATGTAATCATCCCCTGCCTTCCATAATGAAAACAATTAGCCCAAGAGCAAGTCAAATTAGGCATTTTCTTCTGAAGTGTGCAACATATAAAGAGCCCTGATGTGTGAAATAGAGGAGGGTGAGTTTGCATAACCCAGAGGTGACGCTTACAGGGCACTGTGGTCCCTGCTGTGACAGCCGCATCGTCATAAAGGCTTCAAGACCAATTAATAAGCTGGAACCGAACAGGGAGGTTGAGGAGAAGGCAAAGACTTAGAAGAGCATCTGGAGAACATGCACAGTTCAAAGAGAAGGGGTAAGAAATAATTGGGATTGTTTTCTGAGATCTGCAAAAGTTGACAACTAGAAAGAAAAAGGATTTGTTCTCTATAAGGAGACAGTCTTTATTCTCATAATAAATAAATAATTTCTGTCAGAATAAAATCTACCTCTTAGCCCCTAGGATAAAGTGAAAACTCGTTGAAGTTGGAATCAAACTGATACAGTTCCCTTCACATTTCGTTGTATGTACAGACCTCTGAATTCTTTGTCTAAAGCAAGGTTATTACACCAAAAGATACGGAATTGAAGGGACGGTATGCTGTTTGTATTAGAAAAATATTGTCTTGGGTTTTTTGTTTTTGTCTTGTTCATCTTCTGAGAATGAGTTCTAGAATAGTGGTACATTAAGAAAAGTCGGTACCAACAAACAAATTCAAAAATTTGTCTGGAAACATAAAGGAGTGAAGGAGTCAAGAGCTTTATGGAAAAACACTAAGCAAATCAATTATTTCTGGTATGGCCTGAGGCTGGTTGGGGGGAACACGTTGCTTTTAGCACCACTCACAGTCTTAATACTGTTACTTTGGAGAAAACCAGCCCTGGACACAGTATGACTCTGCTTATAACTCTGTAATGACCATGCCCAGACGGGCAGGCAAGGAGTCCCAGCCAGAGTCTATTTTAGCTAGACTTGTGTACCAAGTTGTTTAGCTTTAGGGAGGTACAGCACAGATTGTCCTGCGTCGGACCTGACTAAAGCTCCCAATCTTCTGCTTTTATCTTCTCATTTTCTGTCTGAATGTCTTAGCACTCTCTGCTCCAACAGATAATTATGGGTTGGTCAATTCAGTTAAAATACAAAACCATTTCATCAACTTTGTCTTTGAGGCAAGATAATGCCCAAGACCAGGTAAAATACTCAAATCTCCAAAAGGATCTTTGGGAGTAAGGCAAAGAGTGGGATGTCTGGTCCTTAAGGAAGCTTGTGTAGGAGAAATGAATGATAGAAAAGGAGATCCAAAGTAGTTCTTACATTATCAGTCATTCAACACCAAGTGAGAGCTGCCACTTCAGCCATCACACTGGGTCAGCTTTCTTTTCAACCACCACCAAGTCACTATTGGATACCCTATTCCCAAATAACAGGGCAATCACATTTACTGAGTTTTGCAATGCTTAGACCCTAGACAGTGCATTTGTTTTCAAAGGAAGATAACTTAAGAAACTAAGGCAGTCTCTATATAGTAGAGCCTGTATAAATGATGCAGTGCATGATTTCCTCAGCTTTGGATATTCTGATTAAACTCTCATCCTTCAGAAAGAAATAAGAATTATTAAACTCAAAATACACTAGAAGTTGAAATTTAGTTCAACTAAATTTACCTAAGTTCAAGTGATGCTGTTAAAAGATTTTAATGGGCCAGAGCAAGGCATTTTCTCCTGCAGACAGAGAGTAATTTGTGCTTCAGCCAGGGTGTTTGTGACCTAGGATCAAGTTGCCTCTTCCTTTGTAATATTATCAGATAGGCATTTTTTCCCCCTGTATCTCTTTGAGTGTAAATAGGTAAAGCAGCTTAAAAAGGACAAGTGTGTTTCAACTGGACATAGATTTAAGGTAATAAGATTGTAAGAGATAGAATTAAAGACTCGTGAACAAAAAAAAAAGAACAAAGTATCCCTCATCGTCCAGTTACACAAGGGTTCAGTCACAATCCACTGCAGTCACCCACTGACAGAGCACCCTGAGGGGAATTCAGGATGGAAAAAAAGAGGATGAGGCACTCTGTGCTTTGGGTAAATGGGCCCTTAGATAGTTAAAATGCGTATCTCAGGAAGAATTTCAGTGACTCCAGATTCCTGTATCTTCCCACACATAGAAAAGCGCTAAAACCATTAACTTCAGACATCTGTTCTTTGTGATTTGCAATAATCTTTACCAGGATGTATGCTTGACTGCATTTATTCCTCAGCCAAAAATTATATATAAACTGGCTTCTCCCCTACCTCATCAGAGCATTTTCTCAGAGGCTGTCTCCCAGGCTATAGTCTTCAGTAAGACCCTAAGTTAAACTCACAATTTTCATGTTGTGCATTTTTCTTTAAGTCTACAGACTGAATCCATGATGAAAATAAATCTACCTTATAGTTTCTCAGTTTTCTATGTACTAGATTCTATGTTAAGTGCCTTACATACCTCAGCTAACTGAATTCTCACAACAAACTTCTGATTTAATTATTTTATGCCCATTTACAGATGAAGATACCAAAACTTAAAGAGTTTGACTAACTTGCTCAAGGACTCATAAGAAGTCAGGATTGGAATCCGGTTCTCTCTGACTTTAAAGCATATATTTTAAGGTACCCAGTCTAGTAATCATTACTAGTCTGGTAGTCATTACTGGTAGGACAAAAAAAAATGTCTTTTCCTTTCATTAACAAACAGATTGAGATTTTCTGTAAGTCAGGGGGTTTTTGTCTATTTTGAGTCATCTACAAAATAAAATGCCCAAAGATGCTATCCTGCAAAATTATGTTTGTACTTCAGACATTTATTGTATATTATGACAATCATTGAAGAGCAAAAAATTGAGAAATGAAATATAAAATTACCATCTCAATACTCTAGTCTTATTATAAAACAAATTAATGACCTATCTGAAGTAACCATGGTGACATTACATAAAGAGACTAAATTTGTGTGCCCAAAACACAAATATTTCATCTCTGAAATTAATTACTTCCTCTGCTTAAAAAATTCTCCTTTACCTAATGAGAAAAAGGACAATGGTGAGCTATGTTTAGGGAAGAGTATTTACATTATTTCATATAATGGTCCATAAACCCTGGCAATAAAAAAAGACATCATTCTGGTTACAGATTTATTAACATTAGGAAATGGACTCAGATTCAAGCAGTTCAGGTGTTTCAGTCAGTAAATTCTAGGTAATGTGCAATAGCAAGAACAACCTCAAAAGATAAAAATTTTGGTGATTTAAACCAACAAAGATTTATTGCTTTCTTGCAGATCAGTAAGGAATCTCTGCTCATCCTAGCCATTCAGAACTTCCTGCTGATGGGGCAGCTACCATGTCAAGTGTTGTGTGTAGCCGTGCCAAATGGAAAAGAGAGAATATCGTAGGGCATCTCATCTGAATTAAATGTTCTAGCCCAGAAGGGATATATATCACTTCCCCTTACAATTAATCGGTCACAAGGGGACCAGAGCAAGTGACATTATCATGTGCCCATGCCAGGATGGGTTCAAGAAATAGTGTCATAACTGACTGAGTAGTTCTTTTGTTTTTCATTTGCTCTATCTGCTGCCTCTTTCTAGGATTACCTGAATTATCTTTTGACTTCTTTGTGCTTTACATCAAGAAGAGTCTTGTCTTAAGTGTATTTTATGCAATAACAGTTTTCTACATCTACAATCTAGTGATTATTAGGACCTATTTAGAACTACATAGTTGTCTTCCGAAGATTTCCTGTGATTATTGTAGTCAAACTCTGATATAGTTTAGTTGTCTTCATAATAAAAGGCTCATACTTTCTATATACTCATCTATGAAAAAGAAAACAATCATATTTGGGGGTTGGAAACTGTTACTCTAAGATTTTGCATCCAGTTTTATTAAGTAGGATAGTCCTTTATTCCAAGCTAAAGTGATATACCATAAAAGGGATATACCCTGTGTTGGCAGGGGAATGAATAAAAGAGCTATATTATTAATTTCCGTTATGTACTATGGTTGATTATTAGCTGTGTTAGGTTGAACATTTGACTTTTGTGCCTAACACCTCTTTCCTGATTTTGGCAGATGCTGTGGGTCCTCAGCCTCTATCCCCTTGAATCCCTTTTGTGTTGCTGTGCATGTCAATCTGACTTCCACAGCCCAAATCCTGTATTTTTGTTGGATGGTTGCCCTCAGGCTGTCAGAACCCATTTTGACTGCAGGCATGGAGGGCCAGAAGTGGTTCCAATTTAACAAATTAACATCACTCCCAGGGCCTTAACCAAAAGTGTTGGTGTGAGGGTCTAAATACTTCAGCAACCTTGTCCTTCAGCTGGGATAATTCTGAGGCATGTGTAAATTGCCAGAGCTTCCCAGGGAGGATCAAGCTTTAGTTGTCCACTGTGGGAGCTGGCTTATTAACTGCATGTCCCTTATTGGCTGTCTGTGCTTCTCGAAATCACCACCCTTCCCCTCCATTCCCCTGATGGTTCCTGCATTCTCCAAACAAACTGCATCCACTCCCTCCTTGCCTCAGAGTACAGTTTCTCTGGGAAACCCAACTAAGACAATAAACAAGTGCCAATTTAGAATAAATATTTTTTTTAGTGAATACAGTTTTGGAATTAAGACAAAGGAAAAAGAAATACCACAACATGAGTTCAAAGGAATCCCGTGGGGAAATGGTGGTGAGGCCCTAGGAAAAGCACAGCGTTCCTGAAACATTCTCCACGTGAAAGACTTGCAGGCAAACACATTAAAGAAATGCTTCATAATATAACCCTCTTTCAGAGGTTCAAAATGTACATTAATACAGTATCAGTGGTTCTGTGAAGCCCTGAAAATCTGTTTAATATCCTGTAGTTGAGAACTTCACAACGTGTTTCACCATAGAACGTTTTTTTCCAGAGGCCCCTGTAAATCACACTTTTTAAAATGCTTATCTAAACAGCACTGTAAATAAAAAATTTTAAAAACCACAATGTACGTCATAAATATATATATAATTCTTATTATATGTCAATTATACCTCAATAAAGCTGGAAAAATTATTCTAAAAATTAAAAATAAACTGCATTGTAAGGGAGAATAAAATTCTTTTTTTTTAATAATCAGATTCCACTAATTTAGAATTTGAAAATAGTCAACATAGACCAGGCTAAAAGGTTATTACTTTTTTAATGAAGAATTTTAAGGCTAAGTGTTAGATTTCATGAGTTTATTCTTAACTTAGCTAAAAAAGTAGCTTTTCACAAAAACATCAATGGAATTCGTTGTTATCAAATGGAGGATGCCAATTTCAAGGGACTCTTGTCTTCCTATTAAAGGAGACTGTTTACATAGGAATCTTAGGAGGTGAATCAGTTATTTAAAACTTTTTAAAAAACAATGGCAAGGGGCTTCCCTGGTGGCACAGTGGTTAAGAATCCGCCTGCCAGTGCAGGGGATATGGGTTCGGTCCCTGGTCCGGGAAGATCCCACATGCCGCGGAGCAACTAAACCCATGAGCCACAACTACTGAGCCTGCGCTCTAGAGCCCGCGAGCCACAACTACTGAAGCCCGCGCGCCTAGAGCCTGTGCTCCGCAACAAGAGAAGCCCACGCACCGCAATGAAGAGAAGACCCCGCTCGCCACAACTAGAGAAAGCCCGCATGTAGCAATGAAGACCCAACACAGCCAAAAATAAATAAATTAATTAATTAAAAAAAAAAAACACAATGGCAAACATTTATTGAATGCCTACTATGTATTGGGCACAACATATTTTCATAAATACTCTATATTGCAGATAAATTTTCATTCAGAGTAGCTTTCCCATGGAAGGAAAGAGAAAAAAAATAACATTGAACTTAAGTCTGAGACACTTCAGTTATTACTGGTTTTGTTTTTTATTTTTAGCATTCAACTAATGAGCCCTGTCTGTCAGATGCTGAATATAGATGAAAGGTTGCATAAGGTTGCTTTATGAAAGGTGTTTTCAGCTAAAATAAACATCATTTTTTAAAGCACTAAAAATGATTAATTTTGATATTATCAAACGCTTTTAATATGGTTAGCAAGAATGTGATGAGGGTAATTTTTAAGTTCAATTGGAAGAGACCACAAGGAAGCCAGTTTTGGGCATGTAAATATTTAGATGAGAAGAGAATATAACTAAAATTCCAGCCATAAGGAAATGGGATTTTTGGTATGGATATTTAGAAATGGTAACTTACATGAATTATGATCTAAGTTAACAAAAGTGAAGTAATTTTGAATGTATCTAAGCAACGAAATTAAATAGTAATTGAATGAAATATTTCGGAGGGTACTTATAGCCACTGAAGCACTCAATAGAATCTTTTGGGACATTTTTCCCCACATCTCTTGAAAATTCAGATGATCATATCATTTAAGATATGTTCAATATGGCCTAGCTTATTTGGTTAAGATAGAGAGCTAAATACAACCTTGGAAGGGTCTTAATGCATATAATGGTACAGCTGTAGTCAAGTAGAAAAATTATTGGCCTTAAAATCAGAACAACTAGCCTATCAAACTCTATGGACTGATAAGGTTTATAGCTGAATGATTCAATTTCTCTACATCTAAATTTCCACATCTGTAAAATTATATATATATATACACACACACACACATATGCATACATACACATACGTACATGTTTACACATATACACGTAGATATATGCATATATACATTTATGCATATATACATATTTACATATATGTACACATATATACATATATGGATATACATATACACCTACACATACATTCACATATTTACATATATATATACATATATACAAACACATATATATATATCAGGATTTTTGTGAGGACTAAAAGATATAATGCATACAAAAATGATCTTTAAATTTTAAAGTGAGGAACACATGTGATGATTATTATTAGATAAAATCACTTGGCAAAATTATATTTCTCTATTCTCCGTCAGAGAATAACACTGAGGATCTCCTTACTTATTCAGATTTGCTATAGCCCTTTAGCTATTGGTTCTTAAAAATCAAACACTAGAGGACTGAATTATGTCATACTTGCTAGTGGAATATTATCTTAAACATCTGCACAAATTAATTGACCTTATGTCTTTTTGTCCTTATTATAAACATTTCACATTTATTAGTGTGTCATCAGATATTTGGATTCAGACTTGAATTCGAATGCCAACACCACTACTGAAAACTGAACGCCACTTCACCTATCTGAACTTCAATTTCAGGTCATTATGAAGGGCAGTAATAATAAATCAGACCTCATGGACTTTTTATAATGGTTAGATAAAATAATATATTCAGCCTGTAGTGCACAGAAAAGCACATAGTAAGGGCTCAATTACTGTTGATTTTTTTCTCTTCCCTCCTCCATAAAGACCTTGCTTATTTTCTGGTTTCTCTGGGTCCAATATTGTTCCTGATTTACAGGTAATGCTCGATACCTGTCAGTTGAATGGATGAATGACCACCCAACCTAGTTTCTCAGGAGAGCAGATGCCCTTCCAGGTCAAACCCAGACTCTTGGGTCTGATTCTCCATGTGCACAGAATCAAGCGTGACCTGTCTCCCCAGCTCTGCTCCTCCAGCATGGTAGCCCTTGAATCAAAAGTCCCCCGTGTCTGCACTGCCTCCTGTTAAAGCTTCCTCTCCAACACTTTAAAAATCTTTGATTTACCTTGCTGAGCCCTCACTAGTATTTCTCCTTTGCTTTTCCTTGTTCAAATCTCAATATTTACTTTAAGGGGTCTGGGCAAGATGGCGGAAGAGTAAGACGCGGAGATCACCTTCCTTCCCACAGATACATTAGAAATATATCTACACGTGGAACTGCTCCTACAGAACACCCACTGAACGCTGGCAGAAGACGTCAGACCTCCCAAAAGGCAAGAAACTCCCCACGTACTTGGGTAGGGCAAAAGGAAAAAGAAATAACAGAGACAAAAGAATAGGGACAGGGCCTGCACCAGTGGGAGGGAGCCGTGAAGGAGGAAAGGTTTCCACACACTAGGAGCCCCTTCGCGGGCGGAGACTGCGGATGGCGGAGGGGGGAAGCTTCGAAGCCACGGAGGAGAGCGCAGCCACAGGGGTGCGGAGGGCAAAGCGGAGAGATTCCCACACAGAGGATCGGGGCTGACCAGCACTCACCAGCCTGAGAGGCTTGTCTGCTCCCCCGCCGGGGCGGGCGGGGGCTGGGAGCTGAGGCTCGGGCTTCGGAGGTCGGATCGCAGGGAGAGGACTGGGGCTGGCGGTGTGAACACAGCCTGAAGGGGTTAGTGAACCACAGCTAGCCAGGAGGGAGTCCGGGAAAAAGTCTGGAGCTGCCGAAGAGGCAAGAGACTTTTTCTTGCCTCTTTGTTTCGCGGTGCGCGAGGAGAGGGGATTCAGAGTGCCGCTTAAAGGAGCTCCAGAGACGGGCGCGAGCTGCAGCTATCAGCGCGGACCGCAGAGACGGGCATGAGACGCTAAGGCTGCTGCTGCCGCCACCAAGAAGCCTGTGTGCAAACACAGGTCACTATCCACACCTCCCCTCCCAGGAGCCTGTGCAGCCCGCCACTGCCAGGGTCCCATGATCCAGGGACAACTTCCCCGGGAGAACGCACGGCACGCCTCAGGTTCCTGCAATGTCACGCCAGCCTCTGCCGCCGCAGGCTCGCCCCGCATCCATACCCCTACCTCCCCCCGGCCTGAGTGAGCCAGAGCCCCCGAATCAGCTGCTCCTTTAACCCCGTCCTGTCTGAGCGAAGAACAGATGCCCTCAGGCGACCTACATGCAGAGGCGGGGCCAAACCCAAAACTGAACCCCAGGAGCTGTGCGAACAAAGAAGAGAAAGGTAAATCTCTCCCAGCAGCCTCAGGAGCAGCGGATTAAATCTCCACAAACAACTTGATGTACCTGCATCTGTTGAATACCTGAATAGAAAACGAATCATCCCAAATTCAGGAGGTGGACTTTGGAAGCAGGATATATTAATTTTTCCCCTTTTCCTTTTTTTGTGAGTGTATATGTGTATGCCTGGGTGAGATCTTGTCTGTATAATTTTGCTTTCACCATTTGTCCTAGGGTTTGGTCCGTCCGTTTTTGTTTTTTTTCTCGTTTTTTTACTTTAAAAATTTTTTTTCGTACTAAATGTTTCTTAATAATTTTTTCCTTATATTCTATTTTTAAAAGTTAAAAAAATTTTTTTCTTAATAAGTTTTTTCATATTTTTTATTTTAAAAAATTTTAAAAAAATTTTTCTTAATTTTTCCTTAATAATTTTTTCTTATAAAAAATTAATAAATTTATTTTAAAAAATTAAAAAAAAATTTTCTTAATAAATATTTCCTTAATAATTTTTTTCTTATTTTTTCTTATAATAGCTTTATTTTATTTTATTTTATCCTCTTTTTTTCTTTCTTTCTATTTTTTCTCCCTTTTATTCTGAGCCGTGTGGATGAAAGGCTCTTGGTGCTCCAGCCAGGCATCAGGGCTGTGCCTCTGAGGTGGGAGAGCCAACGTCAGGACACTGGTCCACAAGAGACCTCCCAGCTCCACGTAATACCAAATGGCGAAAATCTCTCAGAGATCTCCATCTCAACATCAAGACCCAGCTTCACTAAACGATCAGCAAGCTACAGTACTGGACACCCTATGCCAAACAACTAGCAAGACAGGAACACAGCCCCATCCATTAGCAGAGAGGCTGCCTAAAATCATAATAAGGCCACAGACACCCCAAAACACACCACCAGACGTGGACGTGCCCACCAGAAAGACAAGATCCAGCCTCATCCACCAGAACACAGGCACTAGTCCCCTCCACCAGGAAGCCTACACAACCCACTGAACTAACCTTAGCCACTGGGGACACATACCAAAAACAATGGGAACTACGAACCTGCAGCCTGTGAAAAGGAGACCCCAAACACAGTAAGATAAGCAAAATGAGAAGACAGAAAAACACACAGCAGATGAAGGAGCAGGGTCAAAACACACCAGACCTAACAAATGAAGAGGAAATAGGCAGTCTACCTGAAAAAGACTTCAGAATAATGATAGTAAAGATGATCCAAAATCTTGGAAATAGAATAGACGAAATGCAAGAAACATTTAACAAGGACGTAGAAGAACTAAAGAGGAACCAAGCAATGATGGAAACCACAATAAATGAAATTAAAAATGCTCTAGACGGGGTCAATAGCAGAATAACTGAGGCAGAAGAACGGATAAGTTACCTGGAAGATAAAATAGTGGAAATAACTACTGCAGAGCAGGATAAAGAAAACAGAATGAAAAGAACTGAGGACAGTCTCAGAGACCCCTGGGACAACATTAAATGCACCAACATTTGAATTACAGGGGTCCCAGAAGAAGAAGAGAAAAAGAAAGGGACTGAGAAAATATTTGAAGACATTATAGTTGAAAACTTCCCTAATATGGGAAAGGAAATAGTTAACCAAGTCCTGGAAGCACAGAGAGTCCCATACAGGATAAATCCAAGGATAAACACGCCAAGACACATATTAATCAAACTATCAAAAATTAAATATAAAGAAAACATATTAAAAGCAGCAAGGGAAAAACAACAAATAACACACAAGGGAATCCCCATAAGGTTAACAGCTGATCTTTCAGCAGAAACTCTGCAAGCCAGAACGGAGTGGCAGGATATACTTAAAGTGATGAAGGAGAAAAACCTACAACCAAGATTACTCTACCCAGCAAGGTTCTCATTCAGATTTGATGGAGAAATTAAAACCTTTACAGACAAGCAAAAGCTGAGAGAGTTCAGCACCACCAAACCAGCTTTACAACAAATGCTAAAGGAACTTCTCTAGGCAAGAAACACAAGAGAAGGAAAACACCTACAATAACAAACCCAAAACATTTAAGAAAATGGGAATAGGAACATACATATCAATAACTACCTTAAATGTAAATGGATTAAATGCTCCCACCAAAAGACACAGGCTGGCTGAATGGATACAAAAACAAGACCCATATATATGCTGTCTACAAGAGACCCACTTCAGACCTAGAGACACATACAGACTGAAAGTGAGGGGATGGAAAAAGATATTCCATGCAAATGGAAATCAAAAGAAAGCTGGAGTAGCAATTCTCATATCAGACAAAATAGACTTTAAAATAAAGACTATTACAAGAAACAAAGAAGGACACTATATAATGATCAAGGGATTGATCCAAGAGGAAGCTATAACAATTGTAAATATTTATGCACCGAACACAAGAGCACCTCAATACATGAGGCAAATACTAACAGCCATAAAAGGGGAAATCGACAGTAACACACTCATAGTAGGGGACTTTAACACCCCACTTTCACCAATGGACAGATCATCCAAAATGAAAATAAATAAGGAAACACAAGCTTTAAATGATACATTAAACAAGATGGACTTAATTGATATTTATAGGACATTCCACCCAAAAACAACAGAATACACATTTCTCTCAAGTGCTCATGGAACATTCTCGAGGATAGATCATATCTTGGGTCACAAATCAAGCCTTGGTAAATTTAAGAAAATTGAAATCGTATCAAGTATCTTTTCCGACCACAACGCTATGAGACTAGATATCAATTACAGGAAAAGATCTGTAAAAAATACAAACACATGGAGGCTACACAATACACTACTTAATAACGAAGTGATCACTGAAGAAATCAAAGGGGAAATCAAAAAATACCTAGAAACAAATGACAATGGAGACACGACGACCCAAAACCTATGGGATGCAGCAAAAGCAGTTCTAAGAGGGAAGTTTATAGCAATACAAGCCTACATCAAGAAACAGGAAATATCTCGAATAAACAACCTAACCTTGCACCTAAAGCAATTAGAGAAAGAAGAACAAAAAAACCCCAAAGTTAGCAGAAGGAAAGAAATCATAAAGATCAGATCAGAAATAAATGAAAAAGAAATGAAGGAGACAATAGCAAAGATCAATAAAACTAAAAGCTGGTTCTTTGAGAAGATAAACAAAATTGATAAACCATTAGCCAGACTCATCAAGAGAAAAAGGGCGAAGACTCAAATCAATAGAATTAGAAATGAAAAAGGAGAAGTAACCACTGACACTGCAGAAATACAAACGATCATGAGAGATTACTACAAGCAACTCTATGCCAATAAAATGGACAACCTGGAAGAAATGGACAGATTCTTAGAAATGCACAACCTGCCGAGACTGAACCAGGAAGAAATAGAAAATATGAACAGACCAATCACAAGCACTGAAATTGAAACTGTGATTAAAAACCTTCCAACAAACAAAAGCCCAGGACCAGATGGCTTCACAGGCGAATTCTATCAAACATTTAGAGAAGAGCTAACACCTATCCTTCTCAAACTCTTCCAAAATATTGCAGAGGGAGGAACACTCCCCAACTCATTCTACAAGGCCACCATCACCCTGATACCAAAACCAGACAAAGATGTCACAGAGAAAGAAAACTACAGGCCAATATCACTGATGAACATAGATGCCAAAAATCCTCAACAAAATATTAGCAAACAGAATCCAACAGCACATTAAAAGGATCATACACCATGATCAAGTGGGGTTTATTCCAGGAATGCAAGGATTCTTCAATATACGCAAATCAATCAACGTGATACATCATATTAACAAATTGAAGGAGAAAAACCATATGATCATCTCAATAGATGCAGAGAAAGCTTTCGACAAAAATCAACACCCATTTATGATAAAAGCCCTGCAGAAAGTAGGCATAGAGGGAACTTTCCTCAACATAATAAAGGCCATATATGACAAACCCACAGCCAACACTGTTCTCAATGGTGACAAACTGAATCCATTTCCACTAAGATCAGGAACAAGACAAGGTTGCCCACTCTCACCACTATTATTCAACATAGTTTTGGAAGTGTTAGCCACAGCAATCAGAGAAGAAAAAGAAATAAAAGGAATCCAAATTGGAAAAGAAGAAGTAAAGCTGTCACTGTTTGCAGATGACGTGATACTATACATAGAGAATCCTAAAGATGCTACCAGAAAACTACTAGAGCTAATCAATGAATTTGGTAAAGTAGCAGGATACAAAATTAATGCACAGAAATCTCTTGCATTCCTATACATTAATGATGAAAAATCTGAAAGTGAAATTAAGAAAACACTCCCGTTTACCATTGCAACAAAAAGAATAAAATACCTAGGAATAAACCTACCTAAGGAGACAAAAGACCTGTATGCAGAAAACTATAAGACACTGATGAAAGAAATTAAAGATGATACAAATAGATGGAGAGATATACCATGTTCTTGGATTGGAAGAATCAACATTGTGAAAATGACTCTACTACCCAAGGCAATCTACAGATTCAATGCAATCCCTATCAAACTACCACTGGCATTTTTCACAGAACTAGAACAAAAAATTTCACAATTTGTATGGAAACACAAAAGACCCCGAATAGCCAAAGCAATCTTGAGAACGAAAAATGGAGCTGGAGGAATCAGGCTCCCTGACTTCAGACTCTACTACAAAGCTACAGTAATCAAGACAGTTTGGTACTGGCACAAAAACAGAAACATAGATCAATGGAACAGGATAGAAAGCCCAGAGATAAACCCACACACATATGGTCACCTTATCTTTGATAAAGGAGGCAAGCATATACAGTGGAGAAAAGACAGCCTCTTCAATAAGTGGTGCTGGTAAAACTGGACAGGTACATGTAAAAGTATGAAATTAGAACACTCCCTGACACCATACACAAAAATAAACTCAAAATGGATTAAAGACCTAAGTGTAAGGCCAGACACTATCAAACTCTTAGAGGAAAACATAGGCAGAATACTCTATGACATAAATCACAGCAAGATCCTTTTTGACCCAGCTCCTAGAGAAATGGAAATAAAAAAACAAATGGGACCTAATGAAACTTAAAAGCTTTTGCACAGCAAAGGAAACCATAAACAAGACCAAAAGACAACCCTCAGAATGGGAGAAAATATTTGCAAAATGAAGCAACTGACAAAGGATTAATCTCCAAGATTTACAAGCAGCTCATGCAGCTCAATAACAAAAAAACAAACAACCCAATCCAAAAATGGGCAGAAGACCTAAACAGGCATTTCTCCAAAGAAGATATACAGATTGCCAACAGACACATGAAAGAATGCTCAACATCATTAATCATTAGAGAAATGCAAATCAAAACTACAATGAGATATCATCTCACACTGGTCAGAATGGCCATCATCAAAAAATCTAGAAAGAATAAATGCTGGAGAGGGTGTGGAGAAAAGGGAACACTCTTGCACTGTTGGTGGGAATGTAAATTGATACAGTCACTATGGAGAACAGTATGGAGGTTCCTTAAAAAACTAAAAATAGAACTACCATACGACCCAGCAATCCCACTACTGGGCATATACCCTGAGAAAACCATAATTCAAAAAGAGTCATATACCAAAATGTTCATTGCAGCTCTATTTACAATAGCCAGGACATGGAAGCAACCTAAGTGTCCATCATCGGATGAATGGATAAAGAAGATGTGGCACCTATATACAATGGAATATTACTCAGCCATAAAAAGAAATGAAATGGAGGTATTTGTAGTGAGGTGGATGGAGTTAGAGTCTGTCATACAGAGTGAAGTAAGTCAGAAAGAGAAAAACAAATACAGTATGCTAACACATATATATGGAATCTAAGGGAAAAAAAAAAAAAGTCATGAAGAACCTAGTGGCAAGACAGGAATAAAGACACAGACCTACTAGAGAATGGACTTGAGGATATGGGGAGGGGGAGGGGTAAGATGTGACAGGGTGAGAGAGTGGCATGGACATATATACACTACCAAATGTAAAATAGATAGCTAGTGGGAAGCAGCCGCATAGCACAGGGAGATCAGCTCGGTGCTTTGCGACCACCTAGAGGGGTGGGATAGGGAGGGTGGGAGGGAGGGAGATGCAAGAGGGAAGAGATATGGGAACATATGTATATGTATAACTGATTCACTTTGTTATAAAGCAGAAACTAACACACCATTGTAAAGCAATTATACTCCAATAAAGATGTTTAAAAAATAAATAAATAAAATAAAAAAAGAAGATACAAAGATAACAAATAAGCTTGTGAAAATATATTCAACATCATTAGCTATTAGGGAATTGCAAATTAAAACCACAATGAGATACTACTACACACCTACTAGAAAGGCTAAAATAAAAAATAGGGACTTCAGTGCTAGTGAGAATATAGAGAAATGGGATCATTCATATATTTCTTGTGGAAATGTAAAATGGTACAGCTACTTCGGGAAACGGCTTGTCAATCTTTAAAAACTAAATATGCAGCTACCATAAGACCCAGGAATTGTACTTCTGGACATTTATCCCAGAGAAATAAAGAATTATGTTCATGCAAAAACCTGTATACAAATGCATATAGCAGTTTTATTTATAACAGCCCAAAACCAAAACAATCCAGATATTCTTCAATGAGTGAGTGGTTAAACAAACTGCTATACAGTCATACCATAGAATTCTGCTTGGCAATAAAAAGTAATGAACTATTGATACATGCAACAATTAGTTGAATCTCTAGAGAATCTGTTGACCTTAAAAAAGCCAGTCACAAAGTTTATATACTTCATAATTTCATTCATATAACATTCTTGAAATGATAAGACCACAGAAATGGAGAATAGATTAGTGGATGCTAGGGTTAAGGAGTGGGTGGGAATAAGGGAAGTGGATGTGGCTATAAAAGGGTGGCATGAAGCATCTTGGTGTTGATGTAAGTGTTCTGTATCTTGACTGTATCAATGTCAATATACTGTACTGTGCTTGTTCAAGATGTTACTATTGAGATAACTTGGGAAGGGTACACAGGATCTCTCTTGTTTCTTACAATCGCATAAGAATTTACAATTATCCCAAAATTAAAAGTTTAATTTAAAAAGTCAGTGAAAGTTTATTCATTCAATTGAATCAAATCTAAAGCAAGAAAACCCATTTAGCCATTTCCCAGGGACACACATACACATTATGAAATGAAAATAAATTACACTCCATTTGCAATTTATATCATCTGGGGAAAATCATCATATCGCATATGAATATATCTGTTTAAAACTCTAACTTTGTACACCCAAAGCCCAGGAGGTATGAGGAAATCAGACAATGGCTGATTAAATACTAGTTTAATAAATAGTAGTTTCTGAATAAATAAATATTTATATCTAGCTTCATTTGTTACCTGAACAAAGACTATATCATGAAAGTGTCCTTAAAATGTTTCCTGGCTTGTAATTGTCTCAGCTTGTCCCTTTTTTATTTAGTTCTATCTATGAGAACTTTTAAGGACTGAAATAGGAGATGCTTGATTGCCATGAACTTGAGACTGGACATTATCTAAGTGGAAGGGTGAGGTATGTCAATACAAATGGAGAGACAAAAACAACTTTAAAGGAAATAAGGGATGTGAGAAAGTCCAGCAGGTTCTGGAACAAGTTCCCCACAGTGAAGAAGGATCAGAAACTGGAAAGATTGAAACAGGCTGGGCAAAAGATATATGATATATCATAGGAGGATAAGGCAACACTATGAAGCCCGTTCAAAAAGAAAAAAAGGACTTCAACAAAGAAAAGTAGAAATGCAACTCTTGGTTCATTGGGAGAACAGAATAAAGGAACATGTCCTGAACTCTGAATAATTGAAAAGAAAGGAAAAGAAAAACTCATTAGGAATAATGATCTTTCTCACTGAAGAAAGGCAAAATGCAGTTTCCCATTCTTTATTTGTGACTTAGAAACTTGCCTAGGCTTTACTTTCCTACAATCGTTATTTATGTTATGGTTGATCACTGTTCTTAATCAAATCCTCTACTATGTAACTATTCACATGCAGTGTGCTTCTTGGTACTATTTATCTTATGATAAGTCAAAAAATAGTTTTAGGCCTCAGTAATTGTGAATATAATTGAACTTATTTCTCACCTGCATCCATCTCCTCTCTTGCAATTAACATCTCTCAGCCTTGACTCTCCTCCAGACACCAGCCAAGAGAAAAACCACCTGGATTAAATGAGCCTTCATGGGTGCTCTTTTGATCATAAAAACCCAAATTTAAAGGGTAGGTCATTAATTGAATTTCTCTCTTTTTTTTTAGATACAAAGTAACGACAAATGCCTATTTATGAAAATCATTTTTCAAAAAGTCTAGGTACTGTTTCTTTTTCTACTTTACGCCAAGAGTAAAGATCAGTGCTTCGGTGACTGGCATCAGTGGTGTCTGAGATTTCCTCCGCTCTTTGCATTGTCAGTTGCGATTGAGTGTCTAAAAGGTGTCTTTCAACAAATGGGGTGTTGGCTGTTCAGTTACGTTTTGCTTTTCCCAGGTGGCTACTTAGGATCTGGTGGTCCCTCCCAATGGTAAGGCTCATCCTTCTCAGAGTGACTGGAAATGTACAGCCTATTATTCAGTGACTGCCAGCAAATAAAGAACTTTTCTTGTTTCCCATTCTGCTTCCATTGCCAAAAGAATGTGTTGCTCTAATATCTAATAACCTTTATCAGCTGCTGGGTTCTGTTATTTCCAGTTATGATTACTTGGACTTTCCATATTGTCCTGCCATTTTCACAGCAGGGGCTCCAGAGACATTGCAAAAGAATCTTAAAACTATTGCTTCTGAAACCTCACTAAACCAAAGCAGTCATATCTTCCATATTTCCCAAACTATAACATCTTGGCAAAAAAGCTAGTGTTTTTCTTCCAAGTAAATTTTGGGTCACTCTCTTAAGTCCTTTGTTTTCTTTACTTCCCAACTCATGTCTTTAGACAAAAGTATACTACATTTTACACAAATGATTATTTCCTTAATAGTAGTGTGAAAAAAAATAGTAGTGTGGAAATCAGGTTGTTGAAATTAAAATATATGTTAAACCTACTAGGGATAATTATTGCATAAGAGAACTCCGTTAGAATTATTTGATAAATCAGCTCTTTTGTCTCTCAAATGACCATCCCTAACTTATGCATGTAAAAACGAAATATTCGTATGTCACATGCCTTAGCTATTAAGTGCTTCTGTAGAATATGATCCCATTACCATCTCTCATTTCAGGGCATGGATTTGAATTCTGGCCAAAGTCACTATTGATTCCCATTGTTTGGAAATGCTTTCTCTGTCTTCCTTTTTCCTAGTTTTTGAAGTGAAAGATCAATAAACTTCAGTCCTGGGCTCTTTTTCCCAGAGACATCAGGGATGGGCAGCAGGGTTGATGTCACTAGAAGACCAGTGACCATCCTGATTGGCCAGTGCCTTGCTCTGTTGGTCGCTAAAGTTTTTGCTATCCTCCCTTTTCACAGCAATGTTTTTGTTTCTTTTCAATAAAGTATGTAAGCCATCAGTACCGTGAATCAATCATCTAACAAATTGTTTTCCAAGTTGTAGTCACAATAAGATAACCACTTGAAATTTGCCTTCAATATGTATGTGTTACTAACAGTTTACCCATACATTTTGGGCATACTATTTCTTCTTACTAACCACCACATACATAGCACGGCTATTATCTATGATAATGTTGAGATCACTGAGTCTTATTTAAAAATATAGATTTCCCTCAGAGTATTAAAAATACTCTTTAAAAACAGATGGTATGATATGAAATGTATGTAAATTCTAAACATCCTAAGATCATAAAATTATATAAGCTTTTTCTAATTAAGTTGGATCTAACTTAATTCCCTTATACTAATATAGCTACCATTTTTTTGTATATTATCCTCAGAAAAGATGGACAAACACTAATATTTTATACTCTATTTTTTCTAAGACAATGCTCTCAATTAATTCTTTCAACAAATATTTCTTGGGCACCCACTATGTGTCTCACACATACTCTAGGAACTTTGGGTATACCCATTAATTCAAGAAAGATGCCTGATCTGTGGTTCTTATATTCTAGTAGGGAAAGTTAGACAATAAATAATAAATTTAAGTGAAGGCTAAGGAAAAAGGAAAGAGTAGAGTAGGAGAAGGGGGGTTGGGAGTGTGAGGATGGCACCTACAACAGATAAGGAAATTAGCCAAGCAGATTCCGGGGAAAGGAGTGTCTGGCCAGAGGAAAGGACTGCAGCACAGGCCCTAAGGTAGGGCCTGTCTGGCATTCTGGAGGAGAGCAAAAGCCAGTCTGGAGCGGGGGGACTGGGATGAGGAATAGAAGTAGGTGAGAGGGTGTGCTGGGGCAGGTAAGACCATGCACTTACTCCGAGTGAGATGGGGCGCCACTTCAGGGTTTTGAGCAGAGGAGTGCTCTGTTATGAGGTACATTTTCAAAGGATCATACTGCCTGCATTAAAGAGAGTAGACTATAGGGGACTGCAGGAGACAAGCAGGAAGACAGGTCAGAAGCAAGTGCCATAATCCAGGCAAGATCTATGACAGCTTGGAGGTGGACAGTGACAATGGAGGGGTGAAATGGGTGTAGGGGTGAGATAAAATGAGGACTCAAGGATGACGCCAAGGCTAGTGCCTGGGAAACTGGAAGAATGAAGTTGTTATCAATTGAGATCGAAAAATCGTGGGTGGAACTGGTTTGAGGGGAAAAGATTAGGAGTTCAGTTTTGAACACCTAGAGTTTGAGATGTTTTTGAGACATCCACGTGGATATGTAAGGAGGAAGGTGGATAGATATGTCTAGAGTTTGAGAGAAAGGAGGCTAGAGATTTCATGTCATTTCTGATCTAATTCTCTACTCAAAACTAATAAAACATTCATCCGGGAAATTACCACATTTCCAATATGGACACTGTGCAATTTTGTGTACAATTTTGTGTGAATTTTGCTGGAAGCCTTGAAAACAGATTCTCTGATTCTTGATTTTTAACTAAAAACATCCCCAAATACAATTTGACTCAATTTTGATTTGATTCTCTTACCTTGACATTCTGGGCAGTGAGTGAAATTTCAATGGTAATGGCTTTCTGTCCTTAAAAACCACTTATTCATTCATTCATGATTTAAACATCTATTTAGCTTCTACAACATGTGAGGCTCTTATTCTTCCCCATAGTCCATTATCTTGTTTGAGCAGCAAAACTAGCCAGGTCAGGGGGAAATGAATCTGAAAAAAACATCTTGTAGAATAAAAATTGGAAGGACAACCTGATTTTGAGAAGAACTGCACTGAGGGCATCCTAACGTGAGGGCAGCAGTTCAGAGACTGTAGGAGCAACAAACAAAACCACTATCTGGGACCATGTGAGTTTTTGCTGCCCACAGAGGACTGTCGAAGAAATATTTTGCATGTAATACGTGTGTTTTATGTCTTAGAGTTCCTTGAAAACTAAAAATTGTCCTCACATATTCAGAGTTGTTGTTGTTTTTTTAAAATTGGAGAAAGCAGAAGGTGAGATCAAGAGACTAACCTAAAAAAACTTATGTTCCAGCATTTTAAATTTTGCTTCTTTACTTTAAATTTCATGAGACATAAATATTAGAAGGGCAAAGGACACCTGTGGGTAGAATGCAGTAGAGAAACACTACAAAAAGTCCACCAAAGTAGAAATGCAATTCAACAAAGGTGTGTTGAGTGTCCCCCACGTGCAAGGATTGGTTGAAAATGTGAAGAGCAATAAGGAACAGTCCTTCTCTCCAATATTCATAACATAATAGGATAGAGAACTTTACATAAACACATAAATGACACTAATACGAGGCAGACTGTGCTACACAGGGAAAGGAGAGATTAAATTATGAGTGATATGATTATGCTTCTTAGAGGAGTAAGGACTTCTGCTAGGTTTTTAATAAAATACTAATAATAAGAACCAGAAACCAGATGAAGAGGAATTTCTACTCAGAGAGAACCTGAGCATAGATCTGGATGCAGGAATGAAAGGCATGTATGGTCCAGTTAATGGTCCGGTGTTAGCAGAGCATTAAAAAGGTAGGGGTTAAGTTAAATGTACATATTCACACATGTATAAATAATATAAGGTGAGTGAAAACATCCAAGCATGGTGCCTGGCAAAGAGTAGAGGCTCAGTGTGTTAATCAAATGTTATCTTGCATTTGAATATGATTCAGAAAGTGTGATAATGACTAAAAATTAGATGAAAATGTTAGGAAAAGTGAAAATTAGTAACTATGGAAGGACATAGCTTGTGAAGATATTTCAGGCTGCATGCAATTAGAGATAGATTTATAGCTTTTGAAATTATTTTTGATAGATTTGTTGATGTATACTTGACATACAATAAATTGCACATATTTAAATTGTACAATTATTACATATGTATACACCCATGAAACCAACTTCACAATCAAGATAATGAACGTATCCATCACACCCCCAAATTTTCTCACGTCTCTTTGTAATCCTCCTTTTCTACTTCTCTTCCTCTTAATTCCCAGGCAACCAATGATTTGCTTTCTGTCAACTATAAATTAATTTGCATTTCCTAGAATTCTATATACATGGAATCCTCAAGTATATTCTCTTTTTTGTCTAGATCCTTTCACCCAACATAAATACTTTGAGAGTCAACCGTGTTGTAGTGTATATCAGTAGTTCATTTCTTTATGAATGTACTACTGAGTACTATTTCTTTGTGTGGATATACCACAGCTTATTTCCATTCACTATGGATGAACATTTGGGCTGTTTCCACTTGGGGACTATTACAAGTAAAGCTGCTATGAACATTCATGTGTAAGTCTTTTAATGAATATATGCTTTTGTTTCTCTTGGGTAAATATCTAGGCATGGAATGGATGGATCACGTGGTAGGTACACACTTAACGTTTTTAAGAAACTGCCAAATTCTTTTCCAAAGAAGTTGTACCATTTTACATTCTCACCAGTAGTGTGTGAGAGTTCTGGTTCCTCTATATCCTTGCCAACATTGGGTATAATCTGGCTTTTTAGAAATTTATTATCTTACCCCAAACAATCACACACAAATAGGCTTTCTCCACTGATGGGATAAGTTCAATAGACTATGTTTTCAATAAGTTTTTAAAATAACAAAATATCCATATTATTCAGAAAAGAGAGATAAATGCCAGAGAAAATAGCTAAAAGGGTTAAGGGGACTGACTTCTGGAAAGTGGGCCGAGAGGTAGGAAGAAAAGGGGCAGGATATTATTGGTATTTATGATATTCTAAAGACTATTAAAATTTTTAACATACCATGGATTATTTTAACATAATTCAAATATTTTTAAATGACTAAACCAAAGTAGTTTCAGAATTTTTTCCACAAGAGCGCAAAGAACCCCGTTAACTGTGTTTCAATTAAAATTGACTATAACATGAAATTCTTATTAGGTACTTTGTATTGTAAATACACTGTAGATTAAGCATCACAATTAATGTATTTTGTAGCCCTTAAATCAAAAGCAGCACTGTTACAGATAACCTGGAGATGATAAAAGGTTCAAAAATCCCTGTTTATCCTAAGGAGAGTTCACACTGAAATAATGTATAAACATTATGAAGAAAAGTACTTTTTATAGTCATTAGCCACACCTCATTAAATGTTTGGCCTTTGAAGGTATTGGTGTAGATTAAATTTAAATAACTGACAAAGGTTAGAATCATTTACAATTAAAGACACAGCTTTCGGGCTTCCTTGGTGGCGCAGTGGTTGAGAATCTGCCTGCCAATGCAGGGGACACCGGTGCGAGCCCTGGTCTGGGAAGATCCCACATGACACAGAGCAACTAGGCCCGTTGAGCCACAATTACTGAGCCTGCACGTCTGGAGCCTGTGCTCTGAAACGGGAGAGGCCGCGACAGTGAGAGGCCCGCGCACCGCGATGAAGAGTGGCCCCTACTTGCCGCAACTAGAGAAAGCCCTCGTACAGAAACGAAGACCCAACACAGCCATAAGTAAACAAACAAACAAACAAACAAACAAAAAAACCCAAAGTTAAAAAAAAAAAAAAGACACAGCTTTAATTCATGTGTATTAATGGTTGTACAGTCTCATTATTGCTACTGTGACTGCTCTGGTTACAAAATGGATAAGACCTGAGGAGGCAGCATAATATAAAAGTGAAGCACGTGATCTTTGGCTTCAGAAAGCTTGGGTTTCAATTCTGACATCATCGTTTACTAGCTATGTGACAACATGTAAGGCGACATTACAAAGCCTCAGTTTCTTCATTTCTAAAAATAGCATTAAATTGATACCTACTTCTTAAGATTGTTTTGAGGAGTACATGATGTAAACTCCAAGCATAGCGCCTGGCACACAAGGGCTCAATAAAGTTCAGCTATTGTTATTACCTGGGACTCATTACTGTAAAATGTTCCAAGAGCTAAAAGTTAAGTACGATAGGGGGTTTTAATTGGAAAATGATTAGATTTTGTCAACATTCATGCCAATTAAAGTAGTTAATTATTAAAATCCTAGAAGGTCTTGAATGATTTTATAATGAGAAATAGATATCAACCTCTAGTTGATTAGTTAATTGGTATATACTGACTGCACTAAGGTTCTTTTGAATCATTATTGTTCTCTTTCCAAATGAATGGCAGGGCATATTCTCTAGTTAAGGTAATGGAGCTAACGTTAGTTCTGCAAAGATAATTTTAAGTCATGGTTTGGAGATGAAGATATAAGATTACAGTAAATTCTGTAAGCAGTTAAGAGTACTGACACTAATTTTCTTTTGATTTATCTTCAAATTCACCAACTCTTTCTTCTGTCATCTCCATTGTGCTAAGTCCATCCAATAAAATTTTTTAATTCAGATATTGTATATTTCAGTTTTAGAATTTCCATTTGGTTCTTTGTAAAATTTTTTATTTTTCTCCTGAGAATTTATAGCTTTTCAATCATTTCAAGCATATTTTCCATTATGTTACTGAGCATAGTTATAAGAGCTACTTTAAAATCCTTGTTTGCTATTTTCAACATCAGGGTCAGTGCCCAATGATCATCTTTTCTTTTGAGAATGGTACACATGTTCTTGTTCTTCAACAAGAACTTTTGAATTGTAGCTGGACATTGTGAATGGTAAGTTGTGGAGACTGAGTTCTGTTATAGTCTTCTGATGAGTGTTGAATTTTTTGGTCTAGAAGTCAATTAACTTGGTTGAACTAAAACTGTAAATTCGGTGCCTTAGAAAGCACCTCAGATCTTACTCAGCTTTTTAATCCTTAAGTGGTCTGCCTGCAGTTTACCATGCACATGTGTAATTCAGGGATAGATCAGAGGTTTGGGCAAACTGTATACACAGAATTTGTGTTTCCTCTCTCTCTGGTTCTCACCTTCCTGCAATTCCACCCTCACTTTCCAATGGCTCTTGGTTGCCTGAAATCTGTCTTTTAGACAACAGGACTGCAAGTTTTCTGTAAGAGTTTTAGTCACCTTATGCAGCAGTGACTGGAGTCTGCCCTCACTTTATAAGCCACAAAATTCAAGAAACTCTCCTTGTATCACTCCTTTTGTTCAAATGCTAACTTCCTTGCTTTGTTTTTCTGCTGTGTTTTTCTCCAGTGCCTTTATGTGGTTGATCTTTGTATTTTTCCCAGAGTTTATAGTTGTTGTTTGTGGAAGGGTCAGTCTCCTAGAAGCTTACTCAGCCATACCAGAAGCACATTGACCACTAATTATACTTAAGTTCTACTCTCCACTGGATATGGGCAGGATTAGTGGTAAAGCCTGCAAAGACGTCTGTACCACTCCCCTTTTCCCAAGAGAAAGGACTCTCATCTGAAGGTATCAGATTCCAGAACACTGATGCGACGGTATTTCCATGTGGGTAGGGTTGCTATTTGTTCAAGAGTCATCCTGAGTCTTTAAGATGAGTTGATGACAAATTCCACAAGTATAAAAACAAAATCACTCTGCTTTTTTCTCTCTTCTCTTTTTATCAGGAACACTTAGACACTTTCGTTGTTTCATCTTCAGGTACTTAAATGGAGCTATATTGAAAGTCTGGGTTTAAGTGGACAAAAAGACCTCAGATCTAAGCCATGTTTGGGAAACCTAAGAGCACTACATTAGAGTTTGTGAGATAAGTATCTTTGATCATTCCGTTTTTAAGTATTCATTTCCTTTTATAATTTCCCCTTAAGAATAGTGACAGTAGTAGTGACAGTGGGCATGACAAAAAGTGAGAGATGTAGGGGAGGGAAAGCAAAGAGAAATGTAGTAGAGGAAATTCTGTCCGGGGAGCTCAAAATTTCTTAGAAGCTAAAAAGAATTTTTAAAATCTTTACATGTTATATAATCAAATCACATCCAAGTTCCCACAATAAGCTGCACAGCAGGGGCTAGAACCCAGATGTGCTCACTTCAGCCCAGTAAGTTTCCAACCACACCATATGCCAACAAGCAGTCTATAAATCTAGACTCCCCAAATCAAAGAACTTTGTTGCTGGAGGGATTATGAGCCTCATCATTAAACTTCAAGCCCTACTGGAAAATCTCTGAATTTTTGTTCCATTAAAACATTTCCTATTATAATTGAGAAATTTCTTGCTCTAGTAAAGTTCCTTATGTAGTTTGGTAGCTTAAGAATCATTAAAAAAAAAAAATTAGGAAACACTTCCCCCTTCTGCTTTAAAATTTTTACAGTTAAAAAAATATCCTTACCTAATCATATGAACAATGTGTGTTAAGTTATAACAAAGTATATTTTCTGTGCCAACTATTAGGACCTAATAAAATGAATATCCCTATGGTTATCTGAAAATAGGTCTGCTTTTATGCCAATTTACAATACTATAAACCCTTATTAAAACTTGGCTGATTGGTATAGAGTAATAAGGTATTCTTTAAGTCTGGAAATGCTAAAAAGCTATTCAACAACCTGGCCTTATTTATGTGCGAATCAGTTCTAAAAATGCTTCACAAGTTATTCTACAGCCGTAAGATTCCCCCCCTTTAAAAATGCTAAATACAGAGAAAAGCCAATTGCTCCCAGATCTGTTCATAAAAAGTACCTCTCCAGAGGCAACCACATGGTCTCTGACCTTGACTTACTGCTATTCTGTGACTCCATCAGGCCCATACCTAGATAGAACCAGCTGTGTAAGGAAGCACACCAGTAGTTTCATGACCAGCCTAAAGAGTATATCATTATACTGTTCAGCCCACAGCCGGGAGTTATACAAAGTATGTTCTGGCCCAGAAGCTTCCGGGACAACTTCAATCCTCTAAATTCTCTATTTCTCATTTAAAATCCCATACTTTTCCTATTGAAATGGTCATACTTTTTACATTAATTACCATAAATAATCCATCTATATAAAACAACAATGATTTTTTAAAGGTTTCTTAGTCTTTCCTTCTGCATCTAATTCTTCTAAGGCTTCACTTCCCTTTTTCTCTTCTTGTACTCAGCAGAACAAGCCACTAAGCTGTAGTTCTTTGGATGTGAACCTGTGCCTGATACATCATTTATAACTAGTAGAACTGTTTTTAAAGAAAGCCAATGTGTGTCACGAGTGAACGAACTTTTTTTTCCCAGTTGACCTTTCCAGTCGTCTGCAGTGCCTTTGTTTTGTCAGGATGTAAACATCTACTATTCACACAGAAATGGAAGGTCATGTTGAGTGCAAAATGTAGATATCTTACGTGGGTTCCAAGAATGGTGAAGGTGGTGATTGTTGAAGCTGGGTGACGAGTTCATGGCAGCTCCCTGTCATACTCTCTCTAATTGTATGCTTGCAAATTTCCACATTAAAAATTAAATTTAAAATAATAGAAAGAGGATCCCTTGAATACAGCTAGTCATGCTGGACTCTACCATTTCAAGGGACCTATGAACAGATAACCCTTTAAAGTGCATGTATTTAGGATTGCTAAACTGTATGCAGATGAACCTCTTATTTCCAGATATTTGTGATCTGGAACTCTATGAAAACTGTGGAAAATCAAGATATTAGTAGAATCAATAACTAGTAAGAACCTGCTGTATAGCACAGGGAACTCTACTGAATACTCTGTAATGGCCTATATGGAAAAGAATCTTAAAAAAAAGTGGATCTGTGTATATGTATAACTGATTCACTTTGCTGTACACCTGAAACTAACACAGCATTGTAAATCAACTATATTCCAATAAAAATTTTTAAAAAAGAAAGAATTAGCAGAACCAAACTCCCTGATGAGACAAACACACTAACTGATGAGAACAGAGCCCTCATCATCCTCTGTCTGTGCCACCTGCCCTTCTTTTGACATTAAGCTGCTGCAGAGGTGACATGCACATCAGTACTTCCAGTGCTGACCGCTTTGCCATCAACCTTGATCTTCCCAGGCTCATTATAAAAAATGTAACTGCTACTTAAGGAGACTTGAATGCCACCCTATTTAATGGTGGAGATCCTGATCCTTATCTGGACTCATCATCACCTAAGAATTCCAGATTTATGAGGAAAACCTGCTAAAATTTCTAGAATTAAAGTTTTATGTTGGAGTCTTTTCTGAACAGTAAATCATAAAACTTTGAAGGCAATTGTTCGTCCTTTTAAAGACTTACAGAGACTCTTTGATATTTCTTAGGATGTTTCTATTATTAAATACATTTCATTAACAGAAAACTGTCTCCTTTATTCCTTATGTAAATTTCTCGTACCAGAATTTTGTTGTATAGGTCCCTAACTCAATCATTTCCATGGGGAATTATTTATTCCATTATTTAGTTGAGTACTGAAGACATGCCAGGCATTCTCAAGTGCTGAGGATATAACAGTAAACAAAACAAACAAGTAGTTCTAAAGGAGCTTATATTTAACAGGGAAACAGACAATAAAAAATAAATAAGTACTATACTAGATGTTGACAAGTGCTCTGGACATAAACAAAGCAGTGAAAGAGGGATAGGGATGTTAGGGAGGGAGAGTTAATGTTTCTTGACAAGAAATACTTCATTGGTAAGTTGATATCCACAGGGCTTTGACATGCAAAGTAAGCAACAAAACAATTTCTGAAGAAAGAATGTTACAGACAAAAAGGAACAGCAAAGGCTTTACAGCAGCAACATACTTAATGAGTTCAAGGAACAGCCGGGAAGCAAGTAGGACTAGGTAATAGGGTGCGGCCAAATCATGGAGGACATCGCAGGCCTCCTTGTAGAAGAAAATCATTTTTTATCCTGAGCCAAATGGAAGCCATCAAAGGGCTTCAAGCAGAGGAGTGATGGGATATGATTTATATTTTTACAAGGATCCCTCTGGCTACTGTCTGAAGGGCAGACTGTAAAGAGGCAAGGTTACGACAAGGAGACCAGTAAGGAGGCTAAAGTCATAATCAAGGCTGCCTGGCCCTGGGTAATAGTGGTGGAATTTGTGAGTGGTGATTAAACTCCAGACATATTTTTAGGACAGAGCCAACAGGATTTGCTGATAGAATGTAAGAAATGTCGAGAATGACTGGTAGAAAAGCACTGCCATTTGCTGAGAAAGGAAAGACCATAATAGAGCAAAGCAAAGCAGCGCGCAGACCATTTCCTGACTCTGAGTTTGTTGCTCCTTTTTTCCCAAATGGCGACAGTTGCATAAAATTCACGGTGCAATAGGAGAAACAGGAGATGGCATGACCAGGGTTACCACCACACTCTCAACAAACACAAGCATGAGCTTCCAAGAGCACTTTCTTGTCACTCTCTACATCCCATCCTTCTCTCCCAGAACACAGAAATAGAGAACACGAGTTTGAGAATTTGGCATATCGCGTCTATAAAGTTGTGGACAAAAAATTCTCATCTTGTTAAAAAATATTCAGGGTCTCTTTCTTCCATGTCACATAAATACAAACCCTTTCCTCTGCCCCTCTCCTTTTTTGTTTGCTATCCTTATTGCTCTTTCAGAACTCTAGGTGTGCCCTTTTGAGAAAAATAAAGGTTCAAAGAAAGAAGTGTCACATTCAAGGTACAGGTTTGTTCCACGTGGCTGTATGGGCTCCAGCACTTTTGCTGAGTTTGCACTCCTTTTGTTTTGTAGGTATAGATTCTCGAAGTAGTTGCCCATAACCTGGATGTCAGAAATTCAGAATTTCAGACCCCAGCATCATCACGTTGACTCCCTGCCCTAAACTGACAGCCAGGGAGGTAAATTCTTTTCAGACAGATATCATAAACCATCTCATCCATCAGTCATCACCACATTGCTCTTTTTCTTTGAAATAAATACACCCAGTGATTTTGCTTCTAAGGTAATGTTTTTCAACCTTTATTCCCAGCATGAGTTTAATCGTGCCTGTTTTCCTACATTCCTCTTCAAAGGCTCTGCTTCATCCTGGCTGGGCCTCTGAGAGACCCGTTCCCCTGCCAGGATACAGAGTGAGCAGTCAGTTCACTTGATCGTGAACTTTGATCCTCCAACAAAGAATTGTTTTTTGAGTGAGTACAAAGCAGTTTTCAAAGGGTCACTGTGTGCAATGCATTGTGCTAGATACTGTATAGGATAAAATATAAAAAAAGACTTACTCTCTTGAAGGCATGACAAACCTCACAATCTTTTCTGAAGACATAATGATCACTTTATGTCTGAAAATATTTAGTGTGTCTAGAAGATAGAAGGTAAGATCTATGGGAGCTAAGAGACTGCAAATTGCCTACAGCTGTATCTGTAAGAGAACACACTGCCTCACAGGAAGCCAAAGTCAAAGTCCCTTCTTGAGGTCCAGATGAGTCTGGAAAGGTACCACCTGTGTTCTGGGTAGAAGCAGAAACCAGTCAAACAGAAAGGAGGGGGATGACCACTGAGGCAGGTCAGCAAGAGGTTCCCAAGGAGCCAGACTATGCATGGATAGCCTAGGGGAAAGCATGAATCAAATCCCAGGTGTGGTGGTAGGAGGGAAAGCAGGATGGGGCGGTGGAGCAAGGGCAGGTCAAGGACAGAAACCTGGGCTGAGCCTGTAGAGAGTAAGTACAGAAGGAAGGCAGGAATCGTGCTTGACAGTAAAACCAGTTCCCCTGGGCTTTCTTCCTGAATTCCTGCTCCCACAGCTTCTCAGCCCCAAGCAGAATTGATGTCCCCCTTGGAAAAACCCCATACTCTGTACACATAGTGGAAGTACCCACGCTGTATGTATGTTTATGTGCCTAACCTCTCACACACAGTGGAAGTTCAATGAATACTTGGGGAAGTGAGCTGAAGGGGGGTGGTGCAGGAAGGAAGTTAGGACAGTACTTAGAGTCTCAATGCAGAGAAGCCAGAAGACAATTATACTGGTTTCCTATGGCTGCTGTAGCAAACTGCCACAAACTTGGTGGCTTAAAACAATATACATTTATTTTATTCTCTTAGAATTCTCGAGGCCAGAATCCAAAATCAGTTTCACTAAGCCAAAGTCAATGTTCCAGGAGGGACAACCCTCCCTTCAGAGGTTCTAGGGGAGAATCACTTCCTTGTCTCTTCCAGCTTCTGGTGGCTGCATCACTCCAATCACTGCATTTGTGGTCACATTGCCTTCTCCTATTCTGTACATTCATGAAATCGCCTCCTGCCTCTCTTATAAAAAATCTGTGATTGAATTTAGGGCTTACCCAGATAATGCAGAATAATCTCCTCATCTGCAGATCCTTCATTTAATTACATCTGAGAAGATCCTTTTTTGCCATAGACGGTAACATTCATAGTTTCCAAGGATGAGGACATGGATATCTTTTGGGAGGCCATTATTCAATCTACTACAACAATGAACTTGGTTACATATTAAGGCAGAAAAGAAGGAAGTGGAAGGGATACAAGAGGGAGAGACACTTCTCTGAGAATACCTTGTATAGTTCTGACTTTGGGGAACATGTTAATGTCCTTTTTCTAAATTTTATTTATTTTTGGCTGCATTGGGTCTTCGTTGCTGTGCGCAGGCTTTCTCCAGTTGTGACAAGCAAGGGCTACTCTTTGTTGCAGTGTGCAGGCTGCTCATTGTGGTGGCTTCTCTTGTTGAGGAGCACGGGCTCTAGGCGCACGGGCTTCAGTAGTTGCAGCACGTGGGCTCAGTAGTTGCGGCGCACAGGCTCTAGGGTACGTGGGCTTCAGTAGTTGTGGTGCAGGGGCTTAGTTGTTCTGCAGCATGTGGGATCTTCCCAGACCAGGGATCGAACCCGTGTCCCCAGCGTTGGCAGGTAGATTCTTAACAACTGCACTATCAGGGAAGTCCATTAATGTTCTTTATATTTAAAAATAACATTAGACAACAAGAAGGAGAAAGGGCAAAAAACCTAAAGCTGAAAGCAAACTGAAAGAAATTACCAGTATTTCAAATAAATAACATAACCACACCTAAGAGGGTGGGAGAGAAAATGCTAATCCGAGCAATATATGATCACAGTATTTCACCACATACCCTCAGCCCTAGGAGTGATAGAGTGCCAAAAAGGCACCCAAAGACAAATAACCAAAAACAAATCCTGAACTATTTTTGTAGGTTTGGTTTTTTGTAATGGTTTGAACAAAGCAATTCTGAAACTATTTTAGATGCATTGTAGGAATGAACAAATGAGTAAATATACTGATGTTTTTGAGAACCTGGATTTTCATTGTGGAAGAAGGAGTATGCAAATATGGAATGGGGAAAAGTAAAAAAGAACTTTGTGTGGAGAACTTAGAACTGGTGGTACTGATGTGATTTGTAATTTCTAAAATATGTATATGTATGTGTATATGCCTGTATATGTATACATGTATATTTATGTGTGTGTGTGTTTTTAAGTATGTGTGTTTATATGTGTGTACACAAGCATATGTTTCCTAGATCTGCCCACTAGGGACTAGAAGCAAAGACATCCCAGGAGCAATGAACACACCAAGTACCCAGGCATGGATCTCTAATACCATTCCTCACTAGAAAACACCAGGACTCCTCAGAGACATGGCTGATTCCAGAACTTGGGAATTATAAGTAGAAACTGGAAATGTGCAAGAAGAAACTGGAAAATCTTATGCCAAAAAGTAAGGAAGTACTCAGCAAGTGATAGGGTATGTCACAAGGCACATGAAGCAGACCCTCTGGCTCGCACTGGTCATATCTGTGATCATTCGGGCACTAAAATCATTAAGGACAGTAATGAATTATAAACCATTGAAAAAAATTGGAATCCGTGATTCATTTATCTAATAAATCAATCAAGGATAAATCAATAAATGGGGGAGAATGGCAGGATCTTGCTTACAGTAAAAATGCCAAGTGTGGACAGAAAAATGTAGAAGAGCTGGAGCAGGCAAATAACCATTTTGCAACCATCATATTAAAGGCTGGTTCAGGTGAGTACCGTCAATGATGCTAAATCTAGGGGGAAATTTTTATTAAATTTGAGTTTTCTTAAAGCGTCTCCCCTGAATTGCTTATTAATTACAAGGAAAAAAGATAGTAATTATACGGTGGAGAATTGAACCTCTTGACTGGATTCAAAAATTAACATCAACATTAAGGACAGATGGGCATCAGAGTCTCAAGATGCAATGTCCTGACAAGGATACAACATCACTTATGAAGCATTCCAGTCAAGGCATTTTTTTACATAATTTTTTTAGGTTATGTTGTATTTTCATTTTTATTCAGTTCAAGAAATTTTCTTTCTTTCTTTTATTCTTTTTTTCTTTTTTTGGCTGCACAGCATGCGGCATCTTAGTTCCCCAACCAGGGACTGAACCTGCAACCCCTGCAGTGGAAATAAGGAGTCTTTTGGGTTTTTTAAAATATTTATTTATTTATTTGGTTGCACTGGGTCTTAGTTGTGGCAGGCGGGCTCCTTAGTTGTGGCTTGCTGGCTCCTTAGTTGTGGCATGTGAACTCTTAGTTGCGGCATGCATGTGGGATCTAGTTCCCTGACCAGGAATCAAACTCAGGCCCCCTGCACTGGGAGCGCAGAGTTTTAACCACTGCACCACCAGGGAAGTCCCCAATCAAGGCATTTGTGAAGTTCACCTACTCTGACTATTAAGTTCCAGTGTTGGTCCTCAGCTTTCTTCGCCCTCTCATTCAGAAGATGAAAGTATCTTTTTATAAAACCAGAGAGTGCCACTGGATTTCACATCTGGCTTTTAGTTGTATGCTGCTCACCCTCATTTATTCCTGTAGTAAAGATAATAATATATATGTAATAAAAATACTACTCTATAATTATTATTTTATTCTGTTCTTATTGTATTTATTCTATTCTTATTATTATTATACTCATCCTAAGGCAGCCAAAGTGAAGAAAATTAATTAGTAGAAATCTTTAAGATCTTGAAGTAAGAATTTCTTTTTGTGTTTTGAAGTTCCTAAAAGTTCCTGAGAAGGGAAAGTATAGAACAAAAACAAAATGTGCAAAAAATGATCCCTGCATCTCTATGTCTGTCAAGACCAAAAAAGAGGACTCCAGAAATGAGAAGATCAGGAAGAGTTCATTGCAGTTGTTCATCACAAGATAATCAGAACCCGAATGCAACACAGCTGATGGCTTCCTTTCTTCCAAGCACTATGCTCCCTTAGCTGCTCTTGGTTTTGTTTCTTCTTTGCTGCTTCTCAATCTCTTTAACTCACTCCTTCTCAACAGAATCTTTAAAACTTTCCATTCCTTAGGGCTCTATGTTTTATGCCTTAAGTTGACATTCTGTCCCTGGATAATCTCATTCATGCTCCTGTGATTTTCGTTAATGTGCCAATGACTCCCAAACCAGAATCTCTAGCACAGATGGCACTCTCCAAGGTCCTGAGTCACATATCCAATTCTCTACTGGATATCTCCACCCATGAGTGACACTAACTCATGTCCAAACCCCAAAGCTGCTTCTCGGTGTTTTCTAGTTCGGTAAATGTCATTATCATGCATACAACTTCTCAACCAAACACCTGGGAGTCATCTTTGACACTCCCCATCACACACCATCCATTCCCACTTAATCCCCAAGTCCCAATGATCTACCCACTTAATAACTCTTAAATATGTCCACTTCTTTTTATTCCTTAATCACCACCATTTCTCACACTCTCCTAGCTGACCTCCCTGCATCTGTTTTTGGTTGCTCCAAACTATTCTCCACATAGGAGTCAGAATAATCATTTAAAGTGTGAAATTGATTCAGGGCATTTTCTACTCAAAGCCTTCTGTGGTTTCCCATTACCCTCAAGATAAAATCCTGAATCATTAATATATTTCATTTCATGCCACAGTTTTCCTGGTTCTCTTTATGCCAGGCTTATGCTGTGTTTTCAGTTCCTTGGATGTATCTTGCTTTCTCACATCAGGACATTCAAACATGCCATTTCCCAGGTTTGCGACCTCCTGTTTCCCCATTCCTAGCTTAGCCAATTCCTATTTGTCCTTCAGATTTCAACTGAAACCATCTGTTTCTTAAGGAGGCTCTTTGTAATGGTGATTCCTCATTTCTTCTCCTTCATCCTCAGTCCTTTCTCTTTTTTCCTACCCTGCTCTGTGTACCAGAAGGTTCAGACATACCACCTGCCTCACTGGGGCTCCCTTGCCCTATGGTTCTGGCTGGGATGGCAATGGAAGCACTTGTAGGAAAGCAGAGGGCAAGAAGAGAGAGACCTCAGAGGAAGAGAGTGAAACTGAGCAGGACCCTGTGGGACCTTCCTGAAGACAGACCCCAGTGTGCCCAACCTCTTGTTTGTAGAAAAGCTTTAGCTCCCTAGGTCTTCTCCGAATTCCAAAGAGCAAATTTAATCAGAAAAGTGAGAAAATGCAGAAACAAAGGAAAATAGTCAAGCAAGACAAAACACCTTTAGTTCCTCCTCAAGGGCTATAGATAACACCCTGAGCCATATCCTTGAGTTGTTTTGCAGATACTAAGACCTCCACCAAGTAGAAGAAGTTAACTGCTGACCACCAGCATGTAGACCCCAGACAGGTTGCAACCAGAAGGTTGATGATGTTGACTCCCAAAATACCACCCAGTTACCTCACTACCAACCAATCAGAAGCATGTCCACAAACTGATCAGGCACGTTGGGACCCTTTCCCTCACCTTGCCTTTAAAAACCCTTCCCTGAGGAGTTTGGGATTAACAGATACACATTACTATATATAAAATAGACAACTAACAAGGACCTACTGTATAGCACAGGAACTATGCTCAATATTTTGTAATAACCTATAAGGGAAAAGAATCTGAAAAAAATAGATATATATGTATGTATAACTGAATCACTTCACTGTACACCTGAAACTAACACAATACTGTAAATCAACTATTCTTCAATTAAAAAAAAAACCCTTCCCTGAACTCCATCAGCGAGTTCAGGTCTTTTGAGCGTGAGCTGCCAATTCTCCTTGCTTGGTCCCATGTCGGGTGCCTTGCAGTAAACACTGTACTTTCCTTCACCACAGCCCAGTGTCAGTAAATTGGCTTTGCTGCGTGTTGGGTGAGTGGACTCAAGTTTGGTTCAGTAACAAGAGAAGCCCTTGCTCCTCCCCTGCCTTGACTCTGGGGTTCTAGGAGTGGCCATGCCCTCTTCTCAATGCTAGTTCTTACCAGGTGAAATATATAAATGCTCCCCCATGATACTGGTCTGTAAATAACTCAACATCCACTACTGGTCACATAAGCCTGTTGACACCTCTGTAAATTGCCTTATCGTTTGAGTGGAATTCTGTTGGGACTCTGACTGATACACTATCCCTGACTCATTGTTTTATGCTCCCCAAACCCTCTTTATTTTCTCTTAGATAACACTCTCCAACCATGTATGGAAGAACTTGTTGAACGTTTACCTTGTGCACTTGATTATAAGCCCCACAGAGTCTGTATCTGTCTTTTCACTATTGTATCTCCAGCACCTAGTACACTATCATGTTGTATCGTTAAATATCTATTTATTAAATGAAGGAATAACATTGAATGGTGATTGTGGAAATGAAGGGGTATGCGGGACATAAAGAGGGTGGCTCAAATAAAACTGCTAAACACAAATCGGCAAAATTTTCCAATCCATTACAGCACATATAAACTACTTAAATGAAATACTGTATGTAAACAAGCTGAAAATAATAGAGCACTATTTTATTTTATTTACATGCCTCTTAATGTTGAAATTAACTCCTCAGGGTCTTTCTGTTCAACCTCTTGCTTTTTGTTGTAAGCTGTCCCCTGAGTTGGAGAGAGCTGAGCTGGATGATGATGGAAGAGCACATGGAAAGGAAGATATGCACAGACACTCATCCTGTTAATAGAGCTGCAAAATGTCTTCAAATTCCAGCAGCATTAAGAGTTGCTGCAGCCAATATTAAGCTATGCAAGATGCACATTTCTTAAGGAAATTGAATTTTCAGAGAAGAGTGGGATCAGCTTTCGAAAAATTGTCTAATATTTCAAATGAAATATTTACTTTTATCCATTAAATTTTTTAAAAACTAGAGTTAAAGATTGTGCATAATTACTCTCAGGGGAAAAGAACACCAACCCACAACAGAAATAAAGTTTGTAGACTCAGAAATGGAAAAATATTGAGACATCAGTATTTCAGGAGCTGACTGTTTAGGTATGTCGAGCCACATAACAGAACGATCCTTCTGTAGGTCACATTGGCACCTACACTCAAGTTTAGAAGGGCAGTATTTAATACTACAAGAGATAGTGGACTTCAAATCCTTTGATTTATTTATTTATTTATTTGGTGAGTTGTCAGGCTTGTTAGAAAAATAAAGATTACTGGGATCATTAGAATTAGGAAATGCTAATATATAATACATGTTCCTTTGCAAGGGGCATCCTGGGGATCCTCCATCTATACTCATTTTTCCAGAGCTTTCCTGAGCTGAACAGGAAAGATAGGAGACTGGCCAGAAGCATGCAGGCACTCCAATCTCCCACTGCTCCAGGAGTCTGCTCACCCACCTCTTTTCTTACACACACTGCTAAGCTTCACTTACTCATATTAGTCCCACAAATCTCCAGCCATTTTCCAGGAAACCCACACCATTTGTTTCACATCCACTGTCACCTGTGTTTGCTCAAACCAGACTCCCATTCTACCTAGTCCAGGTAGGATTCTCAGGCACCCTCAATCCACATACCATCTCTATGGGGCTTCAGCGAATGTGGCTGCTCAAAGAATTATGGTCCCACGTGATGGAGCTGCAAGAAATCTATTAGACCTGGCTCAAGTCTCCTATTTTATGGTTAGGAAAGATAGACCCACAGGAGCAAAAGGACTTGCTTTTCCCTCAGAGTTGGAGAGTGGTAGGCAAAAACTGTTAGTTCTCCAGCTTCTCAGCAAGTCACTGAGTTTCCAAGCAGCCCAACCAATCACTGAGTTTGCAAGCAGTTCAGTGTATAGTTCTACAACTGGTAACCTCCAATGTGGAAAGAGTCTATGACTTTGCTTCATTTTCAACATAATTCATAAAATCATTTCCTTGATCCAAAAGGTGAGGTTTACTTTCTGCCTTTTTTTCTCAATCTCCCTCTCCCTCTCTCTTTCTCTCTCCACCACACCCTTCCTCCTCCTCTCCCTTTCTCCTCTTACTTTATCTAGTTTTCTTCTTTAAAAGCACAACGGGTTTATTGAAAATAATTAGGAAAATACAAAAAAAGTACAAAAAAATCTATCCATAATCTCATGACATGGAGAAAACAGTATATTTTCATCTCGTTATTTTTCTGTGTGCATCTGGATTTGTATGTGCATAATCCCAGCCTGAATCTAAGCTGAGTACCCTGAACTCTATAGGTGCTCAATACCAACAAAGCAACCTAAAGTAAAGAAAACTGATAGAACTCTGTAAGTTCATAGGAGACAGCTTCAGGAACTCCTAGGCACAGCCAGTGAGGCTGAATTATACAAATTGAGGCAATAGACAGCAAAATTTGTGACACAGGCATTCATGAGACTTCATTTGCACACATAGGCTAGACTAATGAAGCCTAGAAAAACTCAGCCCACAAACATATTACAAAATAGATATCATATACTATATACAGTTTTGTATCCTGCACTTTTAATGTTTAATAAGTGGTATTTCACATCATCAAAGTACTTTAAAAAGATACATTGGCTATTCACCTATGCCATTTGATATGAGCAATGACACAACGATTACAATGACCATGGAACACGGTTCCAGATGTGGACACTCTCATTTGTGCCTCCAAGTGAGGGCTGCAAAGTGACAAGCAGATTCTTTCTCCTCCGAAATGAAATTGGGCTAGAAATATTGGAGAGTGTTTCTATTTATCAGCAAAGATTGATTTCTAAAGGAGCTTAGGAGGATCACACAACTTCTACTCTGTATTGTTCAATGCTTTCATGGGGCTTCCATCAATGTTCCCTGACAGTCTTGTATGATGCATTTTAGTATTTGCAATGTTTGTCTAAATTCCTCTGCCCTGTATCCCTACAGAATGTGCTGGTCTTGCTAAATAAATGTTACCTTAGCATTTGAAAAAAATAAAATATCTGGTCTTAAAAATGTTTATCTAAATTATTCTCATTGTTTCCTCACTTAAGTTTTTTATCCCCAACTGTATTTGTATGGTGTGGAGATAAATTGTTCCTATCTTAAACCCTATTCAGGAGAAGGTGGAAGGAAGAGCCAACTAAAAAATAGAAAACAAAAATAGGAAAGTGTGAATGCTAGAGTCACATTTGTGCACCTGCTGCTCTGTGACCATGTCACTGCCGAGCTCACAAATCACAGCCATGTTGCATTGCAACTGATTCTCGGCACTTTGACTTCCCCGGAACTTCTCCTAGTTTTTTGTTTTGTTTTATGTTGTTTTAATAGACTTTCTTTGTCAGAACAGTTTTAGGTTCACAGCAAAAGTAAGCAGAAGGTACAGAGATTTCCCATATACTTTCTGCCCCCGTTTATCAACATCCTCCACCAGAGTGGTACATTTGCTACAATTGATGAACCTACATTGACTTATAATCATTCAAAGTCCATAGTTTACTTTAGGTTTCACTCTTGGTGTTGTACATTCTGTGGGTTTGGACAAATGTATAATGACATGGATCCACCATTACAGTATCATACAGTATAGTTTTTTTTTTACATCTTTATTGGAGTGCAATTGCTTTACAATGTTGTATTAATACAGTATAGTTTTAATGCCCTAAAAAATCCTCTGTGCTCTGCCTATTCATCCTCCCTCCCCACTAACCCCTGTCAACCACTGATTTAATCATCACATTTACCAACCACAAACAGCCAACCACAGATCAAAGAATCTCTTCTAAATACATTCAATACTGAAAAATCCAATTTTATTTCATATCTGCACACAAAATTTTTCAGAGCATTTCATCTAAGATGTCAGTGTATTTGGCCATTTACTTAGAACTGAGGGACTAAATGAAATAACTTTTCAGTGATTTTGCCTATGTCTGATATTAACAGGTTGAAAACTCATTCTAGCAACTGATTTTGCCTTCATGTCCCTTGGATGGTCCTGTTAAAAAATATTCATTTTCCTGCTCATGTGTCAAAGTCCAACTCAGCTATTACCTAGTACAAAGAGTTTTCCTGGATATTCCCAGCTGCAATTATTCTCCTAGTTTCATATACCAACCTCTATCATTTTACTTGTTGAGGCTTAGCTGATTTTAGGTCATTGGATATGTGTCTCGTCTTCCACTGGATTATAAGATAACGCATATGATGAAGGCTAGCATGGGCTGAGCAGAGCGCCTGGTCCATGTTAAGCAAGTACTTAATGAATGTGTACTGTTTCCTTACACCCAGAGGGAGGCAGTGTCTAATTTATCTTTGTAGACTTCCATGACCCCAACAGTGTCATGCATATGTTCAGGAAGCACTTGTTAAAGTGGCTTGTGTTTAACTCCAAATCATCAAATTCTAAATGTACTAAAAGTCAGAACATAATGTCTTAGATTTATGAACACGGGTTTGACTTTTTGATAAGTTATTTTTTTAATGGGACCTAAAAATGTTATGTGTAATTGAGTACCTGACCCATTGTAGTAATGGCCATCACACTGACAATGGTGATAGCAGTATCACGTCTGTCTTATCTGATTCATAGAGGCATCTCGTATCTGTTTATCATACTCCTTTCACCCACCCAAAACATGATTACTTGAGTCATAAAAATTTTCGTCATTTTTGTGCTTATTCACAGATACAAATCAGCATACATAATTTCCTCTAAATGTCACATATATCAGGTTCCATGTTGACTTTATTTGCTTTAAAGTGGAGACATATATATATATACTTTTACTTACATACTCAGATGGACGAAAAAGGAAAAATCCAGCTGCTAATAACCAAAGTGTTATTTGTTTCTATTTTCAAATTTTACTTTTTCTAGCCTGTTTCTGTTAAATTCCCTGCTTTGCTTTCTTCTTCTATAAAGATGACCCTTCACTGTGTCCTTCTAGCCTTAGCTGCTCTCCTTCCTCTCAAACTTACATCTTCAACTACCCACAGCATACTCCCTCTTGAACTCCCAGCCAGCCCCATCTAGGAAGCTCTTCATCCTCTCAGAGAGAAATAGTGTCCTCTCCTTACTCCCCAAGTCACTAATATCATCACTCATCACTAATCACTAATGTCATCACTCTCCTCCAGGTCCCCAGGCTCACCCAGGCTTAACACCCCAGGCATCACCTTCTGTTCTTTCCTCTCCCTCACATCATCATAGTGTTCACCAAGTTCATCCCATTCTTTATTTTTGGTTTCTCTCCATTTCACCCTCCTTTTTCTATACCACCTTGCATATTTCAGATTCTTAGTCACTCCACACATAAGCGTGATATAACAGTGTCTAAACTATTCCTAAAATGGCAATCTCATCATCTTGTGTTCTTGTTCCAAAACTTCAGTGACTTTTCCATGCCAGGATAAAATCTAATGTAGCCTAATGTATGTACTTCTACTTCAGTTCTACTAGAACTTGGCATAAGACTCAATTTTGGTCCTAATAATAGCCTTCAAAAATCAATTTTTTTTTCTTCCAGACACTTCTTTTTTTCCTTTCAGCTAGAAATTCTTCTCCCTCCTTAAGCCTTCTTTTACCCACCCAGCTGGAAAGGACCTCTTCTTCCACAAAATTTCTTTGCTTTAGTGTTTATTCCACTCATTCAGCAATAATTATTTATTGTCTTATCTGCTGTGGTTCAGGCTGTTACTGTATTTAAACTTCCTCATATGCATCTTGTTTCTCTAACTGGAATGTAAATACTGAATCTGAGGAATAAGAGGGAACCAGAGACTTAAATTTCCCTGTATCCTTTACATTCTTAGCATGGTATTTGGCACATATACATAGACACTAAATAAACAATTATTGGTTCAATTTTTAATTATCCTTTTTATTGCTATTAAATATGCTGGTTTCAGGATCTAAAATATCTTCAATGTTTGGTGGGGTTTGAATAAGAAAGTAATCCAGGAGAAAACAAGAAGCTAATCCATTTTCCCTCTTATACATCGTCTGCTGTTTTCACCCAAAGAATCTTGCTCTTACTGTGAAAGCAGACCCATACATTGCATCACAATTCCTCATTAGCCATTCCCAAAAAGCACAGCATGCTGATGCAGTCCTATTCATCAGAGGTATTTCCTGGAGAAGAAAAAGTCTCCGTCATTGACATACCTCTGTCTTTTATTTTGAGACATATGGAATGTTGGCCTTTGCACTTTTGCAGGGATTTACCATAATAGATAAGGTCCAAGTCAATGACTTTATTAATGTCATAAACCAGATGAGATGGCTGCTCACAAAGCAGAAAGCAATGACTAAAACCATCCCCTTGCTCATTACAGCCCCTTTTGAAAAATTTAGAATAACAATTATCCGTTTGTGTTTCATTCCTCTAGGTGATGAGAATGGTATGGACCTTAGCTCTGCTAATCACCTCCGGCTAATGTTCTCATTAGTCTCCCAGGGTTGTCATACACTCTGTCAGTGTGGTAAAAGCAGTAGGAAGGAAAACTTCACAAAATCTGAGTTGGAAAGGCTATCCAGGTTTGAGTTGTTTTTGTTATGGGCTGAACCAAATCACCCCAGAATTCATAGGTTGAAGTTGTAAACCTCAGTATCTCAGAATGTGACTGTATTTAGAGATAAAAATGTGGTCATTAGGATGGGCCCTAATCCAATATAACTGACATCTTCATAAGAAGAAGAGATTAGGACACAGACACGCAGAGTGAGAAGACTACCTGGAGACACAGGAAGATGGTCATCTACAAACCAAGGAGGGAGGTCTCAGAAGAAACCCACCCTGCTGATACTTTGTTCTCAGACTTCTAGCCTCCAGAACTATGAGACAAAACATTTCTGGTGTTGAGGCCACTATGAGTGGGTCTATTTGTCTAGGGGTAAAACTTGTAATTAATAAAGCTGTTAAAGTGGCTGGGGGAGGGGGAAGTGGGGAGTTACTAATCAACGGGCATAAAGGTTCAGTTAAGAGGATGAATGAATAGTCTCTAGAGACCTGCTGTACAGCATTGTACCTACGGTCGACAATAATGTATTGTACACGTAGAATTTTGTTAAGAGGGTAGATCTCATGCTAAGTACTCTTACCACAGTAAATAAAATTTTTTAAATAATATATCTGTTAAAAACATAATTCTTTGCCTTTGAGGAAATTCTTAAACTTTGTTCCCTGAGATCTTAAATTGCAAAGATATCAGCTGTTATATTAGGCAATTTCCCAAATTATCCAAACTTCCCCAATCTCTTCCAGTGTCATCTCTAATGGGTACCAAATTTACCACACCACACTCAGATGTGCAAAGAAAATGTAACTTCTTTTTCTGTATACAACGGTATTAATCTTTGTATACATGTCTACGCACAGGATAATATAAAGAAATATTAATTTAAACTCTATTCAGTGTAATAATTTAAACAGTTCCTTTAGCTAAATGCTTTCTCACTTGAAATAATATAGTTAATCTCTCAGATTCTCCTTCCTTCCCCGGCTCCACAAAAAGTGGAGGGTGGGTGAAAGAAAAATATCAGGAAATACAACGTTAGAGGGGCCAGTTGAGGAAGGGGTCTACACGCCATCCTAAGAAACTTGGGCATTGTTCTATGGGCAACAGGGATTCATTTGAGAAGTTTTAGGCAGGAGATTAGTTGATGAGTTTGGGGTAGGCACTACTAGTTAGCCAATGCATCTATTCCCCTCTTTTCTCCTTGCCCACCTCCCATGGTGGAGGTTGGGGGAATAAAATGAAACATTTACTTGCTAACCCACGTTATAGCTAAGAGGGCTACAGGACCCAATTCTAACCCATGAGCTGTGAGAGTAAACCCATCAGGGACATTCTGTGAAAACTTTGTCTTCCTAGAAAAAAAGAATAGACGTTCACAAGGCTTTGAAACACAAAGGCTTTGAAGTAAGACCTACTGCATAGAGTTGTAGCTACCATCTTGCAATCATGAGGCATCAAGCATGAGGACAAAACCCAACAGTGAATAATAGCAAAGCAGAAGTAAAAAAAACCAGGGTCCTTGATGCTATCATGGAACCACTCAGTCAGCTCTGAACTGGTGCCTCGAGACAAACCCTCAGGTTGGAGAAAACTTATGTTGTATTATTTAAATCACCACTACTTGTGTTTTCTCTTATTTACAGCTGAGCAAAGCATTCAAAATTGGTACAGTGTGACACAGAGCACCCTGACCTGAGTGGGGATTTGAAACACAGCAAAACCAAAGTCAAAGAGACCATTTAGGGAGTTATTCTAATAATACAAGCAAAAGATGAGAATGAGACCTGAAAAGAGAGGGCAGGCACATAGATATTCAGAAAGTAAAATTTCTTTAACTTCACTATAGTTAAGAGTGCAGGACAGGCGATTTAGGTCTTGGCTTATGTGGCTGGGCCACAGGATATAGAAGTGGCAGATTGTGAAGACGAATCTTGCTTGAGAAGCATCAAATCCGAGGTACCTCATCATGTGGAAATATCCAGTGGACAGATGAACTTATAAGTAAAAACATTTCTATCTAGTGATACAGATTTGGGATTCATTAAGGCACAGCTAAAACCACTAGAGTGGGAGAGATCACCCAGAGAGTGTGAAAAACTGGAGGGGCCAAGAATAAAACCCAAGGGAACACCAGAATTGAAGAAGGGCAGAGGAGAAGAAGGAGCAAGCAAAGTCTGAGTAGAAGCACCGGGTCTACGCTGCTAGAATGTCTGAATCCTGGCTGAGCCTTAGTCGTCTGTGTAAAATTATCAAAAGTTAAAACTATCAGAGAAAATCTGAAACAAAAATCAAAGCTGAATGTATTGCTTTCTTGAGTAAAAGAGAGCTATTCTGGTCAAGCTCAGTCATATTCAGGAAAGCAAACTGCTAATCTTATATAGATTTTTGTGAGGATGAGTTTGTTTGGGTTTGAGTTGGTCACAGAGGTAAGAGTGGGTTGACTTCTCAGCCTTTGAAGAGTGTTCCCTGGAACCAGTCCACCTCCCATTGTCTGACTTTCTAAATGTCAGTCTGTCCCTGACTGGTTGGCTTTCAAAGGCATATTCAATGAACTGAGTTGTCACTGACCAATTAGAGATGTTTAAAACCAGTTCTGGAGTTTGCTTGTTAACATAGTCATAGAACTGTCACTGATTAATTTAAAAGTTTAAAACCTTTTCTGGTGGTTATGGCCATGGCTATAGAAGAATCAGACTTTTCCTAGGTGAGGGGGACTTTTTTATTCTCAAAGTGAAATGCTACGAAGATCAAGTGAGATAGGGACTGACATATATTCATCAGTTTTAGCAATTTAACCTCAGGAACCTTTCAATGGGGTCGATGAGGGATTAAAATACTACAATTCTGCACTCACCTAGTCATGCTTACAATTTTCTCCCAGCTCAGGAAGTCAAAAGGAAAAAGCAGGACCAAGGAAAATATACAGGACAGTGGTAAAGTAAAACTAGCATTTATTGAGGGCTTGCCATAAACTAGAAGTTGTGCTAGGTGCTTGACGTATGTTAGCTCATTTAATTCTCACAGCTATGCCTTAAGGCAGCTGTCAGGAGCAGTAGTAGTACTCCCATTTTACAGAAGATAAAATTGTGGCTCAGGATATTAAATAACATTTCCAAGGAAATGAGTCACTCAGTAAACAAAATGTATATTGGTAATTTGGTAACCATTTATTATTATTATTTCTACTTCTTAATCCATCCTGGGATGGTAGAGTGTTGTTTCTGTGTGATTATTCATTACAAACACAGCTGAATTAAAAAAAAAATTTTTTTTTTAAACACAGATGAATCAGAGAAATACAACATATAACATTCTGGAGATCCCAGAACCTTCAGTCTTTGGGAATATTTGGGTTGATACTGCCCTTAAAAAGACTGACATACCAGCTCTAAAAACAAGTTATTTTGGACTACTGTGCAGTATGACCAGTCCCCGAAGAAAAACACCATAGGCTGAGCTGGCTCTCCCCCTGAAGCACCCCCATGGGGATTTCTCATAGTCCTACAGGAAGTATCTCCACTGATATTTCACTTATTGAGCCGTTTACCACCTGATTGTGTCTTGGGGTAATGGTAAGGCATTCAGCTACATCCTGGAACAGTCTGTCTTCTCACCAATAATGACAGCTTCAAATACAAAAGACAACTTAAATTTTGTAACAGCATGTGGGAAATGCTTCTTTTGTGCTCCTTATCATGAAGTTCTGCTATCCGCAAGATGGCGCAGAATACACAAGCTGTTTTGCTATACAAAGAAATTTGCTGTAACAAATTTCAATCATCATGGCATTTCACATTGATTATGTATTTATAGCATGTTAGAAAGAGACTGGAGGAAACCCAAATATGAACATCTGTAACGAATTCAATAGGAATTATTCACTGAAATGTTCCATGTTCATAATTAAAAACTACCACTCAATCCCACCAAGTTCTGTTTATAAATTAGCTGAGAATTTTCCCACTTAAATTAATACCATCATCTTTCAATGAATGCCCTATGGGGATATAATCCTTCTATGGCTCAGTAGCTCCAGACGGGTCCCTATTAGACATCCTAAAATGATTAATTCTACCAAAGAGTATGGAGAATAATTTTTTTTAATCTTTAAAAGCAAATCCCTGCATTAAAAGCCACGGTACAGGGCTTCCCTGGTGGCGCAGTGGTTAAGAATCCGCCTGCCAATGTAGGGGACACGGGTTCGAGCCCTGGTCCGGGAAGATCCCACATGCCGCGGAGCAACTATGCCCGTGCACCACAACTACTGAGCCTGCACTCTAGAGCCCGTGAGCCACAACTGCTGAGCCCACGTGCCACAACTACTGAAGCACGTGCACCTAGAGCCCATGCTCCTCAACAAGAAAAGCCACAGCAATGAGAAGCCCGTGCACCGCAATGAAGAGTAGCCCCTGCTCGCTGCAACTAGAGAAAGCCCGTGCGCGGTAACGAAGACCCAACGCAGCCAAAGATAAATAAATAAATAAATTTATAAAAAAAAAAAAAAAAAAAGCCACCGTACATCTCTGCAAGGAGAACAAACAGCTTACTCTCAATCTAGACAATAACCAAAGAAAAAGACCTTCTGCCATTGAGCTAGACAGCCTGACACTGGGCTGTTGGTGGCAGATGGGTCTACAGTATTCATGCAACAGAATGACGGTCACTCTGGGACAGCTGAGGGAAGGTTCTCAAACACCACCATCAAGGAGAAGACATACAGTGGGACAGGAGTGGCAGCACTCCTTAACCCAGAGAGAAGGCTTTGTAGGGAAAATGATTCCTAAAATCTGATGGGTACAAGTCAGGTTAATTCTTGATTAGCAGGGCCAATCCCAAAATGGAATAGAGTTTTCCCTCTCGATGTGGTTCTAAATGAATTCCAGCAGGAGACATTAAAGGGATGACCATGCCAAGGCAGGGCATTATCCATATGACCTGGTCCCAAAGGTTCATCTTGTTCCCCTTCATGGAACCCAAACTTTCACCAAAGCTTTCTGCTCGTCTGAGTGAAGAAGGCAACAGATCAAAAACTCTATGCCTCTTATTTGTCCCTCCACCAATGAAAGCAAATGGAGTATCTGAGAACCACAACTGCTTGAAGATAATCCCAGTAGCTACAATGTAGGCTATCCATGTGATATTTTCCCTGGGTTGCCTTTTTTAGAAATCAGAACCCTGGAGAGAAAAGAAGTCACCATTTAGCACATCACAGAGGCACTGAAAGGAAAAACCATACAGTCGATTTGGGGCAGCAATTGAATGCAGACTCAGGATGAAGACTCAATTTGAAGGTCTTAAAAGTTCAGTTGGGGAAGCAATTCCCCCTGGAAGCTTTCTTTTTTTCCCAAAAATTATATCTAACAAATGCAGTCATGCAAACAGACAAGTGAGAAAAAAAAAAAACAAAAAGAAAAAATTGATGAGCTCCACAAAAGATAAATAGGGTTAGAAGTCCACTGAGCCAGAAGCTAAGAAGCCAAACCAAAACTCTTTTGCTGATTTTGGTTTTAAGCCCCATATCTGTGACCCATGTAACATTTTAGGAGCTGAATAACTTAAAATGCGCTGTTACCTCATTCAGAATAAAGCCGTGCTTGTCATATTCTTTTGTTCTTATTTCTCTGTTCTCTAGAAAAACATATCTTTCCATATTTGTCTTTAAGAGGATGCTATACATAGAATGGAAGGTGAATAGATGTACTTCAAATCTGTGCCCAGACTGAGACAAAAAAGGAAATTTGGGTTCTGTTATATTCATATCACCCACTCATCTGCTACATTCCTTAAATTGACATAAAATGGAATCACTTAATGCATATTTGAAAATTGTTCTCAGATTCCCCATGAAACCAATATCAGCATACAAAGAAGGGCCATGAAGCAACAGTTGATAAACTGCACAAGGGAGGTCCCCCCACTGCTGCTTCTTTAGTGTCAAACACAACAGTCCCTTTGCCTGTCATTAACCCCCAGGAATGGTTCAATAGTCTTCTTTTATTTCTGCTTTAGCTAAACCTTTATCTGTTCCTTAGACATCCCTGATGAACTTCAGAGTAATTCTGTATTGTTTCTGCATGCATTTGCCATGTATTCAAACTTCACTTAGCATGTACCACGAGAAAGTTAATTAGCCTCCTTTTTCTCAGTGCTGTATTATTTTTCATAACTACAGATAATGACATTTCTAGCAGCCTTTGAACTAGGAATTATTATTTTTTGTTTGCATATATAAAGAAAGCAATTTATTTGGAGGGAAAGTTTTATTATACAATATAAACAATATATTATTGTTTCTTTTTGGTTTCCCTATCTATCTTAAACCTTAGAAAATATTAGATTCAGCTTTCCTTTAAAAGTTAGTCTGGGCTTCCCTGGTGGCGCAGTGGTTGAGAATCTGCCTGCCAATGCAGGGGACACCGGTTCGAGCCCTGGTCTGGGAAGATACCACATGCCGCGGAGCGACTAGACCCGTGAGCCGCAACTACTGAGCCTGCGCGTCTGGAGCCTGTGCTCCGCAACGGGAGGGGCCGCGATAGTGAGAGGCCCGCGCACAGCAATGAAGAGTGGCCCCCGCTTGCCGCAACTAGAGAAAGCCCTCGCACAGAAACAAAGACCCAACACAGCCAAAAATAAATAAATAAATAAAGTAGCTATTAATTAAAAAAAAAAAAACAGTCTTTGCTGACTCTCATATGAAGTGATCATAGGTACCAAAATTTCAAAAATGTTTACAATTTCCTCCTAGTCCCAATAACTCAAAGCTATAGTTTCTTCCAGGAATTCTTTAAAGCTTCTCCATTAAACTAAAGCACAGAGGAGTGTATTATGGGTAGGGATGACTCCTGCACCACCCTCCACACTCCTGCCGGTCCTCACCAAGCTCTCAACTTTCTGACACCCTGCTGGAAGGCCCCAGCTGACATCATTACCCTACCTTCATCCTATTCCAGATTCAGGCTCTCCCTTCTTTTCTGCCCCAGTTCTTTTCTCCTCTTTTAAACCCTCTCCTTCCCCTTCCTTTTGGCTCCCTTGAAGTGTACGCTCTGTATTACTCAGTTGGTGCTGAGGCCCACCACAGACATGTGATGTGGATGGGAAAATGGCTCTGAGCAAAGCCAGGATTTGCTTAGATTTTGCTGGAACTTTGGATTTTGCTTAGACTTCTCTTACCACGCAACATAATTAGCCAGTATTTTGTTGAAATTCAAAAATGTGTCTGCTTTAAGTATAAAATATCCTGAGTGACTACGAATGTAAATGGCATAATCAGAGTAAGCAACTCACAGCTTCCATTAATGTAACCATTAATGACAAAACATAGACTTCCAACCATGGACTTGCAACACAGGGAACTGTGTGTCTGTAAATAACAGCTTTAGAGTCTTTTCTTTAAAATAAGAACTTGTCTTACTGAAATTAAAGTGTTCTGTTTTTACTAAATTTGAAAGTCTCCATTAGCTGAAAGAGCCAATCATTGGAGTTCATCTTAGTCCTGGTGTTTTAGCAATGAGTTCTTGATGGCCTTGTCTGGCTCTGCATGGTGATGCTAGTCATCACGTAAAACTGAGGAAGTGAACATTTCACCCTATTCATAACTAGAAGGTCATGATTTTTTATATCTTCTTCAGTGCATTATATATGAAACCCAGATTTATAAAAATATATCCTTATAGGAACAAAACTTTTAGACTATATCTATCTGTAGTATTGCAAAGTGTCCCAGACACATGAGGTGCTCTGGCCACACCACTGCCTAAAGTGTCCAAAGAAGATGGTCCATGTTGGTCATTGGGTTATTTACTATTTACTAGTAAGTCTTGGTTTACTCATCCATTTCTTTTTGCATATTCCAGGGTTGTTGTCAACCTGCCTTTACTGTCATTTTGACTATGTTCACAGAGGTTGGTAACAGGTTCTTATTGGGGTGGAATTCTGTAAATGTGGATGGAAGTGTTGCCAGGCAGAGACATGACCATTGACTTTGGCAACATGGAAATAATTTGTGACTTTGACAAGAGTAGTTGTAATGGAGTAAGGAGGGGAACAGAAACTCAATTATGTAGGTAAAGGAAAAGATAGGAAATGGAAATAGCAAATATTGAGTATGAGAAATTATGCTGTGAATGAGGAGCAAAAAAATGAGACCATAGGTGGAAGGGATATATGGGAGAATTTTTTAAAGATGAGATATCCTGGAGTATATTTGTATCTCTTATACAAATATTTACTTATCATTTTTCATATGAAAAAGAAAGAAGAGGGGAAGAGGAGGAGAAAAATCCAAAAAAAAAGGGCCAATTTCCCTTAAATGTGAATTCAAGTCTCTGCCTCTATAGAAACGGGGGGGAAAAAAAATTAAAAAAAACTTTAGAAACTCTTAAATATTAAGTTGTTTTCACTTCCATCAAAACAAAATAAAACAAATATTTGTAGTCTAATCTCAGCAAGTGGAACCCCCCGCCACTTACACTGACAAACTGACCTCCCTCACTTAAAATCTTATTCTCAGATTTAAAACTAGTCATTCATGAGGCACTAATTCAAAAATAGTATTAATTCCTACACTTCTAGGCCCTCAAATAATTATATAGGACTAATAAGAGCCCCTAACAACATCTGAATTTAATAAGGGGAATAAAACTGAGACACAAAAAATTAAATGCTAATAGAGACAAGAATACAAGGGATGTCACAAGATGGTTTTGAGAAACTGGTGCAAAAGCATTTGGAGGGGGATCCCTCTGTTTGCCAGAAAGTCAGAAAAGCCTTCTTAGAGGTGGCAGTGGGATTCGATCTGCATATTGAGGGAGGGTAGAATTTGACCAAGTGGAAACAATTTAAAGACAGCATATTGGGTAAAGAAACTAACTAGAACTAGCACATTACAAGGAGATAGATGTACACCATGTTGGGGAATGAAAAATAAGCCAACAAGGTAGAAAAGATTTTTACTTGTTCTGAGTGTTTAAATTTGACACAAATCCTGCACATTTAATACATTTGAAGGATGCATCACTAAATGGTTTATTTTTGTTTTCTTAGGAAGTTGGCTAACTGACTGCCTAAGCTTCAGTTTCCCCTTACTTGAGATGGCTCCTACAGTTTGTGGCTTCACATTTTTTGATTAATAATAGTTTGAAAAATATTTCATCTGTTTCATAACTCACTATCAGTAAAGTAACACAAACTTACTGAGAAAGCTGTCAAACTTCCATTAACGTTTTTATTGTTGGCGGTAGTGGTGCTAGTGTTCTGTGTGTGTATGTGCCTGTGTTCTTCATATATAACACAAACAGATGGAAAGATATAGCACGTTCATGGATTGCAAGAATTAATATTGTTAAAATGACCATACCACCCAAGGCAATACACAGAGTAAATGCAATCCCTATTATAATACCAATAGCATTTTTCACAGAACTAGAACAAATAACTCTAAAATTTGTATGGAAACACAAAAAACTCTGAATGGCTAAAAGAGTCTTGAGAAAGAAGAACAGAGCTGGAGGAATCATGCTCCCTGACTTCAGACTATACTACAAGGCTACAGTAATCAAAATAGTATGGTACTAGCACAAAACAGACACATAGATCAATGGAACAGAATAGAGAGCCCAGAAATGAAGCCACACTTATATAGGCAGTTAATCTACAACAAAGAGGGCAAGAATATACAATGGGAAAAAGACAGCCTCTTCATAAATGGTGTTGGGAAAACTGGACAGCTACATGCAAAAGAATCAAACTGGACTACTCTTTCACACCTTGAAAAAAAAGAAACTCAAAATGGATTAAAGATTTAACTCTAAGACCTGGAACCATAAAACTTCTCAAAGAAAATGTAAGCAGTAAGGTCTTTGACATCAGGCTTAGTAATATATTTTTTCTCTCTGTCTCCTCAGATAAGGGAAAGGAAAGCAAAAGTAAGCAGATGGGACTATATCAAACTAAAAAACTTTTGACAGGGAAGAAAACTACCAACAAAATGGAAAGGGCACCTAGTGAATGGGAGAAGATATTTGCAAACAATATATATGATAAGGGATTAATATCCAAAATACACAGGAGGAGAGAAGATGGCGGAAGAGTAAGACGCGGAGATCACCTTCCTTCCCACAGATACAGTAGAAATACATCTACACGTGGAACTGCTCCTACAGAACACCCACTGAACGCTGGCAGAAAACGTCCGACCTCCAAAAAGGCAAGAAACTCCCCCCGTACTTGGGTAGGGCAAAAGAAAAAAGAAATAACAGAGACAAAAGAATAGGGACGGCACCTGCACCAGTGGGAGGGAGCTGTGAAGGAGGAAAGATTTCCACGCACTAGGAAGCCCCTTCGCGGGCAGAGACTGCGGGTGGCAGAGGGGGGAAGCTTCGGAGCCACGGAGGAGAGCGCAGCCACAGGGGTGCGGAGGGCAAAGCGGAGAGGCTCCCGCACGGAGGCTCGGCGCCGAGCAGCGCTCACCAGCCCGAGAGGCTTGTCTGCTCCCCCGCCGGGGCGGGCGGGGGCTGGGAGCTGAGGCTCGGGCTTCGGTCGGATCGCAGGGAGAGGACTGGGGCTGGCGGCGTGAACACAGCCTGAAGGGGTTAGCGCACCACAGCTGGCTGGGAGGGAGACCGGGAAAAGGTCTGCAGCTGCCGAAGAGGCAAGAGACTTTTTCTTGCCTCTTTGTTTCGCTGCGCGCAAGGAGAGGGGATTCAGAGCGCCGCCTAAACGAACTCCAGAGAAGGGCGTGAGCCGCGGCGATCAGCGCGGACCCCAGAGACGGGCGTGAGACGCTGGGGCTGCTGCTGCCGCCTCCAAAAAGCCTGTGTGTGAGCACAGGTCACTCTCCACACCGCCCCTCCCGGGAGCCGGTGCAGCCCGCCACTGCCAGGGTCCCGTGATCCCCGGACAAATTCCCCGGGAGAACGCACTGCGCGCCTCAGGCTGGTGCAACGTCACGCTGGCCTCTGCTGCCGCAGGCTCGCCCCGCCTCCTCCGTACCCCTCCCTCCCCGCGGCCTGAGTGAGCCAGTGCCCCCGAAGCAGCTGCTCCTTTAACCCCGTTCTGTCTGGGCGGGGAATAGACGCCCTCAGGCGACCTACACGCAGAGGCGGGTCCAAATCCAAAGCTGAACCCCAGGAGCTGTGTGAACAGGGAAGAGAAGGGGAAATCTCTCCCAGCAGCCTCAGAAGCAGCGGATTAAAACTCCACAAACAACTTGATGTGCCTGCATCTGTTGAATACCTGAATAGACAACGAATCATCCCAAATTCAGGAGGTGGACTTTGGGAGCAGGATATATTAATTTTTCCCCTGTTCCTTTTTTTTGTGAGTGTATATGTATATGCTTCTGGGTGAGATTTTGTCTGTATAGCTTTGCTTTACAATAGCTTTATTTTACTTCACTATATTATAGCCTCTTTCTTTCTTTCTTTCTTTCTTTCTTTCTTTCTTTCTTTCTTTCTTTCTTTCTTTCTTTCTTTCTTTCTTTCTATTTTTTCTCCCTTTTACTCTGAGCCGTGTGGACGAAAGGCTCTTGGTGCTCCAGCCAGGCATTAGGGCCGTGCCTCTGAGGTGGGAAGCCAACTTCAGGACACTGGTCCACAAGAGACCTCCCAGCTCCACGTAATACCAAACGGTAAAAATCTCTCAGAGATCTCCATCTCAACATCAAGACCCAGCATCACTCAATGACCAGCAAGCTACAGTGCTGAACACCCTATGCCAAACAACTAGCAAGACAGGAACACAGCCCCATCCATTAGCAGAGAGGCTGTCTAAAATCATAATAAGGCCACAGACACCCCAAAATACAGCACCAGACGTGGATGTGCCCACCAGAAAGACAAGATCCAGCCTCATCCACCAGAGCTCAGGCACTAGTTCCCTACACCAGGAAGCCTACACAACCCACTGAACCAACCTTAGCCACTGGGGACAGATACCAAAAACAACGGGAACTACAAACCTGCAGTCTGTGAAAAGGAGACCCCAAACACAGTAAGATAAGTAAAATGAGAAGACAGAAAAACACACAGCAGATGAAGGAGCAGGGTCAAAACACACCAGACTTAACAAATGAAGAGAAAATAGGTAGTCTACCTGAAAAAGAATTCAGAATAATGATAGTAAGGATGATCCAAAATCTTGGAAATAGAATAGACAAAATGCAAGAAACATTTAACAAGGACGTAGAAGAACTAAAGAGGAACCAAGCAATGATGAAAAACACAATAAATGAAATTAAAAATACTCTAGATGGGATCAATAGCAGAATAACTGAGGCAGAAGAAAGGATAAGTGACCTGGAAGATAAAATGGTGGAAATAACTACTGCAGAGCAGGATAAAGAAAAAAGAATGAAAAGAACTGAGGACAGTCTCAGAGACCTCTGGGACAACATTAAACGCACCAACATTCGAATTATAGGGGTCCCAGAAGAAGAAGAGAAAAAGAAAGGGACTGAGAAAATATTTGAAGAGATTATAGTTGAAAACTTCCCTAATATGGGAAAGGAAATAGTTAATCAAGTCCTGGAAGCACAGAGAGTCCCATACAGGATAAACCCAAGGAGAAACACGCCAAGACACATATTAATCAAACTGTCAAAAATTAAATATAAGGAAAACATATTAAAGGCAGCAAGGGAAAAAAAACAAATAACACACAAGGGGATCCCCATAAGGTTAACATCTGATCTTTCAGCAGAAACTCTGCAAGCCAGAAGGGAGTGGCAGGATATACTTAAAGTGATGAAGGAGAAAAACCTACAACCAAGATTACTCTACCCAGCAAGGATCTCATTCAGATTCGATGGAGAAATTAAAACCTTTACAGACAAGCAAAAGCTGAGAGAGTTCAGCACCACCAAACCAGCTTTGCAACAAATGCTAAAGGAACTTCTCTAGGCAAGAAACACAAGAGAAGGAAAACACCTACAATAACAAACCCAAAACGTTTAAGAAAATGGGAATAGGAACATACATATCGATAATTACCTTGAATGTAAATGGATTAAATGCTCCCACCAAAAGACACAGGCTGGCTGAATGGATACAAAAACAAGACCCATATATATGCTGTCTACAAGAGACCCACTTCAGACCTAGAGACACATACAGACTGAAAGTGAGGGGATGGAAAAAGATATTCCATGCAAATGGAAATCAAAAGAAAGCTGGAGTAGCAATTCTCATATCAGACAAAATAGACTTTAAAATAAAGACTATTACAAGAGACAAAGAAGGACACTATATAATGATCAAGGGATCGATCCAAGAGGAAGCTATAACAATTGTAAATATTTATGCACCCAACATAGGAGCACCTCAATACATAAGGCAAATACTAACAGCCATAAAAGGGGAAATCGACAGCAACACAATCATAGTAGGGGACTTTAACACCCCACTTTCACCAATGGACAGATCATCCAAAATGAAAATAAATAAGGAAACACAAGCTTTAAATGATACATTAAACAAGATGGACTTAATTGATATTATAGGACATTCTACCCAAAAACAACAGAATACACATTTTTCTCAAGTGCTCATGGAACATTCTCCAGGATAGATCATATCTTGGGTCATAAATCAAGCCTTGGTAAATTTAAGAAAATTGATATCGTATCAAGTATCTATTCCGACCACAACGCTATGAGACTAGATATCAATTACAGGAAAAGATCTGTAAAAAATACAAACACATGGAGGCTACACAATACACTACTTAATAACGAAGTGATTACTGAAGAAATCAAAGGGGAAATCAAAAAATACCTAGAAACAAATGACAATGGAGATACGACGACCCAAAACCTATGGGACGCAGCAAAAGCAGTGCTAAGAGGGAAGTTTATAGCAATACAAGCCTACCTCAAGAAACAGGCAACATCTCGAATAAACAACCTAACCTTCCACCTGAAGCAATTAGAGAAAGAAGAACAAAAAAACCCCAAAGCCAGCAGAAGGAAAGAAATTATAAAGATCAGGTCAGAAATAAATGAAAAAGAAATGAAGGAAACAATAGCAAAAATCAATGAAACTAAAAGCTGGTTCTTTGAGAAGATAAACAAAATTGATAAACCATTAGCCAGACTCATCAAGAGAAAAAGGGAGAAGACTCAGATCAATAGAATTAGAAATGAAAAAGGAGAAGTAACCACTGACACTGCAGAAATACAAAAGATCATGAGAGATTACTACAAGCAACTCTATGCCAATAAAATGGACAACCTGGAAGAAATGGACAGATTCTTAGAAATGCACAAACTGCTGAGACTGAACCAGGAAGAAATAGAAAATATGAACAGACCAATCACAAGCACTGAAATTGAAACTGTGATTAAAAACCTTCCAACAAACAAAAGCCCAGGACCAGATGGCTTCACAGGTGAATTCTATCAAACATTTAGAGACGAGCTAACACCTATCCTTCTCAAACTCTTCCAAAATATTGCAGAGGGAGGAACACTCCCAAACTCATTCTACGAGGCCACCATCACCCTGATACCAAAACCAGACAAAGATGTCACAAAGAAAGAAAACTACAGGCCAATATCACTGATGAACATAGATGCAAAAATCCTCAACAAAATACTAGCAAACAGAATCCAACAGCACATTAAAAGGATCATACACCATGATCAAGTGGGGTTTATCCCAGGAATGCAAGGATTCTTCAATATACGCAAATCAATCAACGTGATACACCATATTAACAAATTGAAGGAGAAAAACCATATGATCATCTCAATAGATGCAGAGAAAGCTTTTGACAAAATTCAACACCCATTTATGATAAAAGCCCTGCAGAAAGTAGGCATAGAGGGAACTTTCCTCAACATAATAAAGGCCATATATGACAAACCCACAGCCAACATTGTCCTCAATGGTGAAAAACTGAAACCATTTCCACTAAGATCAGGAACAAGACAAGGTTGCCCACTCTCACCACTATTATTCAACATAGTTTTGGAAGTGTTAGCCACAGCAATCAGAGAAGACAAAGAAATAAAAGGAATCCAAATCGGAAAAGAAGAAGTAAAGCTGTCACTATTTGCAGATGACATGATACTATACGTAGAGAAGCCTAAAGATGCTACCAGAAAACTCCTAGAGCTAATCAATGAATTTGGTAAAGTAGCAGGATACAAAATAAATGCACAGAAAGCTCTTGCATTTCTATACACTAATGACGAAAAATCTGAAAGTGAAATTAAGAAAACACTCCCGTTTACCATTGCAACAAAAAGAATAACATATCTAGGAATAAACCTACCTAAGGAGACAAAAGACCTGTATGCAGAAAATTATAAGACACTGATGAAAGAAATTAAAGATGATACAAATAGATGGAGAGATATACCATGTTCCTGGATTGGAAGAATCAACATTGTGAAAATGACTCTACTACCCAAAGCAATCTACAGATTCAATGCAATCCCTATCAAACTACCACTGGCATTTTTCACAGAACTAGAACAAAAAATTTCACAATTTGTATGGAAACACAAAAGACCCCGAATAGCCAAAGCAATCTTGAGAACGAAAAATGGAGCTGGGGGAATCAGGCTTCCTGACTTCAGACTATATTACAAAGCTTCAGTAATCAAGACAGTTTGGTACTGGCACAAAAACAGAAATATAGATCAATGGAACAGGATAGAAAGCCCAGAGATAAACCCACACACATATGGTCACCTTATCTTTGATAAAGGAGGCAAGCATATACAGTGGAGAAAAGACAGCCTCTTCAATAAGTGGTGCTGGGAAAATTGGACAGGTACATGTAAAAGTATGAAATTAGAACACTCCCTGACACCATGCACAAAAATAAACTCAAAATGGATTAAAGACCTAAGTGTAAGGGCAGACACTATCAAACTCTTAGAGGAAAACATAGGCAGAACACTCTATGACATACATCACAGCAAGATTCTTTTTGACCCAGCTCCCAGAGAAATGGAAATAAGAACACAAATAAACAAATGGGACCTAATGAAACTTAAAAGCTTTTGCACAGCAAAGGAAACCATAAAGAAGACCAAAAGACAACCATCAGAATGGGAGAAAATATTTGCAAATGAAGCAACTGACAAAGAATTAATCTCCAAGATTTACAAGCAGCTCATGCAGCTCAATAACAAAAAAACCAACAACCCAATCCAAAAATGGGCAGAAGACCTAAATAGACATTTCTCCAAAGAAGATATACAGATGGCCTACAGACACATGAAAGAATGCTCAACATCATTAATCATTAGAGAAATGCAAATCAAAACTACAATGAGATATCATCTCACACCGGTCAGAATGGCCATCATCAAAAAATCTAGAAACAATAAATGCTGGAGAGGGTGTGGAGGAAAGGGAACACTCTTGCACTGTTGGTGGGAATGTAAATTGATACAGCCACTATGGAGAACAGTATGGAGGTTCCTGAAAAAACTACAAATAGAACTACCATACGACCCAGCAATCCCAATACTGGGCATATACCCTGAGAAAACCATAGGTCAAAAAGAGTCATGTACCAAAATGTTCATTGCAGCTCTATTTACAATAGCCAGGACATGGAAGCAACCTAAATGTCTATCGACAGATGAATGGATAAAGAAGATGTGGCACCTATATACAATGGAATATTACTCAGCCATAAAAAGAAATGAAATGGAGGTATTTGTAATGAGGTGGATGGAGTTAGAGTCTGTCATACAGTGTGAAGTAAGTCAGAAAGAGAAAAACAAATACAGTATGCTAACACATATATACGGAATCTAAGGAAAAAAAAAAAAAAAAAAAAGGCCATGAAGAACCTAGTGGCAAGACGGGAATAAAGACACAGACCTACTAGAGAATGGACTTGAGGATATGGGGAGGGGGTGGGGTGAGATGTGACAGGGTAAGAGAGTGTCATGGACATATATACACTACCAAATGTAAAATAGATAACTAGTGGGAAGCAGCCGCATAGCACAGGGAGATCAGCTCGGTGCTTTGTGACCACCTAGAGGGGTGGGATGGGGAGGGTAGGAGGGAGGGAGATGCAAGAGGGAAGAGAAATGGGAACATATTGTATATGTATAACTGATTCACTTTGTTATAAAGCAGAAGCTAACACACTATTGTAAGGCAATTATACTTCAATAAAGATGTTTAAAAAACAAACAAACAAAATACACAAAGAACTCACACAACTCAACATCAAAAAACCAAAAAACCTGATTAAAAATTGGCAGAGGATCTAAACAGACATTTTTCCAAAGAAGACATACAAATAGCCAACAGGCACAGGAACAGATGTTTGACATAACTAATCATCAGGGAAATGTAAATCAAAATCAGGATGAACTATCATCTCACACCTGTTAGAATGGCTGTTATCAAAAAGACAACAAATAAGTGTTGTCGAAGATGTGGAGAAAAGGGAACTCTTGTGCCCTGTTGGTGGGAATGTAAATTGGTGCATCCACTATTGACAACAGTATGGAGATTCCCCCCAAATTAAAAATAGACCCTATATGATCCAGCAATTCCATTTCTGGCTATTTATCCAAAGAACACAAAAACACTAACTAGAAAAGTATATGCCCTCCTATGTTCATAGCAACTTTATTCACAATAGCAAAGATACAGAAGCAACCCAAGTGCCCATCAATAGATGAATGGAAAAAATAAAGAAGATATGATATACACATACACAAAATGGAATATATTATTACTCAACCATAAAAAAGAATGAAATCTTGCTATTTGGAATGACATGGATGGATATAGAAAGTATATCCCTAAGTGAAATAAGTCAGACAAGAGAAAGACAAATACCATATGATTTTCACTCATATATGGAAGAATCTAAAAGACAAAGCAAAAGACATAACAAAACAGAAACAGAGTTGTAGATGTAGAGAACAAACAGGTGGTTGCCTGAGGAGAAGGGGTGGGGGAAGGAAAGAAATAGGTGAGGGATTAAAAAAAAAATTAAGTTCTAATACTTGGAAGATTCTCTCATATACTTGCTTTTGATTCTATACATTTTGAACCTTATTTCTCTTCTACTCTCAACATACATCCAGAGCTGGGCACTATAGGACATCATGATACAACCTCTAGCCCTGCTGCCCCTTTGTAATTCACTACAAAGAGCAAGGGGCATATTCCTGGAAGCTGTTTCTACCCCAAGACAATAACTAATCTAGAGTCAGACATGACTGCAAGCCATGTAAAAACATCCCACTAACACCAAAGTAAATCAAATTCCCCTTAGCTAGATCCCAAAATGCCTACAGCCACTCTAATACCACTCACTATGAGAGTAAGTGTGACAGGGGTGAGTATATGTGGAAGGAGGTAACAGTGTTAACTAATTAAGGTTAAAATGACAACTATTGCAAATTTTACAAAATCACATGACCATGTGAACACATACTAAGACCACTTCTGTGCCTTAAAGGGGGCCCTGCAAGGAAGGGGCCCTAAAGCTTAAGCCTAATTAGTTTTATATTAAATCCATCTCTGAGTATCTGCATTTAAGTAGTAAAATGGGGAAACAATTTTAAAAGTTGTGTGGCCTCTAGCTTTCTTTATTCAACAATCAAAGAGTGATTTCATTTGTTCACTGTAATACCTGACATTTAAAGAATACATATTACTAGAACACATGGTCCTTGACAAGGTGGTCAATACATATACACATGTGAAGCAGCTAGAGAGTAATTCTTGATGAATGACTGCTTACTGGTCATATTGAGACCTAGTAGTGATAAAAGGGTAGGGTGTCCTAAAGTTAGCTGGTAATCATGAGATGATGGTATCGGTCAGGAGATACAATTTGAGCCTATCCTGAAACATAAATGCCATCAACCACAATGGGACTGGGTCTGAGGACAGAGCTCTGTCTTAGATATCAGCATCTGCAGCCCTGGAAGAAGAAGGGGGTGGGGAATCTATCAAACATGTCCAAATGCGTTAAAAATATCACCCATTGTATTCCAGGAGTTACTGTACCCAGCTCCTTTTCAGAAGGACAATGTCTCCATTTAATAGTAGTCTGCTGACTGGGCAGCAAAGATTTGCAGTCAACATTCATTTCTATTATATAAGTTTTTAGTGTAATAAATTCCTTTGTATTGACATAAGAAAAGGAATGCTTGCATGGACTGTAGACCAGACTACGGAAAAAGCCCTATTATGTTGAATTGGATGTTATAATGGTATTTGATAAATTGGTGATTCTAACTGTAGGGCTCATCACACTTGGAAACTAGCACTTTTTCATAACTTTTTTTATCCTTCCACTTCAGAACATTTTCATCCCTTTCATCACTTGGCTGATGTCAAGCAGATTGTCAAAATTATTGTTTACAATACTCATATCCTCAGAGCAGTCTATAGATTTTTTCCTAAGAGGATTTTGAAATAATACCAGTGCAGAGAGTTAAACTTGAACAACCATCTCCCAAACTTCTGGTAATCAAATTCTAATTTGATCTTCATTTCATTCCCTACATACAATCCTCTATGATTTATTTAAAGAATGTAATAAAAGAAACATAAGGGAATAATGTGAAAGGATTCATGTTTACCATTAGAATATTTATCCTTGAAAACAGCAGATTATCATCATCTTGGGTATATAATCATATCTTGACAAATGTTTGTTGCCTGTGACAAGGACCAATATAGTTTATAGAATCCACTCCTTCTTTTTTCTCTCTTTACTTAGCATTACAAAACTAAAGCGAAAATAAATTTAAAGTAATCCTAAAAAGCTAAAAATATATTTTAATGCTAGAACTGCTTGAGATTCATTAAATGATGTTAAAAGAAAAGCATGCTAGAGAAGAAAATTTTTAAAAAAGAAAAAAAAACACTCTTTGGTTAAATGGGTACAAAAGCCAACTATTTACACGTTAATTACCTTTCAGGAAGAACTATTGAATTTATGTGGTAGAACTATTGTCATTAAATGTCTGGTTTGCTCAAATACTGGAGGGATGCAAAAAATAAGAGCTCTTTAATTAACAGGTAAATTGGACCAGCAAGACAGTTATGTTCATTTGCATTTAACTAAAGTAGGTTAATCATAGAAGGTGGTCAACTTCAGAAAATTTCTGAAATGTTTCATGTTTTCTTTTTTTTAAGAGCTAATATTTACTTAGTCTGAAACAAATGCAATGAAACTCCTGTAGACTATAACTTGGGGCCTAGTTTGTTTTTCTTTTTCTTGTTTTACTTATTCCATGCAGTTTACTTTCCACGAAACACACAGAGAAGTCTCTAGGAGAGGAGATTTTTAGAATACCTCCTTACCATGTACCTGATAACCATATAATCCCAGTCAAAACTTCTAAGTAGGCTATACTCAGGGTCCACATATAATTTGCCATTCAAATGAGCATAGTTTTGAAATTACAAGGGGGTACTATTGTTAATAACTAGACCAGAGAAACAGGTAACTGAGATGAGCAGTATCTAATGGTATAGATCTATCACAACCTCCCAGCTGAAACTCCCTGATTTGAAAGTTGCTCCACCCTCACTATGTTCTAAGCCTCTCCTGAAGAGCAGGTCTAAAAGCTTTGGCCTTGCCCTTTGGCCCCAGCTGACTGGACACTCACGCTGGAAGAAACCAATCAACCCAATCAAACAGCCTAGATTGAGCCAATCAGACTGCTCCCTTCCTAAATTTGAATAGAGACCACCAGAGAATGATGTACACTGAATAGGAAAGTTATGTGTTGATTCGTGCTGGATCTGCACCACATACCAGCCAAAATTACAACAGAGCAACAGAACAGGAAGAAGTCAGGCTGGAGAGGAAAATCAAAAATAAGAGAGAAAGAGAGATGAGGCATCATGAGCCCTCAAGAAACCTAACTTTGCAATTCAAACCTCCATATGGCTCAGTTGAACTTAAAATGTATTCCTCAATTACAAAACTAAATATATTCTTACCATATGATCCAGAAATTGTGCCTTGGTATTTTTCCAAATGAACTGAGAACTTTTCCACACAGTAACCTGCACACGATGTTTATAGCATTTTTATTCATAGCTGCCAAAACTTGGAAGAAATCAAGGTGTCCTTCAGTAGGTGAATGGATAAATAAACTGTGGTTCATCCAGACAATGGAATATTATGGGGTTAAAAAGAAATGAGCTATCAAGCCATGAAAAGACATAGAGGAAACAAATGCATATTACTGGGTGAAAGAAGCCAATCTGAAAAGGCTACATACTATATGATTCCAACTGTATGACCTTCTGGAAAAGGCAAAACTATGGACACAGTAAAAGAATCAGTGGTTGCCAGTGTTAGGAGAAGGAAAGGATGAATAGGCAGAGCACAGGGGATTTTTAGGGCAGTGAAACTATTCTGTATGATGCTATAATGGTGAACTCAGGTGACTATATATTTGTCCAACCTCACAGAATGTACAACACCAAGAGTGAACCTAATGTAAACTATGGACCTTGGGTGATTATGATGAGTCAATGTAGGTTTATCGATTATAAAAAATGTACCACTCTGGTGAGAAATATCAATAGCGGGGCAAGTTGTGCATGGGTGGGGGCAGGGTGTATAGAACTCTCTGTACTTTCTACTCCATTTTGCTGTGAACCTAAAACTTCACTAAAAAGTAAAGTTTACAAATTTAGAAAAGAAAAAGAGAAATATGGAAAAAGGTCTAGAATTTACATGTTTCTACTAAAAGGGATTATCTCTAAATGGTGGAATTATGAATGCCTTAACTTCTTTCCTCTTTTTATTTGACAGTATTCCCCCAAATTTAAGTTTATTTTTTATGTGCTATTTTTGTTTGTTTCTCAAATATTGTGAGGTTTTGTCTTTAATGAATCCTCCAAATAACTTCTATTTATACTGACTATCTTGATTTGGGTTTACTTTATGTCCCAACATCATTTCTGATTGGAACGTAGGTAAAGAACGATGATGCTTTATCTTCTTCCTTCAATCAAAGCCAGTTTCATTCATATTAAGGAATAAATGACTCAAATGGACTCTGTATATATTTACATCTTATTAAAGGAAAAATCCTTAAAATAAAGAAATTGTAATGTTTCCACATAGAGTATTTTTTTTTCTTTTTTTTTAAATTGAGGTAAAATAGTAGTAAATGAGAGAAATAAGTTAAATATTTTGAAAATGAATTTTAGGCCATTGCTGGAAAAAATACTCAGTTGCATTCTTGAGATCAAGATGAGAAATACTGGATGATAATATAATTAGCTGGCTCAAATAGAAGACTATTTAGTGATTAAAAGCATGAACTCAGTCTCCGACTGTCTGGGTTATAATCTTAGCTCCATAGCTCAGGTGACCCTGAGAGGTTACTTTGTTTCTAAGCTTTGGGTTTTTTTCCAATGATAAGAATGAAATAATACTGTAATACCATCTTTAGAGCATTGCTGTATTATATTAATGTACACAATGCAATTATTGAAGTACCTTGCACTTGATAAGCAATTAATCATCATTAGTGTAAATTAATGGATTGATGTCAAACTGCTAAAAAGACACAAGAGTTTTGTCCCAGAACTATGTTCTTTTCTATGACTTTCTATCATTTTTCCAGTGAATGAATAAAGACAAAGATGGCATGATAATGGTTGCTTAATATCTTTTGAACACAATTTAGAATGTACTTAATTCAATGACTGGCTGAATAAATATTCAAAGTTTTTTCAAAATACTTAAATGATACCTAGAAGCACAAGAAAAAATTTAAATAAAGATAATTGTAAAATCCTAACCTTTTGTTCAGAAAAATATCAAGACACAAGTCCAGGCTAGAAGAAAATTTCCTTAATTCAAATGAAAATTAGGGGTTTTAGCTACTCATGCACCACAATGCAAGACTAGTTACTCTTAACAACTTTGTTAAGTTTTAGCGATCACAAGACCGTTAAATATGAGATCAAAGAGGTTGGCCAGATTGATGAGGTAATCTGACACAGATATTTTTTATTCTAAAAATGTTTGAAGAAATAGAAGATATTTTGACTTAAAAAAGGGAAATACTTGTGAAGATACACAGGAACTCAATCCACCATTATGAAATATTTTAAAGGAAGAGGATGTTGATGTCTTCTCTGTTAATTCAGAAGGTAAAAGTAGAGCCAGTGTGTGAAATTCAAAGAAAGCAGGTATCATATCGATGTAAGTTTCAATTTAAGTAGAGGAATTAGTATTGCCTGCCTGTAGGTTGGTCTGGGTGTGTAAGTGGTGAACCAGCTCAGAGGTGAGCTATTCGTTGCAGAATTAGGGGGCTTTGTAGGAAAGAATCCTGACCTGAGGGAGAAATGTGGACAAAATGAGACATAGCTGCCCTTAAGCTTCTAGGACTCTAGGGTTCTAAGATTCAATTATCTGTTAACTTTACTGAACTTGCCTGTTGAGAGTGGTTTTTCAAATGTATGATACTAAAAAAAAATATTTTAAGAGAAAAAGACAACTTAAAATTAGCTGAAATTTCAGAAAGGCATTTTAAAAATTAGTACAGAGGGCTTCCCTGGTGGCGCAGTGGTTAAGAATCTGCCTGCCAATGCAGGGCTCATGGGTTCGAGCCCTGGTCTGGGAAGATCCCACATGCCGCAGAGCAACTAAGCCCGTGAGCCACAACTACTGAGCCTGCGCGTCTGGAGCCTGTGCTCCGCAACAGGAGAGGCCGCGACAGAGAGAGGCCCGCGCACCGCGATGAAAAGTGGCCCCCGCTCGCTGCAACTGGAGAAAGCCCTCGCACAGAAACGAAGACCCAACACAGCCAAAAATAAATATAAATTAATTAATTAATTAAAAAAAAAATTAGTACAGATATATCTACCATTTTCTCCTATACAGAAAGAACAGAAAAACCTATCATTATGGGTTTAAAAAATGGTATTAAACTAATGCTTTTAACATTAAAGGCCCTTTACAGTGTTAGTCAGATAGAAGAGAGATCTCTTCAGTAGTGGTTTGACCACATTAGCAAGTATAATTCTATATGCCCAGGCTTATCCATCTAAAATGGACACATTTACTGCAACGCCTTCCTTTGAGGGACGGAACATTTTGTTTATACCTTTTTCACAGTGTGTCCTCATTTGTTTATTATTTCATTTCACAAACTTCTCAGTCTCTTCTCCAACATCACCACAATATCACCGGAAGCTGTACGTCTTTCTCATACCCATACCTCAAACATTGTAGTTCAAGTCAAATCCAAACTCCTTTTCAAGGCTTGGGAGACTCTGCATAACTTGGCTCCTGCACACCTCTACCCCCACCAGTCACACACCTCCCCCACCAGTCACACACCTCTCCCCCACCAGTCACACACCTCCCCCACCAGTCACACACCTCTCCCCCACCAGTCACACACCTCTCCATCCCCAGCATTCCCACACCTCCCTCACTGCCACTCACGCAGCTTCTCTTCTTGTTCCCATGCTGGCTCCATCCTGTGGGTGCCATTTCCAATGTCTAGACCCCTCTTCGCTGGACAACTTCTTCTCATTATTTAGTTCCCAGCTTCAAAGCCACCTTGGAGTAGCCTCTCCTAAAAGAAGCATCGAAATCTAGCCTCACCTCCACCACTGACTTGTTATTTTCTTAGTCCCTTGTTTGTTTGTTCCCATTATAAATCCTATCCCAGTTGGTAGGTCTTTTACCTATTAGTTTGCATGTGTTTTACCTACCCTCCCTACTGCAATCTAAGCTCTAAATGGAAAAGAATCTTGCCTCTCTTGTTTATTTACCATTATGCTCTTTCACTAAGACAGTGTCTGGCACATGGTCTAAGAACTCAATAATTATTAACTTGGTAGTTGCAAGAAATATCCAGTCAAGTACTACAGATACCAATCCAACACATTTCCACTGGCTAATCCAGGTCCCCACCTCTCAACCAGGTTATTGCAATTTCCTCCTAATTTCCCTATCCCATCTATCCTTTTCCTCTGCCATCAGTCCATTCTCCACACTACAGCCAAGGAAATTTTTAAAATGCAAATTGGATAATTTGTGTCTTCTGTTTAATATTCTTTAAGGGTCTCCCATTGCTAATAAGACAATAATACTAATATTACTCATAATAGAAAACATTTACCAAACCCATTACTATGTGCCATGAACTTGTACTAATTCATTTAACCCTAATGAAAATCTTTTGAGATATTAGTCCCATTTTATAAATGAAAGCTTAAGACCATAACATGGCTCCCAGACACCTCCATGATCTAGCCCACACCTGTATCTCCCACCTCATTTTCTACAAGTCTCCAACTCATATTTGGCATGCAAAAATTCTGGATGCTTTAAGCAGAAGCACAATAGGAATGGACTTTATCTTACTTTTCAAATCCTTCACCTTCAAAAGCCTCTACACCTGCTTGTGCCTTTCCCCTGCCTTACTATGTTGCCCCATGATCCTCCCTGTGTCGATCTAAATGCTGTCCATCCTTTGGAATCCTGCTGCAATCATACCTCTGTAAGTTTGTCCCACATCACCCTAATCCAAAGCCTTCCACTAAACACCTATTAATCTCATTGTTAGTAGCTATTTCATAAATGCACAGTCTCTTACTAGTTATTTGGCTGGTTCCTTGAATTAGCTACCATTTCATATGCATAGATTCATTTTTCAGCAATAATATAAACGCCTCAAGAGCAGGGATCTCCCTCCTTCTCTTGCATATTCCTTAGCATACTATCTTGTAGGTAAGTCTTATAGGTGTCTAATTGACATATCTACAAGATATTGTTTGCTTTGTCAACTGGTCTTCTTCCCATTTCATGTGATCTTTGTCAAGAGAGAATCAGGAAATATCTGGCAATGACTTCCCAAATATTTAACTATCCAACATGAATCATGGTATTTCTGTCTCATACCTAAAAGACCGAGTATTCTACTAATTACAGAGTACAGCTGAGAAAACCTTTTGCACATTTTTTTGCTTGGAATTATTTTCATACAGGTCCTGTCATCAGGGAAGGCAGAAAAATACTCAGCACAGCTCCCCAAAGTTGTGTTTTCCTCATGTTTGACACATCATCACACACACATCGACTATGCCTCTGATAGCATAGCTTCGCAGAGTCTGTTTCTATGGTGATTTTAAGCTTATATAACACCAGCTCCTCATTGTCTTCATGAACATTTCTTAAGTTTGTGAAAATTACATATACTTCAACTTCAAAATGATTCAATTCACTGTGTAGACATTAAGGCAATAATAATGAAATAAAACTGTATAACAATATGAAAATACTTTACAACATGAAGAGAAGGAAGGAGAGTAAATCTGGATTTGTGCTGAGATTATAACTATGGACCATGTGAGAAGGTGCACTTGGTAGCCTTCCCACCAGCCATCATTTTCCCAACAAGACTATGATGCTGTGCAGACATCTACCTTCGCCACAACACCATGTGTTCAGGGAAGTCTGGGTCCAGGCTATTCCCAGCCCAGAGGATGGGTCACAATTAGGTGAAGCCAGAGTTTCTCAGCCCAGGGAACCTTGTGAAGTACCAATGCCTAGGTCCCTCCCTTCCTTCCTCCCCTTTTAATACCCCCTCCCTCCAATTTCAACAGTTCTGGGGTAGAGCTCTGGCATCCGGTGTCTTTAAAGGTCCATAGGTGATTCCAGTGCACAGCTAGGATTTAGAATTTCTGGTCTGAGCCAGTGTTTCTCAAACCTGAGTGAGCCAAGAATCACCAGGAGTGTTTGCTAAACCATAGGGTGCTGGGCCCCACTCCCAGATTTTTGATTTAGAAAGCCTGAGAATTTCATTCCTAATAAGTTCCCAGATGATTCTCATGAAGCCAGTCTGGAACCTCACTTTGAGAACTCTTAGCATTGTGGAAATTTGTTTTATAATTCTGTTACCAGCCTGCAGATGGCACCAATACACAGAAGAGGGTGGAGCCAAGGGCTTCTCAGAGGAGGGCACAGGTAACCTGAAGTGACCCCTGCAGTCGCCCTACCCAGGCACTTATTATGGGAGTTAAATAAATCTCCTTATTTTTAAGTCTTTAGCAATAAGGCATTGGTTGTTTGCTGCTGAAAACATTCTACCTGATGCCTTTCTAAAATAAAAACAGTTGTGTTTCAAATAGTAAAAATGTAACAATTCTTTTTCTTTCCCAATATGCTTTTTATGCAGTAAATCTCACAAAAATAATTTATTTGATTAAATCTCTAATATAAAATGTAAGAGAAAGTTACGACTATTTCACCTACTTATTCCATTTACATAATAATTTTACCACTTTTTTGTGGTGTGTTTTTATTTTCCAAAATATTTTCTCTTGAATACCTCATTCAGAGGCAAGATACCAAATCTGAGGCCTTTCTGGTCAATTTTCAGAACAAAAGGGCCATAGAAATGTCTCCAGGTGAAAGAGTTCTTCGAAAAGATACATTGGCCTGATATCAGGAAGTGCACAGCCATTTGCTACATGAAAAGGCAAATAGAAGAATTAGAACTTTCCAAGTTGTCTTGAACCTCCTACTGTCTTTGCTTTAACTCTGTTAAATGATTTACTCCTGTGCCCCTTTCCCCCCTCCCATCCATGTGCTAAAGCAAATACCTAAATGCAAATACCTAAATTTAGGTATGAGGGAATACCTAAATCCTACTTCCAACACCACTTTTCTTATTATGGCGCAGAGAGAGGTTGTAGAAAACATTGTCAGTTGGTAACTGAACACCCATTCCCAATCTTCCTGGAGTGCCTCCACTCTACAGACTGGAAAAGCTAAATTCTCACTCTCCCAATCTCCACTGCAGCTACTACTGGTCATGTGACACAGATCTGGGTAATGTAACATAAGCAAAGGTCTTCTCAGGAGCCTCTAGGAAAGTTCTGCCTTCCAGATAAAAAGGACTCAAAAAGTACCTCAAAGTGAATAACTAATACGGTAAAGGTAGGGAAAGGGGGAGATGGAATTTGCATAATATTTTAAGTTATGTAGGAGCAACAATGTTGTTAAGTAGAGATAAATTTGATTAAAATAACAGTAAAAATATAGAATTAATGCAATCAATTAAAAGTTGAAGGTAAGAGATTGTGAGAAAGTGTGCTATGATCTAATTATTGCCAGGAAGGCTGGTGATAAGTTAACTATTCTAAAGCCAATTTCTTCATTTTTGAATGGGTAGCACCCAACATTTAACTGCCTTATATCTTACAGCCATTTAGAAGCAGGTGAAATCATTGCGATTTGTAGGATACATTTTGCAACGTTTTCTTTGGAAAGTTCTCCAAGAAATTATATATTTAAAGCTAAATATTTTATAGATGTGTATTGAATTATTTTTTATGGTTGAGTTGACTTTCTTCCAACACCAACTTCAAAAAATGTCAAGGCTAAAATTATTGCAGTCGGGCTCCAAGGAATAGAACTATTTTGCTTGCATCAACAATTTTTCACGTGTTTCAGAGACGCAAAACTACTATCCTGTGCATGTGAATTACCTCTTCTATTAGGAAATGGGATCCTCATTAGGATCTCTAAATCTGAAAAGAGAATGTCAGTCCTACTTTCCAGCTCACATGAAAATTTTTATGTTTCTAAGAATCTAAGGAATAAGATTCTGAATATGAACTGTCTGCACTCCAGGAACTTATAAAGTAACCATAAACTCATGCCCACTGCCTCCCGGTGAGCGTCCATTGAGAGAAGCACTATTTAAGAATTCCCTAAACTTTGCATAAGCATCATATAAATTGTAAACTTCAATTTGTCCTGAATCAAGTTGAAACTCTGAGGGCTGTGTAGATTGACCACATTGTCTGGTCCCTGTAGAATTGCTCTGACTGAATGGACTGTGCTTCATAACCATGTCAGCTGTGTCCATTGAGGGATGATGCCGAGAGGAGAAAATTCCAGAATATTTGCTGTTGTCTTACCAAGAGGACATGACTGAAGATGTGGTGCATTAAATTTCACAGAATGATCTTTACAAAAACACAGAAAGCATCCACACAGGAATAAACATCAAGAATAGTCATCCAGGGCTTTCCTGGTGGCACAGTGGTTAAGAATCCTCCTGCCAGTGCAGGGGACACGGGTTCGACCCCTGGTCCAGGAAGATCCCACATGCCGCGGAGCGGCTAAGCCCATGCACCACAACTACTGAGCTTGCGCTCTAGAGCCCCCGAGCCACAACTACTGAGCCCATGTGCCACAACTACTGAAGCCTGTGTGCCTAGAGCCAGTGCTCTGCAACAAGAGAAGCCACTGCAGTGAGAAGCCCGCGCACTGAAATGAAGAGTAACCCCTACTCACCGCAACTAGAGAAAGCCCGTGCACAGCAACGAAGACCCAACAAAGCCAAAAATAAGTTAAATAAATAAATAAATAAATTTATTAAAAAAATTTTTTTAAATAAATTATAAAAAAAGAATAGTCATCCATCTTTTGAACAAGTTTTTACTAGATGCACAAAAAAATTATGTATTTTTATGTTTCTCTGTCTGCACTGCCTGCTAGAAAACTCAAAGGCAAATCTGTGGCCCAAGTGTAGTCAGTGTGGCAGGCCTCAGCATGCATTTTGTGTGCTAACCTCATCCCTGGTTTCATCTTATTTTTCCAATCCTATTCCTTTTTTTTTCTTAGTCTACTTTTTTCTTCTCTTTTTGTCTTTTGTTTCTTTTTTCCATATTTTTAAATTGTTGCTTAACCCTTTAGAATAAAAGAGAGCGCAAAAGTGCTAACACCCGAGGCTTCAGAGTACTCAGAGAGCTTGTCCATGAGAAATCCACATGCCTGTAAACACACACAAAAACCATCCTTATTGTGAGGACAGAAAGGTGGACCACTGACCCACCCAATCTTATTAACTTAGTTCCCAGGCAAAGGCACACATATATGCTCCAGCACAAAATTCAAGACAGATATTATGTCATGAATGTAGGTTATCAGACTAAGCCAAGGGACAGAGCAGTATTTGAAGATCAGTGCACTCAACAGACCAAGGACTCAGGGAAGCTAGTCAGACAGAGGGATTTATAGCTCAGGCAAAAGAGAAAATTTTGACAAGAATGCTAGGCATCTGTGTGAGAATCAAGCAGTGAGCCTAGGATTTTCCCCAATGGTTCATGGTTTATGTTAATAGCAAAAATCAGTCCCCAAAGGTGGAGGTAAGAGTAATTCCCTAAATAGAATAAAGGCAAAAGGCTGGAAAGAAAGATAGCAATAAAATCCTGTGAATAGACCACCAAGAAGAATAAAAGCAAGATGCTTTAACGAGCACACATTTAAAGCAACTGGAGGTTTTCGCTTTCAGAGGATATTTACATCAAATTCTTATATTTCCTCAGATGTTTTCCCTTGTATTTTTGTGTCAATAAATGTAACTGGTTATGTAGAGTCAGAGCCTCTTCTTACCTGGAGAAATACTAAAAAGTCATAATTGCCAAGTGTTGTTTTGACATTCTTCCTGCAGATCATCCCATCTGTTCCATGTCATCCTACCCCCAAGAAGCACCAGGGGCTGAGAGTTGGGAGTGACCAACTGACCAAGAGGTGGGCAGAGGTCTGCACCTGCAACCTGGAGGCTGTATTTAAAATTCCATCCTTTGATGAGAGTCAGGAGAATTGGTGTTTCTTTTTTTTTCTTTTTTTTAACTTTTTTATTTTATATTGGAGTATAATTGAGTAACAATGTTGTGATAGTTTCAGGTGTACAGCAAAGTGATTCAGTTATACATGTACATATATCCATTCTTTTTCAAATTCTTTTCCCATTTAGCTTGTTACATAATATTGAGCAGAGTTCCCTGTGCTATACAGCAGGTCCTTGTTGGTTATCCATTTTATTTATTTATTTATTTTAAATTCTTTCTTTCTTTCTTTCTTTCTTTCTTTGGCTGCACCGGGTCTTAGTTGCAGCATGCGAGATCTAGTTCCCTGACCAGGGATCAAACCCGGGTCCCCTGCATTGGGAGCACGGAGTCTTAATCACTGGACCACCAGGGAAGTCCCTGGTTAACCATTTTAAATACAGCAGTGTGTACATCTCAATCCCAAACTCCCTAACTATCCCTTCCCCCCGGTAACCCTAAGTTCGTTCTCTAAGTCTGAGTCTGTTTCTGTTTTGTAAATAAGTTCATTTGTATCATTTCTTTTTAGAGTCCACATATGAGCAATATCATATAATATCCATCTTTCTAAGTCTGACTTACTTCACTCAGTATGACAATCTCTAGGTCCACCCATGTTGCTGCACTTGGCATTATTTCATTCTTTTTAATGGCTTAGTAATAGAATTGGCGTTTCTGAGAGTGATAACCCCACCCCTACAGGTTCTGGACAAAATGAGAAATAAACAGAGGGTCAAATGGGCATCAAGATATCATATTTTGTTGGTAATATTATATTGAAGAGCATGGCTTTGACTTGCAGCCTGAATCAGACTTCCCTGTTTACCCTCACAATGAATCTCATCACTCTAAGGCTGACCCCCGAGAAGAGGCAGCCCTCCCTGCATGGGGGCAGAGCCTGGGTCTGGCTCCCCTCGAAGAGCAGGGAGTGAAACCAAACAGGACCCTGTGGGGCCTTCCCGGAACAGAAGCACTGTCCCTACTGTGTTCCCACCTCTTGCTTGAAGAAAAGCTTTAGCCAAAATAATACTGTAATAGTTTAGCCATAAAACAAAGTCAAGGACCTTTAGTACCTCCTCAGTAATATATAGATATTATCTATTTATATATAGATAATATCTTGAGCCGTATCCTTGAGTTGTTTGGCAGATAATAAAACCCCCACCAGGTGGAAGAAGTTCACTGCTGACAACCAGCAGGTAAACCCCAGACCGGTTGGAACCAGAAGGTTGATGATGTTGACACCTGAAGTACCCCAGGTTACCCCCCCCACCAACCAATCAGAAGAATGTCCACAAGCTGATCAGACACCCCACAACTCTCTCCCTCACCTTGCCTTTTTAAAAACTTTTAATATTTTTTATTAAAGTATAGTTGATTTACAATGTTGTGGCAATCTCTGCTATATGGGAAAGTGACTCAGTTATACACATATAGACATTCTTTTTTTATATTCTTTTCCATTATGGTTTATCACAGGATATTGAATATAGTTCCCTGTGCTCTACAGTAGGACCTTGTTGTTTATCCATTCTAAATGTAATAATTTGCCTCTACCGACCCCAAACTCCCTCACCTTGCCTTTAAAACCATTCCCCAAAAGTCATCAGGGAGTTTGGGTCTTTTGTGGATGAGTTGCCCATTCTCCTTGCTTAGTCCCACTTTGGGTGCCTCATCATAAATGCCATACTTTCCTTCATCACAGCTCGGTGTCAGTGGATTGGCTTTGCTGTGTGTCGGGCAAGCAGACCCAAGTTTGGTTCAGTAACAGGATCGAGTCTCTCCCTCAGAAAGGTGTGGCTGAAGGGGACATAGGGGGGACAGAAGCTACTCCCCAATATTTCCTATAGGGTGTAAGTTCCTGATTTATGGGTCAAGAGGAGCACGGGCAAAGGGAGAAACTGGTCCCTCCCTTACATTTTCTAACCATTTGCTCTCAAGCCATCTGACTCACCAGCTCAGCTGTGGTCACCAGGGGTGAGGCGGACCCCTAGCAGGAGGAGAAGAGCAGGTTATCAGGGCAGCCCTGCCTCCTCCTCCATGTGGTTGCTTCCCACGACTATCGCTCCTTTTTTATTCTTCTTGGAATGATGATGACACTTCCAATTTCTGTCCCCAGAGAGCTGTAAAATGGGTTGAACTTTTAAATTAACTCCATGACCATGTTTTTACCTGAAGCTAAAAAATTACCCCCCATTCTATTTCCCATCGTAAATTATACCCTGCCATGCTACCCAAATAGCACAATAGAGGTTTTAATAAACCTAAATAACAAGAAAAATCAACAGTATAAAATATGGCTCACATTGGAACACTACAAACCTTTCCCTGAGTAAATTTCTAGACGAAAATTAAAGTCCAAAATTACAGACCCTTGTGAGTTAAAGACCAAAGAAATAAAAGTCTCAAATTCCCTCCAAAATGTCTCATTCAGCTCACTTTCAGCCAAGAGTCTCCCTTGGTAATATTGCCTTGGTAGAAGTGGAGTACGTTCAACAGTAGAACTTGGACTTTCTCCTGGAAAGCATGCATTCCTGCAGCAGCATCGGAGGCGGTTACCATCAAGCAGAGATTGCATGCTATCTGGGGGAAGGAGGGTCATCAGAGGAAACACTAGAAGAGGCTTTCCAGGCTCAGGGAATATGATGCATCTCTGCCAGGCATCCAAAGTCCAGAACCCATGACCCAAACTGGGTCAGGAGAAATGTCACCTCAAGAGGTTGGTGATGACCCTTGTGGGCATGGCCTATAGTAAGGAGGAGGGGTAGAGGAATCCCATCAGCACCTTCTCTTTAGAAAGTGGCATTTAAGACATTCTGGTCTTGCAAAATTTAGAAAATGACCCTGTGGTGACACCCCCAGCCATAAAGTCTTACTTCAAGCTGTCTTCTTCCCCATCTCATATGTATAAAAACTCTTAATTTCCATTTCCCTTTGAAGCCCTGATTTCCTGGTATGCTGTGCTAAGCATGGGTGCTGTCTAGGAAGCTGGCACTAGAGACACTGTTTCCCTCACTTCGAAGTCAGAGCATCCCGCGTTGTTGCAGCCTTGTCTTCTCCACAGTCCTGTCTCCTGCTCCTGTCTCAAGACATGTGTTCCCTAAGCCCCAGTGGTTGTTGCCAGTGCCTCTTGCTCTTGGATGTCTTAGGCCCATGAAACCTGCCTCTTAGGGTAGGTTGCTCCCTCATCCCCACACCTGTCTCACCCTTGCCAGTGTCCTGAGCTGAAGCTCCTACTGATGCTTTTAGAGACATTGCCTTCAAGGGGTCAATGGGAACCAATAGGTTTTCTGACATGCATTGCTAAAAAATTTTGAAATCTTCAGCTCTTGAATTTACCATGATTCTAGGACATCAATTCCATCACATCTTTCTTGGTAGCAGTAGGAAATATTTCTAGTGCTGTTTTCCTCTGATGTGCCCCTATTCATTTGAGGTAGACTCAGCTGATTTTTAACTTACTAACCTGCTTCTTATATTGGTCCCTTTCCATTTCTGCATGTAAGTCTGACATTACTTTCTGGGTTTCTGCATCTTCTTATCTTTTATTTTCCCTTTGTTTGGGGAAATAAACATTTATTTGTGTCACACACTTACTGAGGTTCTTTCTTTTAGTCCCCCTGCCCTCACTCCTGCTCATACTGGGAGAAATAAAGACAATGGAATTTGGGCATCCCTCAAAGATTCCTTCATTGACGTATACAAAATGCTGTCCATAAAAATTTCTTCCACTTAATAAGCCATATTACAAGATCAAATGCAAATGTAACAAGATGTTAAATTTGGCTTTTCCTGGTTTTGAGGAATTTTGGCAGAGACTCCAAAGGTCTATAAAAACAATGTCTGTCACGGACTTAATAAGAGGAGGGCAAGTTAAGAGAGTAGGAAACTAGCTCCACCGGCATTAATGCTTACCCACCTCCAGCGTAATGGTGATGATGTCAGAGATGCCAGGGAGGGAGAGTGTTCTGGGGAGCTGTCAGTGGACCACGCAATCTCACACATCCACGGAGCACACAAGAGAGACCTTTCCTTGTTATTTCAGGCCAGGTGAGAGAGACTTTGGAAGAACCACTGAGAGAACTCATTTCATGTTCCCTGGCATTTGAGGGGGATGAAGAATGACTCTTACCAGTAGGAAATTAAGAGGAAGGCTGTATCTGGAACCACCCATCTGGCACTAAGGAGCAAGAGAACGTATATGGGAGTGAAGTTTACTTCCTCTGATGATGGGGAAAGGATGCCTGAGATGTCTCATGGCCAAAAGGACCTATGGGGGAGAAGTCAGGTACCTTTATTTATTTTAAAAGGTATCTCCCTCTGCCTGAAAAGATGAAGGGATCCAACAGAGATCATTTGTTTGGGGTAGTCCAAAAAAATCCCGTGGTTAAGCTAGGGAGATATATATATATATATGTAAGTAGGCATTGACTACAACAATGTCACTATAATCAGAGGTCCCTAGAAAGTAGATCACACACATATACACACAAAAACACACACACCCTACTGGGGAAAGAGTTAGCTAAAGTGCCTCCATCACACCCAGAAGAAACCAGGGCAACATTACAGCCTTACAACCTTACCTAAAATGTCTAAACCATGCCTTTTGTTAACTCCCTCTCCCCCTTGGTGCAAGCTGACACAGGTTAGAAACCTTATCTAACAATTGAAGAAAGGAGGTGGCGGTGAGGAGAAAGAAGCCAATCACATACTCACCCACCCACTCCCTTACAGGCTCCCAGAGTGAATCAGGCCCAGGCTAGGGGAGAAGAGGACATATCGATCAAGTGAGGATTGGAGTTTTGTCTATTACACTCAACTGGACATTTTAATCACCAAAATGATTCTGTTCTTTATTTCAGAGTCTCAAAAAAATCTAGGACTTGCCTAGAATTTTTTCTCCAGGAGTGTGGAAGAACAAAGTCAGAGACCAAGTTTAAAGGGACTGAAAACAAAGAAAAAAAATTGCTTTAGCACCTCAGTTTCCTGCTCCCGGCTCATTCAGTACATCAGTTACACAGGCATTGCTCGAAGAGACAATGAAGTGGTCGGAGTAGAGAGGTTTAGTGAGAGGAGATACTTGGTTCAGATTGTCACCCAAAGATAAGGCAAGGCTATGGCACAGGTGCATGGCTGCCTTGTATTAAAAATGCTATATAACAAAGATCCAGAGTGCTTGCTCAGAGCTGAATCACTGCCTTATATATGATTATGTAAACATAACTTCATAGGAGTTAGTGCACATAGTCTGATGCTAATATAACCCAGAAGGGACCTTCTTAAAGTGTTTTCAGGCAATCACCTGTTTAGGACAGGAAGCTTCTGTTTGGAAGTGTGAAGCAGACCTCATGAGAACCCCCAGACATGCCTCAACATTATCGTATCTTTTCTGTCAAAAAATCTACATTCTGCTGAGATCTTTGGAACTATGTCTTTATCATATATTTTTAGCACAGCAAGCGGGTTCCAAACTGATCTTGTAACATGGCTTATTAAGTGGAAGAAATTTTTATGTACAACATATTGCATATGTCTACAAAGGAATCTTTGATGTGTGCTTTGAAATCTTTGCATCTTAACAATCAATGTATCCATAAATGAAGGTAATTTAAATTACTGTTACTGCTAGTAAACACCATGCAAATTCATTTAAACCCCTTTTGTTTGAATTATCACCCCTCATTGTATCAAGTAGAAGCAGTCACAAATGGTCTACTAATACCAATAAGATTCTTTATTGTTTTTGGATCTTTTGCTTTTAGCTATTGGCTGAATGGCATGCGATGGTGTCTCTTTGCTAAAGTTATCTGGAGAGTTATCATACCCTACTGTGTAGGAGAAGCCTACACTACCAGTATTACTTTACCTAAAGATACTGTGTCTTTCTACTGTGGAAATTATTCCTGTACCTATACCCAGGATACTAGGGTTTGTTTGGTTTGTTGGGTTTTTTTGCATAGTATGCAATATACTCTGTGTTTGTCTTCTGTATCACTGAATCATACCCCTAAGCTTTTGCCTTGTTAACCAAGAACTGAAAGATACTAGAAGTAGAATCACTGTAGACTATTTTTTAGTTAAGACTGAGTCACATTTATTAATACTTCCAACACATGTGCTATCTAAATCTAACAGATAAATTCCAAACAGAAGTAGACGTCTCAATATTGAATGAGCTATAAAACCATGTAATAACATCTACAAGACCATTTGGAAATGAATGGTTAGATTGGAGATTCAGTCTGGGTTAATAATTGGTGTAGGCATATTGACCTTTGTACTTGTTCATGTGGATTGTTATTTGCTATGTCACTGGACAGCCCTGATTTAGCATCACACAAGGGTATTTGGGGAGAGAGGTGTGAGGAACAGAAATACAGGGTGATGTATGTTCTCATTCTCATTCTGTTCCTGTAATAATATTAAGTCTAAAATATGTTTTAACAAACTTATGGTTACCAAAGGGGAAGGGGAGAGGAGGGATAAATTAGGAGTTTGGGATTAACAGATACATACTACTATATATAACATAGGTAAACAATAAAGACCTACTGTGTAGCACAGGGAACTATATTCAATATCTTGTAATAACCTATAAAGAAAAAGATTCTGAAAAAGAATATATACATATATGTATGTACGTATAACTGAATTACTTTGCTGTACACCTGAAACTAACACACCATTGTAAATCAACTATACTTCAGTTTTTTAAATGATTAAAAAAATATGTTTTAAACTACTCTCATTCCTTCTTTAAACTTTAAACTCTAAACAAAGTATTATTTGTCCTACAAAGCATTCTAAGCAAAAGCATTATTTGCTTATTCCTTTTCAGCCTCTGTATTCATAATAACTTCATTGAGTTTATTCTCTACCATGACCTAAGAATATAGTTTATCTTTACAATAAGAAACAGCCATTCACTGCCACCACTACCACTGCCACCCCACCTCGCTCCTCTTTATCTGTTTATTGGCAAAATCCACCAGGCTTCCATGGTTGGATTGAACTCCTAGCCTTGGTTCCTAAAAGCCAAAACCATGATCAAGATATATACAATTAATAATCCAGAGCTAGCTTGAGATCATATGGTGGACAGTTACTATAGATGCCTGTGAACAAGCTACATAATTACAAGAGATGAGTCCCTCCAGCTTTATCCTTTATCAGTTCAAAATAACAAAGAACAAAACTGGGAGCAATACATGAAAAGCATAGTTGCCATCCCAGTTAAGTTCCAGTCTTCTGCCTCTGCTGAAACACCTAGTAGAAAGGGCAAAATCACTTCACTATCCAGTTAGGAAATTAAAAACTCGAAGACAAAGACACTGCTAGGTGAAGACCAAGACAAGGAACCATCAACCATAAGCTCAACTCGGAGATGAATGAGGCCATGGAAAGCATAGGCAGGACAGGTGAGAGACCTATGAGTCAGGAGGTGAAGCAAAGGTGAGAGAATCTGAGCTGTCAGCTACCAAAGCAAGTCACCAGTTTAAAGAAGGGAATGAAGTGCTAAGAAAGGCAAACTGGGTTTCTGGGATTCAGACAGGCAAATGTCTGGACTTCAGGAATTCAGAGAGAGTAAGGCAATGGCTGTAATAGCTGAGAGATCCAGAAGCAAGGGGAAAGCCTACTTGTCATCTTTTACACTTTGCATATAGACTGTAGAGCAGAAATGAGCCAAAAGGTGGATGCAGCAACTTCAGTTAAAAGGAGCCCAGGGTTCTGTGGCTTTCAGTATGTTCACGTTACAGCTGGGTGAGGGAGGAGAGCTGAAATGACAGGGGGAAATCTGAAGCTTCATTCGTCACAGTGTTCGTACAACAGAAGCCTCTTGTCCAGTATAACAGGACTGGACCAACAAGTTGGTCAGTTAACTGAGAGAGAAAGATAGTTAAACCAAAAGGCCATTTTAAAAAACAATACATAATAAAACTTGTATACCATACATAATTTATTTTGACTAAAAGCATAAGAACACATCCATTCACCAAGATTTGGTTTAGAATCAAACTTTTCACTACCATATGGATTCATGGATTGGAATTCTCTGTTGTCTTTTTATAATTGATAATACATTATCTATGATGTCCAGTTCTAATGTCTTTTAAGTGAACCAAGAATTTAAAGGCACTTCCAGATGTTTATGACCCTCCCTCTCCCAACTTTTATAATTGTTTTACCCACACCTAATTTTACAGCAATATTTTGGCAACTTATTTTTTAGGGTTTTTTTTTTGACAGCTTACTTTTTAACTAGTTTTTATACAAAGCATTCAACAACAATCTTCTGCACTCTTGTCATTGGATATGTAATATCTAATTAAGTTATGAAAGTGTGATAAAAAGTATAACTAACATAATCAGGTGTGAGATCAAGCACATCTTACTTTGGATAAGTAACTTAGTGAGAGCACAATTAATCGGGCAAGTTAGTTTCATGACCGTTGGTTGAGACCATAATTTTGTAATGTAATTTCTAAGTTTAAAATGTGGTTTTTTTTACATTTGACAATGATAGCTTCTTAAAAGCACAGAAAGATATAAACTGCTTCCAAATCAAAATGGAGGATTGGGTTACTCCTGGGAAAATATTTCTGGTATTTATTGGATAATATGACCCCTACATTGACAAACACCAAGAGTAGGTTTAGAGTGATAGACCAGGCACAGACATCACAAACAAGTTTTACTTACCTAAAGGATAGAGAATAAAGCCTATTAAGAGAATAAATTCTCCTAATAAGGAGATGCATTAATAATATCAGCAATATTTTCTTGACCAGATGAAGCTGTAATCACATAGAAACCCAATTCTCACCACTTGAACAAGTAAGTGAAACTCAATTGCCCTCCTCCAAATAAAGCTTAAATATAAGCTTTTACAGTAAGTGAAACTCAATTGCCCTCCTCCAAATCAAGCTTAAATATAGCTTTATATATGTGTTCATATACACATGGCTGAAACAGTTCTGCTAATGGAGCAGTCTAGATGTGTGCTGGGGATGACCTCATCTGAGCCAGGTGCAACTCACCAAAACAAAATATCACAAAGAGATAAGGTATAGAATAGTGTATGGAGGCATAGGCACACCCCTGCCCTCTCTAGGTTAACACAGCCTAGATTAGTACTTTGCTGAACACAGAGCTGCTGAAAATAAAACAAAGATCAGTCAGACAGCTATCTCTGAAGGTCATGATAATGGTTCTTACACCAGTCAAAGGTCTATTGTGCATAGGTGTTAAGCGGGAAAAAAAGAAAGTGTTTCACAGTCAAACCATTTGGAAAACACTTGGTTAAACTAAGTTCAACAGATTTCTTAACAGCAAGGCTTTAATATTAGTCATTAGTTAAGAAGAGGCTGTAGGTAGCAATGTTTCTTAAACTAATTTCAACTCAAGGATTTTTTTTCAGTTTATGCATTTCCCAAGATCATCTTATAGAATCTACAGGATTCTACAGATCGTCATTTGGAAAATGCTGCTGCAGCTGGTATCCTGTGTTTTGTGTCTGTGTCTGTGTTGGCTCCTAACTCTGGGGGCAGAACTTCTTTAATTTATTCTTGGGTTTCACATTTTATCTTCAGGTGGGACCTTTTAAACCTTTGTCCAAAGACCTGCACCATTTTGAGAACCAAAAGGAATTCAAAAACAGAGTCAAATATTATTTCTGTCTTTGGTTATTTTTAAAGCAGGTAAAAACTTATACACATGGAGCAGTTAAATTGTAATACAGGGTAGTAATAGTAATAATAACTAGACCTATGAATTATTGGATCCCTGCAGTGTCTCATGCGCTGTGCAAGCTTCCTTACAAATGTGATCTCATGAGTCCCCTGTAAACACTAGTAGATATTATAATTCCCATTTTCATATGAAACTCAGAGATGTTAAATCCCTTGCCCAAAGCCATAAAACTAGTAAGTGGCAGAGATGGAATTGAAATCCAGATCTTCTGACTCTAAAACATGTTCTTTCTCTTATTACCTTACCCATATACCTTCCTGTGTATGAATGTTAGTACTGTAGTAATTAAGGAACAGAGAACTGATAAGAGATGGAACTTCCAAGAGAAGCTCATGAGTGATTGAGACTAAAGCTAACAGTGAAAGATGTGTAGCTTTCAGATAAATAAAGGAAGAAAAGCCATTCCAAGTAAAGAGAACAATGCAAGAAAATGGGATTTGGGAAATGAAACAGTCAAGAAATGCATCAATAAATTATCTAAAAATGATTTTCTTTATAATTCTTATAATAATTAGGTCAAAATATATTGCAAGGCACTGGCGGCTACAAGAATAAGACTTCAGAGTTTAGGAGAGTCTGCCATATTCATGGAGCCTTGCCCTGGGGGGGGGGGGGGTAGGCACCATCCAAAGAATGACCAGTGGCCTCCAGAAAGACTTGCTTCTGGCTGGCCAGCCTGGCTTGAGGTCCCTGGGAAAGGTTCTACGTTCAGGAAAACATGGTGAGAGAGGCCAGAGCAGCCCCACCCTAAGAAGCTGGGAAAGATGATGGAGAGAATGGCAGGCCAATGATTCACCTCCAAGGTGGAGAAAGTGTTTTAACTATTTGGATTCTTCTTTTCTTTCCATCCTCTCTTCCATTCCTGGAGAGACGCCACAAAACAAAGAAAGCTACAGTAAAGTAAATGTTTTTGTAAAATTATCTTCCCCTGCTAGGTAAAATCATTTTGAGGAAAACAAATATGTCCAGGAATTCACTGAACATTCAAATAGAAGTGTTTATACAACTGTAGTCATTGAGTAATTGGTGAGTGTGTCTTATTTAAAGGCATTAGATGGTGTGTACAAAATACAAGGACTGGCCTACAAGAGTTTCCCAAACATCTTATGATAAGAAGTACCTAAAGTATTGAAAAAATAAAAAAACTAAAAGTCAAAACCTTTCCCCAGGTCACTCCCCAGAGCATTCTAATTCAATGGTTCTGGTAATATACCTAGAATTTTGTATTTTTAATAGGTTCTCTGGGTGATTTTATCATCAGAGAAGTCTGGGAACCACTGCTCTAATCCTGATTACCCCAAGTGTGGTCCCCCTCAGTGTTGGTGTCATCCAGGAGCTTGTTAGACATACAGAATCTCAGGCTCTACCCCACACCTACTAAATCAGAATCTGCAATCTCCATGTTAATAAGATATTCAGGTGATTCTTACATACTTAAAAGTAGAGAGGAACTGTGTTCTCCAACTTTAATGTGTGAGTAAATCACCTAGGATATTGGTAAAATGCAGATCCTGATTCAGTAGGTCTGCACTCTGAGGTGCAGCCAAATTCAGCACTTCTAATAAGTCTAACAAGACTCAGGTTGCTAGTCTGTGGACCATGCTTTGAGGGGCAAGAGACTAAACTAAGGATCAGCGTGAGGATAAGTAGTACTAAGCAGACAATAAATGATGACTGGACTGTTCATAGATTAACAAGGAACCACTCTCAAGGTTAAATGTGCTAAATTAGTCACATCAGTGTTAACGCTTTTAGATAACTTTAGTCCTACCCCAGCCCCACCCCCATCACTTCTCTATCATGAATGCATGGCTAACTTTCCTGCTTTATTTCTTCTTCTGGTTACAAAGCTTCTGACCACGAAGTACATTACTGGAATGGGTCCTCTTTGTTCACTGTATTATTACTATACTGCATAATTTGTCCAAAGCATCTATTCATCTATTGCTATCAACTATTTGTTTACACCAATTTGGTAACCAAAAGATGGTGTGGTTAGTCCCACATTAATTACTATATCAGTTTCTAAACTTTCAAATCATTCCACTTCTTTGTTAAGGATACATTTTTTCTGTCAAATCTTCAGAATAACCCTCCACTTGAGTCATTATCAGATGCAAAATGTTAGCTAGTTTTAACAAATGAAAACTAGCTAACATATGTATATGCATAAAATAATGCTTTATGGTTATCAGAGAATAAAACTGAAATATATGTACTCTAAAACCTACATTTTAGTACCAAGTGAATCATTCTGAAGACTAGTTATCATTTTAGCCATGAATTAATAATCCTTGTTTAATTAAAAAATAAAGAATCCAAAATAAAATTACAGTATAGATACATGAAAAACAAAAATAAAACAAGTAGTATTTCTCACTTCATATATTTGGGGATTTGAAGAAGGCAGGGACATATATGTTGCAAATGAAAAACTTCCCACACTGAATGAAAACAAGATATCAAAGCATATATAAATATAATCCCTACTGGATAAGAAATGAGCCCAGTAAAGAATTGCAGACTTCTGGCATTTCATTTCTTTGATGGGCATTATTCTAACATCTGACCCTTCTACTAGGAGATAGATGATAGATAGATAGATAGATAGATAGATAGATAGATAGATAGATAGATAGATATAAATTTTTGCAAATAACACATCTGTTCATCTTAACAGATGTGCGTTAGTTGGTGTAAAATTGGCTGAGTATAATTCAAAATCCTACAGTTGACATTTCAACAAAGAACAATTATATCAGGTGGAATATCACAACTTCTTTCTCAAATTTATAGCAGTTAAATATCTGGTAATCTGCTGAATCTGTTGTTACTGTTTTTAAGTAACTCAGTTCTAAAACTCCAGGTGAGCCTTATTCCACAGTTTCTGTCTTCTAATGATGATTTTAGTTGTGGCGTGCATAAACCATTAAGAAAGTGAAAAAATGACAAGTTTATATAAGGATCCTGTATTAGTTTGTAAGGGCTGCTATAATAAAATACTACACACTGGGTGGCTTAAACAACAGAAATTTATTTTCTCAAAGTTCTGGAGGCTAGAAGTAGAAGAACAAGGTGCTGGCTGAGTTGGTTTCCCACGAGGTCTCTCTCCTTTGCTTGCAGATGGCTGCCTTCTTGCTGTGTCTTCACATGGCCTTTCCTCTGTGCACAAGCACTCCTGGTATATTTCCTCTCCTTGTAAGGACACCAGTCAAACTGGATTAGGGCTCCATCCTTATGGCCTCAATTAACCTTAATTACCTTTTAAAGGCCATAGCTCCTAATACAATCACCGGGGCTAGGGCTTCAACTTATGAGTTTTGGGGGGAACACAACTCAGTCCATTATGGACCCATTTCCAATATCATTTGTTGGGTGTATTGATAGTATTCAACAGCAACAAGCATCTACCATCATCTTCATCATTGTCATCAAGTATTTTGCAAATGTCTAGTACCTTCTGTGCCAAGCAAGTTGCTAATCAATAAAATATTCCATTTTTATATGCATTCATAGCTGATGAGGAGCCTTCAGGTACCTTTTCTTATTCAATCCTCATAACTACCCACTCTAATATTAAAACGTCAAAATTATTATTCTCATTTTAAAGGTGCAGAACAGACAGGGAGGAGCTGACTTGTTCAAGATGGAGAAGATAATAAGTGGTGAGTCCAGGACTAGAACTCAAGCTTGTCTCCTCGTCCATCATTTTTTTCCCAATCTATGACATCAATTAAATTTAAAATGGTCCCTGCTTTGGAAAAATTCCAGTCATGGTAGTAAGGTAAACAACATTGGATTGGTTGTGAAGTATTGGGAGAATGAATTGGACTCCATGGTCATAAGCTGGTTCCAGCAGCTGACCATCTTCAGATTATAGCCCTAGGAAGAGATTACCGTCCTAGGCAGAGGAGTCTAGAACAGTGACTGGATTGTCATAGGTGCTCAAATAATATGTATTGAATGAATAAATATTGAGTAAATCCATGAAGGTCCAGTAACTGGCCTACAGTGAGTCCTCAATATTTTTGAATGAGTAAATGAATGATTAAATGCTAGAGTTAGTTTATTTCCAAGGGTACGTGATACTTAATAGGAAACAGAAAGCATTTCAGAAACCACTATGCCAGCCACATCTTTCCAGGCTCAGCTCAAGAAGCTTCCTAAGATTTCCTAGCCCCTTCCCATGTGCCCAGAGCCTCTCCTGTATATCCCTAACACATCATTCATGGTCTCCCTAACTTAAATCATGTGCATAAATCTCAGCCTCCCCCATTAGACTGTGAACTCCCAGAAAACTCATTCACACTTATTTCCCACACTGTCTTGCACTTAGTAGGCACATATTAAACATTGTGGAATTGAATCAAAGTTTGCTTATAACCCTTATTTACAATAGCCAAGACATGGACGCCACTTAAATGCCCATCGACAGGTGAATAGGTAAAGATGATGTGTGATACACACCCCCCCCACACACACACACAATGGAATACTACTCAGCCATAAAAAAGAATGAAATCATTAAAAAAAGAATGAAATCATGCCATTTGCAGCAACACGGATGGACCTAGAGATTATCATACTAAGTGAAGTAAGTCAGAAAGAGAAAGACAAATACCGTATGGAACTTATTTACAAAACAGAAACAGACACACAGACATAGAGAACAGACTTGTGGGTGCCAAGGGAGAGGGGGTGGAGGAGGGATGGATTGGGAGTTTGAGATTAGCAGATGCAAACTATTATATATACAATGGATAAACAGCAAGATCCTAGCACAAGGAACTATATTCAATATCCTGTAATAAACCATAATGGAAAAGAATATGAAAAAGAATATACATATATATATATGTGTATATCTGAAGCACTTTGCTGTACACTAAAAACTAACACAACATTGTAAGTCAACTATACTTCAATAAAAAATAAATTAAAATCAATAGATAAATAAAAATAAAAACTTTTTTTAAAGTGAGCTTGTAACCCACACTCAAAAGTGGGAGCTCCCTCTAGGGTTCCTGGGAGGTTAATGCTTTCACACTTGTATGCTCTGGTCTTACCTTCACAAAATATTGAATTTTTTTCAAGTTCAGAGAAGACATCTGGAATGGAGAAGCAATTCTCTCAAGCTTCTGTGTTTTGGAGCTAAAAGGCAATTAGACTTTACTCTCCTAAACACAAAGTGAAACAAATCTTTCTTGGTGTCAGAATTTTCCAAGTTCTCTTCTGAAATGTTCTCACTAAGCCTGCATAAAGTAAATTGCCTGAGTTTTTTCAGCACTGAAGAATGGACAAACTTTTTTTCCATTCAAAGTTTCACAGAAACTATATTTTTCTATTTCAGATGTTTAGTGATATCAGAGACACTGGGAGGTTTTTTATTAAGAGAATGTTGACATAATGAGGTGATTAGAGCTTCAGTTACATCTGCAACAGCAAATGTAGACAAGAATTTGCAAAAAGATTCCTCAATCCAGATAAAAGTTTTCCTACCCAAACACCTTGCAAAACAGGAGCTGGGCTTTGGCAGGTATAAATTAGAAATGATCTGGAAAGCTTTTGGGGGCAGGTGCTGATTGACATGGAAATTTCACACAGCAAAAATTGATTATACATGAAAAATTTAAGATGCTAAGAAGAATATGAAAGACAGGTAAGACTAGGTTTCAGAGTTTTCTATTGACTGTTTCTTTTTATGTGGTTTTTGTAGAGTAGGACTCCTCAAGCTGTAGAAAATTCCCTCACTGCAGGTGCAGAGAGCAAGGGCCTCAGGGGACATCTATCCAAGGCATATGAAGTGCCGTGAGGTGAGCTAGGTCAGTGTTACCACCTAAGCCAATAAATCAGTTTCCACCATCAAGAAAGCCAAAAATCCACCTTGGACTTTCCAGGCACCAAAGCTTGGTGGTTACTAAGGTCAAACATCCCACACCTGACCCAATTCCTATGCCCCTGTTACTTGTAAATCTGCCTTCCCCTTTCCTTTATTTGGTTGGGAGGTAAAGTGAAAAGAGTTGAAGCAAACCAGACAAGTAGAATGAAACATTTATCCAAAATGTTATACTGGAAAACTAGATTTGTTGTGATTTTTTTCATTGGGATTTGATTGCAACATATTTCAAAGATATAATGCCTTTTAAAATCTAAATAGATTTTCACTGAAATAGGATACAAGAAAATTCAAGTGACTACAATCCTTTCACATCATTATTATAGTGTATTTTTAGAGAGATTTGTGATGATAAAATGCTAGTTAATAGAGAAGTTTTAAGGATTGGGGAGATGTAGTTGCACAGAGCCACGAACAGAATCATTTTGGGAACAGAGACATAAATAACAATTTCCACTGGGGAAAATCAATGGTACATGGTTGTAGTCATCACGTTGTCCAAAGAAGAAAACCTGTGATGTTTGGCTCATATACATGCAGTAATGCTAAACATCTCTTCTTTCATAATATGTGTTAAAGCAATGGTTCTCAATAGGACAGGTCACAGAAAGTGATCAGTGGGAGAAGCTGGAGGTGGAGATTTGATGTAGCTGGGGAGATTTTTAAACTACAACACGCTCTCCCCACTTGAGCCAGAATCAGAGCCAAAGGTATCTGTAACTTTAAAAACTTCCTAGATGATTCCACTGTCCTCCAACTCTTATTAGCACAAACAAACAAGAAAACAAAGAAAAACCCTCACTGTTTTAAGTAATTGAGGATGACTGCTTTTATGACAAGTCAAAGGAGGAAAACAAAACCTATTGTACAGTCATATAATTGAATATTTTAGAACTGGAAAAAAAAAAACAACATAGATCACAATGCCCAGTCTCCTCATTTTATAGTTGAAGAAACTGAGCATTAGAAAGGTTTGATTACTTGGAGAGGATATGTTTGAACAATTAAAAGAAGTTTTCTATAACAAATGGAAATCACAATAGAAAGTTGAATCAATGAATGTTAATTTACAGTATCCTTTAGCAAAAAAGTATTGAGCACTTACTCTGTGGTAGGTATTCCAACTGTATGTATTATTTCTAACCCTCACACTGACTCCAGGAGACAAATGTCATTTTCTCTATTTTACAGATTGGGTAGAAAATGATAAAGGCACAGAGAGGTGAAGTAATCTTCCCAAGATGACATAAATAGTATTGGTAGAGCTGGGATTTGAATTCAGGCCGTCTAACCCCAGAGCCTGCACACCTAGTCCACGAGGTTGCACTCCTCTGCTGAGCTGCCTACCAGTTACTGTAAGTACAAATCTCTCTTTTCATGGAGCTAACATAAATAATTAAACAGTAAACCAATTATTAAATGTATACTTTCAAATTCTGATAAGTACCACAAAGCAGAGGAATAGCATTACAAGAGGGAACACCTAAATGTATGAGGTCAAGGAAGAGAAATGATATATAAGCCAAGGCTGAGAAGGGGCCATTCATGTGAAAAGAGTCTAAAGCACAGGAAGTAGTACATACAGAGGCCCTGAGATAGAAGAGTTTGGCCTCTCAAGGTAAGAAAGAAGGCCATTGCGACTGGAATGTGGGTAATATTCATAAATATACTAGAAAAGATAGGAGAGGTCGATGAGGAGGCCAGAGCGTGCAGAACCTTGTAGGCCGTTATAAGAGTTAAAGAGTGAATTTCATTCTCAGCGGGTGAGGGGGAGAGGAGGAGGTGAGCAGAGAGCACATGTTCTTCTCCCTGCATGTGCAGACCACCTGAATACACCACCTCATTTTTCTCCTGTTTGTTGTCATCTGCTAGTCCTTTGCCATCCCCCTTTCTTTATGTATGCTCTTCCTTTCCATGAAACTATGGCCATTAGTCACATAATGACATCAACTTTCACAAGATTACCCACTTGGGTCTCTAGTTTGTTTAATGCCACCATCTCTAATGTACGTTGCCCCATTCCACCCCAGGCACCCACACTGTGGTTATATCCTAGGCCCTGTGTTTTATCAGCAGAAATGGCTCCACCATCAAAATCTCAATTTCAAGCATTTCATTCTCCAGTCATCACTTGCAAGCATTCTAGCTCACTTGTTCAATACCCCACTGACAAAATTCTTGAACCTGATTAAGACCTCCATTCCATGGACCCCACCATTTTTTCACCATCAGCCCATCTTCTTTACCCCTCTCTCCCTAAATGTAAATACCAGTAGAAAATGAGATCCCTGGTTGATGTCACCATTTGACATGGATAACTAACCAGCTGAACATTGATGCAGAAAATCACACTGGAAAGTCGACTGATTTCACATAACACTCACGACCACAAACCCCAATTGCCCTCAAAACACCAGCAATCTGACCGCATTTCCCCATTGCTTTTCCGCTCTCCAAGAGGATTATTTTATACCTTTTCCTCACTCCTCAAGTTTCCCCCATTCCCCTCATTTGGTTACCTCACTTCATGTTTCATGGAGCAAATAAGAGTCATCAAACAGGAAATCACTCATCTTCTATCACCAAATCTATAAACCTTCCTGCATCAGCGCCCACTTTCTACTCCTTCCCCCTCCTTGAAATAGAAAATGTGTCCTTCCTCCTACTCAAGTTCAAACCTTGTTTTGGTGGATCCTGGCTCTCTGGCCTTCTCGAGATCTTCACTCTGTCATCATCCCCTCTCTCTCCCATATCATCAAGTCTCTATTTCTACCTGGCTGTGTCCATCAGCCTAAAAACATGTTCCAGTGTGTATTTTTAAAAGAAAGGAAGCAAACCTTCACCACTGGCCCAAGATTATACTTCATCTCCATTTCTCTACTTCACAGTAGAGAACCTCTCAAAAGTGTCCACTTCCTCAGCACCTGTTCTCTCCTCTATCCCCTACACTCTATCTTCTGACCCTATGAACCTACAGGTTGTCTGTCAGAGTTATCAGCACTACCATGTTGCCAAATCTAGTGGCCAGTTCTCTACTCCTCCTCTCAGTAGCATCTGATATACTTAAGCACTCCCGACCTGAAATACTCTCTCCCTTGTTTTTGTGACAATGTACTTCCCTGGTTTTCCTCTTAACTAATTGAAAACTCCTCTTCAACCCTCTGCCTGTATCTTCTTTCTCCATCTCAACTCTGGTTCTTCCTCTTCTGCCTTTACACTAAATGGAAGGGTTCTTCACTGCTTTTTCCAGAGTTGTTTCCTTCTCATAACTAAGTCTCTCTCTCTCTCTTTTTTTTTTCTCTCTCTCTCTCTCTGCTTCTCTCCAAACCCCCCAGATGAATACATAACATTCACGTGCTGAAAGTTTACATATCTGCCACCAAACTATTCTCTGACCTTTTGACTTATGTATCAATTGCCCCCTTGACATATTTCCTTGATATCTAATAGGCATCTCAGAACCAATCTCATCAAAATACACCTCTCGCTCTTTTCCCCAAATGTGATGCTCCCCTGGTTTGCCTCCCATTGCACTACCTGTTGCCTCATCTTTGTCTTATGCCTTTTCTTTTCCCCACCCACAGCCCAATAGTCAATTAGAAAATCTTGTCTTTATTCAATCTAGCTGTTTTTCTCCTAGATTCTGCTATCACTCTGGTCCGAGACACTATCATTTCTCCCCTGGGGAGCTCCAGTCTCATGTATGTGTTTCCTTAGGGCAAATGCTGATTGCAGGTGTGGCTGAGCCCCAAATCTAGGTGGATTGTGAGTTAGCAAGCACAGTGGTTTATATTTCCAAGGTAAAAGCTAGTTCATTTGGGTTCTAGACCATGAACTGTGTTTTCCCAACCTAAAGCGTTTCCCTTTCCTCTTACAGTTTCCCTGGGTCCTATCTAGTTGGACCTATTCTTCAGCCCTTCTTTCATACTAGAGTGTAAAAGACAAATGTAAGAGACAATGTTGCTTTTCACAGTTCTTAATCGGAATGAAAGCCTCAGTCAAAACTATACACATGTGAAATAATGAAATTCAGGCATCAACCAGCCAGAGGAACTACAAGAGGCAGTGTCAAGGTATATATTCCAATAGGCCTTTGTGTAGCCACCAAACCTACAAATGGTCCTACTGTGTACAAGACCTCAGAAGGAGAAAGATGTCTGGTAACATTAATGATCCACCAGCAATGGTGCTGGCCTGGCTAAGTACCATTCAGTGACTCTGTGTATGAAAAGTTACTGTTGTCTTCCAAGTGTGACCTGACTTCCTCTTCCATGATCCTAGAATCTGTCTTGCAAAAACTAGTGGCCACAAATAGGTGCATAATCTACAGTGTACTTTCAGTGGATGATTTGGAAAACACATTATTATTTAAAAAAGTTTAAAAAGAGAAAAACCAGGATAGCTTTCTGTGTGAGTAAATCCCCACAACACATTGATTGTGGAAAATAAAGCTAATTATCAGTCACATAATCTTTGCACTTATGAATTCTAATTCCTACAATAAACAACACTTCTTCAAATTGGCTTCTGACCACTGACTCATTTGGAAGAATTCATCTAAACACTAAAGACATAGAGGGACCTTCAAGATGGCAGAGGAATAAGACATGGAGATCACCTTCCTCCCCACATCTTCATGGGGAACACCTCCTACAGAACACCTACTGAATGCTGGCAGAAGACCTCAGACTTCCGAAAAGGCAAGAAAATCCCCACGAACCTGAGTAGGGTAAAAGAAAAAAGAAAAAAAGGAGACAAAAGAATAGGGACGGGACCTGCACCTCTGGGAGGGAGCTGTGAAGAAGGAAAAGTTTCCACACACTAGGAAGACCTTTCACTGACAGAGAAGGGGGGTGAGCGGGGGGGAAGCTTTGGAGCCATGGAGGAGAGCGCAGTAACAGGGGTGCAGAGGGCAAAGCAGAGAGATTCCGCACAGAGGATCGGTGCCAACCAGCACTCACCAGCTTGAGAGGCTTGTCTGCTCACCCACCAGGGCAGATGGGGGCTGGGAGCTGAGGCTCTGGCTTCGGAGATAAGATCCCAGGGAGAGGACTGGGGTTGGCTGCGTGAACACAGCCTGAAGGGGGCTAGTGCACTACTGCTAGCCAGGAGGGAGTTCGGGAAAAAGTTTGGACCTGCCTAGGAGGCAAGAGACCATCGTTTCAGGGTGCATGAGGAGAGGGGATCCTTCCTGGTCTGCCCACAGAAGGCAGAGCACTGCCTAAACGAGCTCCAGAGATGGGCGCAAGTGCGGCTATCAGCTCGGGCCCCAGAGACAGGCATGAAATGCTAACGCTGCTGCTGCAGCCAACAAGAATCCTGTGTGCAAGCACAGGTCACTATCCACACCTTGCCTCCCGGGAGCCTGTGCAGCCCGCCACTGCCAGGGTCCCGTGATCCAGGGACAACTTCCCCGGGAGAACACATGGTGCACCTCAGGCTGTTGCAACGTCATGCCAGCCTCTGCCACCACAGGCTCATCCCGCATTCCAATTATAACTACCATACCCCTCCCTCCCCATGACGTGAATGAGCAAGAGCCCCCTAATCAGTTGCTCCTTTAACCCCGTCCTGTCTGGGCAGGAACAGATACCTGAGGGCGACCTACACGCAGAGGTGGGGCCAAAACCAAAGCTGAACCCCGGGAGCTGTGCGAACGAAGAAGAGAAAGGGAAATCTCTCCCAGCAGACTCAGGAGCAGAGGATTAAATCCGCACAATCAACATGATGTACCCTTCATCTGTGGAATACCTGAATATACAACGAATCATATCAAAATTGAGGCGGTGGACTTTGGGAACAATTGTAGACTTGGGGTTTGCTGTCTGTGACTGATTTGTTTCTGATTTTTATGTTTATCTTAGTTTGGTTTTTAGTGCTTCTTATCATTGGTGGATTTGTTTATTGGTTTGGTTGCTCTCTTCTTTTTATTATTATTTTTTTTCTTTTAATAATATTTTTAATTTATTATTTTTTTCTTTCTTTTTTTCTCCCTTTTCTTCTGAGCCGTGTGACTGACAGGGTCTTGGTGCTCCAGTCTGGTGTCAGGCCTGAGTCTCTGAAGTGGGAGAGTGGAGTTCAGGATATCGGACCACCAGAGATCTCCTGGCCCCACATAA